>NC_090386.1:9917231-10628230 GCF_036365525.1 Heterodontus francisci
GAGTCCGTGATACAGAGATAGGGGGCGGTCTACTCATCCCCTCAGTTTGTGATACAGAGAAAGGGGGCGGTCTACTCATCCCCTGAGTCGGTGATACAGAGACAGGGGGCGGTCTACTCATCCCCTGAGTCCGTGATACAGAGACAGGGGGCGGTTAAATCATCCCCTGAGTTTGTGATACAGAGACAGGGGGCGGTTTCCTCATCCCCTAAATTTGTGATACCGAGACAAGGGGCGGTCTACTCATGCCCTAAATTTGTGAAAGCGAGACAGGGGGCAGTCTCCTCTTTCCCTAAATTTGTGATACAGAGACAGGGGGCAGTCTACTCATCCCCAGAGTTTGTGACACAGAGACAGGGAGCGGTCTACTCATCCCCTGAGTCTGTGATACAAAGACAGGGGGCGGTTTACTCATCCCCTGAGTCTGTGAAACAGAGACAGGGGGCGGTCTACTCATCCCCTGAGTCCATGATGCAGAGACAGGGGGCGGTCTACTCATCCCCTGAGTTTGTGATACAGAGACAGGGAGCGGTTTACTCATCCCCTGAGTCTGTGATACAAAGACAGGGGGCAGTCTACTCATCCCCTGAGTCTGTGACACAGAGACAGGGGCCAGTCTACTCACCCACTGAGTCTGTCATGCAGAGACAGGGGGCGGTCTACTCATCCACTGAGTCTGTGATACAAAGACAGGAGGCTATCTAATCATCCCCTGAGTCTGTGAGACAGAGACAGGGGGCGGTTAACTCATCCCCTGAGCCTGTGATACAGAGACAGTGGGCGGTCTACTCATCACCTGAGTCGCTGATACAGAGACAGGGGGCGGTCTACTCATCCACTGAGTCTGTGATACAGAGACAGGGGGCGGTCTACTCATCCCCCGAGTGCGTGACACAGAGAAAGTGGGCGGTCCAATCATCCACTGAATCTGAGATACAGAGACAGGGGACAATCCAATCATCCACTGAATCTGAGATAAAGAGACAGGGGACAGTCGAATCATCCCCCGAGTTTGTGATAAAGAGACAGGGGGCGGTCCACTCATCCCCCGAGTGCGTGATACAGAGAAAGGGGACAGTCTACTCATCCCCTGAGTCTGAGATACAGAGACAAGGGGCAGTTTACTGATCCCCTGGGTATGTGATACAGAGTTAGGGGGCGGTCTACTCATCCCCTGAGTCTGTGATGCAGAGACAGGGGGCCGTCTGCTCATCCACTGAGTGTGTGATACAAAGACAGGGGTTGGTCTACTCATCCCCTGAGTCTGTGATACAGAGACAGGGGGCGGTCGACTCATCCCCTGAGTCTGTGATGCAGAGACAGGGGGGCGGACTACTCATCCCATGACTCTGTGATGCAGAGACAGGGGGCGGTCTACTCATCCCCTAAATTTGTGAAACTGAGACAGGGGGCAGTCTACTCAGCGCCAAAGTCCCTGAAATACAGACAGGGACCAGTCTACTCATCCCCCGGGTCCTTGAGACAGAGGATGATCTATTCAATCCTGAGTGTGTGAGAGAGAGACAGGAGGCGGTCTAATCATCCCCAGTCTGTTATACAGAGACAGGGCGCAATCTACTCATTCCCCGAGTGTGTGATAAAGAGACAGGGGGCGGTCTACTCATCCCCCGAGTGTGTGATGCAGAGAAATGGGGCAGTCTACTCATCCCCTGAGTCTGAGATACAGAGACAAGGGGCGGTCTACTCATCCCCTGAGTCTGTGATACAGAGACAGGGAGCGGTCTACTCATCCCCCGAGTGAGTGATACAGAGAAATTGGGCAGTCTACTCATCCCCTGGGTCTGTGATACAGACGAAGGGGGCGGTCTACTCATCCGCTGAGTCTGTGATACAGAGGCAGGGGGCCGTCTACTCATCCCCTGAATCAATGATGCAGAGACAGGGGGCGGTCTACTCATCCACTGAGTCTGTGATACAGAGACAGGGGGCGGTCTACTCATCCCCTGAGTATGTGATACAGAGACAGGGGGCGTTTTACTCATCCCCCGAGTGCGTGACACAGAGAAAGTGGGCGGTCCAATCATCCACTGAATCTGAGATACAGAGACAGGGGACAATCCAATCATCCACTGAATCTGAGATAAAGAGACAGGGGACAGTCGAATCATCCCCCGAGTGTGTGATAAAGAGACAGGGGGCGGTCCACTCATCCCCCGAGTGCGTGATACAGAGAAAGGGGACAGTCTACTCATCTCCTGAGTCTGAGATACAGAGACAAGGGGCAGTTTACTGATCCCCTGGGTATGTGATACAGAGTTAGGGGGCGGTCTACTCATCCCCTGAGTCTGTGATGCAGAGACAGGGGGCCGTCTGCTCATCCACTGAGTGTGTGATACAAAGACAGGGGTTGGTCTACTCATCCCCTGAGTCTGTGATACAGAGACAGGGGGCGGTCGACTCATCCCCTGAGTCTGTGATGCAGAGACAGGGGGGCGGACTACTCATCCCATGACTCTGTGATGCAGAGACAGGGGGCGGTCTACTCATCCCCTAAATTTGTGAAACTGAGACAGGGGGCAGTCTACTCAGCGCCAAAGTCCCTGAAATACAGACAGGGACCAGTCTACTCATCCCCCGGGTCCTTGAGACAGAGGATGATCTATTCAATCCTGAGTGTGTGAGAGAGAGACAGGAGGCGGTCTAATCATCCCCAGTCTGTTATACAGAGACAGGGCGCAATCTACTCATTCCCCGAGTGTGTGATAAAGAGACAGGGGGCGGTCTACTCATCCCCCGAGTGTGTGATGCAGAGAAATGGGGCAGTCTACTCATCCCCTGAGTCTGAGATACAGAGACAAGGGGCGGTCTACTCATCCGCTGAGTCTGTGATACAGAGACAGGGGGCCGTCTACTCATCCCCTGAATCAATGATGCAGAGACAGGGGGCGGTCTACTCATCCACTGAGTCTGTGATACAGAGACAGGGGGCGGTCTACTCATCCCCTGAGTATGTGATACAGAGACAGGGGGCGTTTTACTCATCCCCTGAGTCTGTGACACAGAGACAGGGGGCGCTCTAATCATCCCCTGAGTCTCTGATGGAGAGACAGGGGGCGGTCTACTCATCCCCTGAGTCTGTGATACAAAGACAGGGGGCTTTCTAATCATCCCCTGAGTCCGTGATACAGAGACAGGGGGCGGTGTAACCATCCCCCGAGTGTTTGAGAGGGGACAGGGGGCGGTCTACTCATAACCTGAGTCTGTGATACAGAGACAGGGGGCGCTCTAATCATCCCCTTATTCTGTGATGCCGAGACAGGGGGCTGTCTACTCATCACCGAATTCTGAGAGACAGAGAAAGGGAATGGTCTACTCAACCCCTAAGTCTGAGATGCAGAGACAGGGGACGCTCTACTCATTCCCTGAGTCTGAGATACAGAGAGTGGGGGCAATCCACTCATCCACTGAGTGTGTGATAAAGAGGCAGGGGGCGGTCTACTCATCCCCCGAGTGAGTGATACAGAGAAATGGTGCAGTCTACTCATCCGCTGAGTCTGTGATACCGAGACAGGGGGCGGTATACTCATCCCCTGAGTCTGTGATACAGAGACAGGGGGCCGTCTACTCATCCCCTGAATCAATGATGCAGAGACAGGGGGCGGTCTACTCATCCCCTGAGTATGTGATGCAGAGACAGGAGACGGTCGACTCATCCACTGACTCTGAGAGACAGAGACAGGGGGCGGTCTACTCATCCACTGAGTCTTTGATACAGAGCCAGGGGGCGCTCTACTCATCCCCTGAGTCCATGATAGAGAGACAGGGGGCGGTCATCTCATCCCCTGAGTCGATAATAGAGAGACAGTGGGCTGTCTACTCATTCCCTGAGTCTGTGAGACAAAGACAGGGGGCTTTCTAATCATCCCCTGAGTCCGTGAAACAGAGACAGGAGGCGGTCAACTCATCCCCTGAGTCCTTGACACAGCGACAGGGGGCGCTCTACTCATCCCCTGAGTCCGTGATAGAGAGACAGGGGGCGCTCTACCCATCATCTGAGTCTATGATAAAGAGACAGGGGGCGCTTTACTCATCCCCTGAGTTTATGATAGTGAGACAGGGGGCGGTCGACTCATCCCCTGAGTCTGTGATACAAAGATAGGGGGCGGTCTACTCATCCCTTGAGTCAGTGATACAGAGACAGGAGGCTGTCTAATCATCCCCTGAGTCTGTGAGACAGAGACTGGAGGCTGTCGAATCATCCCCTGAGTATGTGATACAGAGACAGGGGGCCGTCTACTCATCCCCTGAGTATGTGATACAGAGAAATGGGGCAGTCTACTCATCCCCTGAGTATGTGATACAGAGACAGGGGGCCGTCTACTCATCCCCTGAGTATGTGATACAGAGAAATGGGGCGGTCTCCTCATCCCCTGAGTCTGTGATACATAGACAGGGGGCGGTCTCTTTATCCCGTGATTGTGTGATACAGAGACAGGGGGCGGTTAACTCATCCCCTGAGTCTGTGATACAAAGACAGGGGACGGTCTACTCATCCCCTGAGTCTGTGATACAGAGACTGGGGACGGTCTACTCATCCCATGACTCTGTGATACAGAGACAGGGGGCGGTCTACTCATTCCCTAAATTTGTGATTCAGAGAGAGGGGGTGGTCTCCTCATCCCCTCAGTTTGTGATACAGAGACAGGGGGCGGTCTACTCATCCCCCGGGTCTATGAGACCGAGACTGGGGGAGATCTATTCAATCCTGAGTGTGTGACAGGGAGACAGGGAGCCGTCCATTCATCCCCTGAGTCTGTGATACTGAGACAGAAGGCGGTCTACTCATTCCCTAAATTTGTGATACAGAGACAGGGAGCGGTCTACTCATCCCCTGAGTCTGTGATACAGAGACAGGGAGCGGTCTACTCATTCCCTAAATTTTTGATACAGAGACAGGGAACGGTCTACTCATTCCCTAAATTTGTGACACAGAGACAGGGAGCGGTCTTCGCATCCCCTGAGTCTGTGACACAGAGACAGGGGGCGGTCTACTCATCCCCTGAGTCTGTGATACAGAGACAGGGAGCGGTCTACTAATTCCCTAAATTTTTGATGCAGAGACAGGGAGCGGTCTACTCATTCCCTAAATTTGTGATACAGAGAAAGGGGGCAGCCTACTCATCCCCTGTGTCTATGATACAGAGACAGGGGGCGGTCTACTCTTCCCTTGAGTCTGTGATACAGAGAAAGGGGGCAGCCTACTCATCCCCTGAGTCTGAGATATAGAGACAAGGGGCAGTTTACTCACCCCCTGTGTCTGTGATACAGAGACAGGGGGCGGTCTACTCTTCCCTTGAGTCTGTGATACAAAGACAGGAGGCTGTCTGCTCATCCCCTGAGTCTGTGATCGAGACAGGGGGCGGTCTACTCAATCACTCAGTCTGTGATACAGAGACAGGGGGCAGTCTACTCATCCCCTGAGTCTGAGATACAGAGAAAAGGGGCAGTTTACTCATCCCCCGGGTCTGTGATGCAGAGGAAGGGGTCGGTCAACTCATCCCCTGAGTCTGTGATACAGAGACAGGTGGGGGTCTACTCATCCCCTGAGTGTGTGATACAGAGACAGGGGGCGGTCTACTCATCCCGAGTCTGTGATCCAGAGACAGGGGGCGGTCTGCTCATCCACTCAGTCTGTGATACAGAGAAAAGGGGCAGTTTACTCATCCCCAGGGTCTGTGATACAGAGGAAGGGGGCGGTCCACTCATCCCCTGAGTCTGTGATACAGAGACAGGGGGCGGTCTACTCATTCCCTAAATTTGTGATTCAGAGAGAGGGGGTGGTCTCCTCATCCCCTCAGTTTGTGATACAGAGACAGGGGGCGGTCTACTCATCCCCCGGGTCTATGAGACCGAGACTGGGGGAGATCTATTCAATCCTGAGTGTGTGACAGGGAGACAGGGGGCCGTCCATTCATCCCCTGAGTCTGTGATACTGAGACAGAAGGCGGTCTACTCATTCCCTAAATTTGTGATACAGAGACAGGGAGCGGTCTACTCATCCCCTGAGTCTGTGATACAGAGACAGGGGGCGGTCTACTCATCCCCTGAGTCTGTGATACAGAGACAGGGAGCGGTCTACACATTCCCAAAATTTTTGATACAGAGACAGGGAGCGGTCTACTCATTCCCTAAATTTTTGATACAGAGACAGGGAGCGGTCTACTCATCCCCTGAGTCTGTGACACAGAGACAGGGGGCGGTCTACTCATCCCCTGAGTCTGTGATACAGAGACAGGGGGCGGTCTACTCATCCCCTGAGTATGTGATACAGAGACAGGGGGCCGTCGACTCATCCCCTGAGCCTGTTTTGCAGAGACAGGGGGGGCTCTACTCATTCCCTGGGTCTGTGATACAGAGGAAGGGAGGCGGTCGACACATCCCCTGGGTCTGTGATGCAGAGACAGGGGGCCGTCTACTCATCCACTGAGTATGTGATACAGAGACAGGGGGCCGTCTACTCATCCCCTGAGCCTGTTTTGCAGAGACAGGGGGGGCTCTACTCATTCCCTGAGTCTGTGATACAGAGACAAGGGGCAGTCTACTCATCCCCTGGGTCTGTGATACAGAGAAATGGGGCAGTCTACTCATCCCCTGGGTCTGTGATACAGAGGAAGGGAGGCGGTCGACGCATCCCCCGGGTCTGTGATACAGAGACAGGGGGCCGTCTACTCATCCCCTGAGTATGTGATACAGAGACAGGGGGCCGTCTACTCATCCCCTGAGTATGTGATACAGAGACAGGGGGCGGTGGAACCATCCCCCGAGTGAGCGAGACGGGGACAGGGGGCGGTCTACTCATACACTGAGTCTCTGATATAGAGACAGGGGGCGGTCTACGCATCCCCTAATTCTGAGATACAGAGAAAGGGGGCGGTCTACTCACCCCCTGAGTCCATGATAGAGAGACAGGGGGCGGTCTACTCATCCCCTGAGTCTGTGATACAGAGACAGGAGGCGGTTAACTCATCCCCTGAGTCTGTGATACAAAGACAGGGGATGGTCTACTCATCCCCTGAGTCTGTGATACAAAGACAGGGGGCGGTCTAATCATCCCCTGAGTCTGTGAAGCAGAGACAGGGGGCGGTTAACTCATCCCCTGAGTCTGTGAAACAAAGACAGGGGACGGTCTACTCATCCCCTGACTCTGTGATCCAGAGACAGGAGGCGGTCTAATCATCCCCTGAGTCTGTGAAGCAGAGACAGGGGGCGGTTAAATCATCCCCTGAGTCTGTGATACAAAGACAGGGGACGGTCTACTCATCCCCTGAGTCTGTGATACAGAGACAGGGGGCGGTTAAATCATCCCCTGAGTCTGTGATACAAAGACAGGGGACGGTCTACTCATCCCCTGAGTCTGTGATACAGAGACTGGGGGCGGACTACTCATCCCATGACTCTGTGATACAGAGACAGGGGGCGGTCTACTCATCCGCCGGGTCTATGAGACCGAGACTGGGGGAGATCTATTCAATCCTGAGTGTGTGACATGGAGACAGGGGGCCGTCCATTCATCCCCTGAGTCTGTGATACTGAGACAGGAGGCGGTCTACTCATTCCCTAAATTTGTGATACAGAGACAGGGAGCGGTCTACTCATCCCCTGAGTCTGTGACACAGAGACAGGGGGCGGTCTACTCATTCCCTAAATTTGTGATACAGAGACAGGAGGCGGTCTACTCATTCCCTAAATTTGTGATACAGAGACAGGGAGCGGTCTTCTCATCCCCTGAGTCTGTGACACAGAGACAGGGGGCGGTCTACTCATTCCCTAAATTTTTGATGCAGAGACAGGGAGCGGTCTACTCATTCCCTACATTTGTGATACAGAGACAGGGGGCGGTCTACTCATCCCGAGTTTGTTATCCACAGACAGGGGGACGTCTACTCATTCCCTGAGTCTGTGATAGAGAGGAAGGGGACGGTCTACTCATCCCCTGTGTCTGTGATGCAGAGACAGGGGGCGGTCTACTCTTCCCCTGAGTCTGTGATACAGAAACAGGGGGCGGTCTACTCATCCCTTGAGTCTGTGATACAGAGACAGGGGGCGGTCTACTCATCCCCCGAGTGAGCGAGGCGGGGACAGGGGGCAGTCTACTCATCCCCTGGGTCTGTGATACAGAGGAAGGGAGGCGGTTGACGCATCCCCTGGGTCTGTGATGCAGAGACAGGGGGCCGTCTACTCATCCCCTGAGTATGTGATTCAGAGACAGGGGGCCATCTACTCATCCCCTGAGTATGTGATACAGAGAAATGGGGCAGTCTACTCATCCCCTGAGTATGTGATACAGAGACAGGGGGCGGTGTAACCATCCCCCGAGTGAGCGAGACGGGGACAGGGGGCGGTCTACTCATACACTGAGTCTCTGATATAGAGACAGGGGGCGGTCTAAGCATCCCCTAATTCTGAGATACAGAGAAAGGGGGTGGTCTACTCATCCACTGACTCTGTGATACAGAGACAGGGGGCGGTCTACTCATCCCCTGGGTCCATGATAGAGAGACAGGGGGTGGTCTACTCATCCCCTGAGTCTGTGATACAGAGACAGGAGGCGGTTAACTCATCCCCTGAGTCTGTTATACAAAGACAGGGGACGGTCTACTCATCCCCTGAGTCTGTGAAGCAGAGACAGGGGGCGGTTAACTCATCCCCTGAGTCTGTGATACAAAGACAGGGGGCGGTCTACTCATCCCCTGAGTCTGTGATACAGAGACTGGGGGCGGAATACTCATCCCATGACTCTGTGATACAGAGACAGGGGGCGGTCTACTCATTCCCTAAATTTGTGATTCAGAGAGAGGGGGTGGTCTCCTCATCCCCTCAGTTTGTGATACAGAGACAGGGGGCGGTCTACTCATCCCCCGGGTCTATGAGACCGAGACTGGGGGAGATCTATTCAATCCTGAGTGTGTGACAGGGAGACAGGGGGCGGTCTACTCATTCCCTAAATTTGTGATACAGAGACAGGGAGTGGTCTACTCATTCCCTAAATTTTTGATACAGAGACAGGGAGCGGTCTACTCATCCCCTGAGTCTGTGATACAGAGACAGGGAGCGGTCTTCTCATCCCCTGAGTCTGTGATACAGAGACAGGGAGCGGTCTTCTCATCCCCTGAGTCTGTGATACAGAGACAGGGGGCCGTCTACTCATCCCCTGAGCCTGTTTTGCAGAGACAGGGGGGGCTCTACTCATTCCCTGAGTCTGTGATACAGAGACAAGGGGCAGTCTACTCATCCCCTGGGTCTGTGATACAGAGAAATGGGGCAGTCTACTCATCCCCTGGGTCTGTGATACAGAGGAAGGGAGGCGGTCGACGCATCCCCCGGGTCTGTGATACAGAGACAGGGGGCCGTCTACTCATCTCCTGAGTATGTGATACAGAGACAGGGGGCCGTCTACTCATCCCCTGAGTATGTGATACAGAGACAGGGGGCGGTGGAACCATCCCCCGAGTGAGCGAGACGGGGACAGGGGGCGGTCTACTCATACACTGAGTCTCTGATATAGAGACAGGGGGCGGTCTACGCATCCCCTAATTCTGAGATACAGAGAAAGGGGGCGGTCTACTCACCCCCTGAGTCCATGATAGAGAGACAGGGGGCGGTCTACTCATCCCCTGAGTCTGTGATACAGAGACAGGAGGCGGTTAACTCATCCCCGGAGTCTGTGATACAAAGACAGGGGACGGTCTACTCATCCCCTGAGTCTGTGATACAAAGACAGGGGGCAGTCTAATCATCCCCTGAGTCTGTGAAGCAGAGACAGGGGGCGGTTAACTCATCCCCTGAGTCTGTGAAACAAAGACAGGGGACGGTCTACTCATCCCTTGACTCTGTGATCCAGAGACAGGAGGCGGTCTAATCATCCCCTGAGTCTGTGAAGCAGAGACAGGGGGCGGTTAAATCATCCCCTGAGTCTGTGATACAAAGACAGGGGACGGTCTACTCATCCCCTGAGTCTGTGATACAGAGACAGGGGGCGGTTAAATCATCCCCTGAGTCTGTGATACAAAGACAGGGGACGGACTACTCATCCCCTGAGTCTGTGATACAGAGACTGGGGGCGGACTACTCATCCCATGACTCTGTGATACAGAGACAGGGGGCGGTCTACTCATCCGCCGGGTCTATGAGACCGAGACTGGGGGAGATCTATTCAATCCTGAGTGTGTGACATGGAGACAGGGGGCCGTCCATTCATCCCCTGAGTCTGTGATACTGAGACAGGAGGCGGTCTACTCATTCCCTAAATTTGTGATACAGAGACAGGGAGCGGTCTACTCATCCCCTGAGTCTGTGACACAGAGACAGGGGGCGGTCTACTCATTCCCTAAATTTGTGATACAGAGACAGGAGGCGGTCTACTCATTCCCTAAATTTGTGATACAGAGACAGGGGGCGGTCTACTCATTCCCTAAATTTGTGATACAGAGACAGGGAGTGGTCTTCTCATCCCCTGAGTCTGTGACACAGAGACAGGGGGCGGTCTACTCATTCCCTAAATTTTTGATGCAGAGACAGGGAGCGGTCTACTCATTCCCTACATTTGTGATACAGAGACAGGGGGCGGTCTACTCATCCCGAGTTTGTTATCCACAGACAGGGGGACGTCTACTCATTCCCTGAGTCTGTGATAGAGAGGAAGGGGACGGTCTACTCATCCCCTGTGTCTGTGATGCAGAGACAGGGGGCGGTCTACTCATCCCTTGAGTCTGTGATACAGAGACAGGGGGCGGTCTACTCATCCCCCGAGTGAGCGAGGCGGGGACAGGGGGCAGTCTACTCATCCCCTGGGTCTGTGATACAGAGGAAGGGAGGCGGTTGACGCATCCCCTGGGTCTGTGATGCAGAGACAGGGGGCCGTCTACTCATCCCCTGAGTATGTGATTCAGAGACAGGGGGCCGTCTAATCATCCCCTGAGTATGTGATACAGAGAAATGGGGCAGTCTACTCATCCCCTGAGTATGTGATACAGAGACAGGGGGCGGTGTAACCATCCCCCGAGTGAGCGAGACGGGGACAGGGGGCGGTCTACTCATACACTGAGTCTCTGATATAGAGACAGGGGGCGGTCTAAGCATCCCCTAATTCTGAGATACAGAGAAAGGGGGTGGTCTACTCATCCACTGACTCTGTGATACAGAGACAGGGGGCGGTCTACTCATCCCCTGGGTCCATGATAGAGAGACAGGGGGTGGTCTACTCATCCCCTGAGTCTGTGATACAGAGACAGGAGGCAGTTAACTCATCCCCTGAGTCTGTGAGACAGAGACTGGGGGCGGAATACTCATCCCATGACTCTGTGATACAGAGACAGGGGGCGGTCTACTCATTCCCTAAATTTGTGATTCAGAGAGAGGGGGTGGTCTCCTCATCCCCTCAGTTTGTGATACAGAGACAGGGGGCGGTCTACTCATCCCCCGGGTCTATGAGACCGAGACTGGGGGAGATCTATTCAATCCTGAGTGTGTGACAGGGAGACAGGGGGCGGTCTACTCATTCCCTAAATTTGTGATACAGAGACAGGGAGTGGTCTACTCATTCCCTAAATTTTTGATACAGAGACAGGGAGCGGTCTACTCATCCCCTGAGTCTGTGATACAGAGACAGGGAGCGGTCTTCTCATCCCCTGAGTCTGTGATACAGAGACAGGGAGCGGTCTACTCATTCCCTAAATTATTGATACAGAGACAGGGAACGGTCTACTCATTCCCTAAATTTGTGATACAGAGACAGGGGGCGGTCTACGCATCACTTGAGTCTGTGATACAGAGAAAGGGGGCAGCCTACTCATCCACTGAGTCTGAGATATAGAGAGAAGGGGCAGTTTACTCATCCCCTGAGTCTGTGATACAGAAACAGGGGGCGGTCTACTCATCCCGAGTTTGTTATACACAGACAGGGGGCGGTCTACTCATCCCTTGAGTCTGTCATGCAGAGAAAGTGTGCGGTCTACTCATCCCCTGAGTGCGTGATAAAGAGACAGGGGGCGGTCTACTCATCCCCCGAGTGTGTGATCCAGAGAAAGGGGGCGGTCTACTCATCCCCTGAGTCTGTGATGCAGAGACAGGAGGCGGTCTACTCATCCCCTCATTCTGAGATACAGAGACAAGGGGCAGTTTACTCATCCTCTGTGTCTGTGATACAAAGACAGGAGGCTGTCTGCTCATCCCCTGAGTCTGTGATAGAGACAGGGGGTGGTCTACTCATCCCCTGAGTCTGTGATACAGAGACAGGGGGGGGTCTACTCATCCCCTGAGTCAGTGAAACAGAGACAGGGGGCGGTCTACTCAGCCCCTGAGTATTTGATATCGAAACAGGGGGCAGTCTACTCATCCCCTGAGTCAGTGATATTGAGACAGGGGGCGGTCTTCTCATCCCCTGGGTCTGTGATACAGAGACAGGGGGCGGTCTCCTCATCCCCTGAGTCTGAGATACAGAGACAAGGGGCAGTTGACTCATCCCCTGGGTCTGTGATACAGAGGAAGGGCACGGTCTTCTCATCCGCTGGGTCTGTGATACAGAGACAGGGGGCAGTCTACTCATCCCCTGAGTCTGTGACATAGAGACAGGTGGCCGTCTACTCATCCCCTGAATCAATGATACAGAGACAGGGGGCGGTCTACTCATCCCCCGAGTGTGTGATACTGAGACAGGGGGTGGTCTGCTCATCCCCTGAAACTGAGATACAGAGACAAGGGGCTGTTTGCTCATCCCCTGGGTCTGTGATACAGAGGCAGGGGGCGGTCTACTCATCCCCGAGTGTGTGATACAGAGACAGGGGGCGGTCTACTCATCCCCTGAGTCTGTGATACAGAGACAGGGGGCGGTCTACTCATCCCCTGAGTCTGTGATACAGAGACAGGGGGCGGTCTACTCATCCCCTGAGTCTGTGACACAGAGACAGGGGGCGGTCTACACATCCCCTGAGTCTGTGACACAGAGACAGGGGGCGCTCTACTCATCCTCGGGCTCTGTGATACAGAAACAGGGGGCGGTCTACTCATCCCCTGAGTTAGTGACACAGAGACAGGGGGCCGTCTACTCATCCCCTGAGTCTGTGATACAGAGACAGTGGGCGGTATACTCATCCCCCGAGTGTTTGATACAGAGACAGGGGGCGCTCTACTCATCCCCGGGCTCTGTGATACAGAGACAAGGGGCAGTTTGCTCATCCCCTGAGTCAGTGATAAAGAGACAGGGGGCGCTCTACTCATCCCCGGGCTCTGTGATACAGAGACAAGGGGCAGTTTGCTCATCCCCTGAGTCAGTGATAAAGAGACAGGGGGCGGTCTACCCATCCCCTGAGTCTGTGACACAGAGACAGGGGGCGGTCTACTCATCCCCTGAGTGGATGATACAGAGACAGGGGGCTGTCTACTCATCCCCAGGCTCTGTGATACAGAGACAGGGGGCGGTCAACTCATCCACTGAGTCTGTTATACAGAGACAGGCGGTGCTCTCCTCATCCCCTAAGTCTGTGATGCAGAGACAGGGGGCGGTCGACTCATCCCCTGAATCTGTGACAGAGAGACAGGGGGCGGTCTACTCATCCCCTGAATCAATGAGACAGAAACAGGGGGCGGTGTACACATCCCCTGAGTCTGTGATACAGAGACAGGGGGCGGTCTACCCATCCCCTAAAACTGTGACACAGAAGCAGGGGGCAGTCTACTCATCCCCTGAGTCTTTGATACAGAGACATGGGGCAGTTTACTCATCCCCTGAGTCTGTGATGCAGACAGACGGCGCGGTCTACTCATCCCCTGAGTCTGTGATACAGAGACAGGCGGCGCTCTACCCATCCCCTAGAACTGTGACACAGAGACAGGGAGCGGTCTTCTCATCCCCTGAGTCTGTGATACAGAGACAGGGAGCGGTCTACTCATTCCCTAAATTTGTGATACAGAGACAGGGGGCGGTCTACGCATCACTTGAGTCTGTGATACAGAGAAAGGGGGCAGCCTACTCATCCACTGAGTCTGAGATATAGAGAGAAGGGGCAGTTTACTCATCCCCTGAGTCTGTGATACAGAAACAGGGGGCGGTCTACTCATCCCGAGTTTGTTATACACAGACAGGGGGCGGTCTACTCATCCCCTGTGTCTGTGATACAGAGACAGGGGGCGGTCTACTCATCCCTTGAGTCTGTCATGCAGAGAAAGTGTGCGGTCTACTCATCCCCTGAGTGCGTGATAAAGAGACAGGGGGCGGTCTACTCATCCCCCGAGTGTGTGATCCAGAGAAAGGGGGCGGTCTACTCATCCCCTGAGTCTGTGATGCAGAGACAGGAGGCGGTCTACTCATCCCCTCATTCTGAGATACAGAGACAAGGGGCAGTTTACTCATCCTCTGTGTCTGTGATACAAAGACAGGAGGCTGTCTGCTCATCCCCTGAGTCTGTGATAGAGACAGGGGGTGGTCTACTCATCCCCTGAGTCTGTGATACAGAGACAGGGGGGGTCTACTCATCCCCTGAGTCAGTGAAACAGAGACAGGGGGCGGTCTACTCAGCCCCTGAGTATTTGATATCGAAACAGGGGGCAGTCTACTCATCCCCTGAGTCAGTGATATTGAGACAGGGGGCGGTCTTCTCATCCCCTGGGTCTGTGATACAGAGACAGGGGGCGGTCTACTCATCCCCTGAGTCTGAGATACAGAGACAAGGGGCAGTTGACTCATCCCCTGGGTCTGTGATACAGAGGAAGGGCACGGTCTTCTCATCCGCTGGGTCTGTGATACAGAGACAGGGGGCAGTCTACTCATCCCCTGAGTCTGTGACATAGAGACAGGTGGCCGTCTACTCATCCCCTGAATCAATGATACAGAGACAGGGGGCGGTCTACTCATCCCCCGAGTGTGTGATACTGAGACAGGGGGTGGTCTGCTCATCCCCTGAAACTGAGATACAGAGACAAGGGGCTGTTTGCTCATCCCCTGGGTCTGTGATACAGAGGCAGGGGGCGGTCTACTCATCCCCGAGTGTGTGATACAGAGACAGGGGGCGGTCTACTCATCCCCTGAGTCTGTGATACAGAGACAGGGGGCGGTCTACTCATCCCCTGAGTCTGTGATACAGAGACAGGGGGCGGTCTACTCATCCCCTGAGTCTGTGACACAGAGACAGGGGGCGGTCTACACATCCCCTGAGTCTGTGACACAGAGACAGGGGGCGCTCTACTCATCCTCGGGCTCTGTGATACAGAAACAGGGGGCGGTCTACTCATCCCCTGAGTTAGTGACACAGAGACAGGGGGCCGTCTACTCATCCCCTGAGTCTGTGATACAGAGACAGTGGGCGGTATACTCATCCCCCGAGTGTTTGATACAGAGACAGGGGGCGCTCTACTCATCCCCGGGCTCTGTGATACAGAGACAAGGGGCAGTTTGCTCATCCCCTGAGTCAGTGATAAAGAGACAGGGGGCGGTCTACTCATCCCCTGAGTTAGTGACACAGAGACAGGGGACGGTCTACCCATCCCCTGAGTCTGTGACACAGAGACAGGGGGCGGTCTACTCATCCCCTGAGTGGATGATACAGAGACAGGGGGCTGTCTACTCATCCCCAGGCTCTGTGATACAGAGACAGGGGGCGGTCAACTCATCCACTGAGTCTGTTATACAGAGACAGGCGGTGCTCTCCTCATCCCCTAAGTCTGTGATGCAGAGACAGGGGGCGGTCGACTCATCCCCTGAATCTGTGACAGAGAGACAGGGGGCGGTCTACTCATCCCCTGAATCAATGAGACAGAAACAGGGGGCGGTGTACACATCCCCTGAGTCTGTGATACAGAGACAGGGGGCGGTCTACCCATCCCCTAAAACTGTGACACAGAAGCAGGGGGCAGTCTACTCATCCCCTGAGTCTTTGATACAGAGACATGGGGCAGTTTACTCATCCCCTGAGTCTGTGATGCAGACAGACGGCGCGGTCTACTCATCCCCTGAGTCTGTGATACAGAGACAGGCGGCGCTCTACCCATCCCCTAAAACTGTGACACAGAGGCAGGGGGCAGTCTACTCATCACCTGAGTCTTTGATACAGAGACATGGGGCAGTCTACTCATCCCCTGAGTCAATGATACAGAGATAGGGGGCAGTTAACTCATTCCCTGAGTCTGTGATACAGAGACAGGTGGCGGCCTACTCATCCCCTGAGTCTGTGATACAGAGACAGGGGGCGCTCCACTCATCCCCGGGATCTGTGATACAGAGACAGGGGGCGGTCTACTCATCCCCTGAGTCAATGATACAGAGATAGGGGGCGGTTAACTCATTCCCTGAGTCTGTGGTACAGAGACAAGTGGCAGTTTATTCATCCCCTGAATCTGTGATACAGAGACAGGGGGCGGTCTACTCATCCCCTGAGTCAATGATACAGAGATAGGGGGCGGTTAACTCATTCCCTGAGTCTGTGGTACAGAGACAAGTGGCAGTTTATTCATCCCCTGAATCTGTGATGCAGCGACAGGGGGCGGTCTACTCATCCACTCAGTCTGAGAAACAGAGACAGGGGGCGGTCTACTCATCCCCTGAGTCTGTGACACAGAGACAGGGGGCCGTCTACTCATTCCCTAAATTTGTGATACAGAGACAGGGGGCTGTCTACTTAGCCCCAAAATCCCTGAAATACAGACAGGGGCCATTCTACTCATCACCCGGGTCTATGAGACAGAGACTGGGGGAGATCTATTCAATCCTGAGTGTGACAGAGAGACAGGGTGCGGTCTACTCATCCCGTGAGTCTGTGATACAGAGACAGGAGGCGGTCTACTCATCCCGAGTTTGTTAACATAGACAGGGGGCGGTCTCCTCATCCCGAGTTTGTTATACAGAGACAGGGGGCGGTCTACTCATCGCCCTAGTGTGTGATAAAGGGACAGGGGGTCTTCTACTCATTCCCTGAGTCGGTGATACAGAGACAGAGGGCGGTCTACTCATCCCCCGAGTGTGTGATACAGAGGAAGGGGGCGGTCTACTCATTCCCTGAGTCTGTGATACTGAAACAGGGGGCGGTCTACTCATTCACTGAGTATGTGATTCAGAAACAGGAGGCGGTCTACTCATTCACTGAGTCTGTGATTCAGAAACAGGGGGCGGTCTACTCATCCCCTGAGTATGTGAGACAGAAACAGGGGGCGGTCTACTCATTCACTGAGTCTTTGATACAGAGACAGGGGCCGGTCTTCTCATCCCCTGAGTCTTTGATACAGAGACAGGGGCCGGTCTTCTCATCCACTAAGTCTGTGACACAGAGACAGGGGGCGTCTACTCATCCCCTGAGTCTTTGATACAGTGACAGGAGGCGGTCAACTCATCCACTGAGTCTGTGAGACAGAGACAGGGGCCGGTCTTCTCATCCCCTGAGTCTTTGATACAGAGACAGGGGCCGGTCTTCTCATCCACTGAGTCTGTGATATGGAGACAGGGGGCGGTTTACTCATTCCCTGAGTCTGTGATCCAGAGACAGGGGGCGGTCTACTCATTCCCTGAGTCTGTGATCCTGAGACAGGGGGCAGTCTACTCATCCCTTGAGTCTGTGATGCAGAGATAGGGGGCGGTCTACTCATCCCCTGAGTCTATGATACAGAGACAGGGGGCGGTCTACTCATCCCCTGAGTCTATGATACAGAGACAGGGGGCGGTCTACTCATCCCCTGAGTCTATGATAAAGAGACAGGGTGTGGTCTACTCATCCCCTGAGTCTTTGATACAGAGACAGAGGGCGGTCTACTCATCACCTGAGTCTATGATACAGAGACAGGGGGCGGTCTACTCATCCCCTGAGTCTATGATACAGAGACAGGGGGCGGTCTCCTCATCCCCTGAGTCTTTGATACAGTGACAGGAGGCGGTCTACTCATCCCCTGAGTCTATGATACAGAGACAGGGGGCGGTCTACTCATCCCCTGAGTCTTTGATACAGAGACAGGGGGCGGTCTACTCATCCCCTGAGTCTGTTATACAGAGACAGGGGGCTGTCTACTCATCTCCCGAGAGTGTGATACAAAGAAAGGGGGCGCTCTACTCATCCCCTGGGTCTGTGATACAGAGGAAGGGAGCATTCTGCTCATCCCCTGAGTCTGTGATAGAGACAGGGGGCGGTCTACTCATCCACTGACTCTGTGAGACAGAGACAGGGTGTGGTCTACTCATCCCCTGAGTCTGTGATCCTGAGACAGGGGGCAGTCTACTCATCCCTTGAGTCTGTGATGCAGAGATAGGGGGCGGTCTACTCATCCCCTGAGTCCATGATACAGAGACAGGGGGCGGTCTACTCATCCCCTGAGTCGATGATACAGAGACAGGGGGCGGTCTACTCATCCCCTGAGTCTATGATACAGAGACAGGGGGCGGTCTACTCATCCCCTGAGTCTATGATACAGAGACAGGGTGTGGTCTACTCATCCCCTGAGTCTTTGATACAGTGACAGGGGGCGGTCTACTCATCCCCTGAGTCTTTGATACAGAGACAGGGGGCGGTCTACTCATCCCCTGAGTCTATGATACAGAGACAGGGGGCGGTCTACTCATCCCCTGAGTCTGTGATCCAGAGACAGGGGGCGCTCTACTCATCCCCTGAGTATGAGATACAGTAACAGGGGGCGGTCTACTCATTCACTGAGTCTGTGATACAGAAACAGGGGGCGGTCTACTCATCCCCTGATTCTTTGATACAGAGACAGGGGCCGGTCTTCTCATACACTGAGTCTGTGATACAGAGACAGGGGGCGGTCTACTCATCCCCTGAGTCAATGATACAGAGACAGGGGGCGGTCTACTCATCCACTGAGTCTGTGATACAGAGACAGGGGGCGGTCTACTCATTCACTGAGTCTGTGATACAGAAACAGGGGGCGGTCAACTCATCCCTTGAGTCTGTGATACAGAAACAGGGGGCGGTCGACTCATCCACTGAGTCTGTGATACAGAGACAGGGGGCGCTCTACTCATCCCCTTGAGTCTGTGATGCAGAGACAGGGGGCGGTCTACTCATCCCCTGAGTCTGTGATACAGAGACAAGGGGCGGTCTACTCATCCCCTGAGTCTTTGATACAGTGACAGGAGGCGGACTACTCATCCCCTGAGTCGATGATGCAGAGACAGGGGGCGGTCTACTCATCCCCAGAGTCTTTGATACAGAGACAGGGTCCGGTCTTCTCATCCACTGAGTCTGTGATACAGAGACAGGGGGCGGTCTACTCATCCCTTGTGGCTGTGAAACAGAGACAGGGGACGGTCTACTCATCCCGAGTCTGTGATACAGAGACGGGGGCAGTCTGCTCATCCACTCAGTCTGTGAAACAGAGACAGGGGGCGCTCTACTCATCCCCTGAGTCTGTGATACAGAGACAGGGGGCGGTCTACTCATCGCCGGAGTGTGTGATAAAGGGACAGGGGGTCTTCTACTCATCCCCTGAGTCTGAGAAACAGAGACAAGGGGCAGTTTACTCTGCCCCTGGGTCTGTGATACAGAGGAAGGGGGCGGTCTACTCATCACCTGAGTCTGTGATACAGAGACAGTGGGCGGTCTACTCATCCCCCGAATGTGTGATAAAGAGACAGGGGGCGGTCTACTCATCCCCCGAATGTGTGATAAAGAGACAGGGGGCGGTCTACTCACCCCCTGAGCCCGTGATACAGAGACAGGGGGCGGTCAACTCATTCACTAGGTCTGTGATACAGAGACAGGGGGCAGTCTACTCATTCACTGAGTCTTTGATACAGAGACAGGGGCCCGTCTTCTCATCCACTGAGTCTGTGATTCAGAAACAGAGGGCGGTCTACTCATCCCCTGAGTCTTTGATACAGAGACAGGGGCCCGTCTTCTCATCCACTGAGTCTGTGATACAGAGACAGGGGGCGGTCCACTCATCCCCTGAGTCTATGATACAGAGACAGGGGTCGGTCTACTCATCCCTTGAGTCTGTGATACAGAGACAGGGGGCGGTCTACTCATCCCCTGAGTCTTTGATACAGAGACAGGGGCCCGTCTTCTCATCCACTGAGTCTGTGATTCAGAAACAGAGGGCGGTCTACTCATCCCCTGAGTCTGTGATGCAGAGAAAGGGGACGGTCTACTCATCAACTGAGTCTGTGATACAGTGACAGGGGACGGTCTACTCATCCCTTGAGTATGTGATACAGAAACAGGAGGCGGTCTACTCATTCCCTGAGTCAATCATACAGTGACAGGGGGCGCTCTACTCATCCCCTGACACCATGATAGAGAGACAGGAGGCGCTCTACGCACCCCCTGAGTCTCTGATAGAGAGACAAGGGGCGGTCATCTCATCCCCTGAGTCTATGATAGAGAGACAGGGGGCGGTCCACTCTTCCCCTGAGTCTGATATACAGAGACAGGGGGCGGTCTACTCTTCCCCTGAGTCTGTGAAACAGAGACAGGGGGCGGTCCACTCATCCACTGAGTCTGTGATACAGAGACAGGGGGCGGTCTACTCATCCCCTGAGTCTGTGATACAGAAACAGGGGGCGGTTGACTCATCCCCTGAGTGTTTGATACAGAGACAGGGGCCGGTCTTCTCATCCACTGAGTCTGTGATACAGAGACAGGGGGCAGTCTACTCATCCCCTGAGTCTTTGATACAGTGACAGGAGGCGGTCTACTCATCCTCTGAGTCTATGAGACAGAAACAGGGGGCGTTCTACTCATCCCCTGAGTCTTTGATACAGAGACAGGGGCCGGTCGTCTCATCCACTGTGTCTGTGATGCAGAGACAGGGGGCGATACATTCATTCCCTGAGTCTGTGATACAGAGACAGGGGGTGGTCTACTCATCCCTTGAGTTTGTGATGCAGAGACAGGAGGCGGTCTACTCATCCCCTGAGTCCATGATAGAGAGACAGGGGGCCCTCTACTCTTCCCCTGCGTCTATGATCGAGAGACAGCGGGCGGTCTACTCACCCCCTGAGTCTTTGATACAGAGACTGGGGCCGGTCTTCTCATCCACTGAGTCTGTGATACAGAGAAAGGGGACTGTCTACTCATCCACTGAGTCTGTGATACAGTGACAGAGGACCGTCTACTCATCCAAAGAGTCTGTGATACAGAGACAGGAGGCGGTCTACTCAAACCCTGAGTCTGTGATACAGAGAAAGGGGGCAGTCTACTCATCCGCTGAGTCTGTGATACAGAGACAGGGGGTGGTCTACTCATTCCTTGAGTCTGTGATACAGAGAAAGGGGGCAGTCTACTCATCCGCTGAGTCTGTGATACAGAGAAAGGGGGCAGTCTACTCATCCCCTGAGTCTGTGAAACAGAGACAGGGGACGGTCTACGCATCACATGAGTCTGTGATACAGAGGCAGGAGGCGGTCAACTCATCCCCTGAATCTCTGATACAGAGACAGGGGGCGTTCTACTCTTCCCCTGAGTCGATGATACAGAGACAGGGGGCGTTCTACTCTTCCCCTGAGTCTGAGATACAGAGACAGGGGGCGTTCTTCTCTTCCCCTGAGTCGATGATACAGAGACAGGGGGCGTTCTACTCTTCCCCTGAGTCTGAGATACAGAGACAGGGGGCGGTCGACTCTTCCCCTGAGTCTGAGATGCAGAGACAGGGGGCGGTCTACTCATATCTTGTGGCTGTGATACTGAGACAGGGGGCTGTCTGCTCATCTCCTGAGTCTGTGATGCAGAAACAGGGGGCGGACTACTCTTCCCCTAAATTTGTGATACAGAGACAAGGGGCAGTTTACTCATCCCCTGAGTCTGTGATACAAAGACAGGGGGCGGTCTATTCATCCACTGAGTCTGTGATACAGAGACAGGGGGCGCTCTACTCATCCACTGAGTCTTTGATACAGAGACTGGGGCCGGTCTTCCCATCCACTGACTCTGTGATACCGAGACAGGGGACGGTCTACTCATCCAAAGAGTCTGTGATACAGAGACAGGAGGCGGTCTACTCATCCCTTGAGTATGTGATACAGAAACAGGGGGCGGTCTACACATTCCCTGAGTCAATGATACAGTGACAGGGGGCGGTCTACTCTTCCCCTGAGTCTGATATACAGAGACAGGGGTCGGTCTACACATCCCTTGTGGCTGTGATCCAGAGACAGGGGGCTGTCTAATCAACCCCTGAGTCTGTGACACAGAGACAGGAGGCGGTCTACTCATCCCCTGAGTCTGAGATACAGAGACAAGGGGCAGATTACTCATCCCCTGGGTCTGTGATACAGAGACAGGGGGCGGTCTACTCATCCACTGACTCTGTGATACAGAGACAGGGGGCAGTCTACTCACCCCCTGAGTCTGTGATACAGAGACAGGGGGCGGTCTACTCATCCACTGAGTCTGTGATACAGAGACAGGGGGCGCTCTACTCATCCCCTGAGTATGTGATACAGTAACAGGGGGCAGTCTACTCATTCACTGAGTCTGTGATACAGAGACAGGGGGCGGTCTACTCATCCCCTGAGTCTTTGATACAGAGACAGGAGGCGGTCTACTCATCCACTGAGTCTGTGATACAGAGACAGGGGGCGGTCTACTCATCCCCAGAGTCTTTGACACAGAGACAGGGGCCGGTCTTCTCATCCACTGAGTCTGTGATACAGAGACAGGGGGCGGTCTACTCATCCACTGAGTCTGTGATACAGAGACAGGGGGCGGTCTACTCATCCCCTGAGTCTTTGATACAGAGACTGGGGCCGGTCTTCTAATCCACTGAGTCTGTGATACAGAGAAAGGGGACGGTCTACTCATCCGCTGAGTCTATGATACAGAGACAGGGGTCGCTCTACTCATCCCCTGAGTCTTTGATACAGAGACTGGCGCCGGTCTTCTAATCCACTGAGTCTGTGATACAGAGAAAGGGGACGGTCTACTCATCCACTGAGTCTGTGATACAGAGACAGGGGGCGGTCCACTCATTCCCTGAGTCTGTGAGACAGAGTCAGGGGCGGTCAACTCATCCCTTGAGTCTGTGACACAGACACAGGAGGCGGTCTACTCATTCCCTGAGTCTGATACAGAGACAGGGGTTGGTCTACACATCCCTTGTGTCTGTGATACAGAGACAGGGGGCTGTCTAATCATCCCCTGAGTCTGTGACACAGAGACAGGAGGCGTTCTACTCATCACCTGAGTCTGTGGGACAGAGACAGGGGGCTGTCTACTCATCCCCAAATTCTGAGATACAGAGAAAAGGGGTGGTCTGCACATCCCTTGAGTCTGTGATACAGAGACAGGAGGCGGTCGACTCATCACCTGAGTCTATGGTACAGAGACAAGTGGCAGTTTACTCATCCCCTGAGTCTGATGCAGAGACAGTGGGCGGTCTACTCATCCCCCGAATGTGTGATAAAGAGACAGGGGGCGGTCTACGCATCCACTGAGTCTGTGACACAGAGAGAGGGGCCGGTCTACTCACCCCCTGAGCCCGTGATACAGAGACAGGGGGCGGTCTACTCATTCACTGAGTCTGTGATTCAGAAACAGGGGGCGGTCTACTCATCCCCTGAGTGCGTGATACAGACAAAGTGGACAGTCTACTCATACCCTGAGTCTGAGATGCAGAGACAAGGGGGAGTTTACCCATCCCCTGAGTTTGTGATACAGAGACAGGGGTTGGTCTACTCATCTCCTGAGTCTGTGATACAGAGACAGGGGTTGGTCTACTCATCTCCTGAGTCTGTGATACAGAGACAGGGGGCAGTCTGCTCATCCACTCAGTCTGTGAAACAGAGACAGTGGGCGCTCTACTCATTCACTGAGTCTGTGATTCAGAAACAGGGGGCGGTCTACTCATCCCCTGAGTCTTTGATACAGAGACAGGGGCCGGTCTTCTCATCCACTGAGTCTGTGACACAGAGAGAGGGGCCGGTCTACTCACCCCCTGAGCCCGTGATACAGAGACAGGGGGCGTTCTACTCATCCACTGAGTCTGTGATACAGAGACAGGGGGAGGTCTACTCATCCCCTGAGTATGTGATACAGAAACAGGGGCCGGTCTTCTCATCCACTGAGTCTGTGATACAGAGACAGGGGGCGGTCTACTCATCCACTGAGCCCGTGATACAGAGACAGGGGGCGGTCTACTCATCCCCGGAGTATGTGATACAGAAACAGTGGGCGGTCTACTCATCCACTGAGCCCGTGATACAGAGAAAGGGGGCGGTCTACTCATCCCCTGAGTCTTTGATACAGAGACAGGGGCCGGTCTTCTCATCCACTGAGTCTGTGACACAGAGAAAGGGGGCGGACTACTCATTGCCTGAGTCTTTAATACAGTGACAGGAGGCGTTCTACTCATCCCCTGAGTCTATGATCCAGAGACAGGGGGCAGTCTACTCATCCCCTGAGTCTTTGATACAGAGACGGGGGGCGGTCTACTCATCCCCTGAGTCTATGATACAGAGACAGGGGGCGGTCTACTCATCCACTGAGTCTGTGATACAGAGACAGGGGGCGTTCTACTCATCCCCTGAGTCTTTGATACAGTGACAGGAGGCGGTCTACCCATCCCCTGAGACCATGATACAGAGATAGGGGGTGGTCTACTCATCCACTGCGTCTGTGATACAGAGACAGGGGGCGGTCTACTCATCCCCTGAGTCAATGATACAGTGACAGCGGGCGCTCTACTCATCCCCTGAGACCATGATAGAGAGACAGGAGG
This sequence comes from Heterodontus francisci, assembly GCF_036365525.1. Lineage (NCBI taxonomy): Eukaryota > Metazoa > Chordata > Chondrichthyes > Heterodontiformes > Heterodontidae > Heterodontus > Heterodontus francisci. Next base: position 9,941,898 of record NC_090386.1, read on the forward strand.
CGCTCTACTCACCCCCTGAGTCCATGATAGTGAGACAGGGGGCGGTCTACACATCCCCTGAGTCTATGATACTGAGACAGGGGGCGGTCTACTCTTCCCCTGTGTCTGAGATACAGAGACAGGGGTCGGTCTGCACTTCCCTTGTGGCTGTGATACAGAGACAGGGGGCTGTCTAATCATCCCCTGAGTCTGTGACACAGAGACAGGAGGTGTTCTACTCATCACCTGAGTCTGTGGTACAGAGACAAGTGGCAGTTTATTTATCCCCTGAGTCTGTGATGCAGAGACAGGGGGCAGTTTGCTCATCCACTCAGTCTGTGAAACAGAGACAGGGGGCACTCTACTCATCCCCTGAGTCTGTGATACAAATACAGGGAGCGGTCTACTCATCTCCCGAGTGTGTGATACAGAGAAAGGGGGCAGTCTACTCATCCCCTGAGTCTGAGATACAGAGACAGGGGGCGCTCTACTCATCCCCTGAGTGTGTGATACAGAGACAGGGGGCCGTCTACTCATTCCCTAAATTTGTGATACGGAGACAGGGGGCGGTCTACTTAGCCCCAAAGTCCCTGAAATTTAGACAGGGGCCATTCTACTCATCACCCCGGTCTATGAGACAGAGACTGGGGGAGATGTATTCAATCCTGAGTGTGTGACAGAGAGACAGGGTGCGGTCTACTCATCCCGTGAGTCTGTGAAACAGAGACAGGAGGCGGTCTACTCATCCCGAGTTTTTTATACAGAGACAGGGGGCGGTCTACTCATCGCCCGAGTGTGTGATAAAGGGACAGGGGGTCTTCTACTCATTCCCTGATTCGGTGATACAGAGACAGGGGGCGGTCTACTCATTCCCTGAGTCAATGATACAGAGACAGGGGGCGGTCATCTCATCCCCTGAGTCTATGATAGAGAGACAGGGGGCGGACTACACATCCGCTGAGTCTATGATACTGAGACAGGGGGCGGTCTACTCTTCCCCTGAGTCTGAGATACAGAGACAGGGGGTGGTCTACTCACCGCTTGTGGCTGTGATACAGAGACAGGGGGCGGTCTACTCATCACCTGAGTCTGTGGTACAGAGACAAGGGGCGGTCTACTTATCCCCCGAATGTGTGAGAAAGAGACAAGGGGCAGATTACTCATCCCCTGGGTCTGTGACACAGAGTACGGGGGCGGTCAACTCATCCCGTGAGTGTGTGATACAGAGACAGGGGGTGCTCTACACATCCCCTGAGTCAGTGATACAGAGACAGGAGGCGGTCTACTCATCCCCTGAGTCGATTATCCAGAGACAGGGGGCGGTCTACTCATTCCCAGAGTCTGTGATACAGAGACAGGGGGCGGTCTACTCTTCCCCTGCGTCGTTGATACAGAGACAGGGGACGGTCGACTCATCCCCTGAGTCGGTGATACAGAGACAGGAGGCGGTCTACTCATCCCCTGAGTCTGTTATACAAAGAAAGGGGGCGGTCTACTCATCCCCTGAGTCGGTGATACAGAGACAGGAGGCGGTCTCCTCATCCCCTGAGTCTGAGATACAAAGACAGGGGGCGGTCTATTCATCCCTTGTGGCTGTGATACAGAGACAGGGGGCTGTCTAATCATCCCCCGAGTCTGTGATACAGAGACAGGAGGTGGTCTACTCATTACCTGAGTCTATGGTGCAGAGACAGGGGGCTGTCTTATCATCCCCTGAGTCTTTTATACAGAGACAGGGGCCTGTCTACTTATCCACTGAGTGTGTGATACAAACACAGGGGGCGGTCTAGTCATCCCCTGACTCTGAGATACAGAGACAGGGGGCGCTCTGCTCATCCACTGACTCTGTGATGCAGAGACAGGGGGCGGTCTACACATTCCCTGAGTCTGTGATGCAGAGACAAGCGGCAGTTTGCTCATCGCCTGAGTCTGTGACACAGAGACAGGGGGCGGTCTGCTCATCCCCTGTATCAATGATACAGAGACTGGGGGCGGTCGACTCATCCCCCGAGTCTGTGAGACCGAGAATGGCGGCTGTCTAATCATCCCCTGAGTTTGTGATACAGAGACAGGAGGCGGTTTACTCATCCACTGGGTCTGTGATAGAGAGGAAGGGGGCGTTCTACTCATCCCCTGAGTCTGTGATACAGAGAAAGGGGGATGTCTACTCATCCCCTGAGTCTTTGATACAGAGACAGGGGGCGGTTTACTCATCCACTGGGTCTGTGATAGAGAGGAAGGGGGCGTTCTACTCATCCCCTCAGTCTGCGATTCAGAGACAGGGGGCGGTCTACTCATCCCCTGAATCTGTGATACAGAGACAGTGGGCAGTCTGCTCTTCCACTGAGTGTGTGATACAAAGACAGGGGACGTTCTACTCATCCCCTGAGTCTGTGAGACAAAGACTTGGGGTGGTCTACTCATCCCCTGAGTCTGTGAGATACAGACAGGGGGCAGTCTGCTCATCCACTGAGTGTGTGATACAAAGACAGGGGACGTGCAACTCATCTCCTGAGTCTGTGATGCAGAGACAGTGGGCGGACAAATCATCCCCTGAGTTTGTGATGCAGAGACAGGGGCCGGTCTACTCATCCCCTAAATTTGTGAAACAGTGATATGGGGCGGTCTACTCATTCCCTGAGTCTGTCATACAGAGACAGGAGGCGGTCTGCTCATCCCCTGAGTCGGTGATACAGAGACAGGGGGCCGTCTACTCATCCCCTGAATCAATGATACAGAGACAGGGGGCGCTCTAACCATCCCCCGAGTGTGCGAGACGGGGACAGGGGGCGGTCTACTCATACCCTAAGACAGTGATACAGAGAAAGGGGGCTGTCTAATCATCCCCTGAGTCTGTGATACAAAGACAGGAGGCGTTCTGCTCATCCCCTGAGTCTGTGATACAAAGACAGGAGGCGTTCTGCTCATCCCTTGTGGCTGCGATACAGAGACAGGGGGCAGTCTGCTCATCCACTGAGTCTACCCGTCCCCTTAGTCTGTGATTCAAAGACAGGTGTTGGTCTACTCATCCCCTAACTTTGTGATACCGAGACAAGGGTCGGTCGACTCAGCCCCAAATTCCCTTAAATACAGACAGGGGCCTGTCAACTCATCACCCGGGTCTATGAGACAGAGACTGGGGGAGTTCTATTCAATCCTGAATGTGTGATACACAGGAAGGGGGCGGTCTACACATCCCCTGAGTCTATGATACAGAGACAGGGGGCGGTCTACTCTTCCCCTGAGTCTGAAATACAGAGACAGGGGGTGGTCTACTCACCGCTTGTGGCTGTGATACAGAGGCAGGGGGCGGTCTACTCATACCCTGAATCTCAGATAAAGAGACAGGGGGCGGTCTACTCATTCCCCGAGTGTGTGATACAGAGACAGGGGGCGGTCCACTCATCCCCTGAGTCTGTGATACAGGGACAGGGGGCGCTCTACTCATCCCGCGAGTACGTGATACAGAGACAGGGGGCGGTCTAGTCATCCGCTGACTCTGAGATACAGAGACAGGGGGCGGTCTAGTCATCCGCTGACTCTGAGATACAGAGACAGGGTGCGGTCTACGCATCCCCTGAGTCTTTGATACAGAGACAGGGGGCGGTCTTCTCATCCACTGAGTCTGTGATACAGAGACAGGTGACGGTCTACTCATCCCCTGAGTCTTTGATACAGAGACAGGGGGCGGTCTTCTCATCGCCTGAGTCTGTGACACAGAGACAGGGGGCGGTCTTCTCATCCACTGAGTCTGTGATACAGAGACAGGTGACGGTCTACTCATCCCCTGAGTCTTTGATACAGAGACAGGGGGTGGTCTTCTCATCGCCTGAGTCTGTGATACAGAGACAGGTGACGGTCTACTCATCCCCTGAGTCTGTGATACAGAGACAGGTGACGGTCTACTCATCCCCTGAGTCTTTGATACAGAGACAGGGGGCGGTCTTCTCATCGCCTGAGTCTGTGATACAGAGACAGGTGACGGTCTACTCATCCCCTGAGTCTTTGATACAGAGACAGGGGGCGGTCCATTCATCCCCTGAATCAATGATCCAGAGACAGGGGGCGGTCTACTCATCCACTGAATCAATGATACAGAGACAGGGGGCGGTCTACTCATCCCCCGAGTCGGTGATACAGCGACAGGGGGCGGTCTTCTCATCCCCCGAGTCGGTGATACAGCGACAGGGGGCGGTCGACTCATCCCCCGAGTCTGTGATACAGAGACAGGGGGCGGTCTACTCATCCCCCGAGTGTGTGATAAAGAGACAGGGGGCGGTCTACGCATCCCCTGAGTCTATGATACAGAGACAGGGGGCGGTCTACTCTTCTCCTGAGTCTGAGATACAGAGACAGGGGGCGGTCTACTCACCCCTTGTGGCTGTGATACAGAGACAGATGGCTGTCTAGTCATCCGCTGACTCTGAGATACAGAGACAGTGGGCAGTCTGCTCATCCACTGAGTCTGTGATACAGAGACAGGTGACGGTCTACTCATCCCCTGAGTCTGTGATACAGAGACAGTGGGCAGTCTGCTCATCGCCTGAGTCTGTGACACAGAGACAGGGGGCGGTCCATTCATCCCCTGAATCAATGATCCAGAGACAGGGGGCGGTCTACTCATCCACTGAATCAATGATACAGAGACAGGGGGCGTTCGACTCATCCCCCGAGTCTGTGAAACAGAGACAGGGGGCGGTCTACTCATCCCCTGAGTGTGTGACAAAGAGACAGGGGGCGGTCTACGCATCCCCTGAGTCTTTGATACAGAGACAGTGGGCAGTCTGCTCATCCACTGAGTCTGTGATACAGAGACAGGGGACGGTCTCCTCATCCACTGACTCTGTGATACAGAGACAGGGGGCGGTCTACTCATCCCCTGAGTCTTTGATACAGAGACAGGGGGCGGTCTTCTCATCCCCTGAGTCTTTGATACAGAGACAGGGGGCGGTCTCCTCATCCACTGACTCTGTGATACAGAGACAGGGGGCGGTCTACTCATCCCCTGAGTCTTTGATACAGAGACAGGGGGCGGTCTTCTCATCCCCTGAGTCTTTGATACAGAGACAGGGGGCGGTCTTCTCATCCCCTGAGTCTTTGATACAGAGACAGGGGGCGGTCTTCTCATCCCCTGAGTCTTTGATACAGAGACAGGGGGCGGTCTTCTCATCCCCTGAGTCTTTGATACAGAGAGAGGGGGCGGTCTTCTCATCCCCCGAGTGTGTGATAAAGAGACAGGGGGCGGTCTACGCATCCCCTGAGTCTTTGATACAGAGACAGTGGGCAGTCTGCTCATCCACTGAGTTTGTGATACAAAGACAGGGGACGGTCTACTCATCCACTGATTGTGTGATACAAAGACAGGGGGCGGTCTTCTCATCCACTGAGTCTGTGATACAGAGACAGGGGACGGTCTACTCATCCCCTGAGTGTGTGATACAAAGACAGGGGACGGTCTACCCGTCCCCTTAGTCTGTGATTCAAAGACAGGTGTTGGTCTACTCATCCCCAGAGTTTGTGACACAGAGACAGGGGGCGGTCTACTTATCCCCTCAGTCTGTGATACAGAGACAGGGGGCGGTCTACTCATCCCCTAACTTTGTGATACCGAGACAAGGGGCGGTCGACTCAGCCCCAAATTCCCTTAAATACAGACAGGGGCCTGTCAACTCATCACCCGGGTCTATGAGACAGAGACTGGGGGAGATCTATTCAATCCTGAATGTGTGATACACAGGAAGGGGGCGGTCTACACATCCCCTGAGTCTATGATACAGAGACAGGGGGCGGTCTACTCTTCCCCTGAGTCTGAGATACAGAGACAGGGGGTGGTCTACTCAGCGCTTGTGGCTGTGATACAGAGGCAGGGGGCGGTCTACTCATACCCTGAATCTCAGATAAAGGGACAGGGGGCGGTCTACTCATCCCCTGAGTCTGTGATACAGAGACAGGGGGCGCTCTACTCATCCCGCGAGTACGTGATACAGAGACAGGGGGCGGTCTAGTCATCCGCTGACTCTGAGATACAGAGACAGGGTGCGGTCTACGCATCCCCTGAGTCTTTGATACAGAGACAGGGGGCGGTCTTCTCATCCACTGAGTCTGTGATACAGAGACAGGTGACGGTCTACTCATCCCCTGAGTCTTTGATACAGAGACAGGGGGCGGTCTTCTCATCGCCTGAGTCTGTGACACAGAGACAGGGGGCGGTCCATTCATCCCCTGAATCAATGATCCAGAGACAGGGGGCGGTCTACTCATCCACTGAATCAATGATACAGAGACAGGGGGCGGTCTACTCATCCCCCGAGTCGGTGATACAGCGACAGGGGGCGGTCTTCTCATCCCCCGAGTCGGTGATACAGCGACAGGGGGCGGTCGACTCATCCCCCGAGTCTGTGATACAGAGACAGGGGGCGGTCTACTCATCCCCCGAGTGTGTGATAAAGAGACAGGGGGCGGTCTAAGCATCCCCTGAGTCTATGATACAGAGACAGGGGGCGGTCTACTCTTCTCCTGAGTCTGAGATACAGAGACAGAGGGCGGTCTACTCACCCCTTGTGGCTGTGATACAGAGACAGGGGGCTGTCTAGTCATCCGCTGACTCTGAGGTACAGAGACAGGGGGCGCTATATTCATCCCCTGAGTCTGTGATACAGAGACAGGGGGCGGTCTATTCTTCCCCTGAGTCTTTGATACAGAGACAGGGGGCGGTCTACTCATCCACTGAGTCTGTGATACAGAGACAGGTGACGGTCTACTCATCCACTGACACTGTGATACAGTGACAGGGGGCAGTCTGCTCATCGCCTGAGTCTGTGACACAGAGACAGGGGGCGGTCCATTCATCCCCTGAATCAATGATCCAGAGACAGGGGGCGGTCTACTCATCCACTGAATCAATGATACAGAGACAGGGGGCGGTCGACTCATCCCCCGAGTCTGTGAAACAGAGACAGGGGGCGGTCTACTCATCCCCTGAGTGTGTGATAAAGAGACAGGGGGCGGTCTACGCATCCCCTGAGTCTTTGATACAGAGACAGTGGGCAGTCTGCTCATCCACTGAGTCTGTGATACAGAGACAGGGGACGGTCTACTCATCCACTGACTCTGTGATACAGAGACAGGGGGCGGTCTACTCATCCCCTGAGTCTTTGATCCAGAGACAGGGGGCGGTCTTCTCATCAACTGAGTCTTTGATACAGAGACAGGGGGCGGTCTTCTCATCCCCTGAGTCTTTGATACAGAGACAGGGGGCGGTCTTCTCATCCCCCGATTGTGTGATGAAGAGACAGGGGGCGGTCTACGCATCCCCTGAGTCTTTGATACAGAGACAGTGGGCAGTCTGCTCATCCACTGAGTTTGTGATACAAAGACAGGGGGCGGTCTTCTCATCCACTGAGTCTGTGATACAGAGACAGGGGACGGTCTACTCATCCACTGACTCTATGATACAGAGACAAGTGGCAGTTTACTCATCGCCTGAGTCTGTGACACAGAGACAGGGGGCGGTCTACTCATCCCCTGAATCAATGATACAGAGACAGGGGGCGGTCTACACATTCCCTTAGTCTGTGATACAGAAACAAGTGGCAGTTTACTCATCCCCCGAGTCTGAGATACAGAGACAGGGGGCGGTCTACTCATCCCCTGAGTCTTTGATACAGAGACAGGGGGCGGTCTTCTCATCCACTGAGTCTGTGATACGGAGACAGGGGGAGTTCGACTCATCCACTAAGTCTGTGATACAGAGACAGGGGGGGGTCTACTCATTCCCTGAGTCTGTGATACAGAGAAAGGGGGCAGTCTACTCATCCCCTGAGTCTGTGATACAGAGACAGGGGGCGGTCGACTCATCCACTGAGTCTGTGACACAGAGAATGGAGGCGGTCAACTCATTCCCTGAATCTCTGATAAAGAGACAGTTTGCGGTCTACTCTTCCCCTGCGTCTATGATACAGAGACAGGGGGCGGTCTACTCTTCCCCTGAGTCTGAGATACAGAGACAGGGGGCGGTCGACTCACCCCTTGTGGCTGTGATACAGAGACAGGGGGCTGTCTAATCAACCCCTGAGTCTGTGATACAGAGACAGGGGGCGGTCTGCTCATCCACTGAGTTTGTGATACAAAGACAGCAGGCAGTCTACTCATCCACTGAGTCTGTGATACAGAGACAGGGGGCGGTCTACTCATCCACTGAGTCTGTGATACAAAGACAGGGGGCGGTCTACTCATCCCCTGAGTCTTTGATACAGAGACAGGGGGCGGTCTTCTCATCCACTGAGTCTGTGATACAGAGACAGGGGGCGGTCTACTCATCCCCTGAGTCTGTTAGACAGAGACAGGGGACGGTCTACTCATCCCCCGAGTCTGTGACACAGAGACAGGGGGCGGTCTACTCATCCCCCGAGTCTGTGATACAGAGACAAGGGGACTGTCTACTCATCCCCCGAGTGTGTGATACAGAGACAAGGGGCGGTCAACTCATGCCCTGAGTCTGTGAGACAGAGACAGGAGGCGGTCAACTCATCCCCTGAGTCTGTGATACAGAGACAAGGGGCGGTCTACTCTTCCCCTGAGTCTATGATACAGAGACAGGGGGCGGTCTACTCTTCCCCTGAGTCTGAGATACAGAGACAGGGGGCCGTCCACTCACCCCTTGTGGCTGTGATACAGAGACAGGGGGCTGTCTAATCATCCCCTGAGTCTGTGATACAGAGACAGGGGGCTGTCTACTCATCCCCTGAATCTCTGATAAAGAGACAGGGGGAGGTCTGCACATCGCCTGAGTCTATGATACAGAGACAGAGGGCGGTCTAATCATCACCTGAGTCTGTGGTGCAGAGACAGGGGGAGGTCTACTCATCCCCTCAGTATGTGATAGAGAGACAGGGGGCGGTCTACTCATCCCCTCAGTATGTGATACAGAGACAGGGGGCCGTCTACTGCTCCCCTGAGTCTGTGATACAGAGACAGGGGGCGGTCTACTCATCCCCCGAGAGTGTGATACAGAGACATGGGGCGGTCTACTCATCCCCTCAGTATGTGATACAGAGACAGGGGGCGGTCTACTCATCCCCTGAGTCTGTGATACAGAGACAGGGGTCGGTCTTCTCATCCACTGAGTCTGCGATACAGAGACAGGTGACGGTCTTTTCATCCACTGACTCTGTGATACAGAGACAGGGGGCGGTCTACCCATCTCCTGAGTCTGTTATCCAGAGACAGGGGGCGGTCTACTCATTCCCTGAATCAATGATACAGAGTCAGGGGGCGGTATACTCATCCCCCGAGTCTATGATACAGAGACAGGGGGCGGTCTACTCATCCCCCGAGAGTGTGACACAGAGACAGGGGGCGGTCTACTCATCCCCTGAGTCTGTGATACAGAGACAGGGGGTGGTCTACTCATCCCCCGGGAGTGTGACACAGAGACAGGGGGCGGTCTATTCATACCCTGAGTCTGTGATACAGAGAAAGGAGGCGGTCTACTCATCCCCTGAGTCTGTGATACAGAGACAGGGGGCAGTCTACTCATCCCCCGAGTCTATGATGCAGAGACAGGGGGCGGTCTACTCATCCCCTGAGTCTGTGACACAGGGACAGGGGGCGGTCGTTTCATTCCCTGAGTCTGTGACACAGAGACAGGGGGCGGTCTACTCATCCCCTGACTCTGTGACATAGAGAAAGGGGGCAGTCTACTCATCCCCTGAATCAATGATACAGAAACAGGGGGCGGTGTACTCATCCCCTGAGTCTGTGATCCAGAGACAGGGGGCGGTCTACTCATCCACTGAGTCTGTGATGCAGAGACAGGGGGCAGTCTGCTCATCCCCTCAGTTTGTGATACAGAGATAGGGGGCGGTCTACTCATACCCTGAGTCTTTGATACAGAGACAGGGGGCAGTCTGCTCATCCACTGAGTGTGTGATAAAGAGACAGGGGGCGGTCTACTCATCCCCTGAGTCTTTGATACAGAGACAGGGGGCGGTCTACTCATCCACTGACTCTGTGATACAGAGACAGGGGGCGGTCTACTCATCCTCTGAGTCTTTGATACAGAGACAGGGGGCGGTCTTCTCATCCCCTGAGTCTTTGATACAGAGACAGGGGGCGGTCTTCTCATCCCCTGAGTCTTTGATACAGAGACAGGGGGCGGTCTTCTCATCGCCTGAGTCTTTGATACAGAGAGAGGGGGCGGTCTTCTCATCCCCCGAGTGTGTGATAAAGAGACAGGGGGCGGTCTACGCATCCCCTGAGTCTTTGATACAGAGACAGTGGGCAGTCTGCTCATCCACTGAGTTTGTGATACAAAGACAGGGGACGGTCTACTCATCCACTGATTGTGTGATACAAAGACAGGGGGCGGTCTTCTCATCCACTGAGTCTGTGATACAGAGACAGGGGACGGTCTACTCATCCCCTGAGTGTGTGATACAAAGACAGGGGACGGTCTACCCGTCCCCTTAGTCTGTGATTCAAAGACAGGTGTTGGTCTACTCATCCCCAGAGTTTGTGACACAGAGACAGGGGGCGGTCTACTTATCCCCTCAGTCTGTGATACAGAGACAGGGGGCGGTCTACTCATCCCCTAACTTTGTGATACCGAGACAAGGGGCGGTCGACTCAGCCCCAAATTCCCTTAAATACAGACAGGGGCCTGTCAACTCATCACCCGGGTCTATGAGACAGAGACTGGGGGAGATCTATTCAATCCTGAATGTGTGATACACAGGAAGGGGGCGGTCTACACATCCCCTGAGTCTATGATACAGAGACAGGGGGCGGTCTACTCATACCCTGAATCACAGATAAAGAGACAGGGGGCGGTCTACTCATCCCCTGAATCACAGATAAAGAGACAGGGAGCGGTCTACTCATCCCCCGAGTGTGTGAGACAGAGACAGGGGGCGCTCTACTCATCCCGCGAGTACGTGATACAGAGACAGGGGGCGGTCTAGTCATCCGCTGACTCTGAGATACAGAGACAGGGTGCGGTCGACGCATCCCATGAGTCTTTGATACAGAGACAGGGGGCGGTCTTCTCATCCACTGAGTCTGTGATACAGAGACAGGTGACGGTCTACTCATCCACTGACACTGTGATACAGAGACAGGGGGCAGTCTGCTCATCGCCTGAGTCTGTGACACAGAGACAGGGGGCGGTCCATTCATCCGCTGAATCAATGATCCAGAGACAGGGGGCGGTCTACTCATCCACTGAATCAATGATGCAGAGACAGGGGGCGGTCTACTCATCCCCCGAGTCTGTGAAACAGAGACAGGGGGCGGTCTACTCATCCCCTGAGTGTGTGATAAAGAGACAGGGGGCGGTCTACGCAACCCCTGAGTCTTTGATACAGAGACAGTGGGCAGTCTGCTCATCCACTGAGTCTGTGATACAGAGACAGGGGACGGTCTACTCATACCCTGAGTCTTTGATACAGAGACAGGGGGCGGTCTTCTCATCCCCTGAGTCTTTGATACAGAGACAGGGGGCGGTCTTCTCATCCCCTGAGTTTTTGATACAGAGACAGGGGCGGTCTTCTCATCCCCTGAGTCTTTGATACAGAGACAGGGGGCGGTCTTCTCATCCCCCGAGTGTGTGATGAAGAGACAGGGGGCGGTCTACGCATCCCCTGAGTCTTTGATACAGAGACAGTGGGCAGTCTGCTCATCCACTGAGTTTGTGATACAAAGACAGGGGGCGGTCTTCTCATCCACTGAGTCTGTGATACAGAGACAGGGGACGGTCTACTCATCCACTGACTCTGTGATACAGAGACAAGTGGCAGTTTACTCATCGCCTGAGTCTGTGACACAGAGACAGGGGGCGGTCTACTCATCCCCTGAATCAATGATACAGAGACAGGGGGCGGTCTACACATTCCCTTAGTCTGTGATACAGAGACAAGTGGCAGTTTACTCATCCCCCGAGTCTGAGATACAGAGACAGGGGGCGGTCTACTCATCCCCTGAGTCTTTGATACAGAGACAGGGGGCGGTCTTCTCATCCACTGAGTCTGTGATACGGAGACAGGGGGCGGTCGACTCATCCACTGAGTCTGTGATACAGAGACAGGGGGGGGTCTACTCATTCCCTGAGTCTGTGATACAGAGAAAGGGGGCAGTCTACTCATCCCCTGAGTCTGTGATACAGAGACAGGGGGCGGTCGACTCATCCACTGAGTCTGTGATACAGAGACAGGGGGCGGTCTACACATTCCCTGAATCTCTGATAAAGAGACAGGGGGCGGTCTGCACATCCCCTGAGTCTATGATACAGAGACAGGGGGCGGTCTACTCTTCCCCTGAGTCTGTGACACAGAGACAGGGGGCGGTCTACTCATCCCGCGAGTGTGTGACACAGAGACAGGGGGCGGTCTACTCATCCCCTGAGTCTGTGACACAGAGACAGGGGGCGGTCTACTCATCCCCCGAGTGTGTGAGACAGAGACAGGGGGCGGTCTACTCATACTCTGAGTCTGTGACACAGAGAATGGAGGCGGTCAACTCATTCCCTGAATCTCTGATAAAGAGACAGTTTGCGGTCTACTCTTCCCCTGAGTCTATGATACAGAGACAGGGGGCGGTCTACTCTTCCCCTGAGTCTGAGATACAGAGACAGGGGGCGGTCGACTCACCCCTTGTGGCTGTGATACAGAGACAGGGGGCTGTCTAATCAACCCCTGAGTCTGTGGTCCAGAGACAAGGGGCTGTTTACTCATCCCTTGAGTCTGTGATACAGAGACAGGGGGCAGTCTACTCATCCCCTGAGTCTGTGATACAAAGACAGGGGATGGTCTACTCATCCACTGAGTCTGTGATACAGAGACAGGGGGCGGTCTGCTCATCCACTGAGTTTGTGATACAAAGACAGCGGGCAGTCTACTCATCCACTGAGTCTGTGATACAGAGACAGGGGACGGTCTACTCATCCACTGACTCTGTGATACAGAGACAAGTGGCAGTTTACTCATCGCCTGAGTCTGTGACACAGAGACAGGGGGCGGTCTACTCATCCCCTGAATCAATGATACAGAGACAGGGGGCGGTCTACACATTCCCTTAGTCTGTGATACAGAGACAAGTGGCAGTTTACTCATCCCCCGAGTCTGAGATACAGAGACAGGGGGCGGTCTACTCATCCCCTGAGTCTTTGATACAGAGACAGGGGGCGGTCTTCTCATCCACTGAGTCTGTGATACGGAGACAGGGGGAGTTCGACTCATCCACTGAGTCTGTGATACAGAGACAGGGGGGGGTCTACTCATTCCCTGTGTCTGGGATCCAGAGAAAGGGGGCAGTCTACTCATCCCCTGAGTCTGTGATACAGAGACAGGGGGCGGTCTACACATTCCCTGAATCTCTGATAAAGAGACAGGGGGCGGTCTGCACATCCCCTGAGTCTATGATACAGAGACAGGGGGCGGTCTACTCTTCCCCTGAGTCTGTGACACAGAGACAGGGGGCGGTCTACTCATCCCGCGAGTGTGTGACACAGAGACAGGGGGCGGTCTACTCATCCCCTGAGTCTGTGACACAGAGACAGGGGGCGGTCTACTCATCCCCCAAGTGTGTGAGACAGAGACAGGGGGCGGTCTACTCATACTCTGAGTCTGTGACACAGAGAATGGAGGCGGTCAACTCATTCCCTGAATCTCTGATAAAGAGACAGTTTGCGGTCTACTCTTCCCCTGAGTCTATGATACAGAGACAGGGGGCGGTCTACTCTTCCCCTGAGTCTGAGATACAGAGACAGGGGGCGGTCGACTCACCCCTTGTGGCTGTGATACAGAGACAGGGGGCTGTCTAATCAACCCCTGAGTCTGTGATACAGAGACAGGGGGCGGTCTGCTCATCCACTGAGTTTGTGATACAAAGACAGCGGGCAGTCTACTCATCCACTGAGTCTGTGATACAGAGACAGGGGGCGGTCTACTCATCCACTGAGTCTGTGATACAGAGACAGGGGGCGGTCTACTCATCCCCTGAGTCTTTGATACAGAGACAGGGGGCGGTCTTCTCATCCACTGAGTCTGTGATACAGAGACAGGGGGCGGTCTACTCATCCCCTGAGTCTGTTAGACAGAGACAGGGGACGGTCTACTCATCCCCCGAGTCTGTGACACAGAGACAGGGGGCGGTCTACTCATCCCCCGAGTCTGTGATACAGAGACAAGGGGACTGTCTATACATCCCCCGAGTGTGTGATACAGAGACAAGGGGCGGTCAACTCATGCCCTGAGTCTGTGAGACAGAGACAGGAGGCGGTCAACTCATCCCCTGAGTCTGTGATACAGAGACAAGGGGCGGTCTACTCTTCCCCTGAGTCTATGATACAGAGACAGGGGGCGGTCTACTCTTCCCCTGAGTCTGAGATACAGAGACAGGGGGCCGTCCACTCACCCCTTGTGGCTGTGATACAGAGACAGGGGGCTGTCTAATCATCCCCTGAGTCTGTGATACAGAGACAGGGGGCTGTCTACTCATCCCCTGAATCTCTGATAAAGAGACAGGGGGAGGTCTGCACATCGCCTGAGTCTATGATACAGAGACAGAGGGCGGTCTAATCATCACCTGAGTCTGTGGTGCAGAGACAGGGGGAGGTCTACTCATCCCCTCAGTATGTGATAGAGAGACAGGGGGCGGTCTACTCATCCCCTCAGTATGTGATACAGAGACAGGGGGCCGTCTACTGCTCCCCTGAGTCTGTGATACAGAGACAGGGGGCGGTCTACTCATCCCCCGAGAGTGTGATACAGAGACATGGGGCGGTCTACTCATCCCCTCAGTATGTGATACAGAGACAGGGGGCGGTCTACTCATCCCCTGAGTCTGTGATACAGAGACAGGGGTCGGTCTTCTCATCCACTGAGTCTGCGATACAGAGACAGGTGACGGTCTTTTCATCCACTGACTCTGTGATACAGAGACAGGGGGCGGTCTACCCATCTCCTGAGTCTGTTATCCAGAGACAGGGGGCGGTCTACTCATTCCCTGAATCAATGATACAGAGTCAGGGGGCGGTATACTCATCCCCCGAGTCTATGATACAGAGACAGGGGGCGGTCTACTCATCCCCCGAGAGTGTGACACAGAGACAGGGGGCGGTCTACTCATCCCCTGAGTCTGTGACACAGGGACAGGGGGCGGTCGTTTCATTCCCTGAGTCTGTGACACAGAGACAGGGGGCGGTCTACTCATCCCCTGACTCTGTGACATCGAGAAAGGGGGCAGTCTACTCATCCCCTGAATCAATGATACAGAAACAGGGGGCGGTGTACTCATCCCCTGAGTCTGTGATCCAGAGACAGGGGGCGGTTTACTCATCCACTGAGTCTGTGATGCAGAGACAGGGGGCAGTCTGCTCATCCCCTCAGTTTGTGATACAGAGATAGGGGGCGGTCTACTCATACCCTGAGTCTTTGATACAGAGACAGGGGGCAGTCTGCTCATCCACTGAGTGTGTGATAAAGAGACGGGGGCGGTCTACTCATCCCCTGAGTCTTTGATACAGAGACAGGGGCCGGTCTACTCATCCACTGACTCTGTGATACAGAGACAGGGGGCGGTCTACTCATCCCCTGAGTCTTTGATACAGAGACAGGGGGCGGTCTTCTCATCCCCTGAGTCTTTGATACAGAGACAGGGGGCGGTCTTCTGATCCCCTGAGTCTTTGATACAGAGACAGGCGGCGGTCTTCTCATCCCCTGAGTCTTTGATACAGAGAGAGGGGGCGGTCTTCTCATCCCCCGAGTGTGTGATAAAGAGACAGGGGGCGGTCTACGCATCCCCTGAGTCTTTGATACAGAGACAGTGGGCAGTCTGCTCATCCACTGAGTTTGTGATACAAAGACAGGGGACGGTCTACTCATCCACTGATTGTGTGATACAAAGACAGGGGGCGGTCTTCTCATCCACTGAGTCTGTGATACAGAGACAGGGGACGGTCTACTCATCCCCTGAGTGTGTGATACAAAGACAGGGGACGGTCTACCCGTCCCCTTAGTCTGTGATTCAAAGACAGGTGTTGGTCTACTCATCCCCAGAATTTGTGACACAGAGACAGGGGGCGGTCTACTCATCCCCTCAGTCTGTGATACAGAGACAGGGGGCGGTCTACTCATCCCCTAACTTTGTGATACCGAGACAAGGGGCGGTCGACTCAGCCCCAAATTCCCTTAAATACAGACAGGGGCCTGTCAACTCATCACCCGGGTCTATGAGACAGAGACTGGGGGAGATCTATTCAATCCTGAATGTGTGATACACAGGAAGGGGGCGGTCTACACATCCCCTGAGTCTATGATACAGAGACAGGGGGCGGTCTACTCTTCCCCTGAGTCTGAGATACAGAGACACGGGGTGGTCTACTCACCGTTTGTGGCTGTGATACAGAGACAGGGGGCGGTCTACTCATACCCTGAATCACAGATAAAGAGACAGGGGGCGGTCTACTCATCCCCTGAATCACAGATAAAGAGACAGGGGGCGGTCTACTCATCCCCCGAGTGTGTGAGACAGAGACAGGGGGCGCTCTACTCATCCCGCGAGTACGTGATACAGAGACAGGGGGCGGTCTAGTCATCCGCTGACTCTGAGATACAGAGACAGGGTGCGGTCTACGCATCCCCTGAGTCTTTGATACAGAGACAGGGGGCGGTCTTCTCATCCACTGACACTGTGATACAGAGACAGGGGGCAGTCTGCTCATCGCCTGAGTCTGTGACACAGAGACAGGGGGCGGTCCATTCATCCGCTGAATCAATGATCCAGAGACAGGGGGCGGTCTACTCATCCACTGAATCAATGATGCAGAGACAGGGGGCGGTCTACTCATCCCCCTAGTCTGTGAAACAGAGACAGGGGGCGGTCTACTCATCCCCTGAGTGTGTGATAAAGAGACAGGGGGCGGTCTACGCATCCCCTGAGTCTTTGATACAGAGACAGGGGACGGTCTACTCATACCCTGAGTCTTTGATACAGAGACAGGGGGCGGTCTTCTCATCCCCTGAGTCTTTGATACAGAGACAGGGGGCGGTCTTCTCATCCCCTGAGTCTTTGATACAGAGACAGGGGCGGTCTTCTCATCCCCTGAGTCTTTGATACAGAGACAGGGGGCGGTCTTCTCATCCCCTGAGTGTGTGATGAAGAGACAGGGGGCGGTCTACGCATCCCCTGAGTCTTTGATACAGAGACAGTGGGCAGTCTGCTCATCCACTGAGTTTGTGATACAAAGACAGGGGGCGGTCTTCTCATCCACTGAGTCTGTGATACAGAGACAGGGGACGGTCTACTCATCCACTGACTCTGTGATACAGAGACAAGTGGCAGTTTACTCATCGCCTGAGTCTGTGACACAGAGACAGGGGGCGGTCTACTCATCCCCTGAATCAATGATACAGAGACAGGGGGCGGTCTACACATTCCCTTAGTCTGTGATACAGAGACAAGTGGCAGTTTACTCATCCCCCGAGTCTGAGATACAGAGACAGGGGGCGGTCTACTCATCCCCTGAGTCTTTGATACAGAGACAGGGGGTTGTCTTCTCATCCACTGAGTCTGTGATACAGAGACAGGGGGGGGTCTACTCATTCCCTGAGTCTGTGATACAGAGAAAGGGGGCAGTCTACTCATCCCCTGAGTCTGTGATACAGAGACAGGGGGCGGTCGACTCATCCACTGAGTCTGTGATACAGAGACAGGGGGCGGTCTACACATTCCCTGAATCTCTGATAAAGAGACAGGGGGCGGTCTGCACATCCCCTGAGTCTATGATACAGAGACAGGGGGCGGTCTACTCTTCCCCTGAGTCTGTGACACAGAGACAGGGGGCGGTCTACTCATCCCGCGAGTGTGTGACACAGAGACAGGGGGCGGTCTACTCATCCCCTGAGTCTGTGACACAGAGACAGGGGGCGGTCTACTCATCCCCCAAGTGTGTGAGACAGAGACAGGGGGCGGTCTACTCATACTCTGAGTCTGTGACACAGAGAATGGAGGCGGTCAACTCATTCCCTGAATCTCTGATAAAGAGACAGTTTGCGGTCTACTCTTCCCCTGAGTCTATGATACAGAGACAGGGGGCGGTCTACTCTTCCCCTGAGTCTGAGATACAGAGACAGGGGGCGGTCGACTCACCCCTTGTGACTGTGATACAGAGACAGGGGGCTGTCTAATCAACCCCTGAGTCTGTGGTCCAGAGACAAGGGGCTGTTTACTCATCCCTTGAGTCTGTGATACAGAGACAGGGGGCAGTCTACTCATCCCCTGAGTCTGTGATACAAAGACAGGGGATGGTCTACTCATCCACTGAGTCTGTGATACAGAGACAGGGGGCGGTCTGCTCATCCACTGAGTTTGTGATACAAAGACAGCGGGCAGTCTACTCATCCACTGAGTCTGTGATACAGAGACAGGGGGCGGTCTACTCATCCCCTGAGTCTTTGATACAGAGACAGGGGGCGGTCTTCTCATCCACTGAGTCTGTGATACAGAGACAGGGGGCGGTCTACTCATCCCCTGAGTCTGTTAGACAGAGACAGGGGGCGGTCTACTCATACCCTGAATCTCTGATAAAGAGACAGGGGACGGTCTACTCATCCCCTGAGTCTGTGACACAGAGACAGGGGGCGGTCTACTCATCCCCCGAGTCTGTGATACAGAGACAAGGGGACTGTCTACTCATCCCCCGAGTGTGTGATACAGAGACAGGGGACGGTCTACTCATCCCCCGAGTCTGTGATACAGAGACAAGGGGCGGTCAACTCATGCCCTGAGTCTGTGAGACAGAGACAGGAGGCGGTCTACTCTTCCCCTGAGTCTATGATACAGAGACAGGGGGCGGTCTACTCTTCCCCTGAGTCTATGATACAGAGACAGGGGGCGGTCTACTCTTCCCCTGAGTCTGAGATACAGAGACAGGGGGCCGTCCACTCACCCCTTGTGGCTGTGATACAGAGACAGGGGGCTGTCTAATCATCCCCTGAGTCTGTGATACAGAGACAGGGGGCTGTCTACTCATCCCCTGAATCTCTGATAAAGAGACAGGGGGAGGTCTGCACATCGCCTGAGTCTATGATACAGAGACAGAGGGCGGTCTAATCATCACCTGAGTCTGTGGTGCAGAGACAGGGGGAGGTCTACTCATTCCCTCAGTATGTGATAGAGAGACAGGGGGCGGTCTACTCATCCCCTCAGTATGTGATACAGAGACAGGGGGCCGTCTACTGCTCCCCTGAGTCTGTGATACAGAGACAGGGGGCGGTCTACTCATCCCCCGAGAGTGTGATACAGAGACATGGGGCGGTCTACTCATCCCCTCAGTATGTGATACAGAGACAGGGGGCGGTCTACTCATCCCCTGAGTCTGTGATACAGAGACAGGGGGCGGTCTTCTCATCAACTGAGTCTGCGATACAGAGACAGGTGACGGTCTTTTCATCCACTGACTCTGTGATACAGAGACATGGGGCGGTCTACTCATCCCCTCAGTATGTGATACAGAGACAGGGGGCGGTCTACCCATCTCCTGAGTCTGTTATCCAGAGACAGGGGGCGGTCTACTCATTCCCTGAATCAATGATACAGAGTCAGGGGGCGGTCTACTCATCCCCCGAGTCTATGATACAGAGACAGGGGGCGGTCTACTCATCCCCCGAGAGTGTGACACAGAGACAGGGGGCGGTCTACTCATCCCCTGAGTCTGTGATACAGAGACAGGGGGTGGTCTACTCATCCCCCGAGAGTGTGACACAGAGACAGGGGGCGGTCTATTCATACCCTGAGTCTGTGATACAGAGAAAGGAGGCGGTCTACTCATCCCCTGAGTCTGTGATACAGAGACAGGGGGCAGTCTACTTATCCCCCGAGTCTATGATGCAGAGACAGGGGGCGGTCTACTCATCCCCTGAGTCTGTGACACAGGGACAGGGGGCGGTCGTTTCATTCCCTGAGTCTGTGACACAGAGACAGGGGGCGGTCTACTCATCCCCTGACTCTGTGACATAGAGAAAGGGGGCAGTCTACTCATCCCCTGAATCAATGATACAGAAACAGGGGGTGGTGTACTCATCCCCTGAGTCTGTGATCCAGAGACAGGGGGCAGTCTGCTCATCCCCTCAGTATGTGATACAGAGACAGGGGGCGGTCTACTCATCCCCTGAGTCTGTGATACAGAGACAGGGGGCGGTCTACTCATCCACTGACTCTGTGATACAGAGACAGGGGGCGGTCTACCCATCCCCTGAGTCTGTTATCCAGAGACGGGGGGCGGTCTACTCATTCCCTGAATCAATGATACAGAGTCAGGGTGCGGTCTACTCATCCCCCGAGTCTATGATACAGAAACAGGGGGCGGTCCACTCATCCCCCGAGAGTGTGATACAGAGAAAGGGGGCGGTTATCTCAATCGCTGAGTGTGCGATACAGAGACAGGGGGCGCTCTACTCATTCCCTGAGTCTGTGATGCAGAGACAGGGGGCGGTCCACTCATCCACTGAGTCTGTGATACAGAGACAGGGGGCGGTCTACTCATCCCCTGAGTCAATGATACAGAGACAGGGGGCAGTCTGCTCATCCCCTCAGTCTGTGATACAGAGACAGGGGGCGGTCTACTCATCCCCTGAGTCTGTGATGCCTAGACAGGGGGCGGTCTACTCATTCCCTGAATCAATGATCAAGAGTCAAGGGGCGGTCTACTCATCCCCCGAGTCTGTGATACACAGACAGTGGGCGGTCTACTCATCCCCCGAGAGTGTGAAACAGAGACATGGGGCGGTCTACTCATCCCCTCAGTATTTGATACAGAGATAGGGGGCAGTCTACTCATCCCCTGAGTCTGTGATACAGAGACAGGGGGCGGTCAACTCATCCCCTGAGTCTGTGATACAGAGACAGGGGGCGGTCTCCTCATCCCCTGAGTCTGTGTTTCAGAGACAGGGGGCGGTCTACTCATCCCCTCAGTTTGTGATACAGAGACAGGGGGCGGTATACCCATCCCCTGAGTCTGTGATACAGAGACAGGGGGCGGTCTACTCATCCCCTCAGTATGTGATACAGAGACAGGAGGCGTTCTACTCATCCCCTGAGTCTGTGATACAGAGACAGGGGGCAGTCTGCTCATCCACTGAGTGTGTGATACAAAGACAGGGGACGGTCTGCTCATCCACTGAGTCTGTGATACAGAGACAGGGGGCTGTCTGCTTATCCCATCAGTTTGTGATACAGACACAGGGGGAGGTCTACTCATCCCCTGAGTCTGTGATGCAGAGACAGGGGGCAGTCTGCTCATCCCCTCAGTTTGTAATACAGAGATAGGGGGCGGTCTACTCATACCCTGAGTCTTTGATACAGAGACAGGGGGCGGTCTACTCATCCACTGACTCTGTGATACAGAGACAGGGGGCGGTCTACTCATCCCCTGAGTCTTTGATACAGAGACAGGGGGCGGTCTTCTCATCCCCTGAGTCTTTGATACAGAGACAGGGGCCGGTCTTCTCATCCCCTGAGTCTTTGATACAGAGACAGGGGGCGGTCTATTCATACCCTGAGTCTGTGATACAGAGAAAGGAGGCGGTCTACTCATCCCCTGAGTCTGTGATACAGAGACAGGGGGCAGTCTACTTATCCCCCGAGTCTATGATGCAGAGACAGGGGGCGGTCTACTCATCCCCTGAGTCTGTGACACAGGGACAGGGGGCGGTCGTTTCATTCCCTGAGTCTGTGACACAGAGACAGGGGGCGGTCTACTCATCCCCTGACTCTGTGACATAGAGAAAGGGGGCAGTCTACTCATCCCCTGAATCAATGATACAGAAACAGGGGGTGGTGTACTCATCCCCTGAGTCTGTGATCCAGAGACAGGGGGCAGTCTGCTCATCCCCTCAGTATGTGATACAGAGACAGGGGGCGGTCTACTCATCCCCTGAGTCTGTGATACAGAGACAGGGGGCGGTCTACTCATCCACTGACTCTGTGATACAGAGACAGGGGGCGGTCTACCCATCCCCTGAGTCTGTTATCCAGAGACGGGGGGCGGTCTACTCATTCCCTGAATCAATGATACAGAGTCAGGGTGCGGTCTACTCATCCCCCGAGTCTATGATACAGAAACAGGGGGCGGTCCACTCATCCCCCGAGAGTGTGATACAGAGAAAGGGGGCGGTTATCTCAATCGCTGAGTGTGCGATACAGAGACAGGGGGCGCTCTACTCATTCCCTGAGTCTGTGATGCAGAGACAGGGGGCGGTCCACTCATCCACTGAGTCTGTGATACAGAGACAGGGGGCGGTCTACTCATCCCCTGAGTCAATGATACAGAGACAGGGGGCAGTCTGCTCATCCCCTCAGTCTGTGATACAGAGACAGGGGGCGGTCTACTCATCCCCTGAGTCTGTGATGCCTAGACAGGGGGCGGTCTACTCATTCCCTGAATCAATGATCAAGAGTCAAGGGGCGGTCTACTCATCCCCCGAGTCTGTGATACACAGACAGTGGGCGGTCTACTCATCCCCCGAGAGTGTGAAACAGAGACATGGGGCGGTCTACTCATCCCCTCAGTATTTGATACAGAGATAGGGGGCAGTCTACTCATCCCCTGAGTCTGTGATACAGAGACAGGGGGCGGTCAACTCATCCCCTGAGTCTGTGATACAGAGACAGGGGGCGGTCTCCTCATCCCCTGAGTCTGTGTTTCAGAGACAGGGGGCGGTCTACTCATCCCCTCAGTTTGTGATACAGAGACAGGGGGCGGTATACCCATCCCCTGAGTCTGTGATACAGAGACAGGGGGCGGTCTACTCATCCCCTCAGTATGTGATACAGAGACAGGAGGCGTTCTACTCATCCCCTGAGTCTGTGATACAGAGACAGGGGGCAGTCTGCTCATCCACTGAGTGTGTGATACAAAGACAGGGGACGGTCTGCTCATCCACTGAGTCTGTGATACAGAGACAGGGGGCTGTCTGCTTATCCCATCAGTTTGTGATACAGACACAGGGGGAGGTCTACTCATCCCCTGAGTCTGTGATGCAGAGACAGGGGGCAGTCTGCTCATCCCCTCAGTTTGTAATACAGAGATAGGGGGCGGTCTACTCATACCCTGAGTCTTTGATACAGAGACAGGGGGCGGTCTACTCATCCACTGACTCTGTGATACAGAGACAGGGGGCGGTCTACTCATCCCCTGAGTCTTTGATACAGAGACAGGGGGCGGTCTTCTCATCCCCTGAGTCTTTGATACAGAGACAGGGGCCGGTCTTCTCATCCCCTGAGTCTTTGATACAGAGACAGGGGGCGGTCTTCTCATCCCCTGAGTCTTTGATACAGAGAGAGGGGGCGGTCTTCTCATCCCCCGAGTGTGTGATAAAGAGACAGGGGGCGGTCTACGCATCCCCTGAGTCTTTGATACAGAGACAGTGGGCAGTCTGCTCATCCACTGAGTTTGTGATACAGAGAGAGGGCGCGGTCTTCTCATCCCCCGAGTGTGTGATAAAGAGACAGGGGGCGGTCTACGCATCCCCTGAGTCTTTGATACAGAGACAGTGGGCAGTCTGCTCATCCACTGAGTTTGTGATACAAAGACAGGGGGCGGTCTTCTCATCCACTGAGTCTGTGATACAGAGACAGGGGACGGTCTACTCATCCCCTGAGTGTGTGATACAAAGACAAGGGACGGTCTACCCGTCCCCTTAGTCTGTGATTCAAAGACAGGTGTTGGTCTACTCATCCCCTAACTTTGTGATACCGAGACAAGGGGCGGTCGACTCAGCCCCAAATTCCCTTAAATACAGACAGGGGCCTGTCAACTCATCACCCGGGTCTATGAGACAGAGACTGGGGGAGATCTATTCAATCCTGAATGTGTGATACACAGGAAGGGGGCGGTCTACACATCCCCTGAGTCTATGATACAGAGACAGGGGGCGGTCTACTCTTCCCCTGAGTCTGAGATACAGAGACACGGGGTGGTCTACTCACCGCTTGTGGCTGTGATACAGAGACAGGGGGCGGTCTACTCATACCCTGAATCACAGATAAAGAGACAGGGGGCGGTCTACTCATCCCCCGAGTGTGTGATACAGAGACAGGGGGCGGTCCACTCATACCCTGAATCTCAGATAAAGAGACAGGGGGCGGTCTACTCATCCCCCGAGTGTGTGAGACAGAGACAGGGGGCGCTCTACTCATCCCGCGAGTACGTGATACAGAGACAGGGGGCGGTCTAGTCATCCGCTGACTCTGAGATACAGAGACAGGGTGCGGTCTACGCATCCCCTGAGTCTTTGATACAGAGACAGGGGGCGGTCTTCTCATCCACTGAGTCTGTGATGCAGAGACAGGTGACGGTCTACTCATCCCCTGAGTCTTTGATACAGAGACAGGGGGCGGTCTTCTCATCGCCTGAGTCTGTGACACAGAGACAGGGTGCGGTCCATTCATCCGCTGAATCAATGATCCAGAGACAGGGGGCAGTCTACTCATCCACTGAATCAATGATACAGAGACAGGGGGCGGTCTCCTCATCCCCCGAGTCGGTGATACAGCGACACTGGGCGGTCTTCTCATCCCCCGAGTCGGTGATGCAGCGACAGGGGGCGGTCGACTCATACCCCGAGTCTGTGATACAGAGACAGGGGGCGGTCTACTCATCTCCTGAGTCTGAGATACAGAGACAGGGGGCGGTCTACTCACCCCTTGTGGCTGTGATACAGAGACAGGGGGCTGTCTAGTCATCCGCTGACTCTGAGGTACAGAGACAGGGTGCGGTCTATTCATCCCCTGAGTCTGTGATACAGAGACAGGGGGCGGTCTATTCTTCCCCTGAGTCTTTGATACAGAGACAGGGGGCGGTATATTCATCCCCTGAGTCTGTGATACAGAGACAGGGGGCGGTCTATTCTTCCCCTGAGTCTGTGATACAGAGACAGGGGGCTGTCTAGTCATCCGCTGACTCTGAGGTACAGAGACAGGGTGCGGTCTATTCATCCCCTGAGTCTGTGTTACAGAGACAGGGGACGGTCTACTCATCCACTGAGTTTGTGATACAGAGACAGGGTGCGGTCTATTCATCCCCTGAGTCTGTGATACAGAGACAGGGGGCGGTATATTCATCCCCTGAGTCTGTGATACAGAGACAGGGGGCGGTCTTCTCATCCACTGAGTCTGTGATACAGAGACAGGTGACGGTCTACTCATCCAGTGACACTGTGATACAGAGACAGGGGGCAGTCTGCTCATCGCCTGAGTCTGTGACACAGAGACAGGGGGCGGTCCATTCATCCCCTGAATCAATGATCCAGAGACAGGGGGCGGTCTACTCATCCCCTGAGTGTGTGATAAAGAGACAGGGGGCGGTCTACGCATCCCCTGAGTCTTTGATACAGAGACAGTGGGCAGTCTGCTCATCCACTGAGTCTGTGATACAGAGACAGGTGACGGTCTACTCATCCACTGACTCTGTGATCCAGAGACAGGGGGCGGTCTACTCATACCCTGAGTCTTTGATACAGAGACAGGGGGCGGTCTTCTCATCCCCTGAGTCTTTGATACAGAGACAGGGGGCGGTCTTCTCATCCCCTGAGTCTTTGATACAGAGACAGGGGCGGTCTTCTCATCCCCTGAGTCTTTGATACAGAGACAGGGGGCGGTCTTCTCATCCACCGAGTGTGTGATGAAGAGACAGGGGGCGGTCTACGCATCCCCTGAGTCTTTGATACAGAGACAGTGGGCAGTCTGCTCATCCACTGAGTTTGTGATACAAAGACAGGGGGCGGTCTTC
The DNA here is from genome assembly GCF_036365525.1 of Heterodontus francisci. NCBI lineage: Eukaryota > Metazoa > Chordata > Chondrichthyes > Heterodontiformes > Heterodontidae > Heterodontus > Heterodontus francisci. The sequence goes on from NC_090386.1 coordinate 9,967,660, forward strand.
TCATCCACTGAGTCTGTGATACAGAGACAGGGGACGGTCTACTTATCCACTGACTCTGTGATACAGAGACAAGTGGCAGTTTACTCATCGCCTGAGTCTGTGACACAGAGACAGGGGGCGGTCTACTCATCCCCTGAATCAATGATACAGAGACAGGGGGCGGTCTACACATTCCCTTAGTCTGTGATACAGAGACAAGTGGCAGTTTACTCATCCCCCGAGTCTGAGATACAGAGACAGGGGGCGGTCTACTCATCCCCTGAGTCTTTGATACAGAGACAGGGGGCGGTCTTCTCATCCACTGAGTCTGTGATACGGAGACAGGGGGCGGTCGACTCATCCACTGAGTCTGTGATACAGAGACAGGGGGGGGTCTACTCATTCCCTGAGTCTGTGATACAGAGAAAGGGGGCAGTCTACTCATCCCCTGAGTCTGTGATACAGAGACAGGGGGCGGTCGACTCATCCACTGAGTCTGTGATACAGAGACAGGGGGCGGTCTACACATTCCCTGAATCTCTGATAAAGAGATAGGGGGCGGTCTGCACATCCCATGAGTCTATGATACAGAGACAGGGGGCGGTCTACTCTTCCCCTGAGTCTGTGACACAGAGACAGGGGGCGGTCTACTCATCCCGCGAGTGTGTGACACAGAGACAGGGGGCGGTCTACTCATCCCCTGAGTCTGTGACACAGAGACAGGGGGCGGTCTACTCATCCCCCGAGTGTGTGAGACAGAGACAGGGGGCGGTCTACTCATACTCTGAGTCTGTGACACAGAGAATGGAGGCGGTCAACTCATTCCCTGAATCTCTGATAAAGAGACAGTTTGCGGTCTACTCTTCCCCTGAGTCTATGATACAGAGACAGGGGGCGGTCTACTCTTCCCCTGAGTCTGAGATACAGAGACAGGGGGCGGTCGACTCACCCCTTGTGGCTGTGATACAGAGACAGGGGGCTGTCTAATCAACCCCTGAGTCTGTGGTCCAGAGACAAGGGGCTGTTTACTCATCCCTTGAGTCTGTGATACAGAGACAGCGGGCAGTCTACTCATCCCCTGAGTCTGTGATACAAAGACAGGGGATGGTCTACTCATCCACTGAGTCTGTGTTACAGAGACAGGGGGTGGTCTGCTCATCCACTGAGTTTGTGATACAAAGACAGGGGGCGGTCTACTCATCCCCTGAGTCTTTGATACAGAGACAGGGGGCGGTCTTCTCATTCACTGAGTCTGTGATACAGAGACAGGGGGCGGTCTACTCATCCCCTGAGTCTGTTAGACAGAGACAGGGGACGGTCTACTCATCCACTGAGTCTGTGACACAGAGACAGGGGGCGGTCTACTCATCCCCCGAGTCTGTGACACAGAGACAGGGGGCGGTCTACTCATCCCCCGAGTCTGTGATACAGAGACAAGGGGACTGTCTACTCATCCCCCGAGTGTGTGATACAGAGACAGGGGACGGTCTACTCATCCCCCGAGTCTGTGATACAGAGACAAGGGGCGGTCAACTCATGCCCTGAGTCTGTGAGACAGAGACAGGAGGCGGTCAACTCATCCCCTGAGTCTGTGATACAGAGACAGGGGGCGGTCTACTCATCCCCCGAGTCTGTGATACAGAGACAAGGGGACTTTCTACTCATCCCCCGAGTGTGTGATACAGAGACAGTGGACGGTCTGCTCATCCCCTGAGTCTGTGATACTGAGACAAGGGGCGGTCTACTCTTCCCCTGAGTCTATGATACAGAGACAGGGGGCGGTCTACTCTTCCCCTGAGTCTGAGATACAGAGACAGGGGGCCGTCCACTCACCCCTTGTGGCTGTGATACAGAGACAGGGGGCTGTCTAATCATCCCCTGAGTCTGTGATACAGAGACAGGGGGCTGTCTACCCATCCCCTGAATCTCTGATAAAGAGACAGGGGGAGGTCTGCACATCGCCTGAGACTATGATACAGAGACAGAGCGCGGTCTAATCATCACCTGAGTCTGTGGTGCAGAGACAGGGGGAGGTCTACTCATCCCCTCAGTATGTGATACAGAGACAGGGGGCGGTCTACTCATCCCCTCAGTATGTGATACAGAGACAGGGGGCGGTCTACTCATCCCCTCAGTATGTGATACAGAGACAGGGGGCCGTCTACTGCTCCCCTGAGTCTGTGATACAGAGACAGGGGGCGGTCTACTCATCCCCCGAGAGTGTGATACAGAGACATGGGGCGGTCTACTCATCCCCTCAGTATGTGATACAGAGACAGGGGGCGGTCTACTCATCCCCTGAGTCTGTGATACAGAGACAGGGGGCGGTCTACTCATCCACTGAGTCTGCGATACAGAGACAGGTGACGGTCTTTTCATCCACTGACTCTCTGATACAGAGACAGGGGGCGGTCTACCCATCTCCTGAGTCTGTTATCCAGAGACAGGGGGCGGTCTACTCATCCCCCGAGTCTATGATACAGAGACAGGGGGCGGTCTACTCATCCCCCGAGAGTGTGACACAGAGACAGGGGGCGGTCTACTCATCCCCTGAGTCTGTGATACAGAGACAGGGGGTGGTCTACTCATCCCCCGAGAGTGTGACACAGAGACAGGGGGCGGTCTATTCATACCCTGAGTCTGTGATACAGAGAAAGGAGGCGGTCTACTCATCCCCTGAGTCTGTGATACAGAGACAGGGGGCAGTCTACTTATCCCCCGAGTCTATGATGCAGAGACAGGGGGCGGTCTACTCATCCCCTGAGTCTGTGACACAGGGACAGGGGGCGGTCGTTTCATTCCCTGAGTCTGTGACACAGAGACAGGGGGCGGTCTACTCATCCCCTGACTCTGTGACATAGAGAAAGGGGGCAGTCTACTCATCCCCTGAATCAATGATACAGAAACAGGGGGCGGTGTACTCATCCCCTGAGTCTGTGATCCAGGGACAGGGGGCAGTCTGCTCATCCCCTCAGTATGTGATACAGAGACAGGGGGCGGTCTACTCATCCCCTGAGTCTGTGATACAGAGACAGGGGGCGGTCTACTCATCCACTGACTCTGTGATACAGAGACAGGGGGCGGTCTACTCATCCCCTGAGTCAATGATACAGAGACAGGGGGCAGTCTGCTCATCCCCTCAGTCTGTGATACAGAGACAGGGGGCGGTCTACTCATCCCCTGAGTCTGTGATGCCTAGACAGGGGGCGGTCTACTCATTCCCTGAATCAATGATCAAGAGTCAAGGGGCGGTCTACTCATCCCCCGAGTCTGTGATACACAGACAGTGGGCGGTCTACTCATCCCCCGAGAGTGTGAAATAGAGACATGGGGCAGTCTACTCATCCCCTCAGTATTTGATACAGAGATAGGGGGCAGTCTACTCATCCCCTGAGTCTGTGATACAGAGACAGGGGGCGGTCAACTCATCCCCTGAGTCTGTGATACAGAGACAGGGGGCGGTCTCCTCATCCCCTGAGTCTGTGTTTCAGAGACAGGGGGCGGTCTACTCATCCCCTCAGTTTGTGATACAGAGACAGGGGGCGGTATACCCATCCCCTGAGTCTGTGATACAGAGACAGGGGGCGGTCTACTCATCCCCTCAGTATGTGATACAGAGACAGGGGGCGTTCTACTCATCCCCTGAGTCTGTGATACAGAGACAGGGGGCAGTCTGCTCATCCACTGAGTGTGTGATACAAAGACAGGGGACGGTCTGCTCATCCACTGAGTCTGTGATACAGAGACAGGGGGCTGTCTGCTTATCCCATCAGTTTGTGATACAGACACAGGGGGAGGTCTACTCATCCCCTGAGTCTGTGATGCAGAGACAGGGGGCAGTCTGCTCATCCCCTCAGTTTGTGATACAGAGATAGGGGGCGGTCTACTCATACCCTGAATCTTTGATACAGAGACAGGGGGCAGTCCACTCATCCCCTGAGTCTGTGATACAGAGACAGGGGGCAGTTTGCTCATCCCCTCAGTATGTGATACAGAGACAGGGGGCGGTCTACTCATACCCTGAATCAATGATAGAGAGACAGGGGGCGGTCTACTCATCCATTGAGTCTGTGATCCATAGACAGGGGGCGGTCTACTCATCCCCTCAGTCTGTGATACAGGGACAGGGGGCGGTCTACTCATCCACTGAGTCTGTGATCCATAGACAGGGGGCGGTCTACTCATCCCCTGAGTCTGTGAAAAAGAGACAGAGGGCGGTCTACTCATCCCCTGAGTCTGTGATCCATAGACAGGGGGCGATCTACTCATCCACTGAGTCTGTGATACATAGACAGGGGGCGGTCTACTCATCCCCTGAGTCTGTGATGCAGAGACAGGGGGCGGTCTACTCATCCACTGAGTCTGTGATACAGAGACAGGGGGCGGTCTACTCATCCCCTGAGTCAATGATACAGAGACAGGGGGCAGTCTGCTCATCCCCTCAGTCTGTGATACCGAGACAGGGGGCGGTCTACTCATCCCCTGAGTCTGTGATGCCTAGACAGGGGGCGGTCTACTCATTCCCTGAATCAATGATCCAGAGTCAGGGGGCGGTCTACTCATCCCCCGAGTCTGTGATACACAGACAGTGGGCGGTCTACTCATCCCCCGAGAGTGTGAAACAGAGACATGGGGCGGTCTACTCATCCCCCCAGTATTTGATACAGAGACAGGGGGCGGTCTACTCATCCCCTGAGTCTGTGATACAGAGACAGGGGGAGGTCAACTCATCCCCTGAGTCTGTGATACAGAGACAGGGGGCGGTCTCCTCATCCCCTGAGTCTGTGTTTCAGAGACAGGGGGCGGTCTACTCATCCCCTCAGTTTGTGATGCAGAGACAGGGGGCGGTATACCCATCCCCTGAGTCTGTGATACAGAGACAGGGGGCAGTCTGCTCATCCCCTCAGTATGTGATACAGAGACAGGGGGCGTTCTACTCATCCCCTGAGTCTGTGATACAGAGACAGGGGGCAGTCTGCTCATCCACTGAGTGTGTGATACAAAGACAGGGGACGGTCTACTCATCCCCTGAGTCTGTGATACAGAGACAGGGGGCGGTCTACTCATACCCTGAGTCTTTGATACAGAGACAGGGGGCAGTCTGTACATCCACTGAGTGTGTGATACAAAGACAGGGGACGGTCTACTCATCCCCTCAGTTTGTGATACAGAGACAGGGGGCGGTCGACTCATCCCCTGAGTCTTTGAAACAGAGACAGGGGGCGGTCTACTCATTCCCTGAATCAATGATAGAGAGACAGGGGGCGGTCCACTCATCCCCTGAGTCTGTGATACAGAGACAGGGGGCAGTCTGCTCATCCCCTCAGTATGTGATACAGAGACAGGGGGCGGTCTACTCATCCACTGAGTCTGTGATCCATAGACAGGGGGAGGTCTACTCATCCCCTCAGTCTGTGATACAGGGACAGGGGGCGGTCTACTCATCCACTGAGTCTGTGATCCATAGACAGGGGGCGGTCTACTCATCCCCTGAGTCTGTGAAAAAGAGACAGGGGGCGGTCTACTCATCCCCTGAGTCTGTGATCCATAGACAGGGGGCGGTCTACTCATCCACTGAGTCTGTGATCCATAGACAGGGGGCGGTCTACTCATCCCCCGAGTATGTGAGACAGAGAAAGGCAATGGTCTACTCCTCCCCTGAAACTGAGATACAGAGACAAGGGGCAGTTTGCTCATCCCCTGTGTCTGTGATACAGAGACAGGGGGCGCTCTACTCATCCCCTGAGTCTGTGATTCAGAGACAGGGGGCGCTCTACTCATCCCCTGAGTCTGTGATTCAGAGACAGGGGGCGCTCTACTCATCCCCTGAGTCTGTGATTCAGAGACAGGGGGCGCTCTACTCATCCCCTGAGTCTGTGATACAGAGACAGGGGGCGCTCTACTCATCCCCTGAGTCTGTGATACAGAGACAGGGGGCGGTCTACTCATCCCTTGACTCTGTGACATCGAGAAAGGGGGCAGTCTACTCATCCCCTGAATCAATGATACAGAAACAGGGGGCGGTGTACTCATCCCCTGAGTCTGTGATACAGGGACAGGGGGCGGTCTACTCCTCCCCTGAGTCTGTGATACAGAGACAGGGAGCGGTCTACTCATCCCCCGAGAGTGTGATACAGAGACATGGGGCGGTCTACTCATCCCCTCAGTATGTGATACAGAGACAGGGGGCGGTCTTCTCATCCACTGAGTCTGCGATACAGAGACAGGTGACGGTCTTTTCATCCACTGATTCTGTGATACAGAGACAGGGGGCGGTCTACCCATCCCCTGAGTCTGTTATCCAGAGACATGGGGCGGTCTACTCATTCCCTGAATCAATGATACAGAGACAGGGGGCGGTCTTCTCATCCACTGAGTCTGCGATACAGAGACAGGTGACGGTCTTTTCATCCACTGACTCTGTGATACAGAGACAGGGGGTGGTCTACTCATCCCCTGAGTCTGTGATACAGAGACAGGGGGCAGTCTACTCATCCCCCGAGTCTATGATGCAGAGACAGGGGGCGGTCTACTCATCCCCTCAGTTTGTGATACAGAGAAAGGAGGCGGTCTACTCATCCCCTGAGTCTGTGACACAGGGACAGGGGGCGGTCGTTTCATCCCCTGAGTCTGTGACACAGAGACAGGGGGCGGTCTACTCATCCCCTGACTCTGTGACATGGAGAAAGGGGGCAGTCTACTCATCCCCTGAATCAATGATACAGAAACAGGGGGCGGTGTACTCATCCCCTGAGTCTGTGATCCAGGGACAGGGGGCGGTCTACACCTCCCCTGAGTCTGTGATACAGAGACAGGGGGCAGTCTGCTCATCCCCTCAGTATGTGATACAGAGACAGGGGGCGGTCTACTCATCCCCTGAGTCTGTGATACAGAGACAGGGGGCGGTCTTCTCATCCACTGAGTCTGCGATACAGAGACAGGAGACGGTCTACCCATCCCCTGAGTCTGTTATCCAGAGACAGGGGGCGGTCTACTCATTCCCTGAATCAATGATAAAGAGTCAGGGGGCGGTCTACTCATCCCCCGAGTCTATGATACAGAAACAGGGGGCGGTCCACTCATCCCCCGAGAGTGTGATGCAGAGAAAGGGGGCGCTTATCTCAATCGCTGAGTGTGCGATACAGAGACAGGGGGCGGTCTACTCATCCACTGAGTCTGTGATGCAGAGCCAGGGGGCGGTCTACTCATCCCCTGAGTCAATGATACAGAGACAGGGGGCAGTCTGCTCATCCCCCCAGTCTGTGATACAGAGACAGGGGGCGGTCTACTCATCCCCCGAGTCTGTGATACACAGACAGTGGGCAGTCTACTCATCCCCCGAGAGTGTGAAACAGAGACATGGGGCGTTCTACTAATCCCCTCAGTATTTGATACAGAGACAGGGGGCGGTCTACTCATCCCCTGAGTCTGTGATACAGAGACAGGGGGCGGTCAACTCATCCCCTGAGTCTGTGATACAGAGACAGGGGGCGTTCTCCTCATCCCCTGAGTCTGTGTTTCAGAGACAGGGGACGGTCTACTCATCCCCTCAGTTTGTGATACAGAGACAGGGGGCGTTCTACTCATCCCCTGAGTCTGTGATACAGAGACAGGGGGCAGTCTGCTCATCCACTGAGTGTGTGATACAAAGACAGGGGACGATCTGCTCATCCACTGAGTCTGTGATACAGAGACAGGGGGCTGTCTGCTTATCCCATCAGTTTGTGATACAGACACAGGGGGAGGTCTACTCATCCCCTGAGTCTGTGATGCAGAGACAGGGGGCAGTCTGCTCATCCCCTCAGTTTGTGATACAGAGATAGGGGGCGGTCTACTCATACCCTGAGTCTTTGATACAGAGACAGGGGGCAGTCTGCTCATCCACTGAGTGTGTGATACAAAGACAGGGGACGGTCGACTCATCCACTGAGTCTGTGATACAGAGACAGGGGGCTGTCTGCTTATCCCCTCAGTTTGTGATGCAGACACAGGGGGAGGTCTACTCATCCCCTGAGTCTGTGTTGCAGAGACAGGGGGCAGTCTGCTCATCCACTGAGTGTGTGATACAAAGACAGGGGACGGTCTACTCATCCCCTCAGTTTGTGATACAGAGACAGGGGGCGGTCCACTCATCCCCTAAATTTGTGAAACAGAGACAGGGGGCAGTCTGCTCATCCACTGAGTGTGTGATACAAAGACAGGGGACGGTCTACTTATCCCCTCAGTGTGTGATACAGAGACAGGGGGCGGTCGACTCATCCCCTGAGTCTTTGAAACAGAGACAGGGGGCGGTCTACTCATTCCCTGAATCAATGATAGAGAGACAGGGGGCGGTCCACTCATCCCCTGAGTCTGTGATACAGAGACAGGGGGCAGTCTGCTCATCCCCTCAGTATGTGATACAGAGACAGGGGGCGGTCTACTCATCCACTGAGTCTGTGATCCATAGACAGGGGGAGGTCTACTCATCCCCTCAGTCTGTGATACAGGGACAGGGGGCGGTCTACTCATCCACTGAGTCTGTGATCCATAGACAGGGGGCGGTCTACTCATCCCCTGAGTCTGTGAAAAAGAGACAGGGGGCGGTCTACTCATCCCCTGAGTCTGTGATCCATAGACAGGGGGCGGTCTACTCATCCACTGAGTCTGTGATCCATAGACAGGGGGCGGTCTACTCATCCCCCGAGTATGTGAGACAGAGAAAGGCAATGGTCTACTCCTCCCCTGAAACTGAGATACAGAGACAAGGGGCAGTTTGCTCATCCCCTGTGTCTGTGATACAGAGACAGGGGGCGCTCTACTCATCCCCTGAGTCTGTGATTCAGAGACAGGGGGCGCTCTACTCATCCCCTGAGTCTGTGATTCAGAGACAGGGGGCGCTCTACTCATCCCCTGAGTCTGTGATTCAGAGATAGGGGGCGCTCTACTCATCCCCTGAGTCTGTGATACAGAGACAGGGGGCGCTCTACTCATCCCCTGAGTCTGTGATACAGAGACAGGGGGCGGTCTACTCATCCCTTGACTCTGTAACATCGAGAAAGGGGGCAGTCTACTCATCCCCTGAATCAATGATACAGAAACAGGGGGCGGTGTACTCATCCCCTGAGTCTGTGATACAGGGACAGGGGGCGGTCTACTCCTCCCCTGAGTCTGTGAGACAGAGACAGGGGGCGGTCTACTCATCCCCCGAGAGTGTGATACAGAGACATGGGGCGGTCTACTCATCCCCTCAGTATGTGATACAGAGACAGGGGGCGGTCTTCTCATCCACTGAGTCTGCGATACAGAGACAGGTGACGGTCTTTTCATCCACTGACTCTTTGATACAGAGACAGGGGGTGGTCTACTCATCTCCTGAGTCTGTGATACAGAGACAGGGGGCAGTCTACTCATCCCCCGAGTCTATGATGCAGAGACAGGGGGCGGTCTACTCATCCCCTCAGTTTGTGATACAGAGAAAGGAGGCGGTCTACTCATCCCCTGAGTCTGTGACACAGGGACAGGGGGCGGTCGTTTCATCCCCTGAGTCTGTGACACAGAGACAGGGGGCGGTCTACTCATCCCCTGACTCTGTGACATGGAGAAAGGGGGCAGTCTACTCATCCCCTGAATCAATGATACAGAAACAGGGGGCGGTGTACTCATCCCCTGAGTCTGTGATCCAGGGACAGGGGGCGGTCTACACCTCCCCTGAGTCTGTGATACAGAGACAGGGGGCAGTCTGCTCATCCCCTCAGTATGTGATACATAGACAGGGGGTGGTCTACTCATCCCCTGAGTCTGTGATACAGAGACAGGGGGCGGTCTACACATTCCCTCAGTCTGTGATACAGGGACAGGGGGCGGTCTACTCATCCACTGAGTCTGTGATCCATAGACAGGGGGCGGTCTACTCATCCCCTGAGTCTGTGAAAAAGAGACAGGGGGCGGTCTACTCATCCCCTGAGTCTGTGATCCATAGACAGGGGGCGGTCTACTCATCCACTGAGTCTGTGATCCATAGACAGGGGGCGGTCTACTCATCCCCCGAGTATGTGAGACAGAGAAAGGCAATGGTCTACTCCTCCCCTGAAACTGAGATACAGAGACAAGGGGCAGTTTGCTCATCCCCTGTGTCTGTGATACAGAGACAGGGGGCGCTCTACTCATCCCCTGAGTCTGTGATTCAGAGACAGGGGGCGCTCTACTCATCCCCTGAGTCTGTGATTCAGAGACAGGGGGCAGTCTACTCATCCCCCGAGTCTATGATGCAGAGACAGGGGGCAGTCTACTCATCCCCCGAGTCTATGATGCAGAGACATGGGGCGGTCTACTCATTCCCTGAATCAATGATACAGAGACAGGGGGCGGTCTTCTCATCCACTGAGTCTGCGATACAGAGACAGGTGACGGTCTTTTCATCCACTGACTCTGTGATACAGAGACAGGGGGTGGTCTACTCATCCCCTGAGTCTGTGATACAGAGACAGGGGGCAGTCTACTCATCCCCCGAGTCTATGATGCAGAGACAGGGGGCGGTCTACTCATCCCCTCAGTTTGTGATACAGAGAAAGGAGGCGGTCTACTCATCCCCTGAGTCTGTGACACAGGGACAGGGGGCGGTCGTTTCACCCCCTGAGTCTGTGACACAGAGACAGGGGGCGGTCTACTCATCCCCTGACTCTGTGACATGGAGAAAGGGGGCAGTCTACTCATCCCCTGAATCAATGATACAGAAACAGGGGGCGGTGTACTCATCCCCTGAGTCTGCGATCCAGGGACAGGGGGCGGTCTACACCTCCCCTGAGTCTGTGATACAGAGACAGGGGGCAGTCTGCTCATCCCCTCAGTATGTGATACAGAGACAGGGGGCGGTCTACTCATCCCCTGAGTCTGTGATACAGAGACAGGGGGCGGTCTTCTCATCCACTGAGTCTGCGATACAGAGACAGGAGACGGTCTACCCATCCCCTGAGTCTGTTATCCAGAGACAGGGGGCGGTCTACTCATTCCCTGAATCAATGATAAAGAGTCAGGGGGCGGTCTACTCATCCCCCGAGTCTATGATACAGAAACAGGGGGCGGTCCACTCATCCCCCGAGAGTGTGATACAGAGAAAGGGGGCGCTTATCTCAATCGCTGAGTGTGCGATACAGAGACAGGGGGCGGTCTACTCATCCACTGAGTCTGTGATGCAGAGCCAGGGGGCGGTCTACTCATCCCCTGAGTCAATGATACAGAGACAGGGGGCAGTCTGCTCATCCCCTCAGTATGTGATACAGAGATAGGGGGCGGTCTACTCATACCCTGAGTCTTTGATACAGAGACAGGGGGCAGTCTGCTCATCCACTGAGTGTGTGATACAAAGACAGGGGACGGTCTACTCATCCACTGAGTCTGTGATACAGAGACAGGGGGCTGTCTGCTTATCCCCTCAGTTTGTGATGCAGACACAGGGGGAGGTCTACTCATCCCCTGAGTCTGTGTTGCAGAGACAGGGGGCAGTCTGCTCATCCCCCCAGTCTGTGATACAGAGACAGGGGGCGGTCTACTCATCCCCCGAGTCTGTGATACACAGACAGTGGGCAGTCTACTCATCCCCCGAGAGTGTGAAACAGAGACATGGGGCGGTCTACTAATCCCCTCAGTATTTGATACAGAGACAGGGGGCGGTCTACTCATCCCCTGAGTCTGTGATACAGAGACAGGGGGCGGTCAACTCATCCCCTGAGTCTGTGATACAGAGACAGGGGGCGGTCTCCTCATCACCTGAGTCTGTGTTTCAGAGACAGGGGACGGTCTACTCATCCCCTCAGTTTGTGATACAGAGATAGGGGGCGGTCTACTCATACCCTGAGTCTTTGATACAGAGACAGGGGACGGTCTACTCATCCACTGAGTGTGTGATACAAAGACAGGGGACGGTCTACTCATCCACTCAGTTTGTGATACAGAGACAAGGGGCGGTCCACTCATCCCCTAAATTTGTGAAACAGAGACAGGGGGCAGTCTGCTCATCCACTGAGTGTGTGATACAAAGACAGGGGACGGTCTACTTATCCCCTCAGTTTGTGATACAGAGACAGGGGGTGGTCGACTCATCCCCTGAGTCTTTGATACAGAGACAGGGGACGGTCTACTCATCCCCCGAGAGTGTGATTCAGACACATGGGGTGGTCCACTCATACCTTGAGTCTGTGATACAGAGACAGGAGGCTGTCTTCTCATCCCATGAGTCTGTTATACAGAGACAGGCAGCGGTCTACTCATCCCCTAAATCACTGATACAGAGACAGGGGGCGGTCTACTCATCCCCTGAGTCTGTGAAACAGTGACAGGGGGCGGTCCACTCATCCCCTGAGTCTGTGATACAGAGACAGGGGGCAGTCTGCTCATCGCCTGACTCTGTGACACAGAGACAGGGGGCGGTCCATTCATCCCCTGAATCAATGATCCAGAGACAGGGGGCGGTCTACTCATCCACTGAATCAATGATACAGAGACAGGGGGCGGTCGACTCATCCCCCGAGTCTGTGAAACAGAGACAGGGGGCGGTCTACTCATCCCCTGAGTGTGTGATAAAGAGACAGGGGGCGGTCTACGCATCCCCTGAGTCTTTGATACAGAGACAGTGGGCAGTCTGCTCATCCACTGAGTCTGTGATACAGAGACAGGGGACGGTCTACTCATCCACTGACTCTGTGATACAGAGACAGGGGGCGGTCTACTCATACCCTGAGTCTTTGATACAGAGACAGGGGGCGGTCTTCTCATCCCCTGAGTCTTTGATACAGAGACAGGGGGCGGTCTTCTCATCCCCTGAGTCTTTGATACAGAGACAGGGGGCGGTCTTCTCATCCCCCGAGTGTGTGATGAAGAGACAGGGGGCGGTCTACGCATCCACTGAGTTTGTGATACAAAGACAGGGGGCGGTCTTCTCATCCACTGAGTCTGTGATACAGAGACAGGGGACGGTCTACTCATCCACTGACTCTGTGATACAGAGACAAGTGGCAGTTTACTCATCGCCTGAGTCTGTGACACAGAGACAGGGGGCGGTCTACTCATCCCCTGAATCAATGATACAGAGACAGGGGGCGGTCTACACATTCCCTTAGTCTGTGATACAGAGACAAGTGGCAGTTTACTCATCCCCCGAGTCTGAGATACAGAGACAGGGGGCGGTCCACTCATCCCCTGAGTCTTTGATACAGAGACAGGGGGCGGTCTTCTCATCCACTGAGTCTGTGATACGGAGACAGGGGGCGGTCGACTCATCCACTGAGTCTGTGATACAGAGACAGGGGGGGGGTCTACTCATTCCCTGAGTCTGTGATACAGAGAAAGGGGGCAGTCTACTCATCCCCTGAGTCTGTGATACAGAGACAGGGGGCGGTCGACTCATCCACTGAGTCTGTGATACAGAGACAGGGGGCGGTCTACACATTCCCTGAATGTCTGATAAAGAGACAGGGGGCGGTCTGCACATCCCCTGAGTCTATGATACAGAGACAGGGGGCGGTCTACTCTTCCCCTGAGTCTGTGACACAGAGACAGGGGGCGGTCTACTCATCCCGCGAGTGTGTGACACAGAGACAGGGGGCGGTCTACTCATCCCCTGAGTCTGTGACACAGAGACAGGGGGCGGTCTACACATTCCCTGAATCTCTGATAAAGAGACAGGGGGCGGTCTACTCATACTCTGAGTCTGTGACACAGAGAATGGAGGCGGTCAACTCATTCCCTGAATCTCTGATAAAGAGACAGTTTGCGGTCTACTCTTCCCCTGAGTCTATGATACAGAGACAGGGGGCGGTCTACTCTTCCCCTGAGTCTGAGATACAGAGACAGGGGGCGGTCGACTCACCCCTTGTGGCTGTGATACAGAGACAGGGGGCTGTCTAATCAACCCCTGAGTCTGTGGTCCAGAGACAAGGGGCTGTTTACTCATCCCTTGAGTCTGTGATACAGAGACAGGGGGCAGTCTACTCATCCCCTGAGTCTGTGATACAAAGACAGGGGATGGTCTACCCATCCACTGAGTCTGTGATACAGAGACAGGGGGCGGTCTGCTCATCCACTGAGTTTGTGATACAAAGACAGCGGGCAGTCTACTCATCCACTGAGTCTGTGATGCAGAGACAGCGGGCAGTCTACTCATCCCTTGAGTCTGTGATGCAGAGACAGCGGGCAGTCTACTCATCCACTGAGTCTTTGATACAGAGACAGGGGGCGGTCTACTCATCCCCTGAGTCTTTGATACAGAGACAGGGGGCGGTCTGCTCATCCACTGAGTTTGTGATACAAAGACAGCGGGCAGTCTACTCATCCCCTGAGTCTGTTAGACAGAGACAGGGGACGGTCTACTCATACCCTGAGTCTGTGACACAGAGACAGGGGGCGGTCTACTCATCCCCCGAGTCTGTGATACAGAGACAAGGGGACTGTCTACTCATCCCCCGAGTGTGTGATACAGAGACAGGGGACGGTCTACTCATCCCCTGAGTCTGTTATCCATAGACGGGGGGCGGTCTACTCATTCCCTGAATCAATGATACAGAGTCAGGGTGCGGTCTACTCATCCCCCGAGTCTATGATACAGAAACAGGGGGCGGTCCACTCATCCCCCGAGAGTGTGATACAGAGAAAGGGGGCGGTTATCTCAATCGCTGAGTGTGCGATACAGTGACAGGGGGCGCTCTACTCATTCCCTGAGTCTGTGATGCAGAGACAGGGGGCGGTCTACTCATCCACTGAGTCTGTGATACAGAGACAGGGGGCGGTCTACTCATCCCCTGAGTCAATGATACAGAGACAGGGGGCAGTCTGCTCATCCCCTCAGTCTGTGATACAGAGACAGGGGGCGGTCTACTCATCCCCTGAGTCTGTGATGCCTAGACAGGGGGCGGTCTACTCATTCCCTGAATCAATGATCAAGAGTCAAGGGGCGGTCTACTCATCCCCCGAGTCTGTGATACACAGACAGTGGGCGGTCTACTCATCCCCCGAGAGTGTGAAACAGAGACATGGGGCGGTCTACTCATCCCCTCAGTATTTGATACAGAGATAGGGGGCAGTCTACTCATCCCCTGAGTCTGTGATACAGAGACAGGGGGCGGTCAACTCATCCCCTGAGTCTGTGATACAGAGACAGGGGGCGGTCTCCTCATCCCCTGAGTCTGTGTTTCAGAGACAGGGGGTGGTCTACTCATCCCCTCAGTTTGTGATACAGAGACAGGGGGCGGTATACCCATCCCCTGAGTCTGTGATACAGAGACAGGGGGCGGTCTACTCATCCCCTCAGTATGTGATACAGAGACAGGGGGCGTTCTACTCATCCCCTGAGTCTGTGATACAGAGACAGGGGGCAGTCTGCTCATCCACTGAGTGTGTGATCCAAAGACAGGGGACGGTCTGCTCATCCACTGAGTCTGTGATACAGAGACAGGGGGCTGTCTGCTTATCCCATCAGTTTGTGATACAGACACAGGGGGAGGTCTACTCATCCCCTGAGTCTGTGATGCAGAGACAGGGGGGAGTCTGCTCATCCCCTCAGTCTGTGATACAGGGACAAGGGGCGGTCTACTCATCCACTGAGTCTGTGATCCATAGACAGGGGGCGGTCTACTCATCCCCTGAGTCTGTGAAAAAGAGACAGAGGGCGGTCTACTCATCCCCTGAGTCTGTGATCCATAGACAGGGGGCGATCTACTCATCCCCTCAGTCTGTGATACAGGGACAAGGGGCGGTCTACTCATCCACTGAGTCTGTGATCCATAGACAGGGGGCGGTCTACTCATCCCCTGAGTCTGTGAAAAAGAGACAGAGGGCGGTCGACTCATCCCCTGAGTCTGTGATCCATAGACAGGGGGCGATCTACTCATCCCCTCAGTCTGTGATACAGGGACAGGGGGCGATCTACTCATCCACTGAGTCTGTGATACATAGACAGGGGGCGGTCTACTCATCCCCTGAGTCTGTGATGCAGAGACAGGGGGCGGTCGACTCATCTCCTGAGTCTGTGATACAGAGACAGGGGGCGATCTACTCATCCACTGAGTCTGTGATACATAGACAGGGGGCGGTCTACTCATCCCCTGAGTCTGTGATGCAGAGACAGGGGGCGGTCTACTCATCCACTGAGTCTGTGATACAGAGACAGGGGGCGGTCTACTCATCCCCTGAGTCAATGATACAGAGACAGGGGGCAGTCTGCTCATCCCCTCAGTCTGTGATACCGAGACAGGGGGCGGTCTACTCATCCCCTGAGTCTGTGATGCCTAGACAGGGGGCGGTCTACTCATTCCCTGAATCAATGATCCAGAGTCAGGGGGCGGTCTACTCATCCCCCGAGACTGTGATACACAGACAGTGGGCGGTATACCCATCCCCTGAGTCTGTGATACAGAGACAGGGGGCAGTCTGCTCATCCCCTCAGTATGTGATACAGAGACAGGGGGCGTTCTACTCATCCCCTGAGTCTGTGATACAGAGACAGGGGGCTGTCTGCTTATCCCATCAGTTTGTGATACAGACACAGGGGGAGGTCTACTCATCTCCTGAGTCTGTGATGCAGAGACAGGGGGCAGTCTGCTCATCCCCTCAGTTTGTGATACAGAGATAGGGGGCAGTCTACTCATACCCTGAGTCTTTGATACAGAGACAGGGGGCGGTCCACTCATCCCCTAAATTTGTGAAACAGAGACAGGGGGCAGTCTGCTCATCCACTGAGTGTGTGATACAAAGACAGGGGACGGTCTACTTATCCCCTCAGTGTGTGATACAGAGACAGGGGGCGGTCGACTCATCCCCTGAGTCTTTGAAACAGAGACAGGGGGCGGTCTACTCATTCCCTGAATCAATGATAGAGAGACAGGGGGCGGTCCACTCATCCCCTGAGTCTGTGATACAGAGACAGGGGGCAGTCTGCTCATCCCCTCAGGATGTGATACAGAGACAGGGGGCGGTCTACTCATCCACTGAGTCTGTGATCCATAGACAGGGGGAGGTCTACTCATCCCCTCAGTCTGTGATACAGGGACAGGGGGCGGTCTACTCATCCACTGAGTCTGTGATCCATAGACAGGGGGCGGTCTACTCATCCCCTGAGTCTGTGAAAAAGAGACAGGGGGCGGTCTACTCATCCCCTGAGTCTGTGATCCATAGAGAGGGGGCGGTCTACTCATCCACTGAGTCTGTGATCCATAGACAGGGGGCGGTCTACTCATCCCCCGAGTATGTGAGACAGAGAAAGGCAATGGTCTACTCCTCCCCTGAAACTGAGATACAGAGACAAGGGGCAGTTTGCTCATCCCCTGTGTCTGTGATACAGAGACAGGGGGCGCTCTACTCATCCCCTGAGTCTGTGATTCAGCGACAGGGGGCGCTCTACTCATCCCCTGAGTCTGTGATTCAGAGACAGGGGGCGCTCTACTCATCCCCTGAGTCTGTGATACAGAGACAGGGGGCGCTCTACTCATCCCCTGAGTCTGTGATACAGAGACAGGGGGCGGTCTACTCATCCCTTGACTCTGTGACATCGAGAAAGGGGGCAGTCTACTCATCCCCTGAATCAATGATACAGAAACAGGGGGCGGTGTACTCATCCCCTGAGTCTGTGATACAGGGACAGGGGGCGGTCTACTCCTCCCCTGAGTCTGTGATACAGAGACAGGGGGCGGTCTACTCATCCCCCGAGAGTGTGATACAGAGACATGGGGCGGTCCACTCATCCCCTCAGTATGTGATACAGAGACAGGGGGCGGTCTTCTCATCCACTGACTCTGTGATACAGAGACAGGGGGCGGTCTACCCATACCCTGAGTCTGTTATCCAGAGACATGGGGCGGTCTACTCATTCCCTGAATCAATGATACAGAGACAGGGGGCGGTCTTCTCATCCACTGAGTCTGCGATACAGAGACAGGTGACGGTCTTTTCATCCACTGACTCTGTGATACAGAGACAGGGGGTGGTCTACTCATCCCCTGAGTCTGTGATACAGAGACAGGGGGCAGTCTACTCATCCCCCGAGTCTATGATGCAGAGACAGGGGGCGGTCTACTCATCCCCTCCGTTTGTGATACAGAGAAAGGAGGCGGTCTACTCATCCCCTGAGTCTGTGACACAGGGACAGGGGGCGGTCGTTTCATCCCCTGAGTCTGTGACACAGAGACAGGGGGCGGTCTACTCATCCCCTGACTCTGTGACATGGAGAAAGGGGGCAGTCTACTCATCCCCTGAATCAATGATACAGAAACAGGGGGCGGTGTACTCATCCCCTGAGTCTGTGATCCAGGGACAGGGGGCGGTCTACACCTCCCCTGAGTCTGTGATACAGAGACAGGGGGCAGTCTGCTCATCCCCTCAGTATGTGATACAGAGACAGGGGGCGGTCTTCTCATCCACTGAGTCTGCGATACAGAGACAGGAGACGGTCTACCCATCCCCTGAGTCTGTTATCCAGAGACAGGGGGCGGTCTACTCATTCCCTGAATCAATGATAAAGAGTCAGGGGGCGGTCTACTCATCCCCCGAGTCTATGATACAGAAACAGGGGGCGGTCCACTCATCCCCCGAGAGTGTGATACAGAGAAAGGGGGCGCTTATGTCAATCGCTGAGTGTGCGATACAGAGACAGGGGGCGGTCTACTCATCCACTGAGTCTGTGATGCAGAGACAGGGGGCGGTCTACTCATCCCCTGAGTCAATGATACAGAGACAGGGGGCAGTCTGCTCATCCCCCCAGTCTGTGATACAGAGACAGGGGGCGGTCTACTCATCCCCCGAGTCTGTGATATACAGACAGTGGGCAGTCTACTCATCCCCCGAGAGTGTGAAACAGAGACATGGGGCGGTCTACTAATCCCCTCAGTATTTGATACAGAGACAGGGGGCGGTCTACTCATCCCCTGAGTCTGTGATACAGAGACAGGGGGCGGTCAACTCATCCCCTGAGTCTGTGATACAGAGACAGGGGGCGGTCTCCTCATCCCCTGAGTCTGTGTTTCAGAGACAGGTGTCGGTCTACTCATCCCCTCAGTTTGTGATACAGAGACAGGGAGCGTTCTACTCATCCCCTGAGTCTGTGATACAGAGACAGGGGGCTGTCTGCTTATCCCATCAGTTTGTGATACAGACACAGGGGGAGGTCTACTCATCCCCTGAGTCTGTGATGCAGAGACAGGGGGCAGTCTGCTCATCCCCTCAGTTTGTGATACAGAGATAGGGGGCAGTCTACTCATACCCTGAGTCTTTGATACAGAGACAGGGGGCAGTCTGCTCATCCACTGAGTGTGTGATACAAAGACAGGGGACGGTCTACTCATCCACTGAGTCTGTGATACAGAGACAGGGGGCTGTCTGCTTATCCCCTCAGTTTGTGATGCAGACACAGGGGGAGGTCTACTCATCCCCTGAGTCTGTGTTGCAGAGACAGGGGGCAGACTGCTCATCCCCTCAGTTTGTGATACAGAGATAGGGGGCGGTCTACTCATACCCTGAGTCTTTGATACAGAGACAGGGGGCAGTCTGCTCATCCACTGAGTGTGTGATACAAAGACAGGGGACGGTCTACTCATCCCCTCAGTTTGTGATACATAGACAGGGGGCGGTCTACTCATCCCCTAAATTTGTGAAACAGAGACAGGGGGCAGTCTGCTCATCCACTGAGTGTGTGATACAAAGACAGGGGACGGTCTACTTATCCCCTCAGTTTGTGATACAGAGACAGGGGGTGGTCGACTCATCCCCTGAGTCTTTGATACAGAGACATGGGGCGGTCCACTCATCCCCTGAGTCTGTGATACAGAGACAGGAGGCTGTCTTCTCATCCCATGAGTCTGTTATACAGAGACAGGCAGCGGTCTACTCATCCACTAAATCACTGACACAGAGACAGGGGGCAGTCTACTCATCCCCTGAGTCTATGATACAGAGAGATGGGGCGGTCTACTCATCCCCTGAGTCTGTGATACAGAGACAGGGGGCGGTCTACTCATCCCCTGAGTCTGTGAGACAGAGACAGGGGGCGGTCTACACATCCCCTGAGTCTGTGACACAGGGACAGGGGGCGGTCGTTTCATCCCCTGAGTCTGTGACACAGAGACAGGGGGCGGTCTACTCATCCCCTGACTCTGTGACATAGAGAAAGGGGGCAGTCTACTCATCCCCTGAATCAATGATACAGAAACAGGGGGCGGTGTACTCATCCCCTGAGTCTGTGATCCAGGGACAGGGGGCGGTCTACTCCTCCCCTGAGTCTGTGATACAGAGACAGGGGGCGGTCTACTCATCCCCTGAGTCTGTGATACAGAGACAGGGGGCGGTCTTCTCATCCACTGAGTCTGCGATACAGAGACAGGGGACGGTCTACCCATCCCCTGAGTCTGTTATCCAGAGACAGGGGGCGGTCTACTCATTCCCTGAATCAATGATAAAGAGTCAGGGGGCGGTCTACTCATCCCCCGAGTCTATGATACAGAAACAGGGGGCGGTCCACTCATCCCCCGAGAGTGTGATACAGAGAAAGGGGGCGCTTATCTCAATCGCTGAGTGTGCGATACAGAGAGAGGGGGCGGTCTACTCATCCACTGAGTCTGTGATGCAGAGACAGGGGGCGGTCTACTCATCCCCTGAGTCAATGATACAGAGACAGGGGGCAGTCTGCTCATCCCCTCAGTCTGTGATACAGAGACAGGGGGCGGTCTACTCATCCCCCGAGTCTGTGAAACACAGACAGTGGGCGGTCTACTCATCCCCCGAGAGTGTGAAACAGAGACATGGGGCGGTCTACTAATCCCCTGAGTCTGTGATACAGAGACAGGGGGCGGTCTACTCATCCCCTGAGTCTGTGTTTCAGAGACAGGGGACGGTCTACTCATCCCCTCAGTTTGTGATACAGAGACAGGGGGCATTCTACTCATCCCCTGAGTCTGTGATACAGAGACAGGGGGCAGTCTGCTCATCCACTGAGTGTGTGATACAAAGACAGGGGACAGTCTGCTTATCCCCTCAGTTTGTGATACAGACACAGGGGGAGGTCTACTCATCCCCTGAGTCTGCGTTGCAGAGACAAGGGGCAGTCTGCTCATCCCCTCAGTTTGTGATACAGAGACAGGGGGCGGTCTACTCATCCCCTGAGTCTGTGATACAGAGACAGGGGGCAGTCTGCTCATCCACTGAGTGTGTGATACAAAGACAGGGGACGGTCTACTCATCCACTGAGTCTGTGATACAGAGACAGGGGGCGGTCTGCTTATCCCCTCAGTTTGTGTTACAGACACAGGGGGAGGTCTACTCATCCCCTGAGTCTGTGATGCAGAGACAGGGGGCAGTCTGCTCATCCCCTCAGTTTGTGATGCAGAGAAAGGGGGCGGTCTACTCATACCCTGAGTCTTTGATACAGAGACAGGGGGCAGTCTGCTCTTCCACTGAGTGTGTGATACAAAGACAGGGGGCGGTCTACTCATCCCCCGAGAATGTGATTCAGAGACATGGGGCGGTCCACTCATACCCTGAGTCTGTGATACAGAGACAGGAGGCTGTGTTCTCATCCCATGAGTCTGTTATACAGAGACAGACAGCGGTCTACTCATCCCCTAAATCACTGACACAGAGACAGGGGGCAGTCTACTCATCCCCTGAGTCTATGATACAGAGACATGGGGCGGTCTACTCATCCCCTGAGTCTGTGACACAGAGACAGGGGGCAGTCTACAAAACCCCCGAGTGTGTGATACAGAGACAGGGGGCGCTCTACTCATCCCCGGGCTCTGTGATACTGAGACATGGGGTGGTCCACTCATCCCCGGAGTCTGTGATACAGAGACAGGCAGTGGTCTACTCATCCCCTGAATCTGAGATACAGAGACAGGGGGCGGTCTGCTTATCCCCTCAGTTTGTGTTCCCGAGACAGGGGGCGGTATACCCATCCCCTGAGTCTGTAATACAGAGACAGGGGGCAGTCTGCTTATCCCCTCAGTATGTGATACAGAGACAGGGGGCGGTCTACTCATCCCCTGAGTCTGTGATGCAGAGACAGGGGGCAGTCTGCTCATCCCCTCAGTATGTGATACGGAGACAGGGTGCGGTCCACCCATCCCCTGAGTCTGTGATACAGAGACAGGGGGCAGTCTGCTTATCCCCTCAGTATGTGATACAGGGACAGGGAGCAGTCTACTTATCCCCGCAGTTTGTGACACAGAGACAGGGGGTGGTCTACTCATCCCCTGAGTCTTTGATACAGAGACAGGGGGGGGTCTACTCATTCCCTGAATCAATGATAGAGAGACAGGGGGCGGTCCACTCATCCCCTGAGTCTGTGATACAGAGACAGGGGGCGGTCTACTCATCCCCGGAGTCTGTGATACAGAGACAGGCAGTGGTCTACTCATCCCCTGAATCTGAGATACAGAGACAGGGGGCGGTCTGCTTATCCCCTCAGTTTGTGTTCCCGAGACAGGGGGCGGTATACCCATCCCCTGAGTCTGTAATACAGAGACAGGGGGCAGTCTGCTTATCCCCTCAGTATGTGATACAGAGACAGGGGGCGGTCTACTCATCCCCTGAGTCTGTGATGCAGAGACAGGGGGCAGTCTGCTCATCCCCTCAGTATGTGATACAGAGACAGGGTGCGGTCCACCCATCCCCTGAGTCTGTGATACAGAGACAGGGGGCAGTCTGCTTATCCCCTCAGTATGTGATACAGGGACAGGGGGCAGTCTACTTATCCCCGCAGTTTGTGACACAGAGACAGGGGGTGGTCTACTCATCCCCTGAGTCTTTGATACAGAGACAGGGGGCAGTCTACTCATTCCCTGAATCAATGATAGAGAGACAGGGGGCGGTCCACTCATCCCCTGAGTCTGTGATACAGAGACAGGGGGCAGTCTGCTCATCCCCTCAGTATGTGATACAGAGACAGGGGGCGGTCTACTCATCCCCTGAGTCTTTGATACAGAGACAGGGGGCAGTCTGCTCATCCACTGAGTGTGTGATACAAAGACAGGGGACGGTCTACTCATCCACTGAGTCTGTGATACAGAGACAGGGGGCGGTCCACTCATCCCCTAAATTTGTGAAACAGAGACAGGGGGCGGTCTGCTCATCCACTGAATGTGTGATACAAAGATAGGGGACGGTCTACTTATCCCCTCAGTTTGTGATCCAGAGACAGGGGACGGTCTACTCATCCCCTCAGTTTGTGATACAGAGACAGGGGGCGGTCTACTCATCCCCTGAGTCTGTGATACAGAGACAGGGGACGGTCTACTCATCCCCTCAGTTTGTGATACAGAGACAGGGGACGGTCTACTCATCCCCTCAGTTTGTGATACAGAGACAGGGGGCGGTCTACTCATCCCCTGAGTCTGTGATACAGAGACAGGGGCTGTCTTCTCATCCCATGAGTCTGATATACAGAGACAGGGGGCGGTCTACTCATCCCCTAAATCACTGACACAGAGACAGGGGGCAGTCTACTCATCCCCTGAGTCTATGATACAGAGACATGGGGCGGTCTACTCATCCCCTGAGTCTGTGATACAGAGACAGGGGGCGGTCTACTCATCCCCTGAGTCTGTGATACAGTGACAGGGGGCGGTCCACTCATCCCCTGAGTCTGTGATACAGAGACAGGGGCTGTCTTCTCATCCCATGAGTCTGTTATACAGAGACAGGCAGCGGTCTACTCATCCCCTAAATCACTGACACAGAGACAGGGGGCAGTCTACTCATCCCCTGAGTCTGTGATACAGTGACAGGGGGCGGTCTACTCATCCCCTGAGTCTCGGACACTGTGACAGGGAATGGTCTACTCATCCCCTGAATCTGAGATAAGAGACAAGGGGCAGTTTGCTCATCCCCTGGGTCTGAGATTCAGAGACAGGGGGCGGTCTACTCATCCCCTGAGTCTGTGACACAGAGACAGGGGGCAGTCTACAAAACCCCCGAGTGTGTGATACAGAGACAGGGGGCGCTCTACTCAATCCCGGGCTCTGTGATACTGAGACATGGGGTGGTCCACTCATCCCCTGAGTCTGTGATACAGAGACAGGCAGTGGTCTACTCATCCCCTGAATCTGAGATACAGAGACAGGGGGCGGTCTGCTTATCCCCTCAGTTTGTGTTCCCGAGACAGGGGGCGGTATACCCATCCCCTGAGTCTGTAATACAGAGACAGGGGGCAGTCTGCTTATCCCCTCAGTATGTGATACAGAGACAGGGGGCGGTCTACTCATCCCCTGAGTTTTTGATGCAGAGACAGGGGGCAGTCTGCTCATCCCCTCAGTATGTGATACAGAGACAGGGGGCAGTCTGCTTATCCCCTCAGTATGTGATACAGGGACAGGGGGCGGTCTACTTATCCCCTCAGTTTGTGACACAGAGACAGGGGGTGGTCTACTCATCCCCTGAGTCTTTGATACAGAGACAGGGGGCGGTCTACTCATTCCCTGAATCAATGATAGAGAGACAGGGGGCGGTCCACTCATCCCCTGAGTCTGTGATACAGAGACAGGGGGCAGTCTGCACATCCCCTCAGTATGTGATACAGAGACAGGGGGCGGTCTACTCATCCCCTGAGTCTGTGATGCAGAGACAGGGGGCAGTCTGCTCATCCACTGAGTGTGTGATACAAAGACAGGGGACGGTCTACTCATCCACTGAGTCTGTGATACAGAGACAGGGGGCGGTCTGCTTATCCCCTCAGTTTGTGATGCAGACACAGGGGGAGGTCTACTCATCCCCTGAGTCTGTGTTGCAGAGACAGGGGGCAGTCTGCTCATCCCCTCAGTTTGTGATACAAAGACAGGGGACGGTCTACTCATCCCCTAAATATGTGAGACAGAGACAGGGGGTGGTCCACTCATCCCCTGAGTCTGTGACACAGAGACAGGGGGCAGTCTACAAAACCCCCGAGTGTGTGATACAGAGACAGGGGGCGCTCTACTCATCCCCGGGCTCTGTGATACTGAGACATGGGGTGGTCCACTCATCCCCTGAGTCTGTGATACAGAGACAGGCAGTGGTCTACTCATCCCCTGAATCTGAGATACAGTGACAGGGGGCGGTCTGCTTATCCCCTCAGTTTGTGTTCCCGAGACAGGGGGCGGTATACCCATCCCCTGAGTCTGTAATACAGAGACAGGGGGCAGTCTGCTTATCCCCTCAGTATGTGATACAGAGACAGGGGGCGGTCTACTCATCCCCTGAGTCTGTGATGCAGAGACAGGGGGCAGTCTGCTCATCCCCTCAGTATGTGATACAGAGACAGGGTGCGGTCCACCCATCCCCTGAGTCTGTGATACAGAGACAGGGGGCAGTCTGCTTATCCCCTCAGTATGTGATACAGGGACAGGGGGCAGTCTACTTATCCCCGCAGTTTGTGACACAGAGACAGGGGGTGGTCTACTCATCCCCTGAGTCTTTGATACAGAGACAGGGGGCGGTCTACTCATTCCCTGAATCAATGATAGAGAGACAGGGGGCGGTCCACTCATCCCCTGAGTCTGTGATACAGAGACAGGGGGCAGTCTGCTCATCCCCTCAGTATGTGATACAGAGACAGGGGGCGGTCTACTCATCCCCTGAGTCTTTGATACAGAGACAGGGGGCAGTCTGCTCATCCACTGAGTGTGTGATACAAAGACAGGGGACGGTCTACTCATCCACTGAGTCTGTGATACAGAGACAGGGGGCGGTCCACTCATCCCCTAAATTTGTGAAACAGAGACAGGGGGCAGTCTGCTCATCCACTGAATGTGTGATACAAAGACAGGGGACGGTCTACTTATCCCCTCAGTTTGTGATCCAGAGACAGGGGGTGGTCGACTCATCCCCTGAGTCTTTGATACAGAGACAGGGGACGGTCTACTCATCCCCTCAGTTTGTGATACAGAGACAGGGGACGGTCTAATCATCCCCTCAGTTTGTGATACAGAGACAGGGGGCGGTCTACTCATCCCCCGAGAGTGTGATGCAGAGACAGGGGGCAGTCTGCTCATCCCCTCAGTATGTGATACAGAGACAGGGGGCGGTCCACTCATCCCCTGAGTCTGTGATACAGAGACAGGGGGCGGTCTACTCATCCCCTGAGTCTGTGACACAGAGACAGGGGGCGGTCTACTCATCCCCTGAGTCTGTGACACAGAGACAGGGGGCGATCTACTCATCCCCTGAGTCTGTGATCCATAGACAGGGGGCGGTCTACTCATCCCCCGAGTGTGTGATACAGAGAAAGGCAGTGGTCTACTCATCCCCTGAAACTGAGATACAGAGACAAGGGGCAGTTTGCTCATCCCCTTTGTCTGTGATACAGAGACAGGGGGCGGTCTACTCATCCCCTGAGTCTGTGACACAGAGACAGGGAGCGGTCTACTCATCCCCTGAGTCTGTGACATAGAGAAAGAGGGCAGTCTACTCATCCCCTGAATCAATGATACAGAAACAGGGGGTGGTGTACTCATCCCCTGAGTCTGTAATACAGGAATGGTTTCAGTGTCTGGGGAAGGGGTTTCACTGTGTGGGGAAGGGTTTCAGTGTGTGGGGAATGGTTTCAGTGTGTGGGGAACGGTTTCTGTGTGTGGGGAAGGGTTTCAGTGTGTGGGTAATGTTTTCAGTGTGTGGGGAAGTTGTTTCACTGTGTGGGGAATGGTTTCAGTGTGTGGGGAAGGGGTTTCAGTGTGTGGGGAATGGTTTCAGTGTGTGGTGAAGGGTTTCAGTGTGTGGGGAAGGGGTTTCAGTGTGTGGGGAATGGTTTCAGTGTGTGGGGAAGGGGTTTCAGTGTGTGGGGAATGGTTTCAGTGTGTGGGGAAGGGGTTTCACTGTGTGGGGGATGGTTTCAGTGTGTGGGGAAGGCTTTCAGTGTGTGGGGAATGGTTTCAGTGTGTGGGGAAGTGGTTTCACTGTGTGGGGAATGGTTTCAGTGTGTGGGGAAGGGGTTTCACTGTGTGGGGAATGGTTTCAGTGTGTGTGGAAGGGGTTTCAGTGTGTGGGGAATGGTTTCATTGTGTGTGGAAGTGGTTTCAGTGTGTGGGAAGGGTTTCAGTGTGCGGGGAATGGTTTCAGTGTGTGGGGAATGGTTTCAGTGCGTGGGGAACGGGTTTCACTGTGTGGGGTAAGTTTTCAGTGTGTGGGGAATGGTTTGACTGTGTGGAGAAGGGTTTCAGTGCGTGGGGAATGGTTTCAGTGTGTGGGGTATGGCTTCAGTGTGTGGGGAAGGGGTTTCAGTGTGTGGGGAAGGGGTTTCACTATGTGGGAAATGGTTTCAGTGTGTTGGGAAGGGTTTCAGTGTGTGGGGAAAGGGGTTTCAGAGTGTGGGGAATGGTTTCAGTGTGTGGGGAATGGTTTCAGTGTGTGGGGAAGGGGTTTCAGTGTGTGGTGAATGGTTTCAGTGTGTGGGGAAGAGGTGTCAGTGTGTGGGGAAGGGGTTTCAGTGTGTGGGGAAGGGTTTCAGTGTGTGGGGAAGGGGTTACAGTGTGTGGGGAATGGTTTCAGTGTTTGTGGAAGTGGTTGCAGTGTGTGGGGAAGGGGTTTCAGTGTGTGGGGAAGGGGTTTCACTGTGTGGGCAAGAGGTTTCAGTGTGTGGGGAAGGGGTTTCACTGTGTGGGGAATTGTTTCAGTGCCTGGGGAAAGGATTTCGGTGGGTGGGGAAGGTGATTCATTGCGTGGGGATGGGGATTCTCTGTGTGGGGAAGGGGGTTCGTTGTGTGGGGAAGGGGTTTCAGTGTGTGGGGAAGGGGTTTCAGTGTGTGGGGAATGGTTTCAGTGTGTGTGGAAGGTGTTTCAGAGTGTGGGGAAGGGATTTCAGTGTGTGTGGAAGGGGTTTCCGTGTGTGGGGAATGATTACAGTGTGTGGGGAATGGTTTCAGTGTGTTGGGAAGGGGTTTCGCTGTATGGGGAAGGGGTTTCAGTGTGTGGGGAATGGTTTGACTGTGTGGAGAAGGGTTTCAGTGCGTGGGGAATGGTTTCAGTGTGTGGGGTACGGTTTCAGTGTGTGGGGAAGGTGTTTCAGTGTGTGGGGAAGGGGTTTCACTATGTGGGAAATGGTTTCAGTGTGTTGGGAAGGGTTTCAGTGTGTGGGGAAAGGGGTTTCAGAGTGTGGGGAATGGTTTCAGTGTGTGGGGAAGGTGTTTCAGTGTGTGGGGAATGGTTTCAGCGTGTGGGGAAGGGTTTCAGTGTGTGGGGAATGGTTTCAGTGTGTGGGAAATGGTTTCAGTGTGTGGGGAAGGGGTTTCAGTGTGTGGTGAATGGTTTCAGTGTGTGGGGAAGAGGTGTCAGTGTGTGGGGAAGGGGTTTCAGTGTGTGGGGAAGGGTTTCAGTGTGTGGGGAAGGGGTTACAGTGTGTGGAGAATGGTTTCAGTGTTTGTGGAAGTGGTTGCAGTGTGTGGGGAAGGGGTTTCAGTGTGTGGGGAAGGGGTTTCACTGTGTGGGCAAGAGGTTTCAGTGTGTGGGGAAGGGGTTTCACTGTGTGGGGAATTGTTTCAGTGTCTGGGGAAAGGATTTCGGTGGGTGGGGAAGGTGATTCATTGCGTGGGGATGGGGATTCTCTGTGTTGGGAAGGGGGTTCGTTGTGTGGGGAAGGGGTTTCAGTGTGTGGGGAAGGGGTTTCAGTGTGTGGGGAATGGTTTCAGTGTGTGTGGAAGGTGTTTCAGTGTGTGGGGAAGGGATTTCAGTGTGTGTGGAAGGGGTTTCAGTGTGTGGGGAATGGTTACAGTGTGTGGGGAATGGTTTCAGTGTGTTGGAAAGGGGTTTCACTGTATGGGGAAGGGGTTTCAGTGTGTGGGGAATGGTTTGACTGTGTGGAGAAGGGTTTCAGTGCGTGGGGAATGGTTTCAGTGTGTGGGGTATGGTTTCAGTGTGTGGGGAAGGGGTTTCAGTGTGTGGGGAAGGGGTTTCACTATGTGGGAAATGGTTTCAGTGTGTTGGGAAGGGTTTCAGTGTGTGGGGAAAGGGGTTTCAGAGTGTGGGGAATGGTTTCAGTGTGTGGGGAAGGTGTTTCAGTGTGTGGGGAATGGTTTCAGCGTGTGGGGAAGGGTTTCAGTGTGTGGGGAATGGTTTCAGTGTGTGGGGAATGGTTTCAGTGTGTGGGGAAGGGGTTTCAGTGTGTGGTGAATGGTTTCAGTGTGTGGGGAAGAGGTGTCAGTGTGTGGGGAAGGGGTTTCAGTGTGTGGGGAAGGGTTTCAGTGTGTGGGGAAGGGGTTACAGTGTGTGGGGAATGGTTTCAGTGTTTGTGGAAGTGGTTGCAGTGTGTGGGGAAGGGGTTTCAGTGTGTGGGGAAGGGGTTTCACTGTGTGGGCAAGAGGTTTCAGTGTGTGGGGAAGGGGTTTCACTGTGTGGGGAATTGTTTCAGTGTCTGGGGAAAGGATTTCGGTGGGTGGGGAAGGTGATTCATTGCGTGGGGATGGGGATTCTCTGTGTGGGGAAGGGTTTCAGTGTGTGGGGAAGGGGTTTCAGTGTGTGGGGAAGGGGTTTCAGTGTGTGGGGAATGGTTTCAGTGTGTGTGGAAGGTGTTTCAGTGTGTGGGGAAGGGATTTCAGTGTGTGTGGAAGGGGTTTCAGTGTGTGGGGAATGGTTACAGTGTGTGGGGAATGGTTTCAGTGTGTTGGGAAGGGGTTTCACTGTATGGGGAAGGGGTTTCAGTGTGTGGAGAATGGTTTCAGTGAGTGGGGAAGGGGTTTCAGTGTGTGGGGAAGGGTTTCAGTGTGTGGGGAAGCGGTTTCAGTGTGTGGGGACGGGGTTTTAGTGTGTGGAGAAGGGGAATCAGTGTCTGGGAAATGGTTTCATGTGGGGACGAGTTTCAGTGTGTGGGGAAGGGTTTCAGTGTGTGGGGAAGGGTTTTCACTGTGTGGGGACGGGGTATCAGTGTGTGGGGAACGGTTTCAGTGTGTGGGCAAGGTATTCAGTGTGTGGGGAAGGGGTTTCACTGTGAGGGGAAGGGTTTTCAGTGTGTGGGGAATTGTTTCACTGTGTGGGGAATGGTTTCAGTGTGTGGGGAAGGGGTTTCACTGTGTGTGGAAGGTGTTTCAGTGTGGGGTGAAGGGGTTTCAGTGTGTGGGGAAGTGTTTCAGTGTGTGGGGAGGGGTTTCACTGCGTGTGGAATGTGTTTCAGTGTGTGGGGAAGGGGTTTCAGTGTGTGGGGAAGGGTTTCAGTGTGTGGGGAAGGGTTTCAGTGTGAGGGGAAGGGGTTTCAGTGTGGGGGAAGGGTTTCAGTGTGTGGGAAAAGGTTTCACTGTGTGGGGAAGGTGTTTCAGTGTGTGGGGAAGGGGATTCAGTGTGTGGGGAAGGGTTTCATTGTGTGGGGAAGGGTTTCAGTGTGTGGGGAATGGTTTCAGCGTGTGGGGAAGGGGTTTTAGTGTGCGGGGAAGGATTTCAGTGTGTGGGGATGGGTTTCAGTGTGTGGAGAAGGGTTTCATTGTGTGGGGAAGGGGTTACAGTGTGTGGGGAAGGGTTTCAGTGTGTGGGTATGGGTTTCAGTGTGTGGGGAACGGTTTCACTGTGTGGGGAAGGAGTTTCAGTGTGTGAGGAAGGTGTTTCACTGTGTGGGGACGGGGTTTCAGTGTGTGGGGAAGGGGTTTCAGTGTGTAGGGTAGGGGTTTCAGTGTGTGGGGAAGGGTTTCAGTGTGTGGGGAATGGGTTTCAGTGTGTGGGGAAGGGGCTTCACTGTGTGGGGATGGGTTTTCAGTGTGTGGGGAAGATGTTTCAGTGTGAGGGGACGGGGTTTCAGTGTGTGGGGAAGGGGTTTCCGTGTGTGGTGAAAGGGTTTCAGTGTGTGGGGAAGGGGTTTCACTGTGTGGGGAAGGGGTTTCAGTGTGTGGGGAAGGGGTTTCTGTGTGTGAGGAAGGGGTTTCATTGTGTGGGGCAAGGGTTTCAGTGTGTGGGGACGTGGTTTCAGTGTGTGGGGAAGGGGTGTCACTGTGTGGGGATGGGTTTTCAGTGTGTGGGGAAGATGTATCAGTGAGTGGGGATGGGGTTTCAGTGTGTGGGGAAGGGGTTTCAGTGTGTGGGGAAAGGGTTTCAGTGTGTGGGGAAGGGGTTTCACTGTGTGGGGAAGGGGTTTCACTGTGTGGGGAAGGGGTTTCAGTGTGTGGGGAAGGGTTTCAGTGTGTGGGGAAGGGGTTACAGTGTGTGGGGAATGGTTTCAGTGTTTGTGGAAGTGGTTGCAGTGTGTGGGGAAGGGGTTTCAGTGTGTGGGGAAGGGGTTTCACTGTGTGGGCAAGAGGTTTCAGTGTGTGGGGAAGGGGTTTCACTGTGTGGGGAATTGTTTCAGTGTCTGGGGAAAGGATTTCGGTGGGTGGGGAAGGTGATTCATTGCGTGGGGATGGGGATTCTCTGTGTGGGGAAGGGGGTTCGTTGTGTGGGGAAGGGGTTTCAGTGTGTGGGGAAGGGGTTTCAGTGTGTGGGGAATGGTTTCAGTGTGTGTGGAAGGTGTTTCAGTGTGTGGGGAAGGGATTTCAGTGTGTGTGGAAGGGGTTTCAGTGTGTGGGGAATGGTTACAGTGTGTGGGGAATGGTTTCAGTGTGTTGGGAAGGGGTTTCGCTGTATGGGGAAGGGGTTTCAGTGTGTGGGGAATGGTTTGACTGTGTGGAGAAGGGTTTCAGTGCGTGGGGAATGGTTTCAGTGTGTGGGGTATGGTTTCAGTGTGTGGGGAAGGGGTTTCAGTGTGTGGGGAAGGGGTTTCACTATGTGGGAAATGGTTTCAGTGTGTTGGGAAGGGTTTCAGTGTGTGGGGAAAGGGGTTTCAGAGTGTGGGGAATGGTTTCAGTGTGTGGGGAAGGTGTTTCAGTGTGTGGGGAATGGTTTCAGCGTGTGGGGAAGGGTTTCAGTGTGTGGGGAATGGTTTCAGTGTGTGGGGAATGGTTTCAGTGTGTGGGGAAGGGGTTTCAGTGAGTGGTGAATGGTTTCAGTGTGTGGGGAAGAGGTGTCAGTGTGTGGGGAAGGGGTTTCAGTGTGTGGGGAAGGGTTTCAGTGTGTGGGGAAGGGGTTACAGTGTGTGGGGAATGGTTTCAGTGTTTGTGGAAGTGGTTGCAGTGTGTGGGGAAGGGGTTTCAGTGTGTGGGGAAGGGGTTTCAATGTGTGGGCAAGAGGTTTCAGTGTGTGGGGAAGGGGTTTCACTGTGTGGGGAATTGTTTCAGTGTCTGGGGAAAGGATTTCGGTGGGTGGGGAAGGTGATTCATTGCGTGGGGATGGGGATTCTCTGTGTGGGGAAGGGTTTCAGTGTGTGGGGAAGGGGTTTCAGTGTGTGGGGAATGGTTTCAGTGTGTGTGGAAGGTGTTTCAGTGTGTGGGGAAGGGATTTCAGTGTGTGTGGAAGGGGTTTCAGTGTGTGGGGAATGGTTACAGTGTGTGGGGAATGGTTTCAGTGTGTTGGGAAGGGGTTTCACTGTATGGGGAAGGGGTTTCAGTGTGTGGAGAATGGTTTCAGTGAGTGGGGAAGGGGTTTCAGTGTGTGGGGAAGGGTTTCAGTGTGTGGGGAAGCGGTTTCAGTGTGTGGGGACGGGGTTTCAGTGTGTGGAGAAGGGGAATCAGTGTCTGGGAAATGGTTTCATGTGGGGACGAGTTTCAGTGTGTGGGGAAGGGTTTCAGTGTGTGGGGAAGGGGTTTCACTGTGTGGGGACGGGGTATCAGTGTGTGGGGACGGGGTTTCAGTGTGTGGGCAAGGTATTCAGTGTGTGGGGAAGGGGTTTCACTGTGAGGGGAAGGGTTTTCAGTGTGTGGGGAATTGTTTCACTGTGTGGGGAATGGTTTCAGTGTGTGGGGAAGGGGTTTCGCTGTGTGTGGAATGTGTTTCAGTTTGGGGTGAAGGGGTTTCAGTGTGTGGGGAAGTGTTTCAGTGTGTGGGGAGGGGTTTCACTGCGTGTGGAATGTGTTTCAGTGTGTGGGGAAGGGGTTTCAGTGTGTGGGGAAGGGTTTCAGTGTGTGGGGAAGGGTTTCAGTGTGAGGGGAAGGGGTTTCAGTGTGGGGGGAAGGGTTTCAGTGTGTGGGAAAAGGTTTCACTGTGTGGGGAAGGTGTTTCAGTGTGTGGGGAAGGGGATTCAGTGTGTGGGGAAGGGTTTCAGTGTGTGGGGAAGGGTTTCAGTGTGTGGGGAATGGTTTCAGCGTGTGGGGAAGGGGTTTTAGTGTGCGGGGAAGGATTTCATTGTGTGGGGAAGGGGTTACAGTGTGTGGGGAAGGGTTTCAGTGTGTGGGTATGGGTTTCAGTGTGTGGGGAACGGTTTCAGTGTGTGGGGAAGGAGTTTCAGTGTGTGAGGAAGGTGTTTCACTGTGTGGGGACGGGGTTTCAGTGTGTGGGGAAGGGGTTTCAGTGTGTAGGGTAGGGGTTTCAGTGTGTGGGGAAGGGTTTCAGTGTGTGGGGAATGGGTTTCAGTGTGTGGGGAAGGGGCTTCACTGTGTGGGGATGGGTTTTCAGTGTGTGGGGAAGATGTTTCAGTGTGAGGGGACGGGGTTTCAGTGTGTGGGGAAGGGGTTTCCGTGTGTGGTGAAAGGGTTTCAGTGTGTGGGGAAGGGGTTTCACTGTGTGGGGAAGGGGTTTCAGTGTGTGGGGAAGGGGTTTCTGTGTGTGAGGAAGGGGTTTCATTGTGTGGGGCAAGGGTTTCAGTGTGTGGGGACGTGGTTTCAGTGTGTGGGGAAGGGGTGTCACTGTGTGGGGATGGGTTTTCAGTGTGTGGGGAAGATGTATCAGTGAGTGGGGATGGGGTTTCAGTGTGTGGGGAAGGGGTTTCAGTGTGTGGGGAAAGGGTTTCAGTGTGTGGGGAAGTTGTTTCACTGTGTGGGGAAGGGGTTTCACTGTGTGGGGAAGGGGTTTCAGTGTGTGGGGAATGGGTTCAGTGTGTGGGGTAAGGGTTTCAGTGTGTGGGGAAGGGGCTTCAGTGTGTGGGGAAGGGGATTCACTGTGTGGGGAAGGGGTTTCAGTGTGTGGGGAAGGGGTTTCAGTGTGTGGGGACGTTGTTTCAGTGTGTGTGGAAGGGGTTTCAGTGTGTGGGGAAGGGGTTTCAGTGTGTGGAGAAGTGGTCTCAGTGCGTGGGGCATGGTTTCAGTGTGTGGGGACGGGTTTCAGTGGGTGGGGAAGGGGTTTCACTGCGTGGGGAAGGATTACATTGTGTGGGGAAGGGTTTCAGTGTGTGGGGAAGGGTTTCACTATGTGGGTAATGGGTTTCAGTGTGTGGGGAAGGGTTTCAGTGTGTGGGTATGGTTTCAGTGTGTGGGGAAGGGTTTTGGTGTGTGGGGAAGGGGTTTCAGTGTGTGGGGAAGGGGTTTCAGTGTGTGGGGAAGGGGTTACAGTGTGTGGGGAATGGTTTCAGTGTTTGTGGAAGTGGTTGCAGTGTGTGGGGAAGGGGTTTCAGTGTGTGGGGAAGGGGTTTCACTGTGTGGGCAAGAGGTTTCAGTGTGTGGGGAAGGGGTTTCACTGTGTGGGGAATTGTTTCAGTGTCTGGGGAAAGGATTTCGGTGGGTGGGGAAGGTGATTCATTGCGTGGGGATGGGGATTCTCTGTGTGGGGAAGGGTTTCAGTGTGTGGGGAAGGGGTTTCAGTGTGTGGGGAAGGGGTTTCAGTGTGTGGGGAATGGTTTCAGTGTGTGTGGAAGGTGTTTCAGTGTGTGGGGAAGGGATTTCAGTGTGTGTGGAAGGGGTTTCAGTGTGTGGGGAATGGTTACAGTGTGTGGGGAATGGTTTCAGTGTGTTGGGAAGGGGTTTCAATGTATGGGGAAGGGGTTTCAGTGTGTGGGGAATGGTTTCAGTGAGTGGGGTAGGGGTTTCAGTGTGTGGGGAAGGGTTTCAGTGTGTGGGGAAGCGGTTTCAGTGTGTGGGGACGGGGTTTTAGTGTGTGGAGAAGGGGAATCAGTGTCTGGGAAATGGTTTCATGTGGGGACGAGTTTCAGTGTGTGGGGAAGGGTTTCAGTGTGTGGGGAAGGGGTTTCACTGTGTGGGGACGGGGTATCAGTGTGTGGGGAACGGATTCAGTGTGTGGGCAAGGTATTCAGTGTGTGGGGAAGGGGTTTCACTGTGAGGGGAAGGGTTTTCAGTGTGTGGGGAATTGTTTCACTGTGTGGGGAATGGTTTCAGTGTGTGGGGAAGGGGTTTCACTGTGTGTGGAAGGTGTTGCAGTGTGGGGTGAAGGGGTTTCAGTGTGTGGGGAAGTGTTTCAGTGTGTGGGGAGGGGTTTCACTGCGTGTGGAATGTGTTTCAGTGTGTGGGGAAGGGGTTTCAGTGTGTGGGGAAGGGTTTCAGTGTGTGGGGAAGGGTTTCAGTGTGAGGGGAAGGGGTTTCAGTGTGGGGGGAAGGGTTTCAGTGTGTGGGAAAAGGTTTCACTGTGTGGGGAAGGTGTTTCAGTGTGTGGGGAAGGGGATTCAGTGTGTGGGGAAGGGTTTCAGTGTGTGGGGAAGGGTTTCAGTGTGTGGGGAATGGTTTCAGCGTGTGGGGAAGGGGTTTTAGTGTGCGGGGAAGGATTTCAGTGTGTGGGGATGGGTTTCAGTGTGTGGAGAAGGGTTTCATTGTGTGGGGAAGGGGTTACAGTGTGTGGGGAAGGGTTTCAGTGTGTGGGTATGGGTTTCAGTGTGTGGGGAACGGTTTCAGTGTGTGGGGAAGGAGTTTCAGTGTGTGAGGAAGGTGTTTCACTGTGTGGGGACGGGGTTTCAGTGTGTGGGGAAGGGGTTTCAGTGTGTAGGGTAGGGGTTTCAGTGTGTGGGGAAGGGTTTCAGTGTGTGGGGAATGGGTTTCAGTGTGTGGGGAAGGGGCTTCACTGTGTGGGGATGGGTTTTCAGTGTGTGGGGAAGATGTTTCAGTGTGAGGGGACGGGGTTTCAGTGTGTGGGGAAGGGGTTTCCGTGTGTGGTGAAAGGGTTTCAGTGTGTGGGGAAGGGGTTTCACTGTGTGGGGAAGGGGTTTCAGTGTGTGGGGAAGGGGTTTCTGTGTGTGAGGAAGGGGTTTCATTGTGTGGGGCAAGGGTTTCAGTGTGTGCGGACGTGGTTTCAGTGTGTGGGGAAGGGGTGTCACTGTGTGGGGATGGGTTTTCAGTGTGTGGGGAAGATGTATCAGTGATTGGGGATGGGGTTTCAGTGTGTGGGGAAGGGGTTTCAGTGTGTGGGGAAAGGGTTTCAGTGAGTGGGGAAGTGGTTTCACTGTGTGGGGAAGGGGTTTCACTGTGTGGGGAAGGGGTTTCAGTGTGTGGGGAATGGGTTCAGTGTGTGGGGTAAGGGTTTCAGTGTGTGGGGAAGGGGCTTCAGTGTGTGGGGAAGGGGATTCACTGTGTGGGGAAGGGGTTTCAGTGTGTGGGGAAGGGGTTTCAGTGTGTGGGGACGTTGTTTCAGTGTGTGTGGAAGGGGTTTCAGTGTGTGGGGAAGGGGTTTCTGTGTGTGGAGAAGTGGTCTCAGTGCGTGGGGAATGGTTTCAGTGTGTGGGGACGGGTTTCAGTGGGTGGGGAAGGGGTTTCACTGCGTGGGGAAGGATTACATTGTGTGGGGAAGGGTTTCAGTGTGTGGGGAAGGGTTTCACTATGTGGGTAATGGGTTTCAGTGTGTGGGGAAGGGTTTCAGTGTGTGGGTATGGTTTCAGTGTGTGGGGAAGGGTTTTGGTGTGTGGGGAAGGAGATTCAGTATGAGGGCAATGTGTTTCACTGTGTGGGGATGGGGTTCAGTGTGTGGGGAAGGGGTTTCAGTGTGAAGGGTAGGGGTTTCAGTGTGTGGGGAAGGGTTTCAGTGTGTAGGGACGGGGTTTCAGTGTGTGGGGAAGGGGTGTCACTGTGTGGGGATGGGTTTGCAGTGTGTGGGGAAGATGTATCAGTGTGTGGGGAAAGGGTTTCAGTGTGTGGGGAAGTGGTTTAACTGTGTGGGGAAGGGGTTTCAGTGTGTGGGGAATGGTTTCAGTGTGTGTGGAAGGTGTTTCAGTGTGTGGGGAAGGGATTTCAGTGTGTGTGGAAGGGGTTTCAGTGTGTGGGGAATGGTTCCAGTGTGTGGGGAATGGTTTCAATGTGTTGGGAAGGGGTTTCACTGTCTGGGGAAGGGGTTTCAGTGTGTGGAGAATGGTTTCAGTGAGTGGGGAAGGGGTTTCAGTGTGTGGGGAAGGGTTTCAGTGTGTGGGGAAGCGGTTTCAGTGTGTGGGGACGGGGTTTCAGTGTGTGGAGAAGGGGAATCAGTGTCTGGGAAATGGTTTCATGTGGGGACGAGTTTCAGTGTGTGGGGAAGGGTTTCAGTGTGTGGGGAAGGGGTTTCACTGTGTGGGGACGGGGTATCAGTGTGTGGGGAACGGTTTCAGTGTGTGGGCAAGGTATTCAGTGTGTGGGGAAGGGGTTTCACTGTGAGGGGAAGGGTTTTCAGTGTGTGGGGACGGGGTTTCACTGTGTGGGGAAGGGTTTCAGTGTGTGGGGAAGGAGTTTCAGTGTGTGGGGAAGGTGTTTCACTGTGTGGGGACGGGGTTTCAGTGTGTGGGGAAGGGGTTTCAGTGTGTAGGGTAGGGGTTTCAGTGTGTGGGGAAGTGTTTCAGTGTGTGGGGAATGGGTTTCAGTGTGTGGGGAAGGGGTGTCACTGTGTGGGGATGGGTTTTCAGTGTGTGGGGAAGATGTTTCAGTGTGAGGGGACGGGGCTTCCGTGTGTGGTGAAAGGGTTTCAGTGTGTGGGGAAGGGGTTTCACTGTGTGGGGAAGGGGTTTCAGTGTGTGGGGAAGGGGTTTCTGTGTGTGGGGAAGGGGTTTCATTGTGTGGGGCAAGGGTTTCAGTGTGTGGGGAAGGGGTTTCTGTGTGTGGGGAAGGGGTTTCATTGTGTGGGGAAGGGGTTTGAGTGTGTGGGGAAGGGGTTTCAGTGTGTGGGGACGTTGTTTCAGTGTGTGTGGAAGGGGTTTCAGTGTGTGGGGAAGGGGTTTCAGTGTGTGGAGAAGTGGTCTCAGTGCGTGGGGAATGGTTTCAGTGTGTGGGGACGGGTTTCAGTGGGTGGGGAAGGGGTTTCACTGCGTGGGAAAGGATTACATTGTGTGGGGAAGGGTTTCAGTGTGTGGGGAAGGGTTTCACTATGTGGGTAATGGGTTTCAGTGTGTGGGGAAGGGTTTCAGTGTGTGGGTATGGTTTCAGTGTGTGGGGAAGGGTTTTGGTGTGTGGGGAAGGAGATTCAGTATGAGGGCAATGTGTTTCACTGTGTGGGGATGGGGTTCAGTGTGTGGGGAAGGGGTTTCAGTGTGAAGGGTAGGGGTTTCAGTGTGTGGGGAAGGGTTTCAGTGTGTAGGGACGGGGTTTCAGTGTGTGGGGAAGGGGTGTCACAGTGTGGGGATGGGTTTGCAGTGTGTGGGGAAGATGTATCAGTGTGTGGGGAAAGGGTTTCAGTGTGTGGGGAAGTGGTTTAACTGTGTGGGGAAGGGGTTTCAGTGTGTGGGGAATGGTTTCAGTGTGTGTGGAAGGTGTTTCAGTGTGTGGGGAAGGGATTTCAGTGTGTGTGGAAGGGGTTTCAGTGTGTGGGGAATGGTTCCAGTGTGTGGGGAATGGTTTCAGTGTGTTGGGAAGGGGTTTCACTGTCTGGGGAAGGGGTTTCAGTGTGTGGAGAATGGTTTCAGTGAGTGGGGAAGGGGTTTCAGTGTGTGGGGAAGGGTTTCAGTGTGTGGGGAAGCGGTTTCAGTGTGTGGGGACGGGGTTTCAGTGTGTGGAGAAGGGGAATCAGTGTCTGGGAAATGGTTTCATGTGGGGACGAGTTTCAGTGTGTGGGGAAGGGTTTCAGTGTGTGGGGAAGGGGTTTCACTGTGTGGGGACGGGGTATCAGTGTGTGGGGAACGGTTTCAGTGTGTGGGCAAGGTATTCAGTGTGTGGGGAAGGGGTTTCACTGTGAGGGGAAGGGTCTTCAGTGTGTGGGGAATTGTTTCACTGTGTGGGGAAGGGTTTCAGTGTGTGGGGAAGGAGTTTCAGTGTGTGGGGAAGGTGTTTCACTGTGTGGGGACGGGGTTTCAGTGTGTGGGGAAGGGGTTTCAGTGTGTAGGGTAGGGGTTTCAGTGTGTGGGGAAGTGTTTCAGTGTGTGGGGAATGGGTTTCAGTGTGTGGGGAAGGGGTGTCACTGTGTGGGGATGGGTTTTCAGTGTGTGGGGAAGATGTTTCAGTGTGAGGGGACGGGGCTTCCGTGTGTGGTGAAAGGGTTTCAGTGTGTGGGGAAGGGGTTTCACTGTGTGGGGAAGGGGTTTCAGTGTGTGGGGAAGGGGTTTCTGTGTGTGGGGAAGGGGTTTCATTGTGTGGGGCAAGGGTTTCAGTGTGTGGGGAAGGGGTTTCTGTGTGTGGGGAAGGGGTTTCATTGTGTGGGGCAAGGGTTTCAGTGAGTGGGGAAGTGGTTTCAGTGAGTGGGGTAGGGGTTTCGGTGTGTGGGGACGTTGTTTCAGTGTGTTGGGAAGGGGTTTCAGTGTGTGGGGAATGGGTTTCACTGTGTGGGGAAGGGGTTTCAGTATGTGTGGAAGGGGTTTCACTTTGTGGGGAAGGGGTTTCAGTGTGTGGGGAATGGTTTCAGTGTGTGGGGAAAGGATTTCAGTGTGTGGGGAAGGTGATTCAGTGTGTGGAGAAGGGGATTCTCTGTGTGGGGAAGGGGTTACAGTGTGTGGGGAAGGGGTTTCAGTGTGTGGGGAAGGGGTTTCAGTGTGTGGGGAATGGTTTCAGTGTGTGGGGAAGGGTTTCAGTGTGTGGGGAATGGTTTCAGCGTGTGGGGAATGGGTTTCAGTGTGTGGGGAAGGGTTTCAGTGTGTGGGGAAGTGTTTCACTGTGTTGGGAAGTTGTTTCAGTGTGTGAGTAAGGGTTTCAGTGTGTGGGAAATGTTTTCAGGGTGTGGGGAATGGTTTCAGCGTGTGGGGAAGGATTTCATTGTTTGTGGAAGCGTTTCAGTGTGTGGGGAAGGATTTCATTGTGTGGGGAAGGGTTTCAGTGTGTGGGGAAGGGTTTCACTGTGTGGGTAATGGGTTTCAGTGTGTGAAGAAGGGTTTCAGTGTGTGGGTATGGGTTTCAGTGTGTGGGGAAGGGTTTCGGTGTGTGGGGAAGGAGTTTCAGTGTGAGGGGAATGTGTTTCACTGTGTGGGGACGGGGTTTCAGTGTGTGGGGAAGGGGTTTCAGTGTGAAGGGTAGGGGTGTCACTGTGTGGGGATGGGTTTTCAGTGTGTGGGGAAGATGTATCAGTGTGTGAGGATGGGGTTTCAGTGTGTGGGGAAGGGGTTTCAGTGTGTGGGGAAAGGGTTTCAGTGTGTGGGGAAGTGGTTTCACTGTGTGGGGAAGGGGTTTCACTGTGTGGGGAAGGGGTTTCAGTGTGTGGGGAATGGTTTCAGTGTGTGGGGTAAGGGTTTCAGTGTGTGGGGAAGGGGTTTCAGTGTGTGGGGAAGGGGATTCTCTGTGTGGGGAAGGGGTTTGAGTGTGTGGGGAAGGGGTTTCAGTGTGTGGGGACGTTGTTTCAGTGTGTGTGGAAGGGGTTTCAGTGTGTGGGGAAGGGGTTTCAGTGTGTGGGGAAGTGGTTTCAGTGCGTGGGGAATGGTTTCAGTGTGTGGGGACGGGTTTCAGTGGGTGGGGAAGGGGTTTCACTGTGTGGGGAAGGATTACATGGTGTGGGGAAGGGTTTCAGTGTGTGGGGAAGGGTTTCACTATGTGGGTAATGGGTTTCAGTGTGTGGGGAAGGGTTTCAGAGTGTGGGTATGGGTTTCAGTGTGTGGGGAAGGGGTTTGGTGTGTGGGGAAGGAGATTCAGTGTGAGGGCAATGTGTTTCACTGAGTAGGGATGGGGTTTCAGTGTGTGGGGAAGGGGTTTCAGTGTGAAGGGTAGGGGTTTTAGTGTGTGGGGAAGGGTTTCAGTGTGTGGGGACGGGGTTTCAGTGTGTGGGGAAGGGGTGTCACTGTGTGGGGATGGGTTTTCAGTGTGTGGGGAAGATGTATCAGTGTGTGCGGATGGGGTTTCTGTGTGTGGTCAAGGGGTTTCCGTGTGTGGCGAAAGGGTTTCAGTGTGTGGGGAAGTGGTTTAACTTTGTGGGGAAGGGGTTTCACTGTGTGGGGAAGGGGTTTCAGTGTGTGGGGAATGGTTTCAGTGTGTGGGGTAAGGGTTTCAGTGTGTGGGGAAGGTGTTTCAGTGTGTGGGGAAGGGGATTCACTGTGTGGGGAAGGGGTTTCAGTGTGTGGGGAAGGGGTTTCAGTGTGTGGGGACGTGTTTCAGTGTGTGGGGAAGGGGTTTCACTGTGTGGGTAATGGGTTTCAGTGCGTGGGGAAGGGTTTCAGTGTGTGGGTATGGGTTTCAGTGTGTGGGGAAGAGTTTCGGTGTGTGGGGAAGGAGTTTCAGTGTGAGGGGAATGTGTTTCACTGTGTGGGGACGGGGTTTCAGTGTGTGGGGAAGGGGTTTCAGTGTGAATGGTAGGGGTTTCAGTGTGTGGGGAAGGGTTTCAGTGTGTGGGGACGGGGTTTCAGTGTGTGGGGAAGGGGTGTCACTGTGTGGGGATGGGTTTTCAGTGTGTGAGGATGGGGTTTCAGTGTGTGGGGAAGGGGTTTCCGTGTGTGGGGAAAGAGTTTCAGTGTGTGGGGAAGTGGTTTCACTGTGTGGGGAAGGGGTTTCACTGTGTGGGGAAGGGGTTTCAGTGTGTGGGGAATGGTTTCAGTGTGTGGGGTAAGGGTTTCAGTGTGTGGGGAAGGTGTTTCAGTGAGTGGGGAAGGGGATTCACTGTGTGGGGAAGGGGTTTCAGTGTGTGGGGAAGGGGTTTCAGTGTGTGGGGAAGTTGATTCAGTGTGTGTGGAAGGGGTTTCAGTGTGTGGTGAAGGGGATTCAGTGTGTGGGGAAGTGGTTTCAGTGCGTGGGGAATGGTTTCAGTGTGTGGGGACGGGTTTCAGTGTGTGGGGAAGGGGTTTCACTGTGTGGGGAAAGGGTTTCAGTGTGTGGGGAAGGGGTTTCACTGTGTGGAGAAGGGGTTTCAGTGTGTGGGGAAGGGGTTTCACTGTCTGGCGAAGCGGTTTCAGAGTGTGGGGAATGGTTTCAGTGTGTGGGGAAAGGATTTCAGTGTGTGGGGAAGGTGATTCAGTATGTGGAGAAGGGGATTCTCTGTGTGGGGAAGGGGTTTCAGTGTGTGGGGAAGGGGTTTCAGTGTGTGGGGAAGGGGATTCAGTGTGTGGGGAATGGTTTCAGTGTGTGGGGAAGGGGTTTCAGTGTGTGGGGAAGGGGTTTCAATGTGTGTTGTAGGGGTTTCAGTGTGTGGGGAATGGTTTCACTGTGTGGGGAAGAGGTTTCAGTGGGTGTGGAAGGGGTTTCAGTGTGTGGGGAATGTGGTTGTGTGTGGGGAAGGTGTTTCAGTGTGTGGGGAATGGTTTCAGTGTGTGGGGAAGGGGTTTCACTGAGTGGGGAAGGGGTTTCAGTGTGTGGGGAAGGATTTCAGTGTGTGGGGAAGGATTGCAGTGTGTGGGGGAGGGTTTCAGTGTGTGGGGAAGGGTTTTCAGTGTGTGGGGAACGGTTTCCGTGTGTGGGTATGTGTTTCAGTGTGTGGGGAAGGGTTTCAGTGTTTGGGGAAGGTGTTTCAGTGTGTGGGGAATGTGTTTCACTGTGTGGGGACGGGGTTTCAGTGTGTGGGGAAGGAGTTTCAGTGTGTAGGGTAGGGATTTCAGTCTGTGGGGAAGGGTTTCAGTGTGTGGGGAAGGGGTTTCAGTGTGTGGGGTAGGGGTTTCAGTGTGTGGGGATGGGTTTTCAGTGTGTGGGGAAGATATTTCACTGTGTGGGGACGGGGTTTCAGTGTGTGGGGAAGGGGTTTCCGAGTAGGAAAGTGTTTCAGTGTGTGGGGAAGCGGTTTCACTGTGTGGGGAAGGGGTTTCAGTGTGTGGGGAAGGGGTTTCAGTGTGTGGGGAAATGGTTTCAGTGTGTGGGGAAAGGGTTCCAGTGTGTGGGGATGGTTTTTCAGTGTGTGGGGAAGGGGATTCTCTGTTTGGGGAAGGGGTTTGAGTGTGTGGGGAAGGGGTTTCAGTGTGTGGGGACGTTGTTTCAGTATGTGTGGAAGGGGTTTCAGTGTGTGGGGAAGGGGTTTCAGTGTGTGGGGAAGTGGTTTCAGTACGTGGGGAATGGTTTCAGTGTGTGGGGACGGGTTTCAGTGGGTGGGGAAGGGGTTTCACTGTGTGGGGAAGGATTACATGGTGTGGGGAAGGGTTTCAGTGTGTGGGGAAGGGTTTCACTATGTGGGTAATGGGTTTCAGTGTGTGGGGAAGGGTTTCAGTGTGTGGGTATGGGTTTCAGTGTGTGGGGAAGGGGTTTGGTGTGTGGGGAAGGAGATTCAGTGTGAGGGCAATGTGTTTCACTGAGTGGGGATGGGGTTTCAGTGTGTGGGGAAGGGGTTTCAGTGTGAAGGGTAGGGGTTTTAGTGTGTGGGGAAGGGTTTCAGTGTGTGGGGACGGGGTTTCAGTGTGTGGGGAAGGGGTGTCACTGTGTGGGGATGGGTTTTCAGTGTGTGGGGAAGATGTATCAGTGTGTGGGGATGGGGTTTCTGTGTGTGGTGAAGGGGTTTCCGTGTGTGGGGAAAGGGTTTCAGTGTGTGGGGAAGTGGTTTAACTTTGTGGGGAAGGGGTTTCACTGTGTGGGGAAGGGGTTTCAGTGTGTGGGGAATGGTTTCAGTGTGTGGGGTAAGGGTTTCAGTGTGTGGGGAAGGTGTTTCAGTGTGTGGGGAAGGGGATTCACTGTGTGGGGAAGGGGTTTCAGTGTGTGGGGAAGGGGTTTCAGTGTGTGGGGACGTGTTTCAGTGTGTGGGGAAGGGGTTTCACTGTGTGGGTAATGGGTTTCAGTGCGTGGGGAAGGGTTTCAGTGTGTGGGTATGGGTTTCAGTGTGTGGGGAAGAGTTTCGGTGTGTGGGGAAGGAGTTTCAGTGTGAGGGGAATGTGTTTCACTGTGTGGGGACGGGGTTTCAGTGTGTGGGGAAGGGGTTTCAGTGTGAATGGTAGGGGTTTCAGTGTGTGGGGAAGGGTTTCAGTGTGTGGGGACGGGGTTTCAGTGTGTGGGGAAGGGGTGTCACTGTGTGGGGATGGGTTTTCAGTGTGTGGGGATGGGGTTTCAGTGTGTGAGGATGGGGTTTCAGTGTGTGGGGAAGGGGTTTCCGTGTGTGGGGAAAGAGTTTCAGTGTGTGGGGAATTGTTTTCACTGTGTGGGGAAGTGGTTTCACTGTGTGGGGATGGGGTTTCAGTGTGTGGGGAATGGTTTCAGTGTGTGGGGTAAGGGTTTCAGTGTGTGGGGAAGGTGTTTCAG
This sequence comes from Heterodontus francisci, assembly GCF_036365525.1. NCBI lineage: Eukaryota > Metazoa > Chordata > Chondrichthyes > Heterodontiformes > Heterodontidae > Heterodontus > Heterodontus francisci. The sequence continues at coordinate 10,011,798 of NC_090386.1, forward strand.
TGTGTGGGGAAGGGGATTCACTGTGTGGGGAAGGGGTTTCAGTGTGTGGGGAAGGGGTTTCAGTGTGTGGGGAAGTTGATTCAGTGTGTGTGGAAGGGGTTTCAGTGTGTGGTGAAGGGGATTCAGTGTGTGGGGAAGTGGTTTCAGTGCGTGGGGAATGGTTTCAGTGTGTGGGGACGGGTTTCAGTGTGTGGGGAAGGGGTTTCACTGTGTGGGGAAAGGGTTTCAGTGTGTGGGGAAGGGGTTTCACTGTGTGGAGAAGGGGTTTCAGTGTGTGGGGAAGGGGTTTCACTGTCTGGCGAAGCGGTTTCAGAGTGTGGGGAATGGTTTCAGTGTGTGGGGAAAGGATTTCAGTGTGTGGGGAAGGTGATTCAGTATGTGGAGAAGGGGATTCTCTGTGTGGGGAAGGGGTTTCAGTGTGTGGGGAAGGGGTTTCAGTGTGTGGGGAAGGGGATTCAGTGTGTGGGGAATGGTTTCAGTGTGTGGGGAAGGGGTTTCAGTGTGTGGGGAAGGGGTTTCAGTGTGTGGGGAAGGGGTTTCAGTGTTTGGGGAATGGTTTCACTGTGTGGGGAAGAGGTTTCAGTGGGTGTGGAAGGGGTTTCAGTGTGTGGGGAATGTGGTTGTGTGTGGGGAAGGTGTTTCAGTGTGTGGGGAATGGTTTCAGTGTGTGGGGAAGGGGTTTCACTGAGTGGGGAAGGGGTTTCAGTGTGTGGGGAAGGATTTCAGTGTGTGGGAAGGATTGCAGTGTGTGGGGGAGGGTTTCAGTGTGTGGGGAAGGGTTTTCAGTGTGTGGGGAACGGTTTCCGTGTGTGGGTATGTGTTTCAGTGTGTGGGGAAGGGTTTCAGTGTTTGGGGAAGGTGTTTCAGTGTGTGGGGAATGTGTTTCACTGTGTGGGGACGGGGTTTCAGTGTGTGGGGAAGGAGTTTCAGTGTGTAGGGTAGGGATTTCAGTCTGTGGGGAAGGGTTTCAGTGTGTGGGGAAGGGGTTTCAGTGTGTGGGGTAGGGGTTTCAGTGTGTGGGGATGGGTTTTCAGTGTGTGGGGAAGATATTTCACTGTGTGGGGACGGGGTTTCAGTGTGTGGGGAAGGGGTTTCCGAGTAGGAAAGTGTTTCAGTGTGTGGGGAAGCGGTTACACTGTGTGGGGAAGGGGTTTCAGTGTGTGGGGAAGGGGTTTCAGTGTGTGGGGAAATGGTTTCAGTGTGTGGGGAAAGGGTTCCAGTGTGTGGGGATGGTTTTTCAGTGTGTGGGGAAGGGGATTCACTGTGTGCGGTAGGGGTTTCAGTGTGTGGGGAAGGGGTTTCAGTGTGTGGGGACGTTGTTTCAGTATGTGGGGAAGGGGTTTCAGTGTGTGGGGAAGGGGTTTCAGTGTGTGGGGAAGGGGTTTCAGTGCGTGGGGAATGGTTTCAGTGTGTGGGGACAGGCTTCAGTGTGTGGAGAAGAGGTTTCACTGTGTGGGGAAAGGGTTTCAGTGTGTGGGGAAGGCGTTTCCCTGTGTGGCGAAGGGGTTTCAGTGTGTGGGGAAGGGGCTTCACTGTTTGGAGAAGGGGTTTCAGTGTGTGGGGAATGGTTTCAGTGTGTGGTGAAAGGATTTCAGTGTGTGGGGAAGGTGAATCACTGTGTGGGGCAGTGGATTCTGTGTGTGGGGAAGGTGTTTCAGTGTGTGGGGAAGGGGTTTCTGTGTGTGGGGAAGGGGTTTCAGTTTGTGGGAAATGGTTTCAGTGTGTGGGGAAGGGGTTTCAGTGTGTGGGGAAGGTGTTTCACTGTGTGGGGAAGGGGTTTCAGTGTGTGGGGAATGCTTTCAGTGTGTGGGGTAAGGGTTTCCGTGTGTGGTGAAAGGGTTTCAGTGTGTGGGGAAGGGGTTTCACTGTGAGGGGAAGGGGTTTCAGTGTGTGGGGAAGGGGTTTCTGTGTGTGGGGAAGGGGTTTCATTGTGTGGGGCAAGGGTTTCAGTGTGTGGGGAAGGTGATTCAGTGTGTGGGGAAGGGTATTCACTGTGTGGGGAAGGGGTTTCAGTGAGTGTGGTAGGGGTTTCGGTGTGTGGGGACGTTGTTTCAGTGTGTTGGGAAGGGGTTTCAGTGTGTGGGGAATGGGTTTCACTGTGTGGGGAAGGGGTTTCAGTATGTGTGGAAGGGGTTTCACTTTGTGGGGAAGGGGTTTCAGTGTGTGGGGAATGGTTTCAGTGTGTGGGGAAAGGATTTCAGTGTGTGGGGAAGGTGATTCAGTGTGTGGAGAAGGGGATTCTCTGTGTGGGGAAGGGGTTACAGTGTGTGGGGAAGGGGTTTCAGTGTGAAGGGTAGGGGTTTCAGTGTGTGGGGAAGGGTTTCAGTGTGTAGGGACGGGGTTTCAGTGTGTGGGGAAGGGGTGTCACAGTGTGGGGATGGGTTTGCAGTGTGTGGGGAAGATGTATCAGTGTGTGGGGAAAGGGTTTCAGTGTGTGGGGAAGTGGTTTAACTGTGTGGGGAAGGGGTTTCAGTGTGTGGGGAATGGTTTCAGTGTGTGTGGAAGGTGTTGCAGTGTGTGGGGAAGGGATTTCAGTGTGTGTGGAAGGGGTTTCAGTGTGTGGGGAATGGTTCCAGTGTGTGGGGAATGGTTTCAGTGTGTTGGGAAGGGGTTTCACTGTCTGGGGAAGGGGTTTCAGTGTGTGGAGAATGGTTTCAGTGAGTGGGGAAGGGGTTTCAGTGTGTGGGGAAGGGTTTCAGTGTGTGGGGAAGCGGTTTCAGTGTGTGGGGACGGGGTTTCAGTGTGTGGAGAAGGGGAATCAGTGTCTGGGAAATGGTTTCATGTGGGGACGAGTTTCAGTGTGTGGGGAAGGGTTTCAGTGTGTGGGGAAGGGGTTTCACTGTGTGGGGACGGGGTATCAGTGTGTGGGGAACGGTTTCAGTGTGTGGGCAAGGTATTCAGTGTGTGGGGAAGGGGTTTCACTGTGAGGGGAAGGGTTTTCAGTGTGTGGGGAATTGTTTCACTGTGTGGGGAAGGGTTTCAGTGTGTGGGGAAGGAGTTTCAGTGTGTGGGGAAGGTGTTTCACTGTGTGGGGACGGGGTTTCAGTGTGTGGGGAAGGGGTTTCAGTGTGTAGGGTAGGGGTTTCAGTGTGTGGGGAAGTGTTTCAGTGTGTGGGGAATGGGTTTCAGTGTGTGGGGAAGGGGTGTCACTGTGTGGGGATGGGTTTTCAGTGTGTGGGGAAGATGTTTCAGTGTGAGGGGACGGGGCTTCCGTGTGTGGTGAAAGGGTTTCAGTGTGTGGGGAAGGGGTTTCACTGTGTGGGGAAGGGGTTTCAGTGTGTGGGGAAGGGGTTTCTGTGTGTGGGGAAGGGGTTTCATTGTGTGGGGCAAGGGTTTCAGTGTGTGGGGAAGGGGTTTCTGTGTGTGGGGAAGGGGTTTCATTGTGTGGGGCAAGGGTTTCAGTGAGTGGGGAAGTGGTTTCAGTGAGTGGGGTAGGGGTTTCGGTGTGTGGGGACGTTGTTTCAGTGTGTTGGGAAGGGGTTTCAGTGTGTGGGGAATGGGTTTCACTGTGTGGGGAAGGGGTTTCAGTATGTGTGGAAGGGGTTTCACTTTGTGGGGAAGGGGTTTCAGTGTGTGGGGAATGGTTTCAGTGTGTGGGGAAAGGATTTCAGTGTGTGGGGAAGGTGATTCAGTGTGTGGAGAAGGGGATTCTCTGTGTGGGGAAGGGGTTACAGTGTGTGGGGAAGGGGTTTCAGTGTGTGGGGAAGGGGTTTCAGTGTGTGGGGAATGGTTTCAGTGTGTGGGGAAGGGTTTCAGTGTGTGGGGAATGGTTTCAGCGTGTGGGGAATGGGTTTCAGTGTGTGGGGAAGGGTTTCAGTGTGTGGGGAAGTGTTTCACTGTGTTGGGAAGTTGTTTCAGTGTGTGAGTAAGGGTTTCAGTGTGTGGGAAATGTTTTCAGGGTGTGGGGAATGGTTTCAGCGTGTGGGGAAGGATTTCATTGTTTGTGGAAGCGTTTCAGTGTGTGGGGAAGGATTTCATTGTGTGGGGAAGGGTTTCAGTGTGTGGGGAAGGGTTTCACTGTGTGGGTAATGGGTTTCAGTGTGTGAAGAAGGGTTTCAGTGTGTGGGTATGGGTTTCAGTGTGTGGGGAAGGGTTTCGGTGTGTGGGGAAGGAGTTTCAGTGTGAGGGGAATGTGTTTCACTGTGTGGGGACGGGGTTTCAGTGTGTGGGGAAGGGGTTTCAGTGTGAAGGGTAGGGGTGTCACTGTGTGGGGATGGGTTTTCAGTGTGTGGGGAAGATGTATCAGTGTGTGAGGATGGGGTTTCAGTGTGTGGGGAAGGGGTTTCAGTGTGTGGGGAAAGGGTTTCAGTGTGTGGGGAAGTGGTTTCACTGTGTGGGGAAGGGGTTTCACTGTGTGGGGAAGGGGTTTCAGTGTGTGGGGAATGGTTTCAGTGTGTGGGGTAAGGGTTTCAGTGTGTGGGGAAGGGGTTTCAGTGTGTGGGGAAGGGGATTCTCTGTGTGGGGAAGGGGTTTGAGTGTGTGGGGAAGGGGTTTCAGTGTGTGGGGACGTTGTTTCAGTGTGTGTGGAAGGGGTTTCAGTGTGTGGGGAAGGGGTTTCAGTGTGTGGGGAAGTGGTTTCAGTGCGTGGGGAATGGTTTCAGTGTGTGGGGACGGGTTTCAGTGGGTGGGGAAGGGGTTTCACTGTGTGGGGAAGGATTACATGGTGTGGGGAAGGGTTTCAGTGTGTGGGGAAGGGTTTCACTATGTGGGTAATGGGTTTCAGTGTGTGGGGAAGGGTTTCAGAGTGTGGGTATGGGTTTCAGTGTGTGGGGAAGGGGTTTGGTGTGTGGGGAAGGAGATTCAGTGTGAGGGCAATGTGTTTCACTGAGTAGGGATGGGGTTTCAGTGTGTGGGGAAGGGGTTTCAGTGTGAAGGGTAGGGGTTTTAGTGTGTGGGGAAGGGTTTCAGTGTGTGGGGACGGGGTTTCAGTGTGTGGGGAAGGGGTGTCACTGTGTGGGGATGGGTTTTCAGTGTGTGGGGAAGATGTATCAGTGTGTGCGGATGGGGTTTCTGTGTGTGGTCAAGGGGTTTCCGTGTGTGGCGAAAGGGTTTCAGTGTGTGGGGAAGTGGTTTAACTTTGTGGGGAAGGGGTTTCACTGTGTGGGGAAGGGGTTTCAGTGTGTGGGGAATGGTTTCAGTGTGTGGGGTAAGGGTTTCAGTGTGTGGGGAAGGTGTTTCAGTGTGTGGGGAAGGGGATTCACTGTGTGGGGAAGGGGTTTCAGTGTGTGGGGAAGGGGTTTCAGTGTGTGGGGACGTGTTTCAGTGTGTGGGGAAGGGGTTTCACTGTGTGGGTAATGGGTTTCAGTGCGTGGGGAAGGGTTTCAGTGTGTGGGTATGGGTTTCAGTGTGTGGGGAAGAGTTTCGGTGTGTGGGGAAGGAGTTTCAGTGTGAGGGGAATGTGTTTCACTGTGTGGGGACGGGGTTTCAGTGTGTGGGGAAGGGGTTTCAGTGTGAATGGTAGGGGTTTCAGTGTGTGGGGAAGGGTTTCAGTGTGTGGGGACGGGGTTTCAGTGTGTGGGGAAGGGGTGTCACTGTGTGGGGATGGGTTTTCAGTGTGTGAGGATGGGGTTTCAGTGTGTGGGGAAGGGGTTTCCGTGTGTGGGGAAAGAGTTTCAGTGTGTGGGGAAGTGGTTTCACTGTGTGAAGAAGGGGTTTCACTGTGTGGGGAAGGGGTTTCAGTGTGTGGGGAATGGTTTCAGTGTGTGGGGTAAGGGTTTCAGTTTGTGGGGAAGGTGTTTCAGTGAGTGGGGAAGGGGATTCACTGTGTGGGGAAGGGGTTTCAGTGTGTGGGGAAGGGGTTTCAGTGTGTGGGGAAGTTGATTCAGTGTGTGTGGAAGGGGTTTCAGTGTGTGGTGAAGGGGATTCAGTGTGTGGGGAAGTGGTTTCAGTGCGTGGGGAATGGTTTCAGTGTGTGGGGACGGGTTTCAGTGTGTGGGGAAGGGGTTTCACTGTGTGGGGAAAGGGTTTCAGTGTGTGGGGAAGGGGTTTCACTGTGTGGAGAAGGGGTTTCAGTGTGTGGGGAAGGGGTTTCACTGTCTGGCGAAGCGGTTTCAGAGTGTGGGGAATGGTTTCAGTGTGTGGGGAAAGGATTTCAGTGTGTGGGGAAGGTGATTCAGTATGTGGAGAAGGGGATTCTCTGTGTGGGGAAGGGGTTTCAGTGTGTGGGGAAGGGGTTTCAGTGTGTGGGGAAGGGGATTCAGTGTGTGGGGAATGGTTTCAGTGTGTGGGGAAGGGGTTTCAGTGTGTGGGGAAGGGGTTTCAATGTGTGTTGTAGGGGTTTCAGTGTGTGGGGAATGGTTTCACTGTGTGGGGAAGAGGTTTCAGTGGGTGTGGAAGGGGTTTCAGTGTGTGGGGAATGTGGTTGTGTGTGGGGAAGGTGTTTCAGTGTGTGGGGAATGGTTTCAGTGTGTGGGGAAGGGGTTTCACTGAGTGGGGAAGGGGTTTCAGTGTGTGGGGAAGGATTTCAGTGTGTGGGGAAGGATTGCAGTGTGTGGGGGAGGGTTTCAGTGTGTGGGGAAGGGTTTTCAGTGTGTGGGGAACGGTTTCCGTGTGTGGGTATGTGTTTCAGTGTGTGGGGAAGGGTTTCAGTGTTTGGGGAAGGTGTTTCAGTGTGTGGGGAATGTGTTTCACTGTGTGGGGACGGGGTTTCAGTGTGTGGGGAAGGAGTTTCAGTGTGTAGGGTAGGGATTTCAGTCTGTGGGGAAGGGTTTCAGTGTGTGGGGAAGGGGTTTCAGTGTGTGGGGTAGGGGTTTCAGTGTGTGGGGATGGGTTTTCAGTGTGTGGGGAAGATATTTCACTGTGTGGGGACGGGGTTTCAGTGTGTGCGGAAGGGGTTTCCGAGTAGGAAAGTGTTTCAGTGTGTGGGGAAGCGGTTTCACTGTGTGGGGAAGGGGTTTCAGTGTGTGGGGAAGGGGTTTCAGTGTGTGGGGAAATGGTTTCAGTGTGTGGGGAAAGGGTTCCAGTGTGTGGGGATGGTTTTTCAGTGTGTGGGGAAGGGGATTCTCTGTTTGGGGAAGGGGTTTGAGTGTGTGGGGAAGGGGTTTCAGTGTGTGGGGACGTTGTTTCAGTATGTGTGGAAGGGGTTTCAGTGTGTGGGGAAGGGGTTTCAGTGTGTGGGGAAGTGGTTTCAGTACGTGGGGAATGGTTTCAGTGTGTGGGGACGGGTTTCAGTGGGTGGGGAAGGGGTTTCACTGTGTGGGGAAGGATTACATGGTGTGGGGAAGGGTTTCAGTGTGTGGGGAAGGGTTTCACTATGTGGGTAATGGGTTTCAGTGTGTGGGGAAGGGTTTCAGTGTGTGGGTATGGGTTTCAGTGTGTGGGGAAGGGGTTTGGTGTGTGGGGAAGGAGATTCAGTGTGAGGGCAATGTGTTTCACTGAGTGGGGATGGGGTTTCAGTGTGTGGGGAAGGGGTTTCAGTGTGAAGGGTAGGGGTTTTAGTGTGTGGGGAAGGGTTTCAGTGTGTGGGGACGGGGTTTCAGTGTGTGGGGAAGGGGTGTCACTGTGTGGGGATGGGTTTTCAGTGTGTGGGGAAGATGTATCAGTGTGTGGGGATGGGGTTTCTGTGTGTGGTGAAGGGGTTTCCGTGTGTGGGGAAAGGGTTTCAGTGTGTGGGGAAGTGGTTTAACTTTGTGGGGAAGGGGTTTCACTGTGTGGGGAAGGGGTTTCAGTGTGTGGGGAATGGTTTCAGTGTGTGGGGTAAGGGTTTCAGTGTGTGGGGAAGGTGTTTCAGTGTGTGGGGAAGGGGATTCACTGTGTGGGGAAGGGGTTTCAGTGTGTGGGGAAGGGGTTTCAGTGTGTGGGGACGTGTTTCAGTGTGTGGGGAAGGGGTTTCACTGTGTGGGTAATGGGTTTCAGTGCGTGGGGAAGGGTTTCAGTGTGTGGGTATGGGTTTCAGTGTGTGGGGAAGAGTTTCGGTGTGTGGGGAAGGAGTTTCAGTGTGAGGGGAATGTGTTTCACTGTGTGGGGACGGGGTTTCAGTGTGTGGGGAAGGGGTTTCAGTGTGAATGGTAGGGGTTTCAGTGTGTGGGGAAGGGTTTCAGTGTGTGGGGACGGGGTTTCAGTGTGTGGGGAAGGGGTGTCACTGTGTGGGGATGGGTTTTCAGTGTGTGGGGATGGGGTTTCAGTGTGTGAGGATGGGGTTTCAGTGTGTGGGGAAGGGGTTTCCGTGTGTGGGGAAAGAGTTTCAGTGTGTGGGGAATTGTTTTCACTGTGTGGGGAAGTGGTTTCACTGTGTGGGGATGGGGTTTCAGTGTGTGGGGAATGGTTTCAGTGTGTGGGGTAAGGGTTTCAGTGTGTGGGGAAGGTGTTTCAGTGTGTGGGGAAGGGGATTCACTGTGTGGGGAAGGGGTTTCAGTGTGTGGGGAAGGGGTTTCAGTGTGTGGGGAAGTTGATTCAGTGTGTGTGGAAGGGGTTTCAGTGTGTGGTGAAGGGGATTCAGTGTGTGGGGAAGTGGTTTCAGTGCGTGGGGAATGGTTTCAGTGTGTGGGGACGGGTTTCAGTGTGTGGGGAAGGGGTTTCACTGTGTGGGGAAAGGGTTTCAGTGTGTGGGGAAGGGGTTTCACTGTGTGGAGAAGGGGTTTCAGTGTGTGGGGAAGGGGTTTCACTGTCTGGCGAAGCGGTTTCAGAGTGTGGGGAATGGTTTCAGTGTGTGGGGAAAGGATTTCAGTGTGTGGGGAAGGTGATTCAGTATGTGGAGAAGGGGATTCTCTGTGTGGGGAAGGGGTTTCAGTGTGTGGGGAAGGGGTTTCAGTGTGTGGGGAAGGGGATTCAGTGTGTGGGGAATGGTTTCAGTGTGTGGGGAAGGGGTTTCAGTGTGTGGGGAAGGGGTTTCAGTGTGTGGGGAAGGGGTTTCAGTGTTTGGGGAATGGTTTCACTGTGTGGGGAAGAGGTTTCAGTGGGTGTGGAAGGGGTTTCAGTGTGTGGGGAATGTGGTTGTGTGTGGGGAAGGTGTTTCAGTGTGTGGGGAATGGTTTCAGTGTGTGGGGAAGGGGTTTCACTGAGTGGGGAAGGGGTTTCAGTGTGTGGGGAAGGATTTCAGTGTGTGGGGAAGGATTGCAGTGTGTGGGGGAGGGTTTCAGTGTGTGGGGAAGGGTTTTCAGTGTGTGGGGAACGGTTTCCGTGTGTGGGTATGTGTTTCAGTGTGTGGGGAAGGGTTTCAGTGTTTGGGGAAGGTGTTTCAGTGTGTGGGGAATGTGTTTCACTGTGTGGGGACGGGGTTTCAGTGTGTGGGGAAGGAGTTTCAGTGTGTAGGGTAGGGATTTCAGTCTGTGGGGAAGGGTTTCAGTGTGTGGGGAAGGGGTTTCAGTGTGTGGGGTAGGGGTTTCAGTGTGTGGGGATGGGTTTTCAGTGTGTGGGGAAGATATTTCACTGTGTGGGGACGGGGTTTCAGTGTGTGGGGAAGGGGTTTCCGAGTAGGAAAGTGTTTCAGTGTGTGGGGAAGCGGTTACACTGTGTGGGGAAGGGGTTTCAGTGTGTGGGGAAGGGGTTTCAGTGTGTGGGGAAATGGTTTCAGTGTGTGGGGAAAGGGTTCCAGTGTGTGGGGATGGTTTTTCAGTGTGTGGGGAAGGGGATTCACTGTGTGCGGTAGGGGTTTCAGTGTGTGGGGAAGGGGTTTCAGTGTGTGGGGACGTTGTTTCAGTATGTGGGGAAGGGGTTTCAGTGTGTGGGGAAGGGGTTTCAGTGTGTGGGGAAGGGGTTTCAGTGCGTGGGGAATGGTTTCAGTGTGTGGGGACAGGCTTCAGTGTGTGGAGAAGAGGTTTCACTGTGTGGGGAAAGGGTTTCAGTGTGTGGGGAAGGCGTTTCCCTGTGTGGCGAAGGGGTTTCAGTGTGTGGGGAAGGGGCTTCACTGTTTGGAGAAGGGGTTTCAGTGTGTGGGGAATGGTTTCAGTGTGTGGTGAAAGGATTTCAGTGTGTGGGGAAGGTGAATCACTGTGTGGGGCAGTGGATTCTGTGTGTGGGGAAGGTGTTTCAGTGTGTGGGGAAGGGGTTTCTGTGTGTGGGGAAGGGGTTTCAGTTTGTGGGAAATGGTTTCAGTGTGTGGGGAAGGGGTTTCAGTGTGTGGGGAAGGTGTTTCACTGTGTGGGGAAGGGGTTTCAGTGTGTGGGGAATGCTTTCAGTGTGTGGGGTAAGGGTTTCCGTGTGTGGTGAAAGGGTTTCAGTGTGTGGGGAAGGGGTTTCACTGTGAGGGGAAGGGGTTTCAGTGTGTGTGGAAGGGGTTTCTGTGTGTGGGGAAGGGGTTTCATTGTGTGGGGCAAGGGTTTCAGTGTGTGGGGAAGGTGATTCAGTGTGTGGGGAAGGGTATTCACTGTGTGGGGAAGGGGTTTCAGTGAGTGTGGTAGGGGTTTCGGTGTGTGGGGACGTTGTTTCAGTGTGTTGGGAAGGGGTTTCAGTGTGTGGGGAATGGGTTTCACTGTGTGGGGAAGGGGTTTCAGTATGTGTGGAAGGGGTTTCACTTTGTGGGGAAGGGGTTTCAGTGTGTGGGGAATGGTTTCAGTGTGTGGGGAAAGGATTTCAGTGTGTGGGGAAGGTGATTCAGTGTGTGGAGAAGGGGATTCTCTGTGTGGGGAAGGGGTTACAGTGTGTGGGGAAGGGGTTTCAGTGTGTGGGGAAGGGGTTTCAGTGTGTGGGGAATGGTTTCAGTGTGTGGGGAAAGGTTTCAGTGTGTGGGGAATGGTTTCAGCGTGTGGGGAAGGGGTTTCAGTGTGTGGGGAAGGGTTTCAGTGTGTGGGGAAGTGTTTCACTGTGTTGGGAAGTTGTTTCAGTGTGTGGGTAAGGGTTTCAGTGTGTGGGAAATGTTTTCAGGGTGTGGGGAATGGTTTCAGCGTGTGGGGAAGGATTTCATTGTGTGGGGAAGCGTTTCAGTGTGTGGGGAAGGATTTCATTGTGTGGGGAAGGGTTTCAGTGTGTGGGGAAGGGTTTCACTGTGTGGGTAATGGGTTTCAGTGTGTGGGGAAGGGTTTCAGTGTGTGGGTATGGGTTTCAGTGTGTGGGAAGGGTTTCGGTGTGTGGGGAAGGAGTTTCAGTGTGAGGGGAATGTGTTTCACTGTGTGGGGACGGGGTTTCAGTGTGTGGGGAAGGGGTTTCAGTGTGAAGGGTAGGGGTTTCAGTGTGTGGGGAAGGGTTTCAGTGTGTGGGGACGGGGTTTCAGTGTGTGGGGAAGGGGTGTCACTGTGTGGGGATGGGATTTCAGTGTGTGGGGAAGATGTATCAGTGTGTGGGGATGGGGTTTCAGTGTGTGGGGAAGGGGTTTCAGTGTGTGGGGAAGGGGTTTCAGTGTGGGGGGAAGGGTTTCAGTGTGTGGGGAAAGGTTTCACTGTGTGGGGAAGGTGTTTCAGTATGTGGGGAAGGGGATTCAGTGTGTGGGGAAGGGTTTCAGTGTGTGGGGAAGGGTTTCAGTGTGTGGGGAATGGTTTCAGCGTGTGGGGAAGGGGTTTTAGTGTGCGGGGAAGGATTTCAGTGTGAGGGGATGGGTTTCAGTGTGTGGAGAAGGGTTTCATTGTGTGGGGAAGGGGTTTCAGTGTGTGGGGAAGGGTTTCAGTGTGTGGGTATGGGTTTCAGTGTGTGGGGAAGGGTTTCAGTGTGTGGGGAAGGAGTTTCAGTGTGTGGGGAAGGTGTTTCACTGTGTGGGGATGGGGTTTCAGTGTGTGGGGAAGGGTTTCAGTGTGTGGGGAATGGGTTTCAGTGTGTGGGGAAGGGGTGTCACTGTGTGGGGATGGGTTTTCAGTGTGTGGGGAAGATGTTTCAGTGTGAGGGGACGGGGCTTCCGTGTGTGGTGAAAGGGTTTCAGTGTGTGGGGAAGGGGTTTCACTGTGTGGGGAAGGGGTTTCAGTGTGTGGGGAAGGGGTTTCTGTGTGTGGGGAAGGGGTTTCATTGTGTGGGGCAAGGGTTTCAGTGTGTGGGGAAGGTGTTTCTGTGTGTGGGGAAGGGTATTCACTGTGTGGGGAAGGGGTTTCAGTGAGTGGGGTAGGGGTTTCGGTGTGTTTGGAAGGGGTTTCAGTGTGTGGGGAATGGGTTTCACTGTGTGGGGAAGGGGTTTCAGTATGTGTGGAAGGGGTTTCACTTTGTGGGGAAGGGGTTTCAGTGTGTGGGGAATGGTTTCAGTGTGTGGGGAAAGGATTTCAGTGTGTGGGGAAGGTGATTCAGTGTGTGGAGAAGGGGATTCTCTGTGTGGGGAAGGGGTTACAGTGTGTGGGAAGGGGTTTCATTGTGTGGGGAAGGGTTTCAGTGTGTGGGGAAGGGTTTCACTGTGTGGGTAATGGGTTTCAGTGTGTGGGAAGGGTTTCAGTGTGTGGGTATGGGTTTCAGTGTGTGGGGAAGGGTTTCGGTGTGTGGGGAAGGAGTTTCAGTGTGAGGGGAATGTGTTTCACTGTGTGGGGACTGGGTTTCAGTGTGTGGGGAAGGGGTTTCAGTGTGAAGGGTAGGGGTGTCACTGTGTGGGGATGGGTTTTCAGTGTGTGGGGAAGATGGATCAGTGTGTGAGGATGGGGTTTCAGTGTGTGGGGAAGGGGTTTCAGTGTGTGGGGAAATGGTTTCAGTGTGCGGGGAAGTGGTTTCAGTGTGTGGGGACGTTGTTTCAGTGTGTGTGGAAGGGGTTTCAGTGTGTGGGGAAGGGGTTTCAGTGTGTGGGGCAGTGGTCTCAGTGCGTGGGGAATGGTTGCAGTGTGTGGGGACGGGTTTCAGTGGGTGGGGAAGGGGTTTCACTGTGTGGGGAAGGATTACATTGTGTGGGGAAGGGTTTCAGTGTGTGGGGAAGGGTTTCACTATGTGGGAAATGGGTTTCAGTGTGTGGGGAAGGGTTTCAGTGTGTGGGTATGGGTTTCAGTGTGTGGGGAAGGGTTTTGGTGTGTGGGGAAGGAGATTCAGTGTGAGGGCAATGTGTTTCACTGTGTGGGGATGGGGTTTCAGTGTGTGGGGAAGGGGTTTCAGTGTGAAGGGTAGTGGTTTCAGTGTGTGGGGAAGGGTTTCAGTGTGTGGGGACGGTGTTTCAGTGTGTGGGGAAGGGGTGTCACTGTGTGGGGATGGGTTTTCAGTGTGTGGGGAAGATGTATCAGTGTGTGGGGATGGGGTTTCAGTGTGTGGGGAAGGGGTTTCCGTGTTTGGGGAAAGGGTTTCAGTGTGTGGGGAAGTGGTTTAACTGTGTGGGGAAGGGGTTTCAGTGTGTGGGGAATGGTTTCAGTGTGTGTGGAAGGTGTTTCAGTGTGTGGGGAAGGGATTTCAGTGTGTGTGGAAGGGGTTTCAGTGTGTGGGGAATGGTTACAGTGTGTGGGGAATGGTTTCAGTGTGTTGGGAAGGGGTTTCACTGTCTGGGGAAGGGGTTTCAGTGTGTGGAGAATGGTTTCAGTGAGTGGGGAAGGGGTTTCAGTGTGTGGGGAAGGGTTTCAGTGTGTGGGGAAGCGGTTTCAGTGTGTGGGGACGGGGTTTCAGTGTGTGGAGAAGGGGAATCAGTGTCTGGGACATGGTTTCATGTGGGGACGAGTTTCAGTGTGTGGGGAAGGGTTTCAGTGTGTGGGGAAGGGGTTTCACTGTGTGGGGACGGGGTATCAGTGTGTGGGGAACGGTTTCAGTGTGTGGGCAAGGTATTCAGAGTGTGGGGAAGGGGTTTCACTGTGAGGGGAAGGGTTTTCAGTGTGTGGGGAATTGTTTCACTGTGTGGGGAATGGTTTCAGTGTGTGGGGAAGGGGTTTCACTTTGTGTGGAAAATGTTTCAGTGTGGGGTGAAGGGGTTTCCGTGTGTGGGGAAGTGTTTCAGTGTGTGGGGAGGGGTTTCACTGCGTGTGGAATGTGTTTCAGTGTGTGGGGAAGGGGTTTCAGTGTGTGGGGAAGGGTTTCAGTGTGTGGGGAAGGGTTTCAGTGTGTGGGGAAGGGGTTTCAGTGTGGGGGGAAGGGTTTCAGTGTGTGGGGAAAGGTTTCACTGTGTGGGGAAGGTGTTTCAGTGTGTGGGGAAGGGGATTCAGTGTGTGGGGCAGTGGTCTCAGTGCGTGGGGAATGGTTGCAGTGTGTGGGGACGGGTTTCAGTGGGTGGGGAAGGGGTTTCACTGTGTGGGGAAGGATTACATTGTGTGGGGAAGGGTTTCAGTGTGTGGGGAAGGGTTTCACTATGTGGGAAATGGGTTTCAGTGTGTGGGGAAGGGTTTCAGTGTGTGGGTATGGGTTTCAGTGTGTGGGGAAGGGTTTTGGTGTGTGGGGAAGGAGATTCAGTGTGAGGGCAATGTGTTTCACTGTGTGGGGATGGGGTTTCAGTGTGTGGGGAAGGGGTTTCAGTGTGAAGGGTAGTGGTTTCAGTGTGTGGGGAAGGGTTTCAGTGTGTGGGGACGGTGTTTCAGTGTGTGGGGAAGGGGTGTCACTGTGTGGGGATGGGTTTTCAGTGTGTGGGGAAGATGTATCAGTGTGTGGGGATGGGGTTTCAGTGTGTGGGGAAGGGGTTTCCGTGTTTGGGGAAAGGGTTTCAGTGTGTGGGGAAGTGGTTTAACTGTGTGGGGAAGGGGTTTCAGTGTGTGGGGAATGGTTTCAGTGTGTGTGGAAGGTGTTTCAGTGTGTGGGGAAGGGATTTCAGTGTGTGTGGAAGGGGTTTCAGTGTGTGGGGAATGGTTACAGTGTGTGGGGAATGGTTTCAGTGTGTTGGGAAGGGGTTTCACTGTCTGGGGAAGGGGTTTCAGTGTGTGGAGAATGGTTTCAGTGAGTGGGGAAGGGGTTTCAGTGTGTGGGGAAGGGTTTCAGTGTGTGGGGAAGCGGTTTCAGTGTGTGGGGACGGGGTTTCAGTGTGTGGAGAAGGGGAATCAGTGTCTGGGACATGGTTTCATGTGGGGACGAGTTTCAGTGTGTGGGGAAGGGTTTCAGTGTGTGGGGAAGGGGTTTCACTGTGTGGGGACGGGGTATCAGTGTGTGGGGAACGGTTTCAGTGTGTGGGGAATGGGTTTCACTGTGTGGGGAAGGGGTTTCAGTATGTGTGGAAGGGGTTTCACTTTGTGGGGAAGGGGTTTCAGTGTGTGGGGAATGGTTTCAGTGTGTGGGGAAAGGATTTCAGTGTGTGGGGAAGGTGATTCAGTGTGTGGAGAAGGGGATTCTCTGTGTGGGGAAGGGGTTACAGTGTGTGGGGAAGGGGTTTCATTGTGTGGGGAAGGGTTTCAGTGTGTGGGGAAGGGTTTCACTGTGTGGGTAATGGGTTTCAGTGTGTGGGGAAGGGTTTCAGTGTGTGGGTATGGGTTTCAGTGTGTGGGGAAGGGTTTCGGTGTGTGGGGAAGGAGTTTCAGTGTGAGGGGAATGTGTTTCACTGTGTGGGGACTGGGTTTCAGTGTGTGGGGAAGGGGTTTCAGTGTGAAGGGTAGGGGTGTCACTGTGTGGGGATGGGTTTTCAGTGTGTGGGGAAGATGGATCAGTGTGTGAGGATGGGGTTTCAGTGTGTGGGGAAGGGGTTTCAGTGTGTGGGGAAATGGTTTCAGTGTGCGGGGAAGTGGTTTCAGTGTGTGGGGACGTTGTTTCAGTGTGTGTGGAAGGGGTTTCAGTGTGTGGGGAAGGGGTTTCAGTGTGTGGGGCAGTGGTCTCAGTGCGTGGGGAATGGTTGCAGTGTGTGGGGACGGGTTTCAGTGGGTGGGGAAGGGGTTTCACTGTGTGGGGAAGGATTACATTGTGTGGGGAAGGGTTTCAGTGTGTGGGGAAGGGTTTCACTATGTGGGAAATGGGTTTCAGTGTGTGGGGAAGGGTTTCAGTGTGTGGGTATGGGTTTCAGTGTGTGGGGAAGGGTTTTGGTGTGTGGGGAAGGAGATTCAGTGTGAGGGCAATGTGTTTCACTGTGTGGGGATGGGGTTTCAGTGTGTGGGGAAGGGGTTTCAGTGTGAAGGGTAGTGGTTTCAGTGTGTGGGGAAGGGTTTCAGTGTGTGGGGACGGTGTTTCAGTGTGTGGGGAAGGGGTGTCACTGTGTGGGGATGGGTTTTCAGTGTGTGGGGAAGATGTATCAGTGTGTGGGGATGGGGTTTCAGTGTGTGGGGAAGGGGTTTCCGTGTTTGGGGAAAGGGTTTCAGTGTGTGGGGAAGTGGTTTAACTGTGTGGGGAAGGGGTTTCAGTGTGTGGGGAATGGTTTCAGTGTGTGTGGAAGGTGTTTCAGTGTGTGGGGAAGGGATTTCAGTGTGTGTGGAAGGGGTTTCAGTGTGTGGGGAATGGTTACAGTGTGTGGGGAATGGTTTCAGTGTGTTGGGAAGGGGTTTCACTGTCTGGGGAAGGGGTTTCAGTGTGTGGAGAATGGTTTCAGTGAGTGGGGAAGGGGTTTCAGTGTGTGGGGAAGGGTTTCAGTGTGTGGGGAAGCGGTTTCAGTGTGTGGGGACGGGGTTTCAGTGTGTGGAGAAGGGGAATCAGTGTCTGGGACATGGTTTCATGTGGGGACGAGTTTCAGTGTGTGGGGAAGGGTTTCAGTGTGTGGGGAAGGGGTTTCACTGTGTGGGGACGGGGTATCAGTGTGTGGGGAACGGTTTCAGTGTGTGGGCAAGGTATTCAGAGTGTGGGGAAGGGGTTTCACTGTGAGGGGAAGGGTTTTCAGTGTGTGGGGAATTGTTTCACTGTGTGGGGAATGGTTTCAGTGTGTGGGGAAGGGGTTTCACTTTGTGTGGAAAATGTTTCAGTGTGGGGTGAAGGGGTTTCCGTGTGTGGGGAAGTGTTTCAGTGTGTGGGGAGGGGTTTCACTGCGTGTGGAATGTGTTTCAGTGTGTGGGGAAGGGGTTTCAGTGTGTGGGGAAGGGTTTCAGTGTGTGGGGAAGGGTTTCAGTGTGTGGGGAAGGGGTTTCAGTGTGGGGGGAAGGGTTTCAGTGTGTGGGGAAAGGTTTCACTGTGTGGGGAAGGTGTTTCAGTGTGTGGGGAAGGGGATTCAGTGTGTGGGGCAGTGGTCTCAGTGCGTGGGGAATGGTTGCAGTGTGTGGGGACGGGTTTCAGTGGGTGGGGAAGGGGTTTCACTGTGTGGGGAAGGATTACATTGTGTGGGGAAGGGTTTCAGTGTGTGGGGAAGGGTTTCACTATGTGGGAAATGGGTTTCAGTGTGTGGGGAAGGGTTTCAGTGTGTGGGTATGGGTTTCAGTGTGTGGGGAAGGGTTTTGGTGTGTGGGGAAGGAGATTCAGTGTGAGGGCAATGTGTTTCACTGTGTGGGGATGGGGTTTCAGTGTGTGGGGAAGGGGTTTCAGTGTGAAGGGTAGTGGTTTCAGTGTGTGGGGAAGGGTTTCAGTGTGTGGGGACGGTGTTTCAGTGTGTGGGGAAGGGGTGTCACTGTGTGGGGATGGGTTTTCAGTGTGTGGGGAAGATGTATCAGTGTGTGGGGATGGGGTTTCAGTGTGTGGGGAAGGGGTTTCCGTGTTTGGGGAAAGGGTTTCAGTGTGTGGGGAAGTGGTTTAACTGTGTGGGGAAGGGGTTTCAGTGTGTGGGGAATGGTTTCAGTGTGTGTGGAAGGTGTTTCAGTGTGTGGGGAAGGGATTTCAGTGTGTGTGGAAGGGGTTTCAGTGTGTGGGGAATGGTTACAGTGTGTGGGGAATGGTTTCAGTGTGTTGGGAAGGGGTTTCACTGTCTGGGGAAGGGGTTTCAGTGTGTGGAGAATGGTTTCAGTGAGTGGGGAAGGGGTTTCAGTGTGTGGGGAAGGGTTTCAGTGTGTGGGGAAGCGGTTTCAGTGTGTGGGGACGGGGTTTCAGTGTGTGGAGAAGGGGAATCAGTGTCTGGGACATGGTTTCATGTGGGGACGAGTTTCAGTGTGTGGGGAAGGGTTTCAGTGTGTGGGGAAGGGGTTTCACTGTGTGGGGACGGGGTATCAGTGTGTGGGGAACGGTTTCAGTGTGTGGGCAAGGTATTCAGAGTGTGGGGAAGGGGTTTCACTGTGAGGGGAAGGGTTTTCAGTGTGTGGGGAATTGTTTCACTGTGTGGGGAATGGTTTCAGTGTGTGGGGAAGGGGTTTCACTTTGTGTGGAAAATGTTTCAGTGTGGGGTGAAGGGGTTTCCGTGTGTGGGGAAGTGTTTCAGTGTGTGGGGAGGGGTTTCACTGCGTGTGGAATGTGTTTCAGTGTGTGGGGAAGGGGTTTCAGTGTGTGGGGAAGGGTTTCAGTGTGTGGGGAAGGGTTTCAGTGTGTGGGGAAGGGGTTTCAGTGTGGGGGGAAGGGTTTCAGTGTGTGGGGAAAGGTTTCACTGTGTGGGGAAGGTGTTTCAGTGTGTGGGGAAGGGGATTCAGTGTGTGGGGAAGGGTTTCAATGTGTGGGGAAGGGTTTCAGTGTGTGGGGAATGGTTTCAGCGTGTGGGGAAGGGGTTTTAGTGTGCGGGGAAGGATTTCAGTGTGAGGGGATGGGTTTCAGTGTGTGGAGAAGGGTTTCATTGTGTGGGGAAGGGGTTTCAGTGTGTGGGGAAGGGTTTCAGTGTGTGGGTTTGGGTTTCAGTGTGTGGGGAAGGGTTTCAGTGTGTGGGGAAGGAGTTTCAGTGTGTGGGGAAGGTGTTTCACTGTGTGGGGACGGGGTTTCAGTGTGTGGGGAAGGGGTTTCAGTGTGTAGGGTAGGGGTTTCAGTGTGTGGGGAAGGGTTTCAGTGTGTGGGGAATGGGTTTCAGTGTGTGGGGAAGGGGTGTCACTGTGTGGGGATGGGTTTTCAGTGTGTGGGGAAGATGTATCAGTGTGTGGGGATGGGGTTTCAGTGTGTGGGGAAGGGGTTTCAGTGTGTGGGGAAGGGGTTTCAGTGTGGGGGGAAGGGTTTCAGTGTGTGGGGAAAGGTTTCACTGTGTGGGGAAGGTGTTTCAGTATGTGGGGAAGGGGATTCAGTGTGTGGGGAAGGGTTTCAGTGTGTGGGGAAGGGTTTCAGTGTGTGGGGAATGGTTTCAGCGTGTGGGGAAGGGGTTTTAGTGTGCGGGGAAGGATTTCAGTGTGAGGGGATGGGTTTCAGTGTGTGGAGAAGGGTTTCATTGTGTGGGGAAGGGGTTTCAGTGTGTGGGGAAGGGTTTCAGTGTGTGGGTATGGGTTTCAGTGTGTGGGGAAGGGTTTCAGTGTGTGGGGAAGGAGTTTCAGTGTGTGGGGAAGGTGTTTCACTGTGTGGGGATGGGGTTTCAGTATGTGTGGAAGGGGTTTCAGTGTGTGGGGAAGGGGTTTCAGTGTGTGGGGAAGTGGTTTCAGTACGTGGGGAATGGTTTCAGTGTGTGGGGACGGGTTTCAGTGGGTGGGGAAGGGGTTTCACTGTGTGGGGAAGGATTACATGGTGTGGGGAAGGGTTTCAGTGTGTGGGGAAGGGTTTCACTATGTGGGTAATGGGTTTCAGTGTGTGGGGAAGGGTTTCAGTGTGTGGGTATGGGTTTCAGTGTGTGGGGAAGGGGTTTGGTGTGTGGGGAAGGAGATTCAGTGTGAGGGCAATGTGTTTCACTGAGTGGGGATGGGGTTTCAGTGTGTGGGGAAGGGGTTTCAGTGTGAAGGGTAGGGGTTTTAGTGTGTGGGGAAGGGTTTCAGTGTGTGGGGACGGGGTTTCAGTGTGTGGGGAAGGGGTGTCACTGTGTGGGGATGGGTTTTCAGTGTGTGGGGAAGATGTATCAGTGTGTGGGGATGGGGTTTCTGTGTGTGTTGAAGGGGTTTCCGTGTGTGGGGAAAGGGTTTCAGTGTGTGGGGAAGTGGTTTAACTTTGTGGGGAAGGGGTTTCACTGTGTGGGGAAGGGGTTTCAGTGTGTGGGGAATGGTTTCAGTGTGTGGGGTAAGGGTTTCAGTGTGTGGGGAAGGTGTTTCAGTGTGTGGGGAAGGGGATTCACTGTGTGGGGAAGGGGTTTCAGTGTGTGGGGAAGGGGTTTCAGTGTGTGGGGACGTGTTTCAGTGTGTGGGGAAGGGGTTTCACTGTGTGGGTAATGGGTTTCAGTGCGTGGGGAAGGGTTTCAGTGTGTGGGTATGGGTTTCAGTGTGTGGGGAAGAGTTTCGGTGTGTGGGGAAGGAGTTTCAGTGTGAGGGGAATGTGTTTCACTGTGTGGGGACGGGGTTTCAGTGTGTGGGGAAGGGGTTTCAGTGTGAATGGTAGGGGTTTCAGTGTGTGGGGAAGGGTTTCAGTGTGTGGGGACGGGGTTTCAGTGTGTGGGGAAGGGGTGTCACTGTGTGGGGATGGGTTTTCAGTGTGTGGGGATGGGGTTTCAGTGTGTGAGGATGGGGTTTCAGTGTGTGGGGAAGGGGTTTCCGTGTGTGGGGAAAGAGTTTCAGTGTGTGGGGAATTGTTTTCACTGTGTGGGGAAGTGGTTTCACTGTGTGGGGATGGGGTTTCAGTGTGTGGGGAATGGTTTCAGTGTGTGGGGTAAGGGTTTCAGTGTGTGGGGAAGGTGTTTCAGTGTGTGGGGAAGGGGATTCACTGTGTGGGGAAGGGGTTTCAGTGTGTGGGGAAGGGGTTTCAGTGTGTGGGGAAGTTGATTCAGTGTGTGTGGAAGGGGTTTCAGTGTGTGGTGAAGGGGATTCAGTGTGTGGGGAAGTGGTTTCAGTGCGTGGGGAATGGTTTCAGTGTGTGGGGACGGGTTTCAGTGTGTGGGGAAGGGGTTTCACTGTGTGGGGAAAGGGTTTCAGTGTGTGGGGAAGGGGTTTCACTGTGTGGAGAAGGGGTTTCAGTGTGTGGGGAAGGGGTTTCACTGTCTGGCGAAGCGGTTTCAGAGTGTGGGGAATGGTTTCAGTGTGTGGGGAAAGGATTTCAGTGTGTGGGGAAGGTGATTCAGTATGTGGAGAAGGGGATTCTCTGTGTGGGGAAGGGGTTTCAGTGTGTGGGGAAGGGGTTTCAGTGTGTGGGGAAGGGGATTCAGTGTGTGGGGAATGGTTTCAGTGTGTGGGGAAGGGGTTTCAGTGTGTGGGGAAGGGGTTTCAGTGTGTGGGGAAGGGGTTTCAGTGTTTGGGGAATGGTTTCACTGTGTGGGGAAGAGGTTTCAGTGGGTGTGGAAGGGGTTTCAGTGTGTGGGGAATGTGGTTGTGTGTGGGGAAGGTGTTTCAGTGTGTGGGGAATGGTTTCAGTGTGTGGGGAAGGGGTTTCACTGAGTGGGGAAGGGGTTTCAGTGTGTGGGGAAGGATTTCAGTGTGTGGGGAAGGATTGCAGTGTGTGGGGGAGGGTTTCAGTGTGTGGGGAAGGGTTTTCAGTGTGTGGGGAACGGTTTCCGTGTGTGGGTATGTGTTTCAGTGTGTGGGGAAGGGTTTCAGTGTTTGGGGAAGGTGTTTCAGTGTGTGGGGAATGTGTTTCACTGTGTGGGGACGGGGTTTCAGTGTGTGGGGAAGGAGTTTCAGTGTGTAGGGTAGGGATTTCAGTCTGTGGGGAAGGGTTTCAGTGTGTGGGGAAGGGGTTTCAGTGTGTGGGGTAGGGGTTTCAGTGTGTGGGGATGGGTTTTCAGTGTGTGGGGAAGATATTTCACTGTGTGGGGACGGGGTTTCAGTGTGTGGGGAAGGGGTTTCCGAGTAGGAAAGTGTTTCAGTGTGTGGGGAAGCGGTTACACTGTGTGGGGAAGGGGTTTCAGTGTGTGGGGAAGGGGTTTCAGTGTGTGGGGAAATGGTTTCAGTGTGTGGGGAAAGGGTTCCAGTGTGTGGGGATGGTTTTTCAGTGTGTGGGGAAGGGGATTCACTGTGTGCGGTAGGGGTTTCAGTGTGTGGGGAAGGGGTTTCAGTGTGTGGGGACGTTGTTTCAGTATGTGGGGAAGGGGTTTCAGTGTGTGGGGAAGGGGTTTCAGTGTGTGGGGAAGGGGTTTCAGTGCGTGGGGAATGGTTTCAGTGTGTGGGGACAGGCTTCAGTGTGTGGAGAAGAGGTTTCACTGTGTGGGGAAAGGGTTTCAGTGTGTGGGGAAGGCGTTTCCCTGTGTGGCGAAGGGGTTTCAGTGTGTGGGGAAGGGGCTTCACTGTTTGGAGAAGGGGTTTCAGTGTGTGGGGAATGGTTTCAGTGTGTGGTGAAAGGATTTCAGTGTGTGGGGAAGGTGAATCACTGTGTGGGGCAGTGGATTCTGTGTGTGGGGAAGGTGTTTCAGTGTGTGGGGAAGGGGTTTCTGTGTGTGGGGAAGGGGTTTCAGTTTGTGGGAAATGGTTTCAGTGTGTGGGGAAGGGGTTTCAGTGTGTGGGGAAGGTGTTTCACTGTGTGCGGAAGGGGTTTCAGTGTGTGGGGAATGCTTTCAGTGTGTGGGGTAAGGGTTTCCGTGTGTGGTGAAAGGGTTTCAGTGTGTGGGGAAGGGGTTTCACTGTGAGGGGAAGGGGTTTCAGTGTGTGTGGAAGGGGTTTCTGTGTGTGGGGAAGGGGTTTCATTGTGTGGGGCAAGGGTTTCAGTGTGTGGGGAAGGTGATTCAGTGTGTGGGGAAGGGTATTCACTGTGTGGGGAAGGGGTTTCAGTGAGTGTGGTAGGGGTTTCGGTGTGTGGGGACGTTGTTTCAGTGTGTTGGGAAGGGGTTTCAGTGTGTGGGGAATGGGTTTCACTGTGTGGGGAAGGGGTTTCAGTATGTGTGGAAGGGGTTTCACTTTGTGGGGAAGGGGTTTCAGTGTGTGGGGAATGGTTTCAGTGTGTGGGGAAAGGATTTCAGTGTGTGGGGAAGGTGATTCAGTGTGTGGAGAAGGGGATTCTCTGTGTGGGGAAGGGGTTACAGTGTGTGGGGAAGGGGTTTCAGTGTGTGGGGAAGGGGTTTCAGTGTGTGGGGAATGGTTTCAGCGTGTGGGGAAGGATTTCATTGTGTGGGGAAGCGTTTCAGTGTGTGGGGAAGGATTTCATTGTGTGGGGAAGGGTTTCAGTGTGTGGGGAAGGGTTTCACTGTGTGGGTAATGGGTTTCAGTGTGTGGGGAAGGGTTTCAGTGTGTGGGTATGGGTTTCAGTGTGTGGGGAAGGGTTTCGGTGTGTGGGGAAGGAGTTTCAGTGTGAGGGGAATGTGTTTCACTGTGTGGGGACGGGGTTTCAGTGTGTGGGGAAGGGGTTTCAGTGTGAAGGGTAGGGGTTTCAGTGTGTGGGGAAGGGTTTCAGTGTGTGGGGACGGGGTTTCAGTGTGTGGGGAAGGGGTGTCACTGTGTGGGGATGGGATTTCAGTGTGTGGGGAAGATGTATCAGTGTGTGGGGATGGGGTTTCAGTGTGTGGGGAAGGGGTTTCAGTGTGTGGGGAAGGGGTTTCAGTGTGGGGGGAAGGGTTTCAGTGTGTGGGGAAAGGTTTCACTGTGTGGGGAAGGTGTTTCAGTATGTGGGGAAGGGGATTCAGTGTGTGGGGAAGGGTTTCAGTGTGTGGGGAAGGGTTTCAGTGTGTGGGGAATGGTTTCAGCGTGTGGGGAAGGGGTTTTAGTGTGCGGGGAAGGATTTCAGTGTGAGGGGATGGGTTTCAGTGTGTGGAGAAGGGTTTCATTGTGTGGGGAAGGGGTTTCAGTGTGTGGGGAAGGGTTTCAGTGTGTGGGTATGGGTTTCAGTGTGTGGGGAAGGGTTTCAGTGTGTGGGGAAGGAGTTTCAGTGTGTGGGGAAGGTGTTTCACTGTGTGGGGATGGGGTTTCAGTGTGTGGGGAAGGGTTTCAGTGTGTGGGGAATGGGTTTCAGTGTGTGGGGAAGGGGTGTCACTGTGTGGGGATGGGTTTTCAGTGTGTGGGGAAGATGTTTCAGTGTGAGGGGACGGGGCTTCCGTGTGTGGTGAAAGGGTTTCAGTGTGTGGGGAAGGGGTTTCACTGTGTGGGGAAGGGGTTTCAGTGTGTGGGGAAGGGGTTTCTGTGTGTGGGGAAGGGGTTTCATTGTGTGGGGCAAGGGTTTCAGTGTGTGGGGAAGGTGTTTCTGTGTGTGGGGAAGGGTATTCACTGTGTGGGGAAGGGGTTTCAGTGAGTGGGGTAGGGGTTTCGGTGTGTTTGGAAGGGGTTTCAGTGTGTGGGGAATGGGTTTCACTGTGTGGGGAAGGGGTTTCAGTATGTGTGGAAGGGGTTTCACTTTGTGGGGAAGGGGTTTCAGTGTGTGGGGAATGGTTTCAGTGTGTGGGGAAAGGATTTCAGTGTGTGGGGAAGGTGATTCAGTGTGTGGAGAAGGGGATTCTCTGTGTGGGGAAGGGGTTACAGTGTGTGGGGAAGGGGTTTCATTGTGTGGGGAAGGGTTTCAGTGTGTGGGGAAGGGTTTCACTGTGTGGGTAATGGGTTTCAGTGTGTGGGGAAGGGTTTCAGTGTGTGGGTATGGGTTTCAGTGTGTGGGGAAGGGTTTCGGTGTGTGGGGAAGGCGTTTCAGTGTGAGGGGAATGTGTTTCACTGTGTGGGGACTGGGTTTCAGTGTGTGGGGAAGGGGTTTCAGTGTGAAGGGTAGGGGTGTCACTGTGTGGGGATGGGTTTTCAGTGTGTGGGGAAGATGGATCAGTGTGTGAGGATGGGGTTTCAGTGTGTGGGGAAGGGGTTTCAGTGTGTGGGGAAATGGTTTCAGTGTGCGGGGAAGTGGTTTCAGTGTGTGGGGACGTTGTTTCAGTGTGTGTGGAAGGGGTTTCAGTGTGTGGGGAAGGGGTTTCAGTGTGTGGGGCAGTGGTCTCAGTGCGTGGGGAATGGTTGCAGTGTGTGGGGACGGGTTTCAGTGGGTGGGGAAGGGGTTTCACTGTGTGGGGAAGGATTACATTGTGTGGGGAAGGGTTTCAGTGTGTGGGGAAGGGTTTCACTATGTGGGAAATGGGTTTCAGTGTGTGGGGAAGGGTTTCAGTGTGTGGGTATGGGTTTCAGTGTGTGGGGAAGGGTTTTGGTGTGTGGGGAAGGAGATTCAGTGTGAGGGCAATGTGTTTCACTGTGTGGGGATGGGGTTTCAGTGTGTGGGGAAGGGGTTTCAGTGTGAAGGGTAGTGGTTTCAGTGTGTGGGGAAGGGTTTCAGTGTGTGGGGACGGTGTTTCAGTGTGTGGGGAAGGGGTGTCACTGTGTGGGGATGGGTTTTCAGTGTGTGGGGAAGATGTATCAGTGTGTGGGGATGGGGTTTCAGTGTGTGGGGAAGGGGTTTCCGTGTTTGGGGAAAGGGTTTCAGTGTGTGGGGAAGTGGTTTAACTGTGTGGGGAAGGGGTTTCAGTGTGTGGGGAATGGTTTCAGTGTGTGTGGAAGGTGTTTCAGTGTGTGGGGAAGGGATTTCAGTGTGTGTGGAAGGGGTTTCAGTGTGTGGGGAATGGTTACAGTGTGTGGGGAATGGTTTCAGTGTGTTGGGAAGGGGTTTCACTGTCTGGGGAAGGGGTTTCAGTGTGTGGAGAATGGTTTCAGTGAGTGGGGAAGGGGTTTCAGTGTGTGGGGAAGGGTTTCAGTGTGTGGGGAAGCGGTTTCAGTGTGTGGGGACGGGGTTTCAGTGTGTGGAGAAGGGGAATCAGTGTCTGGGACATGGTTTCATGTGGGGACGAGTTTCAGTGTGTGGGGAAGGGTTTCAGTGTGTGGGGAAGGGGTTTCACTGTGTGGGGACGGGGTATCAGTGTGTGGGGAACGGTTTCAGTGTGTGGGCAAGGTATTCAGAGTGTGGGGAAGGGGTTTCACTGTGAGGGGAAGGGTTTTCAGTGTGTGGGGAATTGTTTCACTGTGTGGGGAATGGTTTCAGTGTGTGGGGAAGGGGTTTCACTTTGTGTGGAAAATGTTTCAGTGTGGGGTGAAGGGGTTTCCGTGTGTGGGGAAGTGTTTCAGTGTGTGGGGAGGGGTTTCACTGCGTGTTGAATGTGTTTCAGTGTGTGGGGAAGGGGTTTCAGTGTGTGGGGAAGGGTTTCAGTGTGTGGGGAAGGGTTTCAGTGTGTGGGGAAGGGGTTTCAGTGTGGGGGGAAGGGTTTCAGTGTGTGGGGAAAGGTTTCACTGTGTGGGGAAGGTGTTTCAGTGTGTGGGGAAGGGGATTCAGTGTGTGGGGAAGGGTTTCAATGTGTGGGGAAGGGTTTCAGTGTGTGGGGAATGGTTTCAGCGTGTGGGGAAGGGGTTTTAGTGTGCGGGGAAGGATTTCAGTGTGAGGGGATGGGTTTCAGTGTGTGGAGAAGGGTTTCATTGTGTGGGGAAGGGGTTTCAGTGTGTGGGGAAGGGTTTCAGTGTGTGGGTTTGGGTTTCAGTGTGTGGGGAAGGGTTTCAGTGTGTGGGGAAGGAGTTTCAGTGTGTGGGGAAGGTGTTTCACTGTGTGGGGACGGGGTTTCAGTGTGTGGGGAAGGGGTTTCAGTGTGTAGGGTAGGGGTTTCAGTGTGTGGGGAAGGGTTTCAGTGTGTGGGGAATGGGTTTCAGTGTGTGGGGAAGGGGTGTCACTGTGTGGGGATGGGTTTTCAGTGTGTGGGGAAGATGTATCAGTGTGTGGGGATGGGGTTTCAGTGTGTGGGGAAGGGGTTTCAGTGTGTGGGGAAGGGGTTTCAGTGTGGGGGGAAGGGTTTCAGTGTGTGGGGAAAGGTTTCACTGTGTGGGGAAGGTGTTTCAGTATGTGGGGAAGGGGATTCAGTGTGTGGGGAAGGGTTTCAGTGTGTGGGGAAGGGTTTCAGTGTGTGGGGAATGGTTTCAGCGTGTGGGGAAGGGGTTTTAGTGTGCGGGGAAGGATTTCAGTGTGAGGGGATGGGTTTCAGTGTGTGGAGAAGGGTTTCATTGTGTGGGGAAGGGGTTTCAGTGTGTGGGGAAGGGTTTCAGTGTGTGGGTATGGGTTTCAGTGTGTGGGGAAGGGTTTCAGTGTGTGGGGAAGGAGTTTCAGTGTGTGGGGAAGGTGTTTCACTGTGTGGGGATGGGGTTTCAGTGTGTGGGGAAGGGTTTCAGTGTGTGGGGAATGGGTTTCAGTGTGTGGGGAAGGGGTGTCACTGTGTGGGGATGGGTTTTCAGTGTGTGGGGAAGATGTTTCAGTGTGAGGGGACGGGGCTTCCGTGTGTGGTGAAAGGGTTTCAGTGTGTGGGGAAGGGGTTTCACTGTGTGGGGAAGGGGTTTCAGTGTGTGGGGAAGGGGTTTCTGTGTGTGGGGAAGGGGTTTCATTGTGTGGGGCAAGGGTTTCAGTGTGTGGGGAAGGTGTTTCTGTGTGTGGGGAAGGGTATTCACTGTGTGGGGAAGGGGTTTCAGTGAGTGGGGTAGGGGTTTCGGTGTGTTTGGAAGGGGTTTCAGTGTGTGGGGAATGGGTTTCACTGTGTGGGGAAGGGGTTTCAGTATGTGTGGAAGGGGTTTCACTTTGTGGGGAAGGGGTTTCAGTGTGTGGGGAATGGTTTCAGTGTGTGGGGAAAGGATTTCAGTGTGTGGGGAAGGTGATTCAGTGTGTGGAGAAGGGGATTCTCTGTGTGGGGAAGGGGTTACAGTGTGTGGGGAAGGGGTTTCATTGTGTGGGGAAGGGTTTCAGTGTGTGGGGAAGGGTTTCACTGTGTGGGTAATGGGTTTCAGTGTGTGGGGAAGGGTTTCAGTGTGTGGGTATGGGTTTCAGTGTGTGGGGAAGGGTTTCGGTGTGTGGGGAAGGAGTTTCAGTGTGAGGGGAATGTGTTTCACTGTGTGGGGACGGGGTTTCAGTGTGTGGGGAAGGGGTTTCAGTGTGAAGGGTAGGGGTGTCACTGTGTGGGGATGGGTTTTCAGTGTGTGGGGAAGATGGATCAGTGTGTGAGGATGGGGTTTCAGTGTGTGGGGAAGGGGTTTCAGTGTGTGGGGAAATGGTTTCAGTGTGCGGGGAAGTGGTTTCAGTGTGTGGGGACGTTGTTTCAGTGTGTGTGGAAGGGGTTTCAGTGTGTGGGGAAGGGGTTTCAGTGTGTGGGGCAGTGGTCTCAGTGCGTGGGGAATGGTTGCAGTGTGTGGGGACGGGTTTCAGTGGGTGGGGAAGGGGTTTCACTGTGTGGGGAAGGATTACATTGTGTGGGGAAGGGTTTCAGTGTGTGGGGAAGGGTTTCACTATGTGGGAAATGGGTTTCAGTGTGTGGGGAAGGGTTTCAGTGTGTGGGTATGGGTTTCAGTGTGTGGGGAAGGGTTTTGGTGTGTGGGGAAGGAGATTCAGTGTGAGGGCAATGTGTTTCACTGTGTGGGGATGGGGTTACAGTGTGTGGGGAAGGGGTTTCAGTGTGAAGGGTAGTGGTTTCAGTGTGTGGGGAAGGGTTTCAGTGTGTGGGGACGGTGTTTCAGTGTGTGGGGAAGGGGTGTCACTGTGTGGGGATGGGTTTTCAGTGTGTGGGGAAGATGTATCAGTGTGTGGGGATGGGGTTTCAGTGTGTGGGGAAGGGGTTTCCGTGTGTGGGGAAAGGGTTTCAGTGTGTGGGGAAGTGGTTTAACTGTGTGGGGAAGGGGTTTCAGTGTGTGGGGAATGGTTTCAGTGTGTGTGGAAGGTGTTTCAGTGTGTGGGGAAGGGATTTCAGTGTGTGTGGAAGGGGTTTCAGTGTGTGGGGAATGGTTACAGTGTGTGGGGAATGGTTTCAGTGTGTTGGGAAGGGGTTTCACTGTCTGGGGAAGGGGTTTCAGTGTGTGGAGAATGGTTTCAGTGAGTGGGGAAGGGGTTTCAGTGTGTGGGGAAGGGTTTCAGTGTGTGGGGAAGCGGTTTCAGTGTGTGGGGACGGGGTTTCAGTGTGTGGAGAAGGGGAATCAGTGTCTGGGACATGGTTTCATGTGGGGACGAGTTTCAGTGTGTGGGGAAGGGTTTCAGTGTGTGGGGAAGGGGTTTCACTGTGTGGGGACGGGGTATCAGTGTGTGGGGAACGGTTTCAGTGTGTGGGCAAGGTATTCAGAGTGTGGGGAAGGGGTTTCACTGTGAGGGGAAGGGTTTTCAGTGTGTGGGGAATTGTTTCACTGTGTGGGGAATGGTTTCAGTGTGTGGGGAAGGGGTTTCACTTTGTGTGGAAAATGTTTCAGTGTGGGGTGAAGGGGTTTCCGTGTGTGGGGAAGTGTTTCAGTGTGTGGGGAGGGGTTTCACTGCGTGTGGAATGTGTTTCAGTGTGTGGGGAAGGGGTTTCAGTGTGTGGGGAAGGGTTTCAGTGTGTGGGGAAGGGTTTCAGTGTGTGGGGAAGGGGTTTCAGTGTGGGGGGAAGGGTTTCAGTGTGTGGGGAAAGGTTTCACTGTGTGGGGAAGGTGTTTCAGTGTGTGGGGAAGGGGATTCAGTGTGTGGGGAAGGGTTTCAATGTGTGGGGAAGGGTTTCAGTGTGTGGGGAATGGTTTCAGCGTGTGGGGAAGGGGTTTTAGTGTGCGGGGAAGGATTTCAGTGTGAGGGGATGGGTTTCAGTGTGTGGAGAAGGGTTTCATTGTGTGGGGAAGGGGTTTCAGTGTGTGGGGAAGGGTTTCAGTGTGTGGGTTTGGGTTTCAGTGTGTGGGGAAGGGTTTCAGTGTGTGGGGAAGGAGTTTCAGTGTGTGGGGAAGGTGTTTCACTGTGTGGGGACGGGGTTTCAGTGTGTGGGGAAGGGGTTTCAGTGTGTAGGGTAGGGGTTTCAGTGTGTGGGGAAGGGTTTCAGTGTGTGGGGAATGGGTTTCAGTGTGTGGGGAAGGGGTGTCACTGTGTGGGGATGGGTTTTCAGTGTGTGGGGAAGATGTATCAGTGTGTGGGGATGGGGTTTCAGTGTGTGGGGAAGGGGTTTCAGTGTGTGGGGAAGGGGTTTCAGTGTGGGGGGAAGGGTTTCAGTGTGTGGGGAAAGGTTTCACTGTGTGGGGAAGGTGTTTCAGTATGTGGGGAAGGGGATTCAGTGTGTGGGGAAGGGTTTCAGTGTGTGGGGAAGGGTTTCAGTGTGTGGGGAATGGTTTCAGCGTGTGGGGAAGGGGTTTTAGTGTGCGGGGAAGGATTTCAGTGTGAGGGGATGGGTTTCAGTGTGTGGAGAAGGGTTTCATTGTGTGGGGAAGGGGTTTCAGTGTGTGGGGAAGGGTTTCAGTGTGTGGGTATGGGTTTCAGTGTGTGGGGAAGGGTTTCAGTGTGTGGGGAAGGAGTTTCAGTGTGTGGGGAAGGTGTTTCACTGTGTGGGGATGGGGTTTCAGTGTGTGGGGAAGGGTTTCAGTGTGTGGGGAATGGGTTTCAGTGTGTGGGGAAGGGGTGTCACTGTGTGGGGATGGGTTTTCAGTGTGTGGGGAAGATGTTTCAGTGTGAGGGGACGGGGCTTCCGTGTGTGGTGAAAGGGTTTCAGTGTGTGGGGAAGGGGTTTCACTGTGTGGGGAAGGGGTTTCAGTGTGTGGGGAAGGGGTTTCTGTGTGTGGGGAAGGGGTTTCATTGTGTGGGGCAAGGGTTTCAGTGTGTGGGGAAGGTGTTTCAGTGTGTGGGGAAGGGTATTCACTGTGTGGGGAAGGGGTTTCAGTGAGTGTGGTAGGGGTTTCGGTGTGTGGGGACGTTGTTTCAGTGTGTTGGGAAGGGGTTTCAGTGTGTGGGGAATGGGTTTCACTGTGTGGGGAAGGGGTTTCAGTATGTGTGGAAGGGGTTTCACTTTGTGGGGAAGGGGTTTCAGTGTGTGGGGAATGGTTTCCGTGTGTGGGGAAAGGATTTCAGTGTGTGGGGAAGGTGATTCAGTGTGTGGAGAAGGGGATTCTCTGTGTGGGGAAGGGGTTACAGTGTGTGGGGAAGGGGTTTCATTGTGTGGGGATGGGTTTCAGTGTGTGGGGAAGGGTTTCACTGTGTGGGTAATGGGTTTCAGTGTGTGGGGAAGGGTTTCAGTGTGTGGGTATGGGTTTCAGTGTGTGGGGAAGGGTTTCGGTGTGTGGGGAAGGAGTTTCAGTGTGAGGGGAATGTGTTTCACTGTGTGGGGACGGGGTTTCAGTGTTTGGGGAAGGGGTTTCAGTGTGAAGGGTAGGGGTGTCACTGTGTGGGGATGGGTTTTCAGTGTGTGGGGAAGATGGATCAGTGTGTGAGGATGGGGTTTCAGTGTGTGGGGAAGGGGTTTCAGTGTGTGGGGAAATGGTTTCAGTGTGCGGGGAAGTGGTTTCAGTGTGTGGGGACGTTGTTTCAGTGTGTGTGGAAGGGGTTTCAGTGTGTGGGGAAGGGGTTTCAGTGTGTGGGGCAGTGGTCTCAGTGCGTGGGGAATGGTTGCAGTGTGTGGGGACGGGTTTCAGTGGGTGGGGAAGGGGTTTCACTGTGTGGGGAAGGATTACATTGTGTGGGGAAGGGTTTCAGTGTGTGGGGAAGGGTTTCACTATGTGGGAAATGGGTTTCAGTGTGTGGGGAAGGGTTTCAGTGTGTGGGTATGGGTTTCAGTGTGTGGGGAAGGGTTTTGGTGTGTGGGGAAGGAGATTCAGTGTGAGGGCAATGTGTTTCACTGTATGGGGATGGGGTTTCAGTGTGTGGGGAAGGGGTTTCAGTGTGAAGGGTAGGGGTTTCAGTGTGTGGGGAAGGGTTTCAGTGTGTGGGGACGGTGTTTCAGTGTGTGGGGAAGGGGTGTCACTGTGTGGGGATGGGTTTTCAGTGTGTGGGGAAGATGTATCAGTGTGTGGGGATGGGGTTTCAGTGTGTGGGGAAGGGGTTTCCGTGTGTGGGGAAAGGGTTTCAGTGTGTGGGGAAGTGGTTTAACTGTGTGGGGAAGGGGTTTCAGTGTGTGGGGAATGGTTTCAGTGTGTGTGGAAGGTGTTTCAGTGTGTGGGGAAGGGGTTTCAGTGTGTGTGGAAGGGGTTTCAGTGTGTGGGGAATGGTTACAGTGTGTGGGGAATGGTTTCAGTGTGTTGGGAAGGGGTTTCACTGTATGGGGAAGGGGTTTCAGTGTGTGGAGAATGGTTTCAGTGAGTGGGGAAGGGGTTTCAGTGTGTGGGGAAGGGTTTCAGTGTGTGGGGAAGCGGTTTCAGTGTGTGGGGACGGGGTTTCAGTGTGTGGAGAAGGGGAATCAGTGTCTGGGACATGGTTTCATGTGGGGACGAGTTTCAGTGTGTCGGGAAGGGTTTCAGTGTGTGGGGAAGGGGTTTCACTGTGTGGGGACGGGGTATCAGTGTGTGGGGAACGGTTTCAGTGTGTGGGCAAGGTATTCAGAGTGTGGGGAAGGGGTTTCACTTTGTGTGGAAAATGTTTCAGTGTGGGGTGAAGGGGTTTCCGTGTGTGGGGAAGTGTTTCAGTGTGTGGGGAGGGGTTTCACTGCGTGTGGAATGTGTTTCAGTGTGTGGGGAAGGGGTTTCAGTGTGTGGGGAAGGGTTTCAGTGTGTGGGGAAGGGTTTCAGTGTGTGGGGAAGGGGTTTCAGTGTGGGGGGAAGGGTTTCAGTGTGTGGGGAAAGGTTTCACTGTGTGGGGAAGGTGTTTCAGTGTGTGGGGAAGGGGATTCAGTGTGTGGGGAAGGGTTTCAGTGTGTGGGGAAGGGTTTCAGTGTGTGGGGAATGGTTTCAGCGTGTGGGGAAGGGGTTTTAGTGTGCGGGGAAGGATTTCAGTGTGAGGGGATGGGTTTCAGTGTGTGGAGAAGGGTTTCATTGTGTGGGGAAGGGGTTTCAGTGTGTGGGGAAGGGTTTCAGTGTGTGGGTTTGGGTTTCAGTGTGTGGGGAAGGGTTTCAGTGTGTGGGGAAGGAGTTTCAGTGTGTGGGGAAGGTGTTTCACTGAGTGGGGACGGGGTTTCAGTGTGTGGGGAAGGGGTTTCAGTGTGTTGGGTAGGGGTTTCAGTGTGTGGGGAAGGGTTTCAGTGTGTGGGGAATGGGTTTCAGTGTGTGGGGAAGGTGTTTCTGTGTGTGGGGAAGGGTATTCACTGTGTGGGGAAGGGGTTTCAGTGAGTGGGGTAGGGGTTTCGGTGTGTTTGGAAGGGGTTTCAGTGTGTGGGGAATGGGTTTCACTGTGTGGGGAAGGGGTTTCAGTATGTGTGGAAGGGGTTTCACTTTGTGGGGAAGGGGTTTCAGTGTGTGGGGAATGGTTTCAGTGTGTGGGGAAAGGATTTCAGTGTGTGGGGAAGGTGATTCAGTGTGTGGAGAAGGGGATTCTCTGTGTGGGGAAGGGGTTACAGTGTGTGGGGAAGGGGTTTCATTGTGTGGGGAAGGGTTTCAGTGTGTGGGGAAGGGTTTCACTGTGTGGGTAATGGGTTTCAGTGTGTGGGGAAGGGTTTCAGTGTGTGGGTATGGGTTTCAGTGTGTGGGGAAGGGTTTCGGTGTGTGGGGAAGGAGTTTCAGTGTGAGGGGAATGTGTTTCACTGTGTGGGGACGGGGTTTCAGTGTGTGGGGAAGGGGTTTCAGTGTGAAGGGTAGGGGTGTCACTGTGTGGGGATGGGTTTTCAGTGTGTGGGGAAGATGGATCAGTGTGTGAGGATGGGGTTTCAGTGTGTGGGGAAGGGGTTTCAGTGTGTGGGGAAATGGTTTCAGTGTGCGGGGAAGTGGTTTCAGTGTGTGGGGACGTTGTTTCAGTGTGTGTGGAAGGGGTTTCAGTGTGTGGGGAAGGGGTTTCAGTGTGTGGGGCAGTGGTCTCAGTGCGTGGGGAATGGTTGCAGTGTGTGGGGACGGGTTTCAGTGGGTGGGGAAGGGGTTTCACTGTGTGGGGAAGGATTACATTGTGTGGGGAAGGGTTTCAGTGTGTGGGGAAGGGTTTCACTATGTGGGAAATGGGTTTCAGTGTGTGGGGAAGGGTTTCAGTGTGTGGGTATGGGTTTCAGTGTGTGGGGAAGGGTTTTGGTGTGTGGGGAAGGAGATTCAGTGTGAGGGCAATGTGTTTCACTGTGTGGGGATGGGGTTACAGTGTGTGGGGAAGGGGTTTCAGTGTGAAGGGTAGTGGTTTCAGTGTGTGGGGAAGGGTTTCAGTGTGTGGGGACGGTGTTTCAGTGTGTGGGGAAGGGGTGTCACTGTGTGGGGATGGGTTTTCAGTGTGTGGGGAAGATGTATCAGTGTGTGGGGATGGGGTTTCAGTGTGTGGGGAAGGGGTTTCCGTGTGTGGGGAAAGGGTTTCAGTGTGTGGGGAAGTGGTTTAACTGTGTGGGGAAGGGGTTTCAGTGTGTGGGGAATGGTTTCAGTGTGTGTGGAAGGTGTTTCAGTGTGTGGGGAAGGGATTTCAGTGTGTGTGGAAGGGGTTTCAGTGTGTGGGGAATGGTTACAGTGTGTGGGGAATGGTTTCAGTGTGTTGGGAAGGGGTTTCACTGTCTGGGGAAGGGGTTTCAGTGTGTGGAGAATGGTTTCAGTGAGTGGGGAAGGGGTTTCAGTGTGTGGGGAAGGGTTTCAGTGTGTGGGGAAGCGGTTTCAGTGTGTGGGGACGGGGTTTCAGTGTGTGGAGAAGGGGAATCAGTGTCTGGGACATGGTTTCATGTGGGGACGAGTTTCAGTGTGTGGGGAAGGGTTTCAGTGTGTGGGGAAGGGGTTTCACTGTGTGGGGACGGGGTATCAGTGTGTGGGGAACGGTTTCAGTGTGTGGGCAAGGTATTCAGAGTGTGGGGAAGGGGTTTCACTGTGAGGGGAAGGGTTTTCAGTGTGTGGGGAATTGTTTCACTGTGTGGGGAATGGTTTCAGTGTGTGGGGAAGGGGTTTCACTTTGTGTGGAAAATGTTTCAGTGTGGGGTGAAGGGGTTTCCGTGTGTGGGGAAGTGTTTCAGTGTGTGGGGAGGGGTTTCACTGCGTGTGGAATGTGTTTCAGTGTGTGGGGAAGGGGTTTCAGTGTGTGGGGAAGGGTTTCAGTGTGTGGGGAAGGGTTTCAGTGTGTGGGGAAGGGGTTTCAGTGTGGGGGGAAGGGTTTCAGTGTGTGGGGAAAGGTTTCACTGTGTGGGGAAGGTGTTTCAGTGTGTGGGGAAGGGGATTCAGTGTGTGGGGAAGGGTTTCAATGTGTGGGGAAGGGTTTCAGTGTGTGGGGAATGGTTTCAGCGTGTGGGGAAGGGGTTTTAGTGTGCGGGGAAGGATTTCAGTGTGAGGGGATGGGTTTCAGTGTGTGGAGAAGGGTTTCATTGTGTGGGGAAGGGGTTTCAGTGTGTGGGGAAGGGTTTCAGTGTGTGGGTTTGGGTTTCAGTGTGTGGGGAAGGGTTTCAGTGTGTGGGGAAGGAGTTTCAGTGTGTGGGGAAGGTGTTTCACTGTGTGGGGACGGGGTTTCAGTGTGTGGGGAAGGGGTTTCAGTGTGTAGGGTAGGGGTTTCAGTGTGTGGGGAAGGGTTTCAGTGTGTGGGGAATGGGTTTCAGTGTGTGGGGAAGGGGTGTCACTGTGTGGGGATGGGTTTTCAGTGTGTGGGGAAGATGTATCAGTGTGTGGGGATGGGGTTTCAGTGTGTGGGGAAGGGGTTTCAGTGTGTGGGGAAGGGGTTTCAGTGTGGGGGGAAGGGTTTCAGTGTGTGGGGAAAGGTTTCACTGTGTGGGGAAGGTGTTTCAGTATGTGGGGAAGGGGATTCAGTGTGTGGGGAAGGGTTTCAGTGTGTGGGGAAGGGTTTCAGTGTGTGGGGAATGGTTTCAGCGTGTGGGGAAGGGGTTTTAGTGTGCGGGGAAGGATTTCAGTGTGAGGGGATGGGTTTCAGTGTGTGGAGAAGGGTTTCATTGTGTGGGGAAGGGGTTTCAGTGTGTGGGGAAGGGTTTCAGTGTGTGGGTATGGGTTTCAGTGTGTGGGGAAGGGTTTCAGTGTGTGGGGAAGGAGTTTCAGTGTGTGGGGAAGGTGTTTCACTGTGTGGGGATGGGGTTTCAGTGTGTGGGGAAGGGTTTCAGTGTGTGGGGAATGGGTTTCAGTGTGTGGGGAAGGGGTGTCACTGTGTGGGGATGGGTTTTCAGTGTGTGGGGAAGATGTTTCAGTGTGAGGGGACGGGGCTTCCGTGTGTGGTGAAAGGGTTTCAGTGTGTGGGGAAGGGGTTTCACTGTGTGGGGAAGGGGTTTCAGTGTGTGGGGAAGGGGTTTCTGTGTGTGGGGAAGGGGTTTCATTGTGTGGGGCAAGGGTTTCAGTGTGTGGGGAAGGTGTTTCAGTGTGTGGGGAAGGGTATTCACTGTGTGGGGAAGGGGTTTCAGTGAGTGTGGTAGGGGTTTCGGTGTGTGGGGACGTTGTTTCAGTGTGTTGGGAAGGGGTTTCAGTGTGTGGGGAATGGGTTTCACTGTGTGGGGAAGGGGTTTCAGTATGTGTGGAAGGGGTTTCACTTTGTGGGGAAGGGGTTTCAGTGTGTGGGGAATGGTTTCCGTGTGTGGGGAAAGGATTTCAGTGTGTGGGGAAGGTGATTCAGTGTGTGGAGAAGGGGATTCTCTGTGTGGGGAAGGGGTTACAGTGTGTGGGGAAGGGGTTTCATTGTGTGGGGATGGGTTTCAGTGTGTGGGGAAGGGTTTCACTGTGTGGGTAATGGGTTTCAGTGTGTGGGGAAGGGTTTCAGTGTGTGGGTATGGGTTTCAGTGTGTGGGGAAGGGTTTCGGTGTGTGGGGAAGGAGTTTCAGTGTGAGGGGAATGTGTTTCACTGTGTGGGGACGGGGTTTCAGTGTTTGGGGAAGGGGTTTCAGTGTGAAGGGTAGGGGTGTCACTGTGTGGGGATGGGTTTTCAGTGTGTGGGGAAGATGGATCAGTGTGTGAGGATGGGGTTTCAGTGTGTGGGGAAGGGGTTTCAGTGTGTGGGGAAATGGTTTCAGTGTGCGGGGAAGTGGTTTCAGTGTGTGGGGACGTTGTTTCAGTGTGTGTGGAAGGGGTTTCAGTGTGTGGGGAAGGGGTTTCAGTGTGTGGGGCAGTGGTCTCAGTGCGTGGGGAATGGTTGCAGTGTGTGGGGACGGGTTTCAGTGGGTGGGGAAGGGGTTTCACTGTGTGGGGAAGGATTACATTGTGTGGGGAAGGGTTTCAGTGTGTGGGGAAGGGTTTCACTATGTGGGAAATGGGTTTCAGTGTGTGGGGAAGGGTTTCAGTGTGTGGGTATGGGTTTCAGTGTGTGGGGAAGGGTTTTGGTGTGTGGGGAAGGAGATTCAGTGTGAGGGCAATGTGTTTCACTGTATGGGGATGGGGTTTCAGTGTGTGGGGAAGGGGTTTCAGTGTGAAGGGTAGGGGTTTCAGTGTGTGGGGAAGGGTTTCAGTGTGTGGGGACGGTGTTTCAGTGTGTGGGGAAGGGGTGTCACTGTGTGGGGATGGGTTTTCAGTGTGTGGGGAAGATGTATCAGTGTGTGGGGATGGGGTTTCAGTGTGTGGGGAAGGGGTTTCCGTGTGTGGGGAAAGGGTTTCAGTGTGTGGGGAAGTGGTTTAACTGTGTGGGGAAGGGGTTTCAGTGTGTGGGGAATGGTTTCAGTGTGTGTGGAAGGTGTTTCAGTGTGTGGGGAAGGGGTTTCAGTGTGTGTGGAAGGGGTTTCAGTGTGTGGGGAATGGTTACAGTGTGTGGGGAATGGTTTCAGTGTGTTGGGAAGGGGTTTCACTGTATGGGGAAGGGGTTTCAGTGTGTGGAGAATGGTTTCAGTGAGTGGGGAAGGGGTTTCAGTGTGTGGGGAAGGGTTTCAGTGTGTGGGGAAGCGGTTTCAGTGTGTGGGGACGGGGTTTCAGTGTGTGGAGAAGGGGAATCAGTGTCTGGGACATGGTTTCATGTGGGGACGAGTTTCAGTGTGTCGGGAAGGGTTTCAGTGTGTGGGGAAGGGGTTTCACTGTGTGGGGACGGGGTATCAGTGTGTGGGGAACGGTTTCAGTGTGTGGGCAAGGTATTCAGAGTGTGGGGAAGGGGTTTCACTTTGTGTGGAAAATGTTTCAGTGTGGGGTGAAGGGGTTTCCGTGTGTGGGGAAGTGTTTCAGTGTGTGGGGAGGGGTTTCACTGCGTGTGGAATGTGTTTCAGTGTGTGGGGAAGGGGTTTCAGTGTGTGGGGAAGGGTTTCAGTGTGTGGGGAAGGGTTTCAGTGTGTGGGGAAGGGGTTTCAGTGTGGGGGGAAGGGTTTCAGTGTGTGGGGAAAGGTTTCACTGTGTGGGGAAGGTGTTTCAGTGTGTGGGGAAGGGGATTCAGTGTGTGGGGAAGGGTTTCAGTGTGTGGGGAAGGGTTTCAGTGTGTGGGGAATGGTTTCAGCGTGTGGGGAAGGGGTTTTAGTGTGCGGGGAAGGATTTCAGTGTGAGGGGATGGGTTTCAGTGTGTGGAGAAGGGTTTCATTGTGTGGGGAAGGGGTTTCAGTGTGTGGGGAAGGGTTTCAGTGTGTGGGTTTGGGTTTCAGTGTGTGGGGAAGGGTTTCAGTGTGTGGGGAAGGAGTTTCAGTGTGTGGGGAAGGTGTTTCACTGTGTGGGGACGGGGTTTCAGTGTGTGGGGAAGGGGTTTCAGTGTGTTGGGTAGGGGTTTCAGTGTGTGGGGAAGGGTTTCAGTGTGTGGGGAATGGGTTTCAGTGTGTGGGGAAGGGGTGTCACTGTGTGGGGATGGGTTTTCAGTGTGTGGGGAAGATGTTTCAGTGTGAGGGGACGGGGCTTCCGTGTGTGGTGAAAGGGTTTCAGTGTGTGGGGAAGGGGTTTCACTGTGTGGGGAAGGGGTTTCAGTGTGTGGGGAAGGGGTTTCTGTGTGTGGGGAAGGGGTTTCATTGTGTGGGGCAAGGGTTTCAGTGTGTGGGGAAGGTGTTTCAGTGAGTGGTGAAGGGTATTCACTGTGTGGGGAAGGGGTTTCAGTGAGTGGGGTAGGGGTTTCGGTGTGTGGGGACGTTGTTTCAGTGTGTTGGGAAGGGGTTTCAGTGTGTGGGGAATGGGTTTCACTGTGTGGGGAAGGGGTTTCAGTATGTGTGGAAGGGGTTTCACTTTGTGGGGAAGGGGTTTCAGTGTGTGGGGAATGGTTTCAGTGTGTGGGGAAAGGATTTCAGTGTGTGGGGAAGGTGATTCAGTGTGTGGAGAAGGGGATTCTCTGTGTGGGGAAGGGGTTACAGTGTGTGGGGAAGGGGTTTCATTGTGTGGGGATGGGTTTCAGTGTGTGGGGAAGGGTTTCACTGTGTGGGTAATGGGTTTCAGTGTGTGGGGAAGGGTTTCAGTGTGTGGGTATGGGTTTCAGTGTGTGGGGAAGGGTTTCGGTGTGTGGGGAAGGAGTTTCAGTGTGAGGGGAATGTGTTTCACTGTGTGGGGACGGGGTTTCAGTGTTTGGGGAAGGGGTTTCAGTGTGAAGGGTAGGGGTGTCACTGTGTGGGGATGGGTTTTCAGTGTGTGGGGAAGATGGATCAGTGTGTGAAGATGGGGTTTCAGTGTGTGGGGAAGGCGTTTCAGTGTGTGGGGAAATGGTTTCAGTGTGCGGGGAAGTGGTTTCAGTGTGTGGGGACGTTGTTTCAGTGTGTGTGGAAGGGGTTTCAGTGTGTGGGGAAGGGGTTTCAGTGTGTGGGGCAGTGGTCTCAGTGCGTGGGGAATGGTTGCAGTGTGTGGGGACGGGTTTCAGTGGGTGGGGAAGGGGTTTCACTGTGTGGGGAAGGATTACATTGTGTGGGGAAGGGTTTCAGTGTGTGGGGAAGGGTTTCACTATGTGGGAAATGGGTTTCAGTGTGTGGGGAAGGGTTTCAGTGTGTGGGTATGGGTTTCAGTGTGTGGGGAAGGGTTTTGGTGTGTGGGGAAGGAGATTCAGTGTGAGGGCAATGTGTTTCACTGTGTGGGGATGGGGTTTCAGTGTGTGGGGAAGGGGTTTCAGTGTGAAGGGTAGGGGTTTCAGTGTGTGGGGAAGGGTTTCAGTGTGTGGGGACGGTGTTTCAGTGTGTGGGGAAGGGGTGTCACTGTGTGGGGATGGGTTTTCAGTGTGTGGGGAAGATGTATCAGTGTGTGGGGATGGGGTTTCAGTGTGTGGGGAAGGGGTTTCCGTGTGTGGGGAAAGGGTTTCAGTGTGTGGGGAAGTGGTTTAACTGTGTGGGGAAGGGGTTTCATTGTGTGGGGAATGGTTTCAGTGTGTGTGGAAGGTGTTTCAGTGTGTGGGGAAGGGGTTTCAGTGTGTGTGGAAGGGGTTTCAGTGTGTGGGGAATGGTTACAGTGTGTGGGGAATGGTTTCAGTGTGTTGGGAAGGGGTTTCACTGTATGGGGAAGGGTTTTCAGTGTGTGGAGAATGGTTTCAGTGAGTGGGGAAGGGGTTTCAGTGTGTGGGGAAGGGTTTCAGTGTGTGGGGAAGCGGTTTCAGTGTGTGGGGACGGGGTTTCAGTGTGTGGAGAAGGGGAATCAGTGTCTGGGACATGGTTTCATGTGGGGACGAGTTTCAGTGTGTCGGGAAGGGTTTCAGTGTGTGGGGAAGGGGTTTCACTGTGTGGGGACGGGGTATCAGTGTGTGGGGAACGGTTTCAGTGTGTGGGCAAGGTATTCAGAGTGTGGGGAAGGGGTTTCACTTTGTGTGGAAAATGTTTCAGTGTGGGGTGAAGGGGTTTCCGTGTGTGGGGAAGTGTTTCAGTGTGTGGGGAGGGGTTTCACTGCGTGTGGAATGTGTTTCAGTGTGTGGGGAAGGGGTTTCAGTGTGTGGGGAAGGGTTTCAGTGTGTGGGGAAGGGTTTCAGTGTGTGGGGAAGGGGTTTCAGTGTGTGGGGAAGGGTTTCAGTGTGTGGGGAAAGGTTTCACTGTGTGGGGAAGGTGTTTCAGTGTGTGGGGAAGGGGATTCAGTGTGTGGGGAAGGGTTTCAGTGTGTGGGGAAGGGTTTCAGTGTGTGGGGAATGGTTTCAGCGTGTGGGGAAGGGGTTTTAGTGTGCGGGGAAGGATTTCAGTGTGAGGGGATGGGTTTCAGTGTGTGGAGAAGGGTTTCATTGTGTGGGGAAGGGGTTTCAGTGTGTGGGGAAGGGTTTCAGTGTGTGGGTTTGGGTTTCAGTGTGTGGGGAAGGGTTTCAGTGTGTGGGGAAGGAGTTTCAGTGTGTGGGGAAGGTGTTTCACTGTGTGGGGACGGGGTTTCAGTGTGTGGGGAAGGGGTTTCAGTGTGTTGGGTAGGGGTTTCAGTGTGTGGGGAAGGGTTTCAGTGTGTGGGGAATGGGTTTCAGTGTGTGGGGAAGGGGTGTCACTGTGTGGGGATGGGTTTTCAGTGTGTGGGGAAGATGTTTCAGTGTGAGGGGACGGGGCTTCCGTGTGTGGTGAAAGGGTTTCAGTGTGTGGGGAAGGGGTTTCACTGTGTGGGGAAGGGGTTTCAGTGTGTGGGGAAGGGGTTTCTGTGTGTGGGGAAGGGGTTTCATTGTGTGGGGCAAGGGTTTCAGTGTGTGGGGAAGGTGTTTCAGTGAGTGGGGAAGGGTATTCACTGTGTGGGGAAGGGGTTTCAGTGAGTGGGGTAGGGGTTTCGGTGTGTGGGGACGTTGTTTCAGTGTGTTGGGAAGGGGTTTCAGTGTGTGGGGAATGGGTTTCACTGTGTGGGGAAGGGGTTTCAGTATGTGTGGAAGGGGTTTCACTTTGTGCGGAAGGGGTTTCAGTGTGTGGGGAATGGTTTCAGTGTGTGGGGAAAGGATTTCAGTGTGTGGGGAAGGTGATTCAGTGTGTGGAGAAGGGGATTCTCTGTGTGGGGAAGGGGTTACAGTGTGTGGGGAAGGGGTTTCAGTGTGTGGGGAAGGGGTTTCAGTGTGTGGGGAATGGTTTCAGTGTGTGGGGAAGGGTTTCAGTGTGTGGGGAATAGTTTCAGTGTGTGGGGAAGTGTTTCACTGTGTTGGGAAGTTGTTTCAGTGTGTGAGTAAGGGTTTCAGTGTGTGGGAAATGTTTTCAGGGTGTGGGGAATGTTTTCAGCGTGTGGGGAAGGATTTCATTGTGTGGGGAAGCGTTTCAGTGTGTGGGGAAGGATTTCATTGTGTGGGGAAGGGTTTCAGTGTGTGGGGAAGGGTTTCACTGTGTGGGTAATGGGTTTCAGTGTGTGGGGAAGGGTTTCAGTGTGTGGGTATGGGTTTCAGTGTGTGGGGAAGGGTTTTGGTGTGTGGGGAAGGAGTTTCAGTGTGAGGGGAATGTGTTTCACTGTGTGGGGACGGGGTTTCAGTGTGTGGGGAAGGGGTTTCAGTGTGAAGGGTAGGGGTGTCACTGTGTGGGGATGGGTTTTCAGTGTGTGGGGAAGATGTATCAGTGTGTGAGGATGGGGTTTCAGTGTGTGGGGAAGGGGTTTCAGTGTGTGGGGAAAGGGTTTCAGTGTGTGGGGAAGTGGTTTCACTGTGTGGGGAAGGGGTTTCACTGTGTGGGGAAGGGTTTCAGTGTGTGGGGAATGGTTTCAGCGTGTGGGGAAGGGGTTTTAGTGTGCGGGGAAGGATTTCAGTGTGAGGGGATGGGTTTCAGTGTGTGGAGAAGGGTTTCATTGTGTGGGGAAGGGGTTTCAGTGTGTGGGGAAGGGTTTCAGTGTGTGGGTATGGGTTTCAGTGTGTGGGGAAGGGTTTCAGTGTGTGGGGAAGGAGTTTCAGTGTGTGGGGAAGGTGTTTCACTGTGTGGGGACGGGGTTTCAGTGTGTGGGGAAGGGGTTTCAGTGTGTAGGGTAGGGGTTTCAGTGTGTGGGGAAGGGTTTCAGTGTGTGGGGAATGGGTTTCAGTGTGTGGGGAAGGGGTGTCACTGTGTGGGGATGGGTTTTCAGTGTGTGGGGAAGATGTTTCAGTGTGAGGGGACGGGGCTTCCGTGTGTGGTGAAAGGGTTTCAGTGTGTGGGGAAGGGGTTTCACTGTGTGGGGAAGGGGTTTCAGTGTGTGGGGAAGGGGTTTCTGTGTGTGGGGAAGGGGTTTCATTGTGTGGGGCAAGGGTTTCAGTGTGTGGGGAAGGTGTTTCATTGTGTGGGGAAGGGCATTCACTGTGTGGGGAAGGGGTTTCAGTGAGTGGGGTAGGGGTTTCGGTGTGTGGGGACGTTGTTTCAGTGTGTTGGGAAGTGGTTTCAGTGTGTGGGGAATGGGTTTCACTGTGTGGGGAAGGGGTTTCAGTATGTGTGGAAGGGGTTTCACTTTGTGGGGAAGGGGTTTCAGTGTGTGGGGAATGGTTTCAGTGTGTGGGGAAAGGATTTCAGTGTGTGGGGAAGGTGATTCAGTGTGTGGAGAAGGGGATTCTCTGTGTGGGGAAGGGGTTACAGTGTGTGGGGAAGGGGTTTCAGTGTGTGGGGAAGGGGTTTCAGTGTGTTGGGAATGGTTTCAGTGTGTGGGGAAGGGTTTCAGTGTGTGGGGAATGGTTTCAGCGTGTGTGGAATGGGTTTCAGTGTGTGGGGAAGGGTTTCAGTGTGTTGGGAAGTTGTTTCAGTGTTGGGGTAAGGGTTTCAGTGTGTGGGAAATGTTTTCAGGGTGTGGGGAATGGTTTCAGCGTGTGGGGAAGGATTTCATTGTGTGGGGAAGGGTTTCAGTGTGTGGGGAAGGGTTTCACTGTGTGGGTAATGGGTTTCAGTGTGTGGGGAAGGGTTTCAGTGTGTGGGTATGGGTTTCAGTGTGTGGGGAAGGGTTTCGGTGTGTGGGGAAGGAGTTTCAGTGTGTGGGGAAGTGGTTTCACTGTGTGGGGAAGGGGTTTCACTGTGTGGGGAAGGGGTTTCAGTGTGTGGGAATGGTTTCAGTGTGTGGGGTCAGGGTTTCAGTGTGTGGGGAAGGTGTTTCAGTGTGTGGGGAAGGGGATTCACTGTGTGGGGAAGGGGTTTCAGTGTGTGGGGAAGGGGTTTCAGTGTGTGGGGAAGTTGATTCAGTGTGTGTGGAAGGGGTTTCAGTGTGTGGTGAAGGGGATTCAGTGTGTGGGGAAGTGGTTTCAGTGCGTGGGGAATGGTTTCAGTGTGTGGGGACGGGTTTCAGTGTGTGGGGAAGGGGTTTCACTGTGTGGGGAAAGGGTTTCAGTGTGTGGGGAAGGGGTTTCACTGTGTGGAGAAGGGGTTTCAGTGTGTGGAGAAGGGGTTTCACTGTCTGGCGAAGCGGTTTCAGTGTGTGGGGAATGGTTTCAGTGTGTGGGGAAAGGATTTCAGTGTGTGGGGAAGGTGATTCAGTATGTGGAGAAGGGGATTCTCTGTGTGGGGAAGGGGTTTCAATGTGTGGGGAAGGGGTTTCAGTGTGTGGGGAAGGGGTTTCAGTGTGTGGGGAATGGTTTCAGTGTGTGGGGAAGGGGTTTCAGTGTGTGGGGAAGGGGTTTCAGTGTGTGTTGAAGGGGTTTCAGTGTGTGGGGAATGGTTTCACTGTGTGGGGAAGAGGTTTCAGTGTGTGTGGAAGGGGTTTCAGTGTGTGGGGAATGTGGTTGTGTGTGGGGAAGGTGTTTCAGTGTGTGGGGAATGGTTTCAGTGTGTGGGGAAGGGGTTTCAGTGTGTGGGGAAGGGTTTCAGTGTGTGGGGAAGGG
The DNA here is from genome assembly GCF_036365525.1 of Heterodontus francisci. Taxonomy (NCBI): domain Eukaryota; kingdom Metazoa; phylum Chordata; class Chondrichthyes; order Heterodontiformes; family Heterodontidae; genus Heterodontus; species Heterodontus francisci. Next base: position 10,055,604 of record NC_090386.1, read on the forward strand.
GTTTCACTGTGTGGGGACGGGGTATCAGTGTGTGGGGAACGGTTTCAGTGTGTGGGCAAGGTATTCAGAGTGTGGGGAAGGGGTTTCACTGTGAGGGGAAGGGTTTTCAGTGTGTGGGGAATTGTTTCACTGTGTGGGGAATGGTTTCAGTGTGTGGGGAAGGGGTTTCACTGTGTGTGGAAAATGTTTCAGTGTGGGGTGAAGGGGTTTCAGTGTGTGCGGAAGTGTTTCAGTGTGTGGGGAGGGATTTCACTGCGTGTGGAATGTGTTTCAGTGTGTGGGGAAGGGGTTTCAGTGTGTGGGGAAGGGTTTCAGTGTGTGGGGAAGGGTTTCACTGTGTGGGGAAGGGGTTTCAGTGTGGGGGGAAGGGTTTCAGTGTGTGGGGAAAGGTTTCACTGTGTGGGGAAGGTGTTTCAGTGTGTGGGGAAGGGGATTCAGTGTGTGGGGAAGGGTTTCAGTGTGTGGGGAAGGGTTTCAGTGTGTGGGGAATGGTTTCAGCGTGTGGGGAAGGGGTTTTAGTGTGCGGGGAAGGATTTCAGTGTGAGGGGATGGGTTTCAGTGTGTGGAGAAGGGTTTCATTGTGTGGGGAAGGGGTTTCAGTGTGTGGGGAAGGGTTTCAGTGTGTGGGTATGGGTTTCAGTGTGTGGGGAAGGGTTTCAGTGTGTGGGGAAGGAGTTTCAGTGTGTGGGGAAGGTGTTTCACTGTGTGGGGACGGGGTTTCAGTGTGTGGGGAAGGGGTTTCAGTGTGTAGGGTAGGGGATTCAGTGTGTGGGGAAGGGTTTCAGTGTATGGGGAATGGGTTTCAGTGTGTGGGGAAGGGGTGTCACTGTGTGGGGATGGGTTTTCAGTGTGTGGGGAAGATGTTTCAGTGTGAGGGGACGGGGCTTCCGTGTGTGGTGAAAGGGTTTCAGTGTGTGGGGAAGGGGTTTCACTGTGTGGGGAAGGGGTTTCAGAGTGTGGGGAAGGGGTTTCTGTGTGTGGGGAAGGGGTTTCATTGTGTGGGGCAAGGGTTTCAGTGTGTGGGGAAGGTGTTTCATTGTGTGGGGAAGGGTATTCACTGTGTGGGGAAGGGGTTTCTGTGAGTGGGGTAGGGGTTTCGGTGTGTGGGGACGTTGTTTCAGTGTGTTGGGAAGGGGTTTCAGTGTGTGGGGAATGGGTTTCACTGTGTGGGGAAGTGGTTTCAGTATGTGTGGAAGGGGTTTCACTTTGTGGGGAAGGGGTTTCAGTGTGTGGGGAATGGTTTCAGTGTGTGGGGAAAGGATTTCAGTGTGTGGGGAAGGTGATTCAGTGTGTGGAGAAGGGGATTCTCTGTGTGGGGAAGGGGTTACAGTGTGTGGGGAAGGGGTTTCAGTGTGTGGGGAAGGGGTTTCAGTGTGTGGGGAATGGTTTCAGTGTGTGGGGAAGGGTTTCAGTGTGTGGGGAATGGTTTCAGCGTGTGGGGAATGGGTTTCAGTGTGTGGGGAAGGGTTTCAGTGTGTTGGGAAGTTGTTTCAGTGTGTGAGTAAGGGTTTCAGTGTGTGGGAAATGTTTTCAGGGTGTGGGGAATGGTTTCAGCGTGTGGGGAAGGATTTCATTGTGTGGGGAAGCGTTTCAGTGTGTGGGGAAGGATTTCATTGTGTGGGGAAGGGTTTCAGTGTGTGGGGAAGGGTTTCACTGTGTGTGTAATGGGTTTCAGTGTGTGGGGAAGGGTTTCAGTGTGTGGGTATGGGTTTCAGTGTGTGGGGAAGGGTTTCGGTGTGTGGGGAAGGAGTTTCAGTGTGAGGGGAATGTGTTTCACTGTGTGGGGACGGCGTTTCAGTGTGTGGGGAAGGGGTTTCAGTGTGAAGGGTAGGGGTGTCACTGTGTGGGGATGGGTTTTCAGTGTGTGGGGAAGATGTATCAGTGTGTGAGGATGGGGTTTCAGTGTTTGGGGAAGGGGTTTCAGTGTGTGGGGAAAGGGTTTCAGAGTGTGGGGAAGTGGTTTCACTGTGTGGGGAAGGGGTTTCACTGTGTGGGGAAGTGGTTTCAGTGTGTGGGGAATGGTTTCAGTGGTTGGGGTAAGGGTTTCAGTGTGTGGGGAAGGGGTTTCAGTGTGTGGGGAAGGGGATTCACTGTGTGGGGAAGGGGTTTGAGTGTGTGGGGAAGGGGTTTCAGTGTGTGGGGACGTTGTTTCAGTGTGTGTGGAAGGGGTTTCAGTGTGTGGGGAAGGGGTTTCAGTGTGTGGGGAAGTGGTTTCAGTGCGTGGGGAATGGTTTCAGTGTGTGGGGACGGGTTTCAGTGGGTGGCGAAGGGGTTTCACTGTGTGGGGAAGGATTACATTGTGTGGGGAAGGGTTTCAGTGTGTGGGGAAGGGTTTCACTATGTGGGTAATGGGTTACAGTGTGTGGGGAAGGGTTTCAGTGTGTGGGTATGGGTTTCAGTGTGTGGGGAAGGGGTTTGGTGTGTGGGGATGGAGATTCAGTGTGAGGGCAATGTGTTTCACTGTGTGGGAATGGGGTTTCAGTGTGTGGGGAAGGGGTTTCAGTGTGAAGGGTAGGGGTTTCAGTGTGTGGGGAAGGGTTTCAGTGTGTGGGGACGGGGTTTCAGTGTGTGGGGAAGGGGTGTCACTGTGTGGGGATGGGTTTTCAGTGTGTGGGGAAGATGTATCAGTGTATGGGGATGGGGTTTCAGTGTGTGGGGAAGGGGTTTCCGTGTGTGGGGAAAGGGTTTCAGTGTGTGGGGAAGGGTTTCAGTGTGTGGGGAAGGGGTTTCAGTGTGGGGGGAAGGGTTTCAGTGTGTGGGGAAAGGTTTCACTGTGTGGGGAAGGTGTTTCAGTGTGTGGGGAAGGGGATTCAGTGTGTGGGGAAGGGTTTCAGTGTGTGGGGAAGGGTTTCAGTGTGTGGGGAATGGTTTCAGCGTGTGGGGAAGGGGTTTTAGTGTGCGGGGAAGGATTTCAGTGTGAGGGGATGGGTTTCAGTGTGTGGAGAAGGGTTTCATTGTGTGGGGAAGGGGTTTCAGTGTGTGGGGAAGGGTTTCAGTGTGTGGGTATGGGTTTCAGTGTGTGGGGAAGGGTTTCAGTGTGTGGGGAAGGAGTTTCAGTGTGTGGGGAAGGTGTTTCACTGTGTGGGGACGGGGTTTCAGTGTGTGGGGAAGGGGTTTCAGTGTGTAGGGTAGGGATTTCAGTGTGTGGGGAAGGGTTTCAGTGTATGGGGAATGGGTTTCAGTGTGTGGGGAAGGGGTGTCACTGTGTGGGGATGGGTTTTCAGTGTGTGGGGAAGATGTTTAAGTGTGAGGGGACGGGGCTTCCGTGTGTGGTGAAAGGGTTTCAGTGTGTGGGGAAGGGGTTTCACTGTGTGGGGAAGGGGTTTCAGTGTGTGGGGAAGGGGTTTCTGTGTGTGGGGAAGGGGTTTCATTGTGTGGGGCAAGGGTTTCAGTGTGTGGGGAAGGTGTTTCATTGTGTGGGGAAGGGTATTCACTGTGTGGGGAAGGGGTTTCAGTGAGTGGGGTAGGGGTTTCGGTGTGTGGGGACGTTGTTTCAGTGTGTTGGGAAGGGGTTTCAGTGTGTGGGGAATGGGTTTCACTGTGTGGGGAAGGGGTTTCAGTATGTGTGGAAGGGGTTTCACTTTGTGGGGAAGGGGTTTCAGTGTGTGGGGAATGGTTTCAGTGTGTGGGGAAAGGATTTCAGTGTGTGGGGAAGGTGATTCAGTGTGTGGAGAAGGGGATTCTCTGTGTGGGGAAGGGGTTACAGTGTGTGGGGAAGGGGTTTCAGTGTGTGGGGAAGGGGTTTCAGTGTGTGGGGAATGGTTTCAGTGTGTGGGGAAGGGTTTCAGTGTGTGGGGAATGGTTTCAGCGTGTGGGGAATGGGTTTCAGTGTGTGGGGAAGGGTTTCAGTGTGTTGGGAAGTTGTTTCAGTGTGTGAGTAAGGGTTTCAGTGTGTGGGAAATGTTTTCAGGGTGTGGGGAATGGTTTCAGCGTGTGGGGAAGGATTTCATTGTGTGGGGAAGCGTTTCAGTGTGTGGGGAAGGATTTCATTGTGTGGGGAAGGGTTTCAGTGTGTGGGGAAGGGTTTCACTGTGTGGGTAATGGGTTTCAGTGTGTGGGGAAGGGTTTCAGTGTGAAGGGTAGGGGTGTCACTGTGTGGGGATGGGTTTTCAGTGTGTGGGGAAGATGTATCAGTGTGTGAGGATGGGGTTTCAGTGTTTGGGGAAGGGGTTTCAGTGTGTGGGGAAAGGGTTTCAGTGTGTGGGGAAGTGGTTTCACTGTGTGGGGAAGGGGTTTCACTGTGTGGGGAAGGGGTTTCAGTGTGTGGGGAATGGTTTCAGTGTGTGGGGTAAGGGTTTCAGTGTGTGGGGAAGGGGTTTCAGTGTGTGGGGAAGGGGATTCACTGTGTGGGGAAGGGGTTTGAGTGTGTGGGGAAGGGGTTTCAGTGTGTGGGGACGTTGTTTCAGTGTGTGTGGAAGGGTTTTCAGTGTGTGGGGAAGGGGTTTCAGTGTGTGGGGAAGTGGTTTCAGTGCGTGGGGAATGGTTTCAGTGTGTGGGGACGGGTTTCAGTGGGTGGCGAAGGGGTTTCACTGTGTGGGGAAGGATTACATTGTGTGGGGAAGGGTTTCAGTGTGTGGGGTAGGGTTTCACTATGTGGGTAATGGGTTACAGTGTGTGGGGAAGGGTTTCAGTGTGTGGGTATGGGTTTCAGTGTATGGGGAAGGGGTTTGGTGTGTGGGGAAGGAGATTCAGTGTGAGGGCAATGTGTTTCACTGTGTGGGAATGGGGTTTCAGTGTGTGGGGAAGGGGTTTCAGTGTGAAGGGTAGGGGTTTCAGTGTGTGGGGAAGGGTTTCAGTGTGTGGGGACGGGGTTTCAGTGTGTGGGGAAGGGGTGTCACTGTGTGGGGATGGGTTTTCAGTGTGTGGGGAAGATGTATCAGTGTATGGGGATGGGGTTTCAGTGTGTGGGGAAGGGGTTTCCGTGTGTGGGGAAAGGGTTTCAGTGTGTGGGGAAGGTGTTTCAGTGTGTGGGGAAGGGGATTCACTGTGTGGGGAAGGGGTTTCAGTGTGTGGGGAAGGGGTTTCAGTGTGTGGGGACGGGTTTCAGTGTGTGGGGAAGGGGTTCCACTGTGTGGGTAATGGGTTTCAGTGCGTGGGGAAGGGTTTCAGTGTGTGGGTATGGGTTTCAGTGTGTGGGGAAGAGTTTCGGTGTGTGGGGAAGGAGTTTCAGTGTGAGGGGAATGTGTTTCACTGTGTGGGGACGGGGTTTCAGTGTGTGGGGAAGGGGTTTCAGTGTGAAGGGTAGGGGTTTCAGTGTGTGGGGAAGGGTTTCAGTGTGTGGGGACGGGGTTTCAGTGTGTGGGGAAGGGGTGTCACTGTGTGGGGATGGGTTTTCAGTGTGTGGGGAAGATGTATCAGTGTGTGGGGATGGGGTTTCAGTGTGTGGGGAAGGGGTTTCCGTGTGTGGGGAAAGAGTTTCAGTGTGTGGGGAAGTGGTTTCACTGTGTGGGGAAGGGGTTTCACTGTGTGGGGAAGGGGTTTCAGTGTGTGGGAATGGTTTCAGTGTGTGGGGTAAGGGTTTCAGTGTGTGGGGAAGGTGTTTCAGTGTGTGGGGAAGGGGATTCACTGTGTGGGGAAGGGGTTTCAGTGTGTGGGGAAGGGGTTTCAGTGTGTGGGGAAGTTGATTCAGTGTGTGTGGAAGGGGTTTCAGTGTGTGGGGAAGGATTTCAGTGTGTGGGGAAGGATAGCAGTGTGTGGGGAAGGGTTTCAGTGTGTGGGGAAGGGGTTTCAGTGTGTGGGGAAGGGTTTCAGTGTTTGGGGAAGGTGTTTCAGTGTGTGCGGAATGTGTTTCACTGTGTGGGGACGGGGTTTCAGTGTGTGGGGAAGGGGTTTCAGTGTGTAGGGTAGGGGTTTCAGTCTGTGGGGAAGGGTTTCAGTGTGTGGGGAAGGGGTTTCAGTGTGTGGGGTAGGGGTTTCAGTGTGTGGGGATGGGATTTCAGTGTGTGGGGAAGATATTTCACTGTTTGGGGACGGGGTTTCAGTGTGTGGGGCAGGGGTTTCCGAGTAGGAAAGTGTTTCAGTGTGTGGGGAAGCGGTTTCACTGTGTGGGGAAGGGGTTTCAGTGTGTGGGGAAGGGGTTTCAGTGTGAGGGGAAATGGTTTCAGTGTGTGGGGAAAGGGTTCCAGTGTGTGGGGATGGTTTTTCAGTGTGTGGGGAAGGGGATTCACTGTGTGCGGTAGGGGTTTCAGTGTGTGGGGAAGGGGTTTCAGTGTGTGGGGACGTTGTTTCAGTATGTGGGGAAGGGGTTTCAGTTTGTGGGGAAGGGGTTTCAGTGTGTGGGGAAGGGGTTTCAGTGCGTGGGGAATGGTTTCAGTGTGTGGGGACAGGCTTCAGTGTGTGGAGAAGGGGTTTCACTGAGTGGGGAAAGGGTTTCAGTGTGTGGGGAAGGCGTTTCCCTGTGTGGCGAAGGGGTTTCAGTGTGTGGGGAAGGGGCTTCACTGTTTGGAGAAGGGGTTTCAGTGTGTGGGGAATGGTTTCAGTGTGTGGTGAAAGGATTTCAGTGTGTGGGGAAGGTGAATCACTGTGTGGGGCAGTGGATTCTCTGTGTGAGGAAGGTGTTTCAGTGTGTGGGGAAGGGGTTTCTGTGTGTGGGGAAGGGGTTTCAGTTTGTGGGAAATGGTTTCAGTGTGTGGAGAAGGGGTTTCAGTGTGTGGGGAAGGTGTTTCACTTTGTGGGGAAGTGGTTTCAGTGTGTGGGGAATGGTTTCAGTGTGTGGGGTAAGGGTTTCCGTGTGTGGTGAAAGGGTTTCAGTGTGTGGGGAAGGGGTTTCACTGTGTGGGGAAGGGGTTTCAGTGTGTGTGGAAGGGGTTTCTGTGTGTGGGGAAGGGGTTTCATTGTGTGGGGCAAGGGTTTCAGTGTGTGGGGAAGGTGTTTCAGTGTGTGGGGAAGGGTATTCACTGTGTGGGGAAGGGGTTTCAGTGAGTGGGGTAGGGGTTTCAGTGTGTGGGGACGTTGTTTCAGTGTGTTGGGAAGGGGTTTCAGTGTGTGGGGAATGGGTTTCACTGTGTGGGGAAGGGGTTTCAGTATGTGTGGAAGGGGTTTCACTTTGTGGGGAAGGTGTTTCAGTGTGTGGGGAATGGATTTCAGTGTGTGGGGAAGGTGATTCAGTGTGTGGAGAAGGGGATTCTCTGTGTGGGGAAGGGGTTGCAGTGTGTGGGGAAGGGGTTTCAGTGTGTGGGGAAGGTGTTTCAGTGTGTGGGGAATGGTTTCAGTGTGTGGGGTAGGGTTTCAGTGTGTGGGGAATGGTTTCAGCGTGTGGGGAAGGGGTTTCAGTGTGTGGGGAAGGGTTTCAGTGTGTGGGGAAGTGTTTCACTGTGTTGGGAAGTTGTTTCAGTGTTTGGGTAAGGGTTTCAGTGTGTGGCAAATGTTTTCAGTGTGTGGGGAATGGTTTCAGCGTGTGGGGAAGGATTTCATTGTGTGGGGAAGCGTTTCAGTGTGTGGGGAAGGATTTCATTGTGTGGGCAAGGGTTTCAGTGTGTGGGGAAGGGTTTCACTGTGTGGGTAATGGGTTTCAGTGTGTGGGGAAGGGTTTCAGTGTGTGGGTATGGGTTTCAGTGTGTGGGGAAGGGTTTCGGTGTGTGGGGAAAGAGTTTCAGTGTGAGGGGAATGTGTTTCACTGATTGGGGACGGGGTTTCAGTGTGAAGGGTAGGGGTTTCAGTGTGTGGGGAAGGGTTTCAGTGTGTGGGGACGGGGTTTCAGTGTGTGGGGAAGGGGTGTCACTGCGTGGGGATGGGTTTTCAGTGTGTGGGGAAGATGTATCAGTGTGTGGGGATGGGGTTTCAGTGTGTGGGGAAGGGGTTTCAGTGTGTGGGGAAGGGGTTTCAGTGTGGGGGGAAGGGTTTCAGTGTGTGGGGAAAGGTTTCACTGTGTGGGGAAGGTGTTTCAGTGTGTGGGGAAGGGGATTCAGTGTGTGGGGAAGGGTTTCAGTGTGTGGGGAAGGGTTTCAGTGTGTGGGGAATGGTTTCAGCGTGTGGGGAAGGGGTTTTAGTGTGCGGGGAAGGATTTCAGTGTGAGGGGATGGGTTTCAGTGTGTGGAGAAGGGTTTCATTGTGTGGGGAAGGGGTTTCAGTGTGTGGGGAAGGGTTTCAGTGTGTGGGTATGGGTTTCAGTGTGTGGGGAAGGGTTTCAGTGTGTGGGGAAGGAGTTTCAGTGTGTGGGGAAGGTGTTTCACTGTGTGGGGACGGGGTTTCAGTGTGTGGGGAAGGGGTTTCAGTGTGTAGGGTAGGGGTTTCAGTGTGTGGGGAAGGGTTTCAGTGTGTGGGGAATGGGTTTCAGTTGGGTGGGGAAGGGGTGTCACTGTGTGGGGATGGGTTTTCAGTGTGTGGGGAAGATGTTTCAGTGTGAGGGGACGGGGCTTCCGTGTGTGGTGAAAGGGTTTCAGTGTGTGGGGAAGGGTATTCACTGTGTGGGGAAGGGGTTTCAGTGAGTGGGGTAGGGGTTTCAGTGTGTGGGGACGTTGTTTCAGTGTGTTGGGAAGGGGTTTCAGTGTGTGGGGAATGTGTTTCACTGTGTGGGGACGGGGTTTCAGTGTGTGGGGAAGGGGTTTCAGTGTGAAGGGTAGGGGTTTCAGTGTGTGGGGAAGGGTTTCAGTGTGTGGGGACGGGGTTTCAGTGTGTGGGGAAGGGGTGTCACTGTGTGGGGATGGGTTTTCAGTGTGTGGGGAAGATGTATCAGTGTGTGGGGATGGGGTTTCAGTGTGTGGGGAAGGGGTTTCCGTGTGTGGGGAAAGAGTTTCAGTGTGTGGGGAAGTGGTTTCACTGTGTGGGGAAGGGGTTTCACTGTGTGGGGAAGGGGTTTCAGTGTGTGGGAATGGTTTCAGTGTGTGGGGTAAGGGTTTCAGTGTGTGGGGAAGGTGTTTCAGTGTGTGGGGAAGGGGATTCACTGTGTGGGGAAGGGGTTTCAGTGTGTGGGGAAGGGGTTTCAGTGTGTGGGGAAGTTGATTCAGTGTGTGTGGAAGGGGTTTCAGTGTGTGGTGAAGGGGATTCAGTGTGTGGGGAAGTGGTTTCAGTGCGTGGGGAATGGTTTCAGTGTGTGGGGACGGGTTTCAGTGTGTGGGGAAGGGGTTTCACTGTGTGGGGAAAGGGTTTCAGTGTGTGGGGAAGGGGTTTCACTGTGTGGAGAAGGGGTTTCCGTGTGTGGAGAAGGGGTTTCACTGTCTGGCGAAGCGGTTTCAGTGTGTGGGGAATGGTTTCAGTGTGTGGGGAAAGGATTTCAGTGTGTGGGGAAGGTGATTCAGTATGTGGAGAAGGGGATTCTCTGTGTGGGGAAGGGGTTTCAGTGTGTGGGGAAGGGGTTTCAGTGTGTGGGGAAGGGATTTCAGTGTGTGGGGAATGGTTTCAGTGTGTGGGGAAGGGGTTTCAGTGTGTGGGGAAGGGGTTTCAGTGTGTGTTGAAGGGGTTTCAGTGTGTGGGGAATGGTTTCACTGTGTGGGGAAGAGGTTTCAGTGTGTGTGGAAGGGGTTTCAGTGTGTGGGGAATGTGGTTGTGTGTGGGGAAGGTGTTTCAGTGTGTGGGGAATGGTTTCAGTGTGTGGGGAAGGGGTTTCACTGTGTGGGGAAGGCATTTCAGTGTGTGGGGAAGGATTTCAGTGTGTGGGGAAGGATAGCAGTGTGTGGGGAAGGGTTTCAGTGTGTGGGGAAGGGGTTTCAGTGTGTGGGGAACGGTTTCCGTGTGTGGGTATGTGTTTCAGTGTGTGGGGAAGGGTTTCAGTGTTTGGGGAAGGTGTTTCAGTGTGTGGGGAATGTGTTTCACTGTGTGGGCACGGGGTTTCAGTGTGTGGGGAAGGGGTTTCAGTGTGTAGGGTAGGGGTTTCAGTCTGTGGGGAAGGGTTTCAGTGTGTGGGGAAGGGGTTTCAGTGTGTGGGGTAGGGGTTTCAGTGTCTGGGGATGGGATTTCAGTGTGTGGGGAAGATATTTCACTGTTTGGGGACGGGGTGTCAGTGTGTGGGGCAGGGGTTTCCGAGTAGGAAAGTGTTTCAGTGTGTGGGGAAGCGGTTTCACTGTGTGGGGAAGGGGTTTCAGTGTGTGGGGAAGGGGTTTCAGTGTGTGGGGAAATGGTTTCAGTGTGTGGGGAAAGGGTTCCAGTGTGTGGGGATGGTTTTTCAGTGTGTGGGGAAGGGGATTCACTGTGTGCGGTAGGGGTTTCAGTGTGTGGGGAAGGGGTTTCAGTGTGTGGGGACGTTGTTTCAGTATGTGGGGAAGGGGTTTCAGTTTGTGGGGAAGGGGTTTCAGTGTGTGGGGAAGGGGTTTCAGTGCGTGGGGAATGGTTTCAGTGTGTGGGGACAGGCTTCAGTGTGTGGAGAAGGGGTTTCACTGTGTGGGGAAAGGGTTTCAGTGTGTGGGGACGGCGTTTCCCTGTGTGGCGAAGGGGTTTCAGTGTGTGGGGAAGGGGCTTCACTGTTTGGAGAAGGGGTTTCAGTGTGTGGGGAATGGTTTCAGTGTGTGGTGAAAGGATTTCAGTGTGTGGGGAAGGTGAATCACTGTGTGGGGCAGTGGATTCTCTGTGTGAGGAAGGTGTTTCAGTGTGTGGGGAAGGGGTTTCTGTGTGTGGGGAAGGGGTTTCACTTTGTGGGAAATGGTTTCAGTGTGTGGAGAAGGGGTTTCAGTGTGTGGGGAAGGTGTTTCACTTTGTGGGGAAGTGGTTACAGTGTGTGGGGAATGGTTTCAGTGTGTGGGGTAAGGGTTTCCGTGTGTGGTGAAAGGGTTTCAGTGTGTGTGGAAGGGGTTTCACTGTGTGGGGAAGGGGTTTCAGTGTGTGTGGAAGGGGTTTCTGTGTGTGGGGAAGGGGTTTCATTGTGTGGGGCAAGGGTTTCAGTGTGTGGGGAAGGTGTTTCAGTGTGTGGGGAAGGGTATTCACTGTGTGGGGAAGGGGTTTCAGTGAGTGGGGTAGGGGTTTCAGTGTGTGGGGACGTTGTTTCAGTGTGTTGGGAAGGGGTTTCAGTGTGTGGGGAATAGGTTTCACTGTGTGGGGAAGGGGTTTCAGTATGTGTGGAAGGGGTTTCACTTTGTGGGGAAGGTGTTTCAGTGTGTGGGGAATGGATTTCAGTGTGTGGGGAAGGTGATTCAGTGTGTGGAGAAGGGGATTCTCTGTGTGGGGAAGGGGTTGCAGTGTGTGGGGAAGGGGTTTCAGTGTGTGGGGAAGGGGTTTCAGTGTGTGGGGAATGGTTTCAGTGTGTGGGGTAGGGTTTCAGTGTGTGGGGAATGGTTTCAGCGTGTGGGGAAGGGGTTTCAGTGTGTGGGGAAGGGTTTCAGTGTGTGGGGAAGTGTTTCACTGTGTTGGGAAGTTGTTTCAGTGTTTGGGTAAGGGTTTCAGTGTGTGGCAAATGTTTTCAGGGTGTGGGGAATGGTTTCAGCGTGTGGGGAAGGATTTCATTGTGTGGGGAAGCGTTTCAGTGTGTGGGGAAGGATTTCATTGTGTGGGCAAGGGTTTCAGTGTGTGGGGAAGGGTTTCACTGTGTGGGTAATGGGTTTCAGTGTGTGGGGAAGGGTTTCAGTGTGTGGGTATGGGTTTCAGTGTGTGGGGAAGGGTTTCGGTGTGTGGGGAAAGAGTTTCAGTGTGAGGGGAATGTGTTTCACTGATTGGGGACGGGGTTTCAGTGTGTGGGGAAGGGGTTTCAGTGTGAAGGGTAGGGGTTTCAGTGTGTGGGGAAGGGTTTCAGTGTGTGGGGACGGGGTTTCAGTGTGTGGGGAAGGGGTGTCACTGCGTGGGGATGGGTTTTCAGTGTGTGGGGAAGATGTATCAGTGTGTGGGGATGGGGTTTCAGTGTGTGGGGAAGGGGTTTCAGTGTGTGGGGAAGGGGTTTCAGTGTGGGGGGAAGGGTTTCAGTGTGTGGGGAAAGGTTTCACTGTGTGGGGAAGGTGTTTCAGTGTGTGGGGAAGGGGATTCCGTGTGTGGGGAAGGGTTTCAGTGTGTGGGGAAGGGTTTCAGTGTGTGGGGAATGGTTTCAGCGTGTGGGGAAGGGGTTTTAGTGTGCGGGGAAAGATTTCAGTGTGAGGGGATGGGTTTCAGTGTGTGGAGAAGGGTTTCATTGTGTGGGGAAGGGGTTTCAGTGTGTGGGGAAGGGTTTCAGTGTTTGGGTATGGGTTTCAGTGTGTGGGGAAGGGTTTCAGTGTGTGGGGAAGGAGTTTCAGTGTGTGGGGAAGGTGTTTCACTGTGTGGGGACGGGGTTTCAGTGTGTGGGGAAGGGGTTTCAGTGTGTAGGGTAGGGGTTTCAGTGTGTGGGGAAGGGTTTCAGTGTGTGGGGAATGGGTTTCAGTTGGGTGGGGAAGGGGTGTCACTGTGTGGGGATGGGTTTTCAGTGTGTGGGGAAGATGTTTCAGTGTGAGGGGACGGGGCTTCCGTGTGTGGTGAAAGGGTTTCAGTGTGTGGGGAAGGGGTTTCACTGTGTGGGGAAGGGGTTTCAGTGTGTGGGGAAGGGGTTTCTGTGTGTGGGGAAGGGGTTTCATTGTGTGGGGCAAGGGTTTCAGTGTGTGGGGAAGGTGTTTCAGTGCGTGGGGTAAGGGTTTCCGTGTGTGGTGAAAGGGTTTCAGTGTGTGGGGAATGGGTTTCACTGTGTGGGGAAGGGGTTTCAGTGTGTGTGGAAGGGGTTTCTGTGTGTGGGGAAGGGGTTTCATTGTGTGGGGCAAGGGTTTCAGTGTGTGGGGAAGGTGTTTCAGTGTGTGGGGAAGGGTATTCACTGTGTGGGGAAGGGGTTTCAGTGAGTGGGGTAGGGGTTTCAGTGTGTGGGGACGTTGTTTCAGTGTGTTGGGAAGGGGTTTCAGTGTGTGGGGAATGGGTTTCACTGTGTGGGGAAGGGGTTTCAGTATGTGTGGAAGGGGTTTCACTTTGTGGGGAAGGTGTTTCAGTGTGTGGGGAATGGATTTCAGTGTGTGGGGAAGGTGATTCAGTGTGTGGAGAAGGGGATTCTCTGTGTGGGGAAGGGGTTGCAGTGTGTGGGGAAGGGGTTTCAGTGTGTGGGGAAGGGGTTTCAGTGTGTGGGGAATGGTTTCAGTGTGTGGGGTAGGGTTTCAGTGTGTGGGGAATGGTTTCAGCGTGTGGGGAAGGGGTTTCAGTGTGTGGGGAAGGGTTTCAGTGTGTGGGGAAGTGTTTCACTGTGTTGGGAAGTTGTTTCAGTGTTTGGGTAAGGGTTTCAGTGTGTGGCAAATGTTTTCAGGGTGTGGGGAATGGTTTCAGCGTGTGGGGAAGGATTTCATTGTGTGGGGAAGCGTTTCAGTGTGTGGGGAAGGATTTCATTGTGTGGGCAAGGGTTTCAGTGTGTGGGGAAGGGTTTCACTGTGTGGGTAATGGGTTTCAGTGTGTGGGGAAGGGTTTCAGTGTGTGGGTATGGGTTTCAGTGTGTGGGGAAGGGTTTCGGTGTGTGGGGAAAGAGTTTCAGTGTGAGGGGAATGTGTTTCACTGATTGGGGACGGGGTTTCAGTGTGTGGGGAAGGGGTTTCAGTGTGAAGGGTAGGGGTTTCAGTGTGTGGGGAAGGGTTTCAGTGTGTGGGGACGGGGTTTCAGTGTGTGGGGAAGGGGTGTCACTGCGTGGGGATGGGTTTTCAGTGTGTGGGGAAGATGTATCAGTGTGTGGGGATGGGGTTTCAGTGTGTGTGGAAGGGGTTTCAGTGTGTGGGGAAGGGGTTTCAGTGTGGGGGGAAGGGTTTCAGTGTGTGGGGAAAGGTTTCACTGTGTGGGGAAGGTGTTTCAGTGTGTGGGGAAGGGGATTCAGTGTGTGGGGAAGGGTTTCAGTGTGTGGGGAAGGGTTTCAGTGTGTGGGGAATGGTTTCAGCGTGTGGGGAAGGGGTTTTAGTGTGCGGGGAAGGATTTCAGTGTGAGGGGATGGGTTTCAGTGTGTGGAGAAGGGTTTCATTGTGTGGGGAAGGGGTTTCACTGTGTGGGGAAGGGGTTTCAGTGTGTGTGGAAGGGGTTTCTGTGTGTGGGGAAGGGGTTTCATTGTGTGGGGCAAGGGTTTCAGTGTGTGGGGAAGGTGTTTCAGTGTGTGGGGAAGGGTATTCACTGTGTGGGGAAGGGGTTTCAGTGAGTGGGGTAGGGGTTTCAGTGTGTGGGGACGTTGTTTCAGTGTGTTGGGAAGGGGTTTCAGTGTGTGGGGAATGGGTTTCACTGTGTGGGGAAGGGGTTTCAGTATGTGTGGAAGGGGTTTCACTTTGTGGGGAAGGTGTTTCAGTGTGTGGGGAATGGATTTCAGTGTGTGGGGAAGGTGATTCAGTGTGTGGAGAAGGGGATTCTCTGTGTGGGGAAGGGGTTGCAGTGTGTGGGGAAGGGGTTTCAGTGTGTGGGGAAGGGGTTTCAGTGTGTGGGGAATGGTTTCAGTGTGTGGGGTAGGGTTTCAGTGTGTGGGGAATGGTTTCAGCGTGTGGGGAAGGGGTTTCAGTGTGTGGGGAAGGGTTTCAGTGTGTGGGGAAGTGTTTCACTGTGTTGGGAAGTTGTTTCAGTGTTTGGGTAAGGGTTTCAGTGTGTGGCAAATGTTTTCAGGGTGTGGGGAATGGTTTCAGCGTGTGGGGAAGGATTTCATTGTGTGGGGAAGCGTTTCAGTGTGTGGGGAAGGATTTCATTGTGTGGGCAAGGGTTTCAGTGTGTGGGGAAGGGTTTCACTGTGTGGGTAATGGGTTTCAGTGTGTGGGGAAGGGTTTCAGTGTGTGGGTATGGGTTTCAGTGTGTGGGGAAGGGTTTCGGTGTGTGGGGAAAGAGTTTCAGTGTGAGGGGAATGTGTTTCACTGATTGGGGACGGGGTTTCAGTGTGTGGGGAAGGGGTTTCAGTGTGAAGGGTAGGGGTTTCAGTGTGTGGGGAAGGGTTTCAGTGTGTGGGGACGGGGTTTCAGTGTGTGGGGAAGGGGTGTCACTGCGTGGGGATGGGTTTTCAGTGTGTGGGGAAGATGTATCAGTGTGTGGGGATGGGGTTTCAGTGTGTGTGGAAGGGGTTTCAGTGTGTGGGGAAGGGGTTTCAGTGTGGGGGGAAGGGTTTCAGTGTGTGGGGAAAGGTTTCACTGTGTGGGGAAGGTGTTTCAGTGTGTGGGGAAGGGGATTCAGTCTGTGGGGAAGGGTTTCAGTGTGTGGGGAAGGGTTTCAGTGTGTGGGGAATGGTTTCAGCGTGTGGGGAAGGGGTTTTAGTGTGCGGGGAAGGATTTCAGTGTGAGGGGATGGGTTTCAGTGTGTGGAGAAGGGTTTCATTGTGTGGGGAAGGGGTTTCAGTGTGTGGGGAAGGGTTTCAGTGTGTGGGTATGGGTTTCAGTGTGTGGGGAAGGGTTTCAGTGTGTGGGGAAGGAGTTTCAGTGTGTGGGGAAGGTGTTTCACTGTGTGGGGACGGGGTTTCAGTGTGTGGGGAAGGGGTTTCAGTGTGTAGGGTAGGGGTTTCAGTGTGTGGGGAAGGGTTTCAGTGTGTGGGGAATGGGTTTCAGTTGGGTGGGGAAGGGGTGTCACTGTGTGGGGATGGGTTTTCAGTGTGTGGGGAAGATGTTTCAGTGTGAGGGGACGGGGCTTCCGTGTGTGGTGAAAGGGTTTCAGTGTGTGGGGAAGGGGTTTCACTGTGTGGGGAAGGGGTTTCAGTGTGTGGGGAAGGGGTTTCTGTGTGTGGGGAAGGGGTTTCATTGTGTGGGGCAAGGGTTTCAGTGTGTGGGGAAGGTGTTTCAGTGCGTGGGGTAGGGGTTTTGGTGTGTGGGGACGTTGTTTCTGTGTGTTGGGAAGGGGTTTCAGTGTGTGGGGAATGGGTTTCACTGTGTGGGGAAGGGGTTTCAGTATGTGTGGAAGGGGTTTCACTTTGTGGGGAAGGGGTTTCAGTGTGTGGGGAATGGTTTCAGTGTGTGGGGAAAGGATTTCAGTGTGTGGGGAAGGTGATTCAGTGTGTGGAGAAGGGGATTCTCTGTGTGGGGAAGGGGTTACAGTGTGTGGGGAAGGGGTTTCAGTGTGTGGGGAAGGGGTTTCAGTGTGTGGGGAATGGTTTCAGTGTGTGGGGAAGGGTTTCAGTGTGTGGGGAATGGTTTCAGCGTGTGGGGAATGGGTTTCAGTGTGTGGGGAAGGGTTTCAGTGTGTGGGGAAGTGTTTCACTGTGTTGGGAAGTTGTTTCAGAGTGTGAGTAAGGGTTTCAGTGTGTGGGAAATGTTTTCAGGGTGTGGGGAATGGTTTCAGCGTGTGGGGAAGGATTTCATTGTGTGGGGAAGCGTTTCAGTGTGTGGGGAAGGATTTCATTGTGTGGGGAAGGGTTTCAGTGTGTGGGGAAGGGTTTCACTGTGTGTGTAATGGGTTTCAGTGTGTGGGGAAGGGTTTCAGTGTGTGGGTATGGGTTTCAGTGTGTGGGGAAGGGTTTCGGTGTGTGGGGAAGGAGTTTCAGTGTGAGGGGAATGTGTTTCACTGTGTGGGGACGGGGTTTCAGTGTGTGGGGAAGGGGTTTCAGTGTGAAGGGTAGGGGTGTCACTGTGTGGGGATGGGTTTTCAGTGTGTGGGGAAGATGTATCAGTGTGTGACGGTGGGGTTTCAGTGTGTGGGGAAGGGGTTTCAGTGTGTGGGGAAAGGGTTTCAGTGTGTGGGGAAGTGGTTTCACTGTGTGGGGAAGGGGTTTCACTGTGTGGGGAAGGGGTTTCAATGTGTGTGGAATGGTTTCAGTGTGTGGGGTAAGGGTTTCAGTGTGTGGGGAAGGGGTTTCAGTGTGTGGGGAAGGGGATTCACTGTGTGGGGAAGGGGTTTGAGTGTGTGGGGAAGGGGTTTCAGTGTGTGGGGACGTTGTTTCAGTGTGTGTGGAAGGGGTTTCAGTGTGTGGGGAAGGGGTTTCAGTGTGTGGGGAAGTGGTTTCAGTGTGTGGGGAATGGTTTCAGTGTGTGGGGACGGGTTTCAGTGGGTGGGGAAGGGGTTTCACTGTGTGGGGAAGGATTACATTGTGTGGGGAAGGGTTTCAGTGTGTGGGAAAGGGTTTCACTATGTGGGTAATGGGTTTCAGTGTGTGGGGAAGGGTTTCAGTGTGTGGGTATGGGTTTCAGTGTGTGGGGAAGGGGTTTGGTGTGTGGGGAAGGAGATTCAGTGTGAGGGCAATGTGTTTCACTGTGTGGGGATCGGGTTTCAGTGTGTGGGGAAGGGGTTTCAGTGTGAAGGGTAGGGGTTTCAGTGTGTGGGGAAGGGTTTCAGTGTGTGGGGACGGGGTTTCAGTGTGTGGGGAAGGGGTGTCACTGTGTGGGGATGGGTTTTCAGTGTGTGGGGAAGATGTATCAGTGTGTGGGGATGGGGTTTCTGTGTGTGGGGAAGGGGTTTCCGTGTGTGGGGAAAGGGTTTCAGTGTGTGGGGAAGTGGTTTAACTGTGTGGGGAAGGGGTTTCACTGTGTGGGGAAGGGGTTTCAGTGTGTGGGGAATGGTTTCAGTGTGTGGGGTAAGGGTTTCAGTGTGTGGGGAAGGTGTTTCAGTGTGTGGGGAAGGGGATTCACTGTGTGGGGAAGGGGTTTCAGTGTGTGGGGAAGGGGTTTCAGTGTGTGGGGACGGGTTTCAGTGTGTGGGAAGGGGTTTCACTGTGTGGGTAATGGGTTTCAGTGCGTGGGGAAGGGTTTCAGTGTGTGGGTATTGGTTTCAGTGTGTGGGGAAGAGTTTCGGTGTGTGGGGAAGGAGTTTCAGTGTGAGGGGAATGTGTTTCACTGTGTGGGGACGGGGTTTCAGTGTGTGGGGAAGGGGTTTCAGTGTGAAGGGTAGGGGTTTCAGTATGTGGGGAAGGGTTTCAGTGTGTGGGGACGGGGTTTCAGTGTGTGGGGAAGAGGTGTCACTGTGTGGGGATGGATTTTCAGTGTGTGGGGAAGATGTATCAGTGTGTGGGGATGGGGTTTCAGTGTGTGGGGAAGGGGTTTCCGTGTGTGGGGAAAGAGTTTCAGTGTGTGGGGAAGTGGTTTCACTGTGTGGGGAAGGGGTTTCACTGTGTGGGGAAGGGGTTTCAGTGTGTGGGGAATGGTTTCAGTGTGTGGGGTAAGGGTTTCAGTGTGTGGGGAAGGTGTTTCAGTGTGTGGGGAAGGGGATTCACTGTGTGGGGAAGGGGTTTCAGTGTGTGGGGAAGGGGTTTCAGTGTGTGGGGAAGTTGATTCAGTGTGTGTGGAAGGGGTTTCAGTGTGTGGTGAAGGGGATTCAATGTGTGGGGAAGTGGTTTCAGTGCGTGGGGAATGGTTTCAGTGTGTGGGGACGGGTTTCAGTGTGTGGGGAAGGGGTTTCACTGTGTGGGGAAAGGGTTTCAGTGTGTGGGGAAGGGGTGTCACAGTGTGGAGAAGGGGTTTCAGTGTGTGGGGAAGGGGTTTCACTGTCTGGCGAAGCTGTTTCAGTGTGTGGGGAATGGTTTCAGTGTGTGGGGAAAGAATTTCAGTGTGTGGGGAAGGGTTTCAGTGTGTGAGGAAGGGTTTCACTGTGAGGGTAATGGGTTTCAGTGTGTGGGGAAGGGTTTCAGTGTGTGGGTATGGGTTTCAGTGTGTGGGGAAGGGTTTCGGTGTGTGGGGAAGGAGTTTCAGTGTGAGGGGAATGTGTTTCACTGTGTGGGGACGGGGTTTCAGTGTGTGGGGAAGGGGTTTCAGTGTGAAGGGTAGGGGTGTCACTGTGTGGGGATGGGTTTTCCGTGTGTGGGGAAGATGTATCAGTGTGTGAGGATGGGGTTCAGTGTGTGGGGAAGGGGTTTCAGTGTGTGGGGAAGGGGTTTCAGTGTGTGGGGAAGGGGTTTCAGTGTGAAGGGTAGGGGTTTCAGTGTGTGGGGAAGGGTTTCAGTGTGTGGGGACGGGGTTTCAGTGTGTGGGGAAGGGGTGTCACTGCGTGGGGATGGGTTTTCAGTGTGTGGGGAAGATGTATCAGTGTGTGGGGATGGGGTTTCAGTGTGTGGGGAAGGGGTTTCAGTGTGTGGGGATGGGGTTTCAGTGTGGGGGGAAGGGTTTCAGTGTGTGGGGAAAGGTTTCACTGTGTGGGGAAGGTGTTTCAGTGTGTGGGGAAGGGGATTCAGTGTGTGGGGAAGGGTTTCAGTGTGTGGGGAAGGGTTTCAGTGTGTGGGGAATGGTTTCAGCGTGTGGGGAAGGGGTTTTAGTGTGCGGGGAAGGATTTCAGTGTGAGGGGATGGGTTTCAGTGTGTGGAGAAGGGTTTCATTGTGTGGGGAAGGGGTTTCAGTGTGTGGGGAAGGGTTTCAGTGTGTGGGTATGGGTTTCAGTGTGTGGGGAAGGGTTTCAGTGTGTGGGGAAGGAGTTTCAGTGTGTGGGGAAGGTGTTTCACTGTGTGGGGACGGGGTTTCAGTGTGTGGGGAAGGGGTTTCAGTGTGTAGGGTAGGGGTTTCAGTGTGTGGGGAAGGGTTTCAGTGTGTGGGGAATGGGTTTCAGTTGGGTGGGGAAGGGGTGTCACTGTGTGGGGATGGGTTTTCAGTGTGTGGGGAAGATGTTTCAGTGTGAGGGGACGGGGCTTCCGTGTGTGGTGAAAGGGTTTCAGTGTGTGGGGAAGGGGTTTCACTGTGTGGGGAAGGGGTTTCAGTGTGTGGGGAAGGGGTTTCTGTGTGTGGGGAAGTGGTTTCATTGTGTGGGGCAAGGGTTTCAGTGTGTGGGGAAGGTGTTTCACTGCGTGGGGTAGGGGTTTTGGTGTGTGGGGACGTTGTTTCAGTGTGTTGGGAAGGGGTTTCAGTGTGTGGGGAATGGGTTTCACTGTGTGGGGAAGGGGTTTCAGTATGTGTGGAAGGGGTTTCACTTTGTGGGGAAGGGGTTTCAGTGTGTGGGGAATGGTTTCAGTGTGTGGGGAAAGGATTTCAGTGTGTGGGGAAGGTGATTCAGTGTGTGGAGAAGGGGATTCTCTGTGTGGGGAAGGGGTTACAGTGTGTGGGGAAGGGGTTTCAGTGTGTGGGGAAGGGGTTTCAGTGTGTGGGGAATGGTTTCAGTGTGTGGGGAAGGGTTTCAGTGTGTGGGGAATGGTTTCAGCGTGTGGGGAATGGGTTTCAGTGTGTGGGGAAGGGTTTCAGTGTGTGGGGAAGTGTTTCACTGTGTTGGGAAGTTGTTTCAGTGTGTGAGTAAGGGTTTCAGTGTGTGGGAAATGTTTTCAGGGTGTGGGGAATGGTTTCAGCGTGTGGGGAAGGATTTCTTTGTGTGGGGAAGCGTTTCAGTGTGTGGGGAAGGATTTCATTGTGTGGGGAAGGGTTTCAGTGTGTGGGGAAGGGTTTCACTGTGTGTGTAATGGGTTTCAGTGTGTGGGGAAGGGTTTCAGTGTGTGGGTATGGGTTTCAGTGTGTGGGGAAGGGTTTCGGTGTGTGGGGAAGGAGTTTCAGTGTGAGGGGAATGTGTTTCACTGTGTGGGGACGGGGTTTCAGTGTGTGGGGAAGGGGTTTCAGTGTGAAGGGTAGGGGTGTCACTGTGTGGGGATGGGTTTTCAGTGTGTGGGGAAGATGTATCAGTGTGTGAGGGTGGGGTTTCAGTGTGTGGGGAAGGGGTTTCAGTGTGTGGGGAAAGGGTTTCAGTGTGTGGGGAAGTGGTTTCACTGTGTGGGGAAGGGGTTTCACTGTGTGGGGAAGGGGTTTCAATGTGTGTGGAATGGTTTCAGTGTGTGGGGTAAGGGTTTCAGTGTGTGGGGAAGGGGTTTCAGTGTGTGGGGAAGGGGATTCACTGTGTGGGGAAGGGGTTTGAGTGTGTGGGGAAGGGGTTTCAGTGTGTGGGGACGTTGTTTCAGTGTGTGTGGAAGGGGTTTCAGTGTGTGGGGAAGGGGTTTCAGTGTGTGGGGAAGTGGTTTCAGTGTGTGGGGAATGGTTTCAGTGTGTGGGGACGGGTTTCAGTGGGTGGGGAAGGGGTTTCACTGTGTGGGGAAGGATTACATTGTGTGGGGAAGGGTTTCAGTGTGTGGGAAAGGGTTTCACTATGTGGGTAATGGGTTTCAGTGTGTGGGGAAGGGTTTCAGTGTGTGGGTATGGGTTTCAGTGTGTGGGGAAGGGGTTTGGTGTGTGGGGAAGGAGATTCAGTGTGAGGGCAATGTGTTTCACTGTGTGGGGATCGGGTTTCAGTGTGTGGGGAAGGGGTTTCAGTGTGAAGGGTAGGGGTTTCAGTGTGTGGGGAAGGGTTTCAGTGTGTGGGGACGGGGTTTCAGTGTGTGGGGAAGAGGTGTCACTGTGTGGGGATGGGTTTTCAGTGTGTGGGGAAGATGTATCAGTGTGTGGGGAAGGGGTTTCAGTGTGTGGGGAAGGGGTTTCCGTGTGTGGGGAAAGAGTTTCAGTGTGTGGGGAAGTGGTTTCACTGTGTGGGGAAGGGGTTTCACTGTGTGGGGAAGGGGTTTCAGTGTGTGGGGAATGGTTTCAGTGTGTGGGGTAAGGGTTTCAGTGTGTGGGGAAGGTGTTTCAGTGTGTGGGGAAGGGGATTCACTGTGTGGGGAAGGGGTTTCAGTGTGTGGGGAAGGGGTTTCAGTGTGTGGGGAAGTTGATTCAGTGTGTGTGGAAGGGGTTTCAGTGTGTGGTGAAGGGGATTCAGAGTGTGGGGAAGTGGTTTCAGTGCGTGGGGAATGGTTTCAGTGTGTGGGGACGGGTTTCAGTGTGTGGGGAAGGGGTTTCACTGTGTGGGGAAAGGGTTTCAGTGTGTGGGGAAGGGGTTTCACTGTGTGGAGAAGGGGTTTCAGTGTGTGGGGAAGGGGTTTCACTGTCTGGCGAAGCGGTTTCAGTGTGTGGGGAATGGTTTCAGTGTGTGGGGAAAGAATTTCAGTGTGTGGGGAAGGGTTTCAGTGTGTGAGGAAGGGTTTCACTGTGTGGGTAATGGGTTTTAGTGTGTGGGGAAGGGTTTCAGTGTGTGGGTATGGGTTTCAGTGTGTGGGGAAGGGTTTCGGTGTGTGGGGAAGGAGTTTCAGTGTGAGGGGAATGTGTTTCACTGAGTGGGGACGGGGTTTCAGTGTGTGGGGAAGGGGTTTCAGTGTGAAGGGTAGGGGTGTTACTGTGTGGGGATGGGTTTTCAGTGTGTGGGGAAGATGTATCAGTGTGTGAGGATGGGGTTCAGTGTGTGGGGAAGGGGTTTCAGTGTGTGGGGAAAGGGTTTCAGTGTGTGGGGAAGTGGTTTCACTGTGTGGGGAAGGGGTTTCACTGTGTGGGGAAGGGGTTTCAGTGTGTGGGGAATGGTTTCAGTGTGTGGGGTAAGGGTTTCAGTGTGTGGGGAAGGGGTTTCAGTGTGTGGGGAAGGGGATTCACTGTGTGGGGAAGGGGTTTGAGTGTGTGGGGAAGGGGTTTCAGTGTGTGGGGACGTTGTTTCAGTGTGTGTGTAAGGGGTTTCAGTGTGTGGGGAAGGGGTTTCAGTGTGTGGAGAAGTGGTTTCAGTGCGTGGGGAATGGTGTCAGTGTGTGGGGACGGGTTTCAGTGGGTGGGGAAGGGGTTTCACTGTGTGGGGAATGATTACATTGTGTGGGCAAGGGTTTCAGTGTGTGGGGAAGGGTTTCACTATGTGGGTAATGGGTTACAGTGTGTGGGGAAGGGTTTCAGTGTGTGGGTATGGGTTTCAGTGTGTGGGGAAGGGGTTTGGTGTGTGGGGAAGGAGATTCAGTGTGATGGCAATGTGTTTCACTGTGTGGGAATGGGGTTTCAGTGTGTGGGGAAGGGGTTTCAGTGTGAAGGGTAGGGGTTTCAGTGTGTGGGGAAGGGTTTCAGTGTGTGGGGACGGGGTTTCAGTGTGTGGGGAAGGGGTGTCACTGTGTGGGGATGGGTTTTCAGTGTGTGGGGAAGAAGTATCAGTGTATGGGGATGGGGTTTCAGTGTGTGGGGAAGGGGTTTCCGTGTGTGGGGAAAGGGTTTCAGTGTGTGGGGAAGTGGTTTAACTGTGTGGGGAAGGGGTTTCACTGTGTGGGGAAGGGGTTTCAGTGTGTGGGGAATGGTTTCAGTGTGTGGGGTAAGGGTTTCAGTGTGTGGGGAAGGTGTTTCAGTGTGTGGGGAAGGGGATTCACTGTGTGGGGAAGGGGTTTCAGTGTGTGGGGAAGGGGTTTCAGTGTGTGGGGACGGGTTTCAGTGTGTGGGGAAGGGGTTCCACTGTGTGGGTAATGGGTTTCAGTGCGTGGGGAAGGGTTTCAGTGTGTGGGTATGGGTTTCAGTGTGTGGGGAAGAGTTTCGGTGTGTGGGGAAGGAGTTTCAGTGTGAGGGGAATGTGTTTCACTGTGTGGGGACGGGGTTTCAGTGTGTGGGGAAGGGGTTTCAGTGTGAAGGGTAGGGGTTTCAGTGTGTGGGGAAGGGTTTCAGTGTGTGGGGACGGGGTTTCAATGTGTGGGGAAGGGGTGTCACTGTGTGGGGATGGGTTTTCAGTGTGTGGGGAAGATGTATCAGTGTGTGGGGATGGGGTTTCAGTGTGTGGGGAAGGGGTTTCCGTGTGTGGGGAAAGAGTTTCAGTGTGTGGGGAAGTGGTTTCACTGTGTGGGGAAGGGGTTTCACTGTGTGGGGAAGGGGTTTCAGTGTGTGGGAATGGTTTCAGTGTGTGGGGTAAGGGTTTCAGTGTGTGGGGAAGGTGTTTCAGTGT
Source organism: Heterodontus francisci (assembly GCF_036365525.1). NCBI lineage: Eukaryota > Metazoa > Chordata > Chondrichthyes > Heterodontiformes > Heterodontidae > Heterodontus > Heterodontus francisci. The sequence goes on from NC_090386.1 coordinate 10,079,037, forward strand.
GTGGGGAAGGGGATTCACTGTGTGGGGAAGGTGTTTCAGTGTGTGGGGAAGGGGATTCAGTGTGTGGGGAAGTGGTTTCAGTGCGTGGGGAATGGTTTCAGTGTGTGGGGACGGGTTTCAGTGTGTGGGGAAGGGGTTTCACTGTGTGGGGAAAGGGTTTCAGTGTGTGGGGAAGGGCTTTCACTGTGTGGAGAAGGGGTTTCAGTGTGTGGAGAAGGGGTTTCACTGTCTGGCGAAGCGGTTTCAGTGAGTGGGGAATGGTTTCAGTGTGTGGGGAAAGGATTTCAGTGTGTGGGGAAGGTGATTCAGTATGTGGAGAAGGGGAGTCTCTGTGTGGGGAAGGGGTTTCAGTGTGTGGGGAAGGGGTTTCAGTGTGTGGGGAAGGGGTTTCAGTGTGTGGGGAATGGTTTCAGTGTGTGGGGAAGGTGTTTCAGTGTGTGGGGAAGGGGTTTCAGTGTGTGTTGAAGGGGTTTCAGTGTGTGGGGAATGGTTTCACTGTGTGGGGAAGAGGTTTCAGTGTGTGTGGAAGGGGTTTCAGTGTGTGGGGAATGTGGTTGTGTGTGGGGAAGGTGTTTCAGTGTGTGGGGAATGGTTTCAGTGTGTGGGGAAGGGGTTTCACTGTGTGGGGAAGGGGTTTCAGTGTGTGGGGAAGGATTTCAGTGTGTGGGGAAGGATAGCAGTGTGTGGGGAAGGGTTTCAGTGTGTGGGGAAGGGGTTTCAGTGTGTGGGGAACGGTTTCCGTGTGTGGGTATGTGTTTCAGTGTGTGGTGAAGGGTTTCAGTGTTTGGGGAAGGTGTTTCAGTGTGTGGGGAATGTGTTTCACTGTGTGGGGACGGGGTTTCAGTGTGTGGGGAAGGGGTTTCAGTGTGTAGGGTAGGGGTTTCAGTCTGTGGGGAAGGGTTTCAGTGTGTGGGGAAGGGGTTTCAGTGTGTGGGGTAGGGGTTTCAGTGTGTGGGGATGGGATTTCAGTGTGTGGGGAAGATATTTCACTGTTTGGGGACGGGGTTTCAGTCTGTGGGGCAGGGGTTTCCGAGTAGGAAAGTGTTTCAGTGTGTGGGGAAGCGGTTTCACTGTGTGGGGAAGGGGTTTCAGTGTGTGGGGAAGGGGTTTCAGTGTGTGGGGAAATGGTTTCAGTGTGTGGGGAAAGGGTTCCAGTGTGTGGGGATGGTTTTTCAGTGTGTGGGGAAGCGGATTCACTGTGTGCGGTAGGGGTTTCAGTGTGTGGGGAAGGGGTTTCAGTGTGTGGGGACGTTGTTTCAGTATGTGGGGAAGGGGTTTCAGTTTGTGGGGAAGGGGTTTCAGTGTGTGGGGAAGGGGTTTCAGTGCGTGGGGAATGGTTTCAGTGTGTGGGGACAGGCTTCAGTGTGTGGAGAAGGGGTTTCACTGTGTGGGGAAAGGGTTTCAGTGTGTGGGGAAGGCGTTTCCCTGTGTGGCGAAGGGGTTTCAGTGTGTGGGGAAGGGGCTTCACTGTTTGGAGAAGGGGTTTCAGTGTGTGGGGAATGGTTTCAGTGTGTGGTGAAAGGATTTCAGTGTGTGGGGAAGGTGAATCACTGTGTGGGGCAGTGGATTCTCTGTGTGGGGAAGGTGTTTCAGTGTGTGGGGAAGGGGTTTCTGTGTGTGGGGAAGGGGTTTCAGTTTGTGGGAAATGGTTTCAGTGTGTGGGGAAGCGGTTTCAGTGTGTGGGGAAGGTGTTTCACTGTGTGGGGAAGGGGTTTCAGTGTGTGGGGAATGGTTTCAGTGTGTGGGGTAAGGGTTTCCGTGTGTGGTGAAAGGGTTTCAGTGTGTGGGGAAGGTGAATCACTGTGTGGGGCAGTTGATTCTCTGTGTGGGGAAGGTGTTTCAGTGTGTGGGGAAGGGGTTTCTATGTGTGGGGAAGGGGTTTCAGTTTGTGGGAAATGGTTTCAGTGTGTGGGGAAGCGGTTTCAGTGTGTGGGGAAGGTGTTTCACTGTGTGGGGAAGGGGTTTCAGTGTGTGGGGAATGGTTTCAGTGTGTGGGGTAAGGGTTTCCGTGTGTGGTGAAAGGGTTTCAGTGTGTGGGGAAGGGGTTTCACTGTGTGGGGAAGGGGTTTCAGTGTGTGTGGAAGGGGTTTCTGTGTGTGGGGAAGGGGTTTCATTGTGTGGGGCAAGGGTTTCAGTGTGTGGGGAAGGTGTTTCAGTGTGTGGGGAAGGTTATTCACTGTGTGGGGAAGGGGTTTCAGTGAGTGGGGTAGGGGTTTCGGTGTGTGGGGACGTTGTTTCAGTGTGTTGGGAAGGGGTTTCAGTGTGTGGGGAATGGGTTTCACTGTGTGGGGAAGGGGTTTCAGTATGTGTGGAAGGGGTTTCACTTTGTGGGGAAGGGGTTTCAGTGTGTGGGGAATGGTTTCAGTGTGTGGGGAAAGGATTTCAGTGTGTGGGGAAGGTGATTCAGTGTGTGGAGAAGGGGATTCTCTGTGTGGGGAAGGGGTTACAGTGTGTGGGGAAGGGGTTTCAGTGTGTGGGGAAGGGGTTTCAGTGTGTGGGGAATGGTTTCAGTGTGTGAGGTAGGGTTTCAGTGTGTGGGGAATGGTTTCAGCGTGTGGGGAAGGGGTTTCAGTGTGTGGGGAAGGGTTTCAGTGTGTGGGGAAGTGTTTCACTGTGTTGGGAAGTTGTTTCAGTGTGTGGGTAAGGGTTTCAGTGTGTGGGAAATGTTTTCAGGGTGTGGGGAATGGTTTCAGCGTGTGGGGAAGGATTTCATTGTGTGTGGAAGCGTTTCAGTGTGTGGGGAAGGATTTCATTGTGTGGGGAAGGGTTTCAGTGTGTGGGGAAGGGTTTCACTGTGTGGGTAATGGGTTTCAGTGTGTGGGGAAGGGTTTCAGTGTGTGGGTATGGGTTTCAGTATGTGGGGAAGGGTTTCGGTGTGTGGGGAAGGAGTTTCAGTGTGAGGGGAATGTGTTTCACTGTGTGGGGACGGGGTTTCAGTGTGTGGGGAAGGGGTTTCAGTGTGAAGGGTAGGGGTTTCAGTGTGTGGGGAAGGGTTTCAGTGTGTGGGGACGGGGTTTCAGTGTGTGGGGAAGGGGTGTCACTGTGTGGGGATGGGTTTTCAGTGTGTGGGGAAGATGTATCAGTGTGTGGGGATGGGGTTTCAGTGTGTGGGGAAGGGGTTTCAGTGTGTGGGGAAGGGGTTTCAGTGTGGGGGGAAGGGTTTCAGTGTGTGGGGAAAGGTTTCACTGTCTGGGGAAGGTGTTTCAGTGTGTGGGGAAGGGGTTTCAGTGTGTGGGGAAGGGTTTCAGTGTGTGGGGAAGGGTTTCAGTGTGTGGGGAATGGTTTCAGCGTGTGGGGAAGTGGTTTTAGTGTGCGGGGAAGGGTTTCAGTGTGAGGGGATGGGTTTCAGTGTGTGGAGAAGGGTTTCATTGTGTGGGGAAGGGGTTTCAGTGTGTGGGGAAGGGTTTCAGTGTGTGGGTATGGGTTTCAGTGTGTGGGGAAGGGTTTCAGTGTGTGGGGAAGGAGTTTCAGTGTGTGGGGAAGGTGTTTCACTGTGTGGGGACGGGGTTTCAGTGTGTGGGGAAGGGGTTTCAGTGTGTAGGGTAGGGGTTTCAGTGTGTGGGGAAGGGTTTCAGTGTGTGGGGAATGGGTTTCAGTGTGTGGGGAAGGGGTGTCACTGTGTGGGGATGGGTTTTCAGTGTGTGGGGAAGATGTTTCAGTGTGAGGGGAAGGGGCTTCCGTGTGTGGTGAAAGGGTTTCAGTGTGTGGGGAAGGGGTTTCACTGTGTGGGGAAGGGGTTTCAGTGTGTGGGGAAGGGGTTTCTGTGTGTGCGGAAGGGGTTTCATTGTGTGGGGCAAGGGTTTCAGTGTGTGGGGAAGGTGTTTCAGTGTGTGGGGAAGGGTATTCACTGTGTGGGGAAGGGGTTTCAGTGAGTGGGGTAGGGGTTTCGGTGTGTGGGGACGTTGTTTCAGTGTGTTGGGAAGGGGTTTCAGTGTGTGGGGAATGGGTTTCACTGTGTGGGGAAGGGTTTCAGTGTGTGGGGAATGGTTTCAGTGTGTGGGAAAGGATTTCAGTGTGTGGGGAAGGTGATTCAGTGTGTGGAGAAGGGGATTCTCTGTGTGGGGAAGGGGTTACAGTGTGTGGGGAAGGGGTTTCAGTGTGTGGGGAAGGGGTTTCAGTGTGTGGGGAATGGTTTCAGTGTGTGGGGAAGGGTTTCAGTGTGTGGGGAATGGTTTCAGCGTGTGGGGAATGGGTTTCAGTGTGTGGGGAAGGGTTTCAGTGTGTGGGGAAGTGTTTCACTGTGTTGGGAAGTTGTTTCAGTGTGTGAGTAAGGGTTTCAGTGTGTGGGAAATGTTTTCAGGGTGTGGGGAATGGTTTCAGCGTGTGGGGAAGGATTTCATTGTGTGGGGAAGCGTTTCAGTGTGTGGGGAAGGATTTCATTGTGTGGGGAAGGGTTTCAGTGTGTGGGGAAGGGTTTCACTGTGTGGGTAATGGGTTTCAGTGTGTGGGGAAGGGTTTCAGTGTGTGGGTATGGGTTTCAGTGTGTGGGGAAGGGTATCGGTGTGTGGGGAAGGAGTTTCAGTGTGAGGGGAATGTGTTTCACTGTGTGGGGACGGGGTTTCAGTGTGTGGGGAAGGGGTTTCAGTGTGAAGGGTAGGGGTGTCACTGTGTGGGGATGGGTTTTCAGTGTGTGAGGAAGATGTATCAGTGTGTGAGGATGGGGTTTCAGTGTGTGGGGAAGGGGTTTCAGTGTGTGGGGAAAGGGTTTCAGTGTGTGGGGAAGTGGTTTCACTGTGTGGGGAAGGGGTTTCACTGTGTGGGGAAGGGGTTTCAGTGTGTGGGGAAGGGGTTTCAGTGTGTGGGGAATGGTTTCAGTGTGTGGGGTAAGGGTTTCAGTGTGTGGGGAAGGGGTTTCAGTGTGTGGGGAAGGGGATTCACTGTGTGGGGAAGGGTTTTCAGTGTGTGGGGAAGGGGTTTCAGTGTGTGGGGACGTTGTTTCAGTGTGTGTGGAAGGGGTTTCAGTGTGTGGGGAAGGGGTTTCAGTGTGTGGGGAAGTGGTTTCCGTGCGTGGGGAATGGTTTCAGTGTGTGGGGACGGGTTTCAGTGGGTGGGGTAGGGGTTTCACTGTGTGGGGAAGGATTACATTGTGTGGGGAAGGGTTTCAGTGTGTGGGAAAGGGTTTCACTATGTGGGTAATGGGTTTCAGTGTGTGGGGAAGGGTTTCAGTGTGTGGGTATGGGTTTCAGTGTGTGGGGAAGGGGTTTGGTGTGTGGGGAAGGAGATTCAGTGTGAGGGCAATGTGTTTCACTGTGTGGGGATGGGGTTTCAGTGTGTGGGGAAGGGGTTTCAGTGTGAAGGGTAGGGGTTTCAGTGTGTGGGGAATGGTTTCAGTGTGTGGGGACGGGGTTTCAGTGTGTGGGGAAGGGGTGTCACTGTGTGGGGATGGGTTTTCAGTGTGTGGGGAAGATGTATCAGTGTGTGGGGATGGGGTTTCAGTGTGTGGGGAAGGGGTTTCCGTGTGTGGGGAAAGAGTTTCAGTATGTGGGGAAGTGGTTTAACTGTGTGGGGAAGGGGTTTCACTGTGTGGGGAAGGGGTTTCAGTGTGTGGGGAATGGTTTCAGTGTGTGGGGTAAGGGTTTCAGTGTGTGGGGAAGGTGTTTCAGTATGTGGGGAAGGGGATTCACTGTGTGGGGAAGGGGTTTCAGTGTGTGGGGAAGGGGTTTCAGTGTGTGGGGACGGGTTTCAGTGAGTGGGGAAGGGGTTTCACTGTGTGGGTAATGGGTTTCAATGCGTGGGGAAGGGTTTCAGTGTGTGGGTATGGGTTTCAGTGTGTGGGGAAGAGTTTGGGTGTGTGGGGAAGGAGTTTCAGTGTGAGGGGTAGGGGTTTCAGTGTGTGGGGAAGGGTTTCAGTGTGTGGGGACGGGGTTTCTGTGTGTGGGGAAGAGGTGTCACTGTGTGGGGATGGGTTTTCAGTGTGTGGGGAAGATGTATCAGTGTGTGGGGATGGGGTTTCAGTGTGTGGGGAAGGGGTTTCCGTGTGTGGGGAAAGAGTTTCAGTGTGTGGGGAAGTGGTTTCACTGTGTGGGGAAGGGGTTTCACTGTGTGGGGAAGGGGTTTCAGTGTGTGGGGAATGGTTTCAGTGTGTGGGGTAAGGGTTTCAGTGTGTGGGGAATTTGTTTCAGTGTGTGGGGAAGGGGATTCACTGTGTGGGGAAGGGGTTTCAGTGTGTGGGGAAGGGGTTTCAGTGTGTGGGGAAGTTGATTCAGTGTGTGTGGAAGGGGTTTCAGTGTGTGGTGAAGGGGATTCAGTGTGTGGGGAAGTGGTTTCAGTGCGTGGGGAATGGTTTCAGTGTGTGGGGACGGGTTTCAGTGTGTGGGGAAGGTGTTTCACTGTGTGGGGAAAGGGTTTCAGTGTGTGGGGAAGGGGTTTCACTGTGTGGAGAAGGGGTTTCAGTGTGTGGGGAAGGGGTTTCACTGTCTGGCGAAGCGGTTTCAGTGTGTGGGGAATAGTTTCAGGGTGTGGGGAAAGGATTTCAGTGTGTGGGGAAGGTGATTCAGTATGTGGAGAAGGGGATTCTCTGTGTGGGGAAGGGGTTTCAGTGTGTGGGGAAGGGGTTTCAGTGTGTGGGGAATGGTTTCAGAGTGTGGGGAAGGGGTTTCAGTGTGTGGGGAAGGGGTTTCAGTGTGTGTTGAAGGGGTTTCAGTGTGTGGGGAATGGTTTCACTGTGTGGGGAAGAGGTTTCAGTGTGTGTGGAAGGGGTTTCAGTGTGTGGGGAATGTGGTTGTGTGTGGGGAAGGTGTTTCAGTGTGTGGGGAATGGTTTCAGTGTGTGGGGAAGGGGTTTCACTGTGTGGGGAAGGGGTTTCAGTGTGTGGGGAAGGATTTCAGTGTGTGGGGAAGGATTGCAGTGTGTGGGGAAGGGTTTCAGTGTGTGGGGAAGGGGTTTCAGTGTGTGGGGAACGGTTTCCGTGTGTGGGTATGTGTTTCAGTGTGTGGGGAAGGGTTTCAGTGTTTGGGGAAGGTGTTTCAGTGTGTGGGGAATGTGTTTCACTGTGTGGGGACGGGGTTTCAGTGTGTGGGGAAGGGGATTCAGTGTGTAGGGTAGGGGTTTCAGTCTGTGGGGAAGGGTTTCAGTGTGTGGGGAAGGGGTTTCAGTTAGTGGGGTAGGGGTTTCAGTGTGTGGGGATGGGTTTTCAGTGTGTGGGGAAGATATTTCCCTGTGTGGGGACGGGGTTTCAGTGTGTGGGGAAGGGGTTTCCGAGTAGGAAAGTGTTTCAGTGTGTGGGGAAGCGGTTTCACTGTGTGGGGAAGGGGTTTCAGTGTGTGGGGAATGGGTTTCAGTGTGTGGGGAAATGGTTTCAGTGTGTGGGGAAGGTGTTTCAGTGTGTGGGGAAGGGGTTTCAGTGTGTGGGGAAGGGTTTCAGTGTGTGGGGAAGGGTTTCAGTGTGTGGGGAATGGTTTCAGCGTGTGGGGAAGGGGTTTTAGTGTGCGGGGAAGGATTTCAGTGTGAGGGGATGGGTTTCAGTGTGTGGAGAAGGGTTTCATTGTGTGGGGAAGGGGTTTCAGTGTGTGGGGAAGGGTTTCAGTGTGTGGGTATGGGTTTCAGTGTGTGGGGAAGGGTTTCAGTGTGTGGGGAAGGAGTTTCAGTGTGTGGGGAAGGTGTTTCACTGTGTGGGGACGGGGTTTCAGTGTGTGGGGAAGGGGTTTCAGTGTGTAGGGTAGGGGTTTCAGTGTGTGGGGAAGGGTTTCAGTGTGTGGGGAATGGGTTTCAGTGTGTGGGGAAGGGGTGTCACTGTGTGGGGATGGGTTTTCAGTGTGTGGGGAAGATGTTTCAGTGTGAGGGGAAGGGGCTTCCGTGTGTGGTGAAAGGGTTTCAGTGTGTGGGGAAGGGGTTTCACTGTGGGGTGAAGGGGTTTCAGTGTGTGGGGAAGGGGTTTCTGTGTGTGGGGAAGGGGTTTCATTGTGTGGGGCAAGGGTTTCAGTGTGTGGGGAAGGTGTTTCAGTGTGTGGGGAAGGGTATTCACTGTGTGGGGAAGGGGTTTCAGTGAGTGGGGTAGGGGTTTCGGTGTGTGGGGACGTTGTTTCAGTGTGTTGGGAAGGGGTTTCAGTGTGTGGGGAATGGGTTTCACTGTGTGGGGAAGGGGTTTCAGTATGTGTGGAAGGGGTTTCACTTTGTGGGGAAGGGTTTCAGTGTGTGGGGAATGGTTTCAGTGTGTGGGGAAAGGATTTCAGTGTGTGGGGAAGGTGATTCAGTGTGTGGAGAAGGGGATTCTCTGTGTGGGGAAGGGGTTACAGTGTGTGGGGAAGGGGTTTCAGTGTGTGGGGAAGGGGTTTCAGTGTGTGGGGAATGGTTTCAGTGTGTGGGGAAGGGTTTCAGTGTGTGGGGAATGGTTTCAGCGTGTGGGGAATGGGTTTCAGTGTGTGGGGAAGGGTTTCAGTGTGTGGGGAAGTGTTTCACTGTGTTGGGAAGTTGTTTCAGTGTGTGAGTAAGGGTTTCAGTGTGTGGGAAATGTTTTCAGGGTGTGGGGAATGGTTTCAGCGTGTGGGGAAGGATTTCATTGTGTGGGGAAGCGTTTCAGTGTGTGGGGAAGGATTTCATTGTGTGGGGAAGGGTTTCAGTGTGTGGGGAAGGGTTTCACTGTGTGGGTAATGGGTTTCAGTGTGTGGGGAAGGGTTTCAGTGTGTGGGTATGGGTTTCAGTGTGTGGGGAAGGGTATCGGTGTGTGGGGAAGGAGTTTCAGTGTGAGGGGAATGTGTTTCACTGTGTGGGGACGGGGTTTCAGTGTGTGGGGAAGGGGTTTCAGTGTGAAGGGTAGGGGTGTCACTGTGTGGGGATGGGTTTTCAGTGTGTGGGGAAGATGTATCAGTGTGTGAGGATGGGGTTTCAGTGTGTGGGGAAGGGGTTTCAGTGTGTGGGGAAAGGGTTTCAGTGTGTGGGGAAGTGGTTTCGCTGTGTGGGGAAGGGGTTTCACTGTGTGGGGAAGGGGTTTCAGTGTGTGGGGAAGGGGTTTCAGTGTGTGGGGAATGGTTTCAGTGTGTGGGGTAAGGGTTTCAGTGTGTGGGGAAGGGGTTTCAGTGTGTGGGGAAGGGGATTCACTGTGTGGGGAAGGGGTTTCAGTGTGTGGGGAAGGGGTTTCAGTGTGTGGGGACGTTGTTTCAGTGTGTGTGGAAGGGGTTTCAGTGTGTGGGGAAGGGGTTTCAGTGTGTGGGGAAGTGGTTTCAGTGCGTGGGGAATGGTTTCAGTGTGTGGGGACGGGTTTCAGTGGGTGGGGAAGGGGTTTCACTGTGTGGGGAAGGATTACATTGTGTGGGGAAGGGTTTGAGTGTGTGGGAAAGGGTTTCACTATGTGGGTAATGGGTTTCAGTGTGTGGGGAAGGTTTCAGTGTGTGGGTATGGGTTTCAGTGTGTGGGGAAGGGGTTTGGTGTGTGGGGAAGGAGATTCAGTGTGAGGGCAATGTGTTTCACTGTGTGGGGATGGGGTTTCAGTGTGTGGGGAAGGGGTTTCAGTGTGAAGGGTAGGGGTTTCAGTGTGTGGGGAAGGGTTCAGTGTGTGGGGACGGGGTTTCAGTGTGTGGGGAAGGGGTGTCACTGTGTGGGGATGGGTTTTCAGTGTGTGGGGAAGATGTATCAGTGTGTGGGGATGGGGTTTCAGTGTGTGGGGAAGGGGTTTCCGTGTGTGGGGAAAGGGTTTCAGTATGTGGGGAAGTGGTTTAACTGTGTGGGGAAGGGGTTTCACTGTGTGGGGAAGGGGTTTCAGTGTGTGGGGAATGGTTTCAATGTGTGGGGTAAGGGTTTCAGTGTGTGGGGAAGGTGTTTCAGTGTGTGGGGAAGGGGATTCACTGTGTGGGGAAGGGGTTTCAGTGTGTGGGGAAGGGGTTTCAGTGTGTGGGGACGGGTTTCAGTGAGTGGGGAAGGGGTTTCACTGTGTGGGTAATGGGTTTCAGTGCGTGGGGAAGGGTTTCAGTGTGTGGGTATGGGTTTCAGTGTGTGGGGAAGAGTTTCGGTGTGTGGGGAAGGAGTTTCAGTGTGAGGGGTAGGGGTTTCAGTGTGTGGGGAAGGGTTTCAGTGTGTGGGGACGGGGTTTCAGTGTGTGGGGAAGAGGTGTCACTGTGTGGGGATGGGTTTTCAGTGTGTGGGGAAGATGTATCAGTGTGTGGGGATGGGGTTTCAGTGTGTGGGGAAGGGGTTTCCGTGTGTGGGGAAAGAGTTTCAGTGTGTGGGGAAGTGGTTTCACTGTGTGGGGAAGGGGTTTCACTGTGTGGGGAAGGGGTTTCAGTGTGTGGGGAATGGTTTCAGTGTGTGGGGTAAGGGTTTCAGTGTGTGGGGAATTTGTTTCAGTGTGTGGGGAAGGGGATTCACTGTGTGGGGAAGGGGTTTCAGTGTGTGGGGAAGGGGTTTCAGTGTGTGGGGAAGTTGATTCAGTGTGTGTGGAAGGGGTTTCAGTGTGTGGTGAAGGGGATTCAGTGTGTGGGGAAGTGGTTTCAGTGCGTGGGGAATGGTTTCAGTGTGTGGGGACGGGTTTCAGTGTGTGGGGAAGGGGTTTCACTGTGTGGGGAAAGGGTTTCAGTGTGTGGGGAAGGGGTTTCACTGTGTGGAGAAGGGGTTTCAGTGTGTGGGGAAGGGGTTTCACTGTCTGGCGAAGCGGTTTCAGTGTGTGGGGAATAGTTTCAGGGTGTGGGGAAAGGATTTCAGTGTGTGGGGAAGGTGATTCAGTATGTGGAGAAGGGGATTCTCTGTGTGGGGATGGGTTTTCAGTGTGTGGGGAAGATGTTTCAGTGTGAGGGGACGGGGCTTCCGTGTGTGGTGAAAGGGTTTCAGTGTGTGGGGAAGGGGTTTAACTGTGTGGGGAAGGGGTTTCAGTGTGTGGGGAAGGGGTTTCTGTGTGTGGGGAAGGGGTTTCATTGTGTGGGGCAAGGGTTTCAGTGTGTGGGGAAGGTGTTTCAGTGCGTGGGGTAAGGGTTTCCGTGTGTGGTGAAAGGGTTTCAGTGTGTGGGGAAGGGGTTTCACTGTGTGGGGAAGGTGTTTCAGTGTGTGTGGAAGGGGTTTCTGTGTGTGGGGAAGGGGTTTCATTGTGTGGGGCAAGGGTTTCAGTGTGTGGGGAAGGTGTTTCAGTGTGTGGGGAAGGGTATTCACTGTGTGGGGAAGGGGTTTCAGTGAGTGGGGTAGGGGTTTCAGTGTGTGGGGACGTTGTTTCAGTGTGTTGGGAAGGGGTTTCAGTGTGTGGGGAATGGGTTTCACTGTGTGGGGAAGGGGTTTCAGTATGTGTGGAAGGGGTTTCACTTTGTGGGGAAGGTGTTTCAGTGTGTGGGGAATGGATTTCAGTGTGTGGGGAAGGTGATTCAGTGTGTGGAGAAGGGGATTCTCTGTGTGGGGAAGGGGTTGCAGTGTGTGGGGAAGGGGTTTCAGTGTGTGGGGAAGGGGTTTCAGTGTGTGGGGCATGGTTTCAGTGTGTGGGGTAGGGTTTCAGTGTGTGGGGAATGGTTTCAGCGTGTGGGGAAGGGGTTTCAGTGTGTGGGGAAGGGTTTCAGTGTGTGGGGAAGTGTTTCACTGTGTTGGGAAGTTGTTTCAGTGTTTGGGTAAGGGTTTCAGTGTGTGGCAAATGTTTTCAGGGTGTGGGGAATGGTTTCAGCGTGTGGGGAAGGATTTCATTGTGTGGGGAAGCGTTTCAGTGTGTGGGGAAGGATTTCATTGTGTGGGCAAGGGTTTCAGTGTGTGGGGAAGGGTTTCACTGTGTGGGTAATGGGTTTCAGTGTGTGGGGAAGGGTTTCAGTGTGTGGGTATGGGTTTCAGTGTGTGGGGAAGGGTTTCGGTGTGTGGGGAAAGAGTTTCAGTGTGAGGGGAATGTGTTTCACTGATTGGGGACGGGGTTTCAGTGTGTGGGGAAGGGGTTTCAGTGTGAAGGGTAGGGGTTTCAGTGTGTGGGGAAGGGTTTCAGTGTGTGGGGACGGGGTTTCAGTGTGTGGGGAAGGGGTGTCACTGCGTGGGGATGGGTTTTCAGTGTGTGGGGAAGATGTATCAGTGTGTGGGGATGGGGTTTCAGTGTGTGTGGAAGGGGTTTCAGTGTGTGGGGAAGGGGTTTCAGTGTGGGGGGAAGGGTTTCAGTGTGTGGGGAAAGGTTTCACTGTGTGGGGAAGGTGTTTCAGTGTGTGGGGAAGGGGATTCAGTCTGTGGGGAAGGGTTTCAGTGTGTGGGGAAGGGTTTCAGTGTGTGGGGAATGGTTTCAGCGTGTGGGGAAGGGGTTTTAGTGTGCGGGGAAGGATTTCAGTGTGAGGGGATGGGTTTCAGTGTGTGGAGAAGGGTTTCATTGTGTGGGGAAGGGGTTTCAGTGTGTGGGGAAGGGTTTCAGTGTGTGGGTATGGGTTTCAGTGTGTGGGGAAGGGTTTCAGTGTGTGGGGAAGGAGTTTCAGTGTGTGGGGAAGGTGTTTCACTGTGTGGGGACGGGGTTTCAGTGTGTGGGGAAGGGGTTTCAGTGTGTAGGGTAGGGGTTTCAGTGTGTGGGGAAGGGTTTCAGTGTGTGGGGAATGGGTTTCAGTTGGGTGGGGAAGGGGTGTCACTGTGTGGGGACGGGTTTTCAGTGTGTGGGGAAGATGTTTCAGTGTGAGGGGACGGGGCTTCCGTGTGTGGTGAAAGGGTTTCAGTGTGTGGGGAAGGGGTTTCACTGTGTGGGGAAGGGGTTTCAGTGTGTGGGGAAGGGGTTTCTGTGTGTGGGGAAGGGGTTTCATTGTGTGGGGCAAGGGTTTCAGTGTGTGGGGAAGGTGTTTCAGTGCGTGGGGTAGGGGTTTTGGTGTGTGGGGACGTTGTTTCAGTGTGTTGGGAAGGGGTTTCAGTGTGTGGGGAATGGGTTTCACTGTGTGGGGAAGGGGTTTCAGTATGTGTGGAAGGGGTTTCACTTTGTGGGGAAGGGGTTTCAGTGTGTGGGGAATGGTTTCAGTGTGTGGGGAAAGGATTTCAGTGTGTGGGGAAGGTGATTCAGTGTGTGGAGAAGGGGATTCTCTGTGTGGGGAAGGGGTTACAGTGTGTGGGGAAGGGGTTTCAGTGTGTGGGGAAGGGGTTTCAGTGTGTGGGGAATGGTTTCAGTGTGTGGGGAAGGGTTTCAGTGTGTGGGGAATGGTTTCAGCGTGTGGGGAATGGGTTTCAGTGTGTGGGGAAGGGTTTCAGTGTGTGGGGAAGTGTTTCACTGTGTTGGGAAGTTGTTTCAGTGTGTGAGTAAGGGTTTCAGTGTGTGGGGAATGTTTTCAGGGTGTGGGGAATGGTTTCAGCGTGTGGGGAAGGATTTCATTGTGTGGGGAAGCGTTTCAGTGTGTGGGGAAGGATTTCATTGTGTGGGGAAGGGTTTCAGTGTGTGGGGAAGGGTTTCACTGTGTGTGTAATGGGTTTCAGTGTGTGGGGAAGGGTTTCAGTGTGTGGGTATGGGTTTCAGTGTGTGGGGAAGGGTTTCGGTGTGTGGGGAAGGAGTTTCAGTGTGAGGGGAATGTGTTTCACTGTGTGGGGACGGGGTTTCAGTGTGTGGGGAAGGGGTTTCAGTGTGAAGGGTAGGGGTGTCACTGTGTGGGGATGGGTTTTCAGTGTGTGGGGAAGATGTATCAGTGTGTGAGGGTGGGGTTTCAGTGTGTGGGGAAGGGGTTTCAGTGTGTGGGGAAAGGGTTTCAGTGTGTGGGGAAGTGGTTTCACTGTGTGGGGAAGGGGTTTCACTGTGTGGGGAAGGGGTTTCAATGTGTGTGGAATGGTTTCAGTGTGTGGGGTAAGGGTTTCAGTGTGTGGGGAAGGGGTTTCAGTGTGTGGGGAAGGGGATTCACTGTGTGGGGAAGGGGTTTGAGTGTGTGGGGAAGGGGTTTCAGTGTGTGGGGACGTTGTTTCAGTGTGTGTGGAAGGGGTTTCAGTGTGTGGGGAAGGGGTTTCAGTGTGTGGGGAAGTGGTTTCAGTGTGTGGGGAATGGTTTCAGTGTGTGGGGACGGGTTTCAGTGGGTGGGGAAGGGGTTTCACTGTGTGGGGAAGGATTACATTGTGTGGGGAAGGGTTTCAGTGTGTGGGAAAGGGTTTCACTATGTGGGTAATGGGTTTCAGTGTGTGGGGAAGGGTTTCAGTGTGTGGGTATGGGTTTCAGTGTGTGGGGAAGGGGTTTGGTGTGTGGGGAAGGAGATTCAGTGTGAGGGCAATGTGTTTCACTGTGTGGGGATCGGGTTTCAGTGTGTGGGGAAGGGGTTTCAGTGTGAAGGGTAGGGGTTTCAGTGTGTGGGGAAGGGTTTCAGTGTGTGGGGACGGGGTTTCAGTGTGTGGGGAAGGGGTGTCACTGTGTGGGGATGGGTTTTCAGTGTGTGGGGAAGATGTATCAGTGTGTGGGGATGGGGTTTCTGTGTGTGGGGAAGGGGTTTCCGTGTGTGGGGAAAGGGTTTCAGTGTGTGGGGAAGTGGTTTAACTGTGTGGGGAAGGGGTTTCACTGTGTGGGGAAGGGGTTTCAGTGTGTGGGGAATGGTTTCAGTGTGTGGGGTAAGGGTTTCAGTGTGTGGGGAAGGTGTTTCAGTGTGTGGGGAAGGGGATTCACTGTGTGGGAAGGGGTTTCAGTGTGTGGGGAAGGGGTTTCAGTGTGTGGGGACGGGTTTCAGTGTGTGGGGAAGGGGTTTCACTGTGTGGGTAATGGGTTTCAGTGCGTGGGGAAGGGTTTCAGTGTGTGGGTATTGGTTTCAGTGTGTGGGGAAGAGTTTCGGTGTGTGGGGAAGGAGTTTCAGTGTGAGGGGAATGTGTTTCACTGTGTGGGGACGGGGTTTCAGTGTGTGGGGAAGGGTTTCAGTGTGAAGGGTAGGGGTTTCAGTATGTGGGGAAGGGTTTCAGTGTGTGGGGACGGGGTTTCAGTGTGTGGGGAAGAGGTGTCACTGTGTGGGATGGGTTTTCAGTGTGTGGGGAAGATGTATCAGTGTGTGGGGATGGGGTTTCAGTGTGTGGGGAAGGGGTTTCCGTGTGTGGGGAAAGAGTTTCAGTGTGTGGGGAAGTGGTTTCACTGTGTGGGGAAGGGGTTTCACTGTGTGGGGAAGGGGTTTCAGTGTGTGGGGAATGGTTTCAGTGTGTGGGGTAAGGGTTTCAGTGTGTGGGGAAGGTGTTTCAGTGTGTGGGGAAGGGGATTCACTGTGTGGGGAAGGGGTTTCAGTGTGTGGGGAAGGGGTTTCAGTGTGTGGGGAAGTTGATTCAGTGTGTGTGGAAGGGGTTTCAGTGTGTGGTGAAGGGGATTCAATGTGTGGGGAAGTGGTTTCAGTGAGTGGGGAATGGTTTCAGTGTGTGGGGACGGGTTTCAGTGTGTGGGGAAGGGGTTTCACTGTGTGGGGAAAGGGTTTCAGTGTGTGGGGAAGGGGTTTCACTGTGTGGAGAAGGGGTTTCAGTGTGTGGGGAAGGGGTTTCACTGTCTGGCGAAGCGGTTTCAGTGTGTGGGGAATGGTTTCAGTGTGTGGGGAAAGAATTTCAGTGTGTGGGGAAGGGTTTCAGTGTGTGAGGAAGGGTTTCACTGTGTGGGTAATGGGTTTCAGTGTGTGGGGAAGGGTTTCAGTGTGTGGGTATGGGTTTCAGTGTGTGGGGAAGGGTTTCGGTGTGTGGGGAAGGAGTTTCAGTGTGAGGGGAATGTGTTTCACTGTGTGGGGACGGGGTTTCAGTGTCTGGGGAAGGGGTTTCAGTGTGAAGGGTAGGGGTGTCACTGTGTGGGGATGGGTTTTCAGTGTGTGGGGAAGATGTATCAGTGTGTGAGGATGGGGTTCAGTGTGTGGGGAAGGGGTTTCAGTGTGTGGGGAAGGGGTTTCAGTGTGTGGGGAAGGGGTTTCAGTGTGAAGGGTAGGGGTTTCAGTGTGTGGGGAAGGGTTTCAGTGTGTGGGGACGGGGTTTCAGTGTGTGGGGAAGGGGTGTCACTGCGTGGGGATGGGTTTTCAGTGTGTGGGGAAGATGTATCAGTGTGTGGGGATGGGGTTTCAGTGTGTGGGGAAGGGGTTTCAGTGTGTGGGGAAGGGGTTTCAGTGTGGGGGGAAGGGTTTCAGTGTGTGGGGAAAGGTTTCACTGTGTGGGGAAGGTGTTTCAGTGTGTGGGGAAGGGGATTCAGTGTGTGGGGAAGGGTTTCAGTGTGAGGGGAAGGGTTTCAGTGTGTGGGGAATGGTTTCAGCGTGTGGGGAAGGGGTTTTAGTGTGCGGGGAAGGATTTCAGTGTGAGGGGATGGGTTTCAGTGTGTGGAGAAGGGTTTCATTGTGTGGGGAAGGGGTTTCAGTGTGTGGGGAAGGGTTTCAGTGTGTGGGTATGGGTTTCAGTGTGTGGGGAAGGGTTTCAGTGTGTGGGGAAGGAGTTTCAGTGTGTGGGGAAGGTGTTTCACTGTGTGGGGAAGGGGTTTCAGTGTGTGGGGAAGGGGTTTCAGTGTGTAGGGTAGGGGTTTCAGTGTGTGGGGAAGGGTTTCAGTGTGTGGGGAATGGGTTTCAGTTGGGTGGGGAAGGGGTGTCACTGTGTGGGGATGGGTTTTCAGTGTGTGGGGAAGATGTTTCAGTGTGAGGGGACGGGGCTTCCGTGTGTGGTGAAAGGGTTTCAGTGTGTGGGGAAGGGGTTTCACTGTGTGGGGAAGGGGTTTCAGTGTGTGGGGACGGGGTTTCTGTGTGTGGGGAAGGGGTTTCATTGTGTGGGGCAAGGGTTTCAGTGTGTGGGGAAGGTGTTTCAGTGCGTGGGGTAGGGGTTTTGGTGTGTGGGGACGTTGTTTCAGTGTGTTGGGAAGGGGTTTTAGTGTGTGGGGAATGGGTTTCACTGTGTGGGGAAGGGGTTTCAGTATGTGTGGAAGGGGTTTCACTTTGTGGGGAAGGGTTTTCAGTGTGTGGGGAATGGTTTCAGTGTGTGGGGAAAGGATTTCAGTGTGTGGGGAAGGTGATTCAGTGTGTGGAGAAGGGGATTCTCTGTGTGGGGAAGGGGTTACATTGTGTGGGGAAGGGGTTTCAGTGTGTGGGGAAGGGGTTTCAGTGTGTGGGGAATGGTTTCAGTGTGTGGGGAAGGGTTTCAGTGTGTGGGGAATGGTTTCAGCGTGTGGGGAATGGGTTTCAGTGTGTGGGGAAGGGTTTCAGTGTGTGGGGAAGTGTTTCACTGTGTTGGGAAGTTGTTTCAGTGTGTGAGTAAGGGTTTCAGTGTGTGGGAAATGTTTTCAGGGTGTGGGGAATGGTTTCAGCGTGTGGGGAAGGATTTCATTGTGTGGGGAAGCGTTTCAGTGTGTGGGGAAGGATTTCATTGTGTGGGGAAGGGTTTCAGTGTGTGGGGAAGGGTTTCACTGTGTGTGTAATGGGTTTCAGTGTGTGGGGAAGGGTTTCAGTGTGTGGGTATGGGTTTCAGTGTGTGGGGAAGGGTTTCGGTGTGTGGGGAAGGAGTTTCAGTGTGAGGGGAATGTGTTTCACTGTGTGGGGACGGGGTTTCAGTGTGTGGGGAAGGGGTTTCAGTGTGAAGGGTAGGGGTGTCACTGTGTGGGGATGGGTTTTCAGTGTGTGGGGAAGATGTATCAGTGTGTGAGGGTGGGGTTTCAGTGTGTGGGGAAGGGGTTTCAGTGTGTGGGGAAAGGGTTTCAGTGTGTGGGGAAGTGGTTTCACTGTGTGGGGAAGGGGTTTCACTGTGTGGGGAAGGGGTTTCAATGTGTGTGGAATGGTTTCAGTGTGTGGGGTAAGGGTTTCAGTGTGTGGGGAAGGGGTTTCAGTGTGTGGGGAAGTGGTTTCAGTGTGTGGGGAATGGTTTCAGTGTGTGGGGACGGGTTTCAGTGGGTGGGGAAGGGGTTTCACTGTGTGGGGAAGGATTACATTGTGTGGGGAAGGGTTTCAGTGTGTGGGAAAGGGTTTCACTATGTGGGTAATGGGTTTCAGTGTGTGGGGAAGGGTTTCAGTGTGTGGGTATGGGTTTCAGTGTGTGGGGAAGGGGTTTGGTGTGTGGGGAAGGAGATTCAGTGTGAGGGCAATGTGTTTCACTGTGTGGGGATCGGGTTTCAGTGTGTGGGGAAGGGGTTTCAGTGTGAAGGGTAGGGGTTTCAGTGTGTGGGGAAGGTTTTCAGTGTGTGGGGACGGGGTTTCAGTGTGTGGGGAAGGGGTGTCACTGTGTGGGGATGGGTTTTCAGTGTGTGGGGAAGATGTATCAGTGTGTGGGGATGGGGTTTCTGTGTGTGGGGAAGGGGTTTCCGTGTGTGGGGAAAGGGTTTCAGTGTGTGGGGAAGTGGTTTAACTGTGTGGGGAAGGGGTTTCACTGTGTGGGGAAGGGGTTTCAGTGTGTGGGGAATGGTTTCAGTGTGTGGGGTAAGGGTTTCAGTGTGTGGGGAAGGTGTTTCAGTGTGTGGGGAAGGGGATTCACTGTGTGGGGAAGGGGTTTCAGTGTGTGGGGAAGGGGTTTCAGTGTGTGGGGACGGGTTTCAGTGTGTGGGGAAGGGGTTTCACTGTGTGGGTAATGGGTTTCAGTGCGTGGGGAAGGGTTTCAGTGTGTGGGTATTGGTTTCAGTGTGTGGGGAAGAGTTTCGGTGTGTGGGGAAGGAGTTTCAGTGTGAGGGGAATGTGTTTCACTGTGTGGGGACGGGGTTTCAGTGTGTGGGGAAGGGGTTTCAGTGTGAAGGGTAGGGGTTTCAGTATGTGGGGAAGGGTTTCAGTGTGTGGGGACTCGGTTTCAGTGTGTGGGGAAGAGGTGTCACTGTGTGGGGATGGGTTTTCAGTGTGTGGGGAAGATGTATCAGTGTGTGGGGATGGGGTTTCAGTGTGTGGGGAAGGGGTTTCCGTGTGTGGGGAAAGAGTTTCAGTGTGTGGGGAAGTGGTTTCACTGTGTGGGGAAGGGGTTTCACTGTGTGGGGAAGGGGTTTCAGTGTGTGGGGAATGGTTTCAGTGTGTGGGGTAAGGGTTTCAGTGTGTGGGGAAGGTGTTTCAGTGTGTGGGGAAGGGGATTCACTGTGTGGGGAAGGGGTTTCAGTGTGTGGGGAAGGGGTTTCAGTGTGTGGGGAAGTTGATTCAGTGTGTGTGGAAGGGGTTTCAGTGTGTGGTGAAGGGGATTCAGTGTGTGGGGAAGTGGTTTCAGTGCGTGGGGAATGGTTTCAGTGTGTGGGGACGGGTTTCAGTGTGTGGGGAAGGGGTTTCACTGTGTGGGGAAGGGGTTTCACTGTGTGGAGAAGGGGTTTCAGTGTGTGGGGAAGGGGTTTCACTGTCTGGCGAAGCGGTTTCAGTGTGTGGGGAATGGTTTCAGTGTGTGGGGAAAGAATTTCAGTGTGTGGGGAAGGGTTTCAGTGTGTGAGGAAGGGTTTCACTGTGTGGGTAATGGGTTTCAGTGTGTGGGGAAGGGTTTCAGTGTGTGGGTATGGGTTTCAGTGTGTGGGGAAGGGTTTCGGTGTGTGGGGAAGGAGTTTCAGTGTGAGGGGAATGTGTTTCACTGTGTGGGGACGGGGTTTCAGTGTGTGGGGAAGGGGTTTCAGTGTGAAGGGTAGGGGTGTCACTGTGTGGGGATGGGTTTTCAGTGTGTGGGGAAGATGTATCAGTGTGTGAGGATGGGGTTCAGTGTGTGGGGAAGGGGTTTCAGTGTGTGGGGAAAGGGTTTCAGTGTGTGGGGAAGTGGTTTCACTGTGTGGGGAAGGGGTTTCACTGTGTGGGGAAGGGGTTTCAGTGTGTGGGGAATGGTTTCAGTGTGTGGGGTAAGGGTTTCAGTGAGTGGGGAAGGGGTTTCAGTGTGTGGGGAAGGGGATTCACTGTGTGGGGAAGGGGTTTGAGTGTGTGGGGAAGGGGTTTCAGTGTGTGGGGACGTTGTTTCAGTGTGTGTGTAAGCGGTTTCAGTGTGTGGGGAAGGGGTTTCAGTGTGTGGGGAAGTGGTTTCAGTGCGTGGGGAATGGTGTCAGTGTGTGGGGACGGGTTTCAGTGGGTGGGGAAGGGGTTTCACTGTGTGGGGAATGATTACATTGTGTGGGGAAGGGTTTCAGTGTGTGGGGAAGGGTTTCACTATGTGGGTAATGGGTTACAGTGTGTGGGGAAGGGTTTCAGTGTGTGGGTATGGGTTTCAGTGTGTGGGGAAGGGGTTTGGTGTGTGGGGAAGGAGATTCAGTGTGAGGGCAATGTGTTTCACTGTGTGGGAATGGGGTTTCAGTGTGTGGGGAAGGGGTTTCAGTGTGAAGAGTAGGGGTTTCAGTGTGTGGGGAAGGGTTTCAGTGTGTGGGGACGGGGTTTCAGTGTGTGGGGAAGGGGTGTCACTGTGTGGGGATGGGTTTTCAGTGTGTGGGGAAGAAGTATCAGTGTATGGGGATGGGGTTTCAGTGTGTGGGGAAGGGGTTTCCGTGTGTGGGGAAAGGGTTTCAGTGTGTGGGGAAGTGGTTTAACTGTGTGGGGAAGGGGTTTCACTGTGTGGGGAAGGGGTTTCAGTGTGTGGGGAATGGTTTCAGTGTGTGGGGTAAGGGTTTCAGTGTGTGGGGAAGGTGTTTCAGTGTGTGGGGAAGGGGATTCACTGTGTGGGGAAGGGGTTTCAGTGTGTGGGGAAGGGGTTTCAGTGTGTGGGGACGGGTTTCAGTTTGTGGGGAAGGGGTTCCACTGTGTGGGTAATGGGTTTCAGTGCGTGGGGAAGGGTTTCAGTGTGTGGGGAAGGGGTTTCAGTGTGTGGGGAAGGGGTTTCAGTGTGGGGGGAAGGGTTTCAGTGTGTGGGGAAAGGTTTCACTGTCTGGGGAAGGTGTTTCAGTGTGTGGGGAAGGGGTTTCAGTGTGTGGGGAAGGGTTTCAGTGTGTGGGGAAGGGTTTCAGTGTGTGGGGAATGGTTTCAGCGTGTGGGGAAGTGGTTTTAGTGTGCGGGGAAGGATTTCAGTGTGAGGGGATGGGTTTCAGTGTGTGGAGAAGGGTTTCATTGTGTGGGGAAGGGGTTTCAGTGTGTGGGGAAGGGTTTCAGTGTGTGGGTATGGGTTTCAGTGTGTGGGGAAGGGTTTCAGTGTGTGGGGAAGGAGTTTCAGTGTGTGGGGAAGGTGTTTCACTGTGTGGGGACGGGGTTTCAGTGTGTGGGGAAGGGGTTTCAGTGTGTAGGGTAGGGGTTTCAGTGTGTGGGGAAGTGTTTCAGTGTGTGGGGAATGGGTTTCAGTGTGTGGGGAAGGGGTGTCACTGTGTGGGGATGGGTTTTCAGTGTGTGGGGAAGATGTTTCAGTGTGAGGGGAAGGGGCTTCCGTGTGTGGTGAAAGGGTTTCAGTGTGTGGGGAAGGGGTTTCACTGTGTGGGGAAGGGGTTTCAGTGTGTGGGGAAGGGGTTTCTGTGTGTGGGGAAGGGGTTTCATTGTGTGGGGCAAGGGTTTCAGTGTGTGGGGAAGGTGTTTCAGTGTGTGGGGAAGGGTATTCACTGTGTGGGGAAGGGGTTTCAGTGAGTGGGGTAGGGGTTTCGGTGTGTGGGGACGTTGTTTCAGTGTGTTGGGAAGGGGTTTCAGTGTGTGGGGAATGGGTTTCACTGTGTGGGGAAGGTGTTTCAGTATGTGTGGAAGGGGTTTCACTTTGTGGGGAAGGGTTTCAGTGTGTGGGGAATGGTTTCAGTGTGTGGGGAAAGGATTTCAGTGTGTGGGGAAGGTGATTCAGTGTGTGGAGAAGGGGATTCTCTGTGTGGGGAAGGGGTTACAGTGTGTGGGGAAGGGTTTCAGTGTGTGGGGAATGGTTTCAGCGTGTGGGGAATGGGTTTCAGTGTGTGGGGAAGGGTTTCAGTGTGTGGGGAAGTGTTTCACTGTGTTGGGAAGTTGTTTCAGTGTGTGAGTAAGGGTTTCAGTGTGTGGGAAATGTTTTCAGGGTGTGGGGAATGGTTTCAGCGTGTGGGGAAGGATTTCATTGTGTGGGGAAGCGTTTCAGTGTGTGGGGAAGGATTTCATTGTGTGGGGAAGGTTTTCAGTGTGTGGGGAAGGGTTTCACTGTGTGGGTAATGGGTTTCAGTGTGTGGGGAAGGGTTTCAGTGTGTGGGTATGTGTTTCAGTGTGTGGGGAAGGGTATCGGTGTGTGGGGAAGGAGTTTCAGTGTGAGGGGAATGTGTTTCACTGTGTGGGGACGGGGTTTCAGTGTGTGGGGAAGGGGTTTCAGTGTGAAGGGTAGGGGTGTCACTGTGTGGGGAAGGGGTTTCAGTGTGTGGGGAAAGGGTTTCAGTGTGTGGGGAAGTGGTTTCACTGTGTGAAGAAGGGGTTTCACTGTGTGGGGAAGGGGTTTCAGTGTGTGGGGAAGGGGTTTCAGTGTGTGGGGAATGGTTTCAGTGTGTGGGGTAAGGGTTTCAGTGTGTGGGGAAGGGGTTTCAGTGTGTGGGGAAGGGAATTCACTGTGTGGGGAAGGGGTTTCAGTGTGTGGGGACGTTGTTTCAGTGTGTGTGGAAGGGGTTTCAGTGTGTGGGGAAGGGGTTTCAGTGTGTGGGGAAGTGGTTTCAGTGCGTGGGGAATGGTTTCAGTGTGTGGGGACGGGTTTCAGTGGGTGGGGAAGGGGTTTCACTGTGTGGGGAAGGATTACATTGTGTGGGGAAGGGTTTCAGTGTGTGGGAAAGGGTTTCACTATGTGGGTAATGGGTTTCAGTGTGTGGGGAAGGGTTTCAGTGTGTGGGTATGGGTTTCAGTGTGTGGGGAAGGGGTTTGGTGTGTGGGGAAGGAGATTCAGTGTGAGGGCAATGTGTTTCACTGTGTGGGGATGGGGTTTCAGTGTGTGGGGAAGGGGTTTCAGTGTGAAGGGTAGGGGTTTCAGTGTGTGGGGAAGGGTTTCAGTGTGTGGGGACGGGGTTTCAGTGTGTGGGGAAGGGGTGTCACTGTGTGGGGATGGGTTTTCAGTGTGTGGGGAAGATGTATCAGTGTGTGGGGATGGGGTTTCAGAGTGTGGGGAAGGGGTTTCCATGTGTGGGGAAAGGGTTGCAGTATGTGGGGAAGTGGTTTAACTGTGTGGGGTAGGGGTTTCACTGTGTGGGGAAGGGGTTTCAGTGTGTGGGGAATGGTTTCAGTGTGTGGGGTAAGGGTTTCAGTGTGTGGGGAAGGTGTTTCAGTGTGTGGGGAAGGGGATTCACTGTGTGGGGAAGTGGTTTCAGTGTGTGGGGAAGGGGTTTCAGTGTGTGGGGACGGGTTTCAGTGAGTGGGGAAGGGGTTTCACTGTGTGGGTAATGGGTTTCAGTGCGTGGGGAAGGGTTTCAGTGTGTGGGTATGGGTTTCAGTGTGTGGGGAAGAGTTTCGGTGTGTGGGGAAGGAGTTTCAGTGTGAGGGGTAGGGGTTTCAGTGTGTGGGGACGGGGTTTCAGTGTGTGGGGACGGGGTTTCAGTGTGTGGGGAAGAGGTGTCACTGTGTGGGGATGGGTTTTCAGTGTGTGGGGAAGATGTATCAGTGTGTGGGGATGGGGTTTCAGTGTGTGGGGAAGGGGTTTCCGTGTGTGGGGAAAGAGTTTCAGTGTGTGGGGAATTGGTTTCACTGTGTGGGGAAGGGGTTTCACTGTGTGGGGAAGGGGTTTCAGTGTGTGGGGAATGGTTTCAGTGTGTGGGGTAAGGGTTTCAGTGTGTGGGGAATTTGTTTCAGTGTGTGGGGAAGGGGATTCACTGTGTGGGGAAGGGGTTTCAGTGTGTGGGGAAGGGGTTTCAGTGTGTGGGGAAGTTGATTCAGTGTGTGTGGAAGGGGTTTCAGTGTGTGGTGAAGGGGATTCAGTGTGTGGGGAAGTGGTTTCAGTGCGTGGGGAATGGTTTCAGTGTGTGGGGACGGGTTTCAGTGTGTGGGGAAGGGGTTTCACTGTGTGGGGAAAGGGTTTCAGTGTGTGGGGAAGGGGTTTCACTGTGTGGAGAAGGGGTTTCAGTGTGTGGGGAAGGGGTTTCACTGTCTGGCGAAGCGGTTTCAGTGTGTGGGGAATAGTTTCAGGGTGTGGGGAAAGGATTTCAGTGTGTGGGGAAGGTGATTCAGTATGTGGAGAAGGGGATTCTCTGTGTGGGGAAGGGGTTTCAGTGTGTGGGGAAGGGGTTTCAGTGTGTGGGGAATGGTTTCAGAGTGTGGGGAAGGGGTTTCAGTGTGTGGGGAAGGGGTTTCAGTGTGTGGGGAATGGTTTCACTGTGTGGGGAAGAGGTTTCAGTGTGTGTGGAAGGGGTTTCAGTGTGTGGGGAATGTGGTTGTGTGTGGGGAATGTGTTTCAGTGTGTGGGGAATGGTTTCAGTGTGTGGGGAAGGGGTTTCACTGTGTGGGGAAGGGGTTTCAGTGTGTGGGGAAGGATTTCAGTGTGTGGGGAAGGATTGCAGTGTGTGGGGAAGGGTTTCAGTGTGTGGGGAAGGGGTTTCAGTGTGTGGGGAACGGTTTCCGTGTGTGGGTATGTGTTTCAGTGTGTGGGGAAGGGTTTCAGTGTTTGGGGAAGGTGTTTCAGTGTGTGGGGAATGTGTTTCACTGTGTGGGGACGTTGTTTCAGTGTGTGGGGAAGGGGATTCAGTGTGTAGGGTAGGGGTTTCAGTCTGTGGGGAAGGGTTTCAGTGTGTGGGGAAGGGGTTTCAGTTAGTGGGGTAGGGGTTTCAGTGTGTGGGGATGGGTTTTCAGTGTGTGGGGAAGATATTTCACTGTGTGGGGACGGGGTTTCAGTGTGTGGGGAAGGGGTTTCCGAGTAGGAAAGTGTTTCAGTGTGTGGGGAAGCGGTTTCACTGTGTGGGGAAGGGGTTTCAGTGTGTGGGGAATGGGTTTCAGTGTGTGGGGAAATGGTTTCAGTGTGTGGGGAAGGTGTTTCAGTGTGTGGGGAAGGGGTTTCAGTGTGTGGGGAAGGGTTTCAGTGTGTGGGGAAGGGTTTCAGTGTGTGGGGAATGGTTTCAGCGTGTGGGGAAGGGGTTTTAGTGTGCGGGGAAGGATTTCAGTGTGAGGGGATGGGTTTCAGTGTGTGGAGAAGGGTTTCATTGTGTGGGGAAGGGGTTTCAGTGTGTGGGGAAGGGTTTCAGTGTGTGGGTATGGGTTTCAGTGTGTGGGGAAGGGTTTCAGTGTGTGGGGAAGGAGTTTCAGTGTGTGGGGAAGGTGTTTCACTGTGTGGGGACGGGGTTTCAGTGTGTGGGGAAGGGGTTTCAGTGTGTAGGGTAGGGGTTTCAGTGTGTGGGGAAGGGTTTCAGTGTGTGGGGAATGGGTTTCAGTGTGTGGGGAAGGGGTGTCACTGTGTGGGGATGGGTTTTCAGTGTGTGGGGAAGATGTTTCAGTGTGAGGGGAAGGGGCTTCCGTGTGTGGTGAAAGGGTTTCAGTGTGTGGGGAAGGGGTTTCACTGTGGGGGGAAGGGGTTTCAGTGTGTGGGGAAGGGGTTTCTGTGTGTGGGGAAGGGGTTTCATTGTGTGGGGCAAGGGTTTCAGTGTGTGGGGAAGGTGTTTCAGTGTGTGGGGAAGGGTATTCACTGTGTGGGGAAGGGGTTTCAGTGAGTGGGGTAGGGGTTTCGGTGTGTGGGGACGTTGTTTCAGTGTGTTGGGAAGGGGTTTCAGTGTGTGGGGAATGGGTTTCACTGTGTGGGGAAGGGGTTTCAGTATGTGTGGAAGGGGTTTCACTTTGTGGGGAAGGGTTTCAGTGTGTGGGGAATGGTTTCAGTGTGTGGGGAAAGGATTTCAGTGTGTGGGGAAGGTGATTCAGTGTGTGGAGAAGGGGATTCTCTGTGTGGGGAAGGGGTTACAGTGTGTGGGGAAGGGGTTTCAGTGTGTGGGGAAGGGGTTTCAGTGTGTGGGGAATGGTTTCAGTGTGTGGGGAAGGGTTTCAGTGTGTGGGGAATGGTTTCAGCGTGTGGGGAATGGGTTTCAGTGTGTGGGGAAGGGTTTCAGTGTGTGGGGAAGTGTTTCACTGTGTTGGGAAGTTGTTTCAGTGTGTGAGTAAGGGTTTCAGTGTGTGGGAAATGTTTTCAGGGTGTGGGGAATGGTTTCAGCGTGTGGGGAATGATTTCATTGTGTGGGGAAGCGTTTCAGTGTGTGGGGAAGGATTTCATTGTGTGGGGAAGGGTTTCAGTGTGTGGGTATGGGTTTCAGTGTGTGGGGAAGGGTATCGGTGTGTGGGGAAGGAGTTTCAGTGTGAGGGGAATGTGTTTCACTGTGTGGGGACGGGGTTTCAGTGTGTGGGGAAGGGTATCGGTGTGTGGGGAAGGAGTTTCAGTGTGAGGGGAATGTGTTTCACTGTGTGGGGACGGGGTTTCAGTGTGTGGGGAAGGGGTTTCAGTGTGAAGGGTAGGGGTGTCACTGTGTGGCGATGGGTTTTCAGTGTGTGGGGAAGATGTATCAGTGTGTGAGGATGGGGTTTCAGTGTGTGGGGAAGGGGTTTCAGTGTGTGGGGAAAGGGTTTCAGTGTGTGGGGAAGTGGTTTCACTGTGTGGGGAAGGGGTTTCACTGTGTGGGGAAGGGGTTTCAGTGTGTGGGGAAGGGGTTTCAGTGTGTGGGGAATGGTTTCAGTGTGTGGGGTAAGGGTTTCAGTGTGTGGGGAAGGGGTTTCAGTGTGTGGGGAAGGGGATTCACTGTGTGGGGAAGGGGTTTCAGTGTGTGGGGAAGGGGTTTCAGTGTGTGGGGACGTTGTTTCAGTGTGTGTGGAAGGGGTTTCAGTGTGTGGGGAAGGGGTTTCAGTGTGTGGGGAAGTGGTTTCAGTGCGTGGGGAATGGTTTCAGTGTGTGGGGACGGGTTTCAGTGGGTGGGGAAGGGGTTTCACTGTGTGGGGAAGGATTACATTGTGTGGGGAAGGGTTTCAGTGTGTGGGAAAGGGTTTCACTATGTGGGTAATGGGTTTCAGTGTGTGGGGAAGGGTTTCAGTGTGTGGGTATGGGTTTCAGTGTGTGGGGAAGGGGTTTGGTGTGTGGGGAAGGAGATTCAGTGTGAGGGCAATGTGTTTCACTGTGTGGGGATGGGGTTTCAGTGTGTGGGGAAGGGGTTTCAGTGTGAAGGGTAGGGGTTTCAGTGTGTGGGGAAGGGTTTCAGTGTGTGGGGACGGGGTTTCAGTGTGTGGGGAAGGGGTGTCACTGTGTGGGGATGGGTTTTCAGTGTGTGGGGAAGATGTATCAGTGTGTGGGGATGGGGTTTCAGTGTGTGGGGAAGGGGTTTCCGTGTGTGGGGAAAGGGTTTCAGTATGTGGGGAAGTGGTTTAACTGTGTGGGGAAGGGGTTTCACTGTGTGGGGAAGGGGTTTCAGTGTGTGGGGAATGGTTTCAGTGTGTGGGGTAAGGGTTTCAGTGTGTGGGGAAGGTGTTTCAGTGTGTGGGGAAGGGGATTCACTGTATGGGGAAGGGGTTTCAGTGTGTGGGGAAGGGGTTTCAGTGTGTGGGGACGGGTTTCAGTGAGTGGGGAAGGGGTTTCACTGTGTGGGTAATGGGTTTCAGTGCGTGGGGAAGGGTTTCAGTGTGTGGGTATGGGTTTCAGTGTGTGGGGAAGAGTTTCGGTGTGTGGGGAAGGAGTTTCAGTGTGAGGGGTAGGGGTTTCAGTGTGTGGGGAAGGGTTTCAGTGTGTGGGGACGGGGTTTCAGTGTGTGGGGAAGAGGTGTCACTGTGTGGGGATGGGTTTTCAGTGTGTGGGGAAGATGTATCAGTGTGTGGGGATGGGGTTTCAGTGTGTGGGGAAGGGGTTTCCGTGTGTGGGGAAAGAGTTTCAGTGTGTGGGGAAGTGGTTTCACTGTGTGGGGAAGGGGTTTCACTGTGTGGGGAAGGGGTTTCAGTGTGTGGGGAATGGTTTCAGTGTGTGGGGTAAGGGTTTCAGTGTGTGGGGAATTTGTTTCAGTGTGTGGGGAAGGGGATTCACTGTGTGGGGAAGGGGTTTCAGTGTGTGGGGAAGGGGTTTCAGTGTGTGGGGAAGTTGATTCAGTGTGTGTGGAAGGGGTTTCAGTGTGTGGTGAAGGGGATTCAGTGTGTGGGGAAGTGGTTTCAGTGCGTGGGGAATGGTTTCAGTGTGTGGGGACGGGTTTCAGTGTGTGGGGAAGGGGTTTCACTGTGTGGGGAAAGGGTTTCAGTGTGTGGGGAAGGGGTTTCACTGTGTGGAGAAGGGGTTTCAGTGTGTGGGGAAGGGGTTTCACTGTCTGGCGAAGCGGTTTCAGTGTGTGGGGAATAGGTTCAGGGTGTGGGGAAAGGATTTCAGTGTGTGGGGAAGGTGATTCAGTATGTGGAGAAGGGGATTCTCTGTGTGGGGAAAGGGTTTCAGTGTGTGGGGAAGGGGTTTCAGTGTGTGGGGAATGGTTTCAGAGTGTGGGGAAGGGGTTTCAGTGTGTGGGGAAGGGGTTTCAGTGTGTGTTGAAGGGGTTTCAGTGTGTGGGGAATGGTTTCACTGTGTGGGGAAGAGGTTTCAGTGTGTGTGGAAGGGGTTTCAGTGTGTGGGGAATGTGGTTGTGTGTGGGGAAGGTGTTTCAGTGTGTGGGGAATGGTTTCAGTGTGTGGGGAAGGGGTTTCACTGTGTGGGGAAGGGGTTTCAGTGTGTGGGGAAGGATTTCAGTGTGTGGGGAAGGATTGCAGTGTGTGGGGAAGGGTTTCAGTGTGTGGGGAAGGGGTTTCAGTGTGTGGGGAACGGTTTCCGTGTGTGTGTATGTGTTTCAGTGTGTGGGGAAGGGTTTCAGTGTTTGGGGAAGGTGTTTCAGTGTGTGGGGAATGTGTTTCACTGTGTGGGGATGGGGTTTCAGTGTGTGGGGAAGGGGATTCAGTGTGTAGGGTAGGAGTTTCAGTCTGTGGGGAAGGGTTTCAGTGTGTGGGGAAGGGGTTTCAGTTAGTGGGGTAGGGGTTTCAGTGTGTGGGGATGGGTTTTCAGTGTGTGGGGAAGATATTTCACTGTGTGGGGACGGGGTTTCAGTGTGTGGGGAAGGGGTTTCCGAGTAGGAAAGTGTTTCAGTGTGTGGGGAAGCGATTTCACTGTGTGGGGAAGGGGTTTCAGTGTGTGGGGAATGGGTTTCAGTGTGTGGGGAAATGGTTTCAGTGTGTGGGGAAAGGGTTCCAGTGTGTGGGGATGGTTTTTCAGTGTGTGGGGAAGGGGATTCACTGTGTGCGGTAGGGGTTTCAGTGTGTGGGGAAGGGGTTTCAGTGTGTGGGGACGTTGTTTCAGTATGTGGGGAAGTGGTTTCAGTTTGTGGGGAAGGGCTTTCAGTGCGTGGGGAAGGGGTTTCAGTGCGTGGGGAATGGTTTCAGTGTGTGGGGAAAGGCTTCAGTGTGTGGAGAAGGGGTTTCACTGTGTGGGGAAAGGGTTTCAGTGTGTGGGGAAGGCGTTTCCCTGTGTGGCGAAGGGGTTTCAGTGTGTGGGGAAGGGGCTTCACTGTTTGGAGAAGGGGTTTCAGTGTGTGGGGAATGGTTTCAGTGTGTGGTGAAAGGATTTCAGTGTGTGGGGAAGGTGAATCACTGTGTGGGGCAGTGGATTCTCTGTGTGGGGAAGGTGTTTCAGTGTGTGGGGAAGGGGTTTCTGTGTGTGGGGAAGGGGTTTCAGTTTGTGGGAAATGGTTTCAGTGTGTGGGGAAGGGGTTTCAGTGTGTGGGGAAGGTGTTTCACTGTGTGGGGAAGGGGTTTCAGTGTGTGGGGAATGGTTTCAGTGTGTGGGGTAAGGGTTTCCGTGTGTGGTGAAAGGGTTTCAGTGTGTGGGGAAGGGGTTTCACTGTGTGGGGAAGGGGTTTCAGTGTGTGTGGAAGGGGTTTCTGTGTGTGGGGAAGGGGTTTCATTGTGTGGGGCAAGGGTTTCAGTGTGTGGGGAAGGTGTTTCAGTGTGTGGGGAAGGGTATTCACTGTGTGGGGAAGGGGTTTCAGTGAGTGGGGTAGGGGTTTCGGTGTGTGGGGACGTTGTTTCAGTGTGTTGGGAAGGGGTTTCAGTGTGTGGGGAATGGGTTTCACTGTGTGGGGAAGGGGTTTCAGTATGTGT
Source organism: Heterodontus francisci (assembly GCF_036365525.1). Classification (NCBI taxonomy): domain Eukaryota; kingdom Metazoa; phylum Chordata; class Chondrichthyes; order Heterodontiformes; family Heterodontidae; genus Heterodontus; species Heterodontus francisci. Next base: position 10,108,724 of record NC_090386.1, read on the forward strand.
GGAAGGGGTTTCACTTTGTGGGGAAGGGGTTTCAGTGTGTGGGGAACGGTTTCCGTGTGTGGGTATGTGTTTCAGTGTGTGGGGAAGGGTTTCAGTGTTTGGGGAAGGTGTTTCAGTGTGTGGGGAATGTGTTTCACTGTGTGGGGACGGGGTTTCAGTGTGTGGGGAAGGGGATTCAGTGTGTAGGGTAGGGGTTTCAGTCTGTGGGGAAGGGTTTCAGTGTGTGGGGAAGGGGTTTCAGTTAGTGGGGTAGGGGTTTCAGTGTGTGGGGATGGGTTTTCAGTGTGTGGGGAAGATATTTCACTGTGTGGGGACGGGGTTTCAGTGTGTGGGGAAGGGGTTTCCGAGTAGGAAAGTGTTTCAGTGTGTGGGGAAGCGATTTCACTGTGTGGGGAAGGGGTTTCAGTGTGTGGGGAATGGGTTTCAGTGTGTGGGGAAATGGTTTCAGTGTGTGGGGAAAGGGTTCCAGTGTGTGGGGATGGTTTTTCAGTGTGTGGGGAAGGGGATTCACTGTGTGCGGTAGGGGTTTCAGTGTGTGGGGAAGGGGTTTCAGTGTGTGGGGACGTTGTTTCAGTATGTGGGGAAGGGGTTTCAGTTTGTGGGGAAGGGCTTTCAGTGCGTGGGGAAGGGGTTTCAGTGCGTGGGGAATGGTTTCAGTGTGTGGGGAAAGGCTTCAGTGTGTGGAGAAGGGGTTTCACTGTGTGGGGAAAGGGTTTCAGTGTGTGGGGAAGGCGTTTCCCTGTGTGGCGAAGGGGTTTCAGTGTGTGGGGAAGGGGCTTCACTGTTTGGAGAAGGGGTTTCAGTGTGTGGGGAATGGTTTCAGTGTGTGGTGAAAGGATTTCAGTGTGTGGGGAAGGTGAATCACTGTGTGGGGCAGTGGATTCTCTGTGTGGGGAAGGTGTTTCAGTGTGTGGGGAAGGGGTTTCTGTGTGTGGGGAAGGGGTTTCAGTTTGTGGGAAATGGTTTCAGTGTGTGGTGAAGGGGTTTCAGTGTGTGGGGAAGGTGTTTCACTGTGTGGGGAAGGGGTTTCAGTGTGTGGGGAATGGTTTCAGTGTGTGGGGTAAGGGTTTCCGTGTGTGGTGAAAGGGTTTCAGTGTGTGGGGAAGGGGTTTCACTGTGTGGGGAAGGGGTTTCAGTGTGTGTGGAAGGGGTTTCTGTGTGTGGGGAAGGGGTTTCATTGTGTGGGGCAAGGGTTTCAGTGTGTGGGGAAGGTGTTTCAGTGTGTGGGGAAGGGTATTCACTGTGTGGGGAAGGGGTTTCAGTGAGTGGGGTAGGGGTTTCGGTGTGTGGGGACGTTGTTTCAGTGTGTTGGGAAGGGGTTTCAGTGTGTGGGGAATGGGTTTCACTGTGTGGGGAAGGGGTTTCAGTATGTGTGGAAGGGGTTTCACTTTGTGGGGAAGGGGTTTCAGTGTGTGGGGAATGGTTTCAGTGTGTGGGGAAAGGATTTCAGTGTGTGGGGAAGGTGATTCAGTGTGTGGAGAAGGGGATTCTCTGTGTGGGGAAGGGGTTACAGTGTGTGGGGAAGGGGTTTCAGTGTGTGGGGAAGGGGTTTCAGTGTGTGGGGAATGGTTTCAGTGTGTGGGGAAGGGTTTCAGTGTGTAGGGAATGGTTTCAGCGTGTGGGGAAGGGGTTTCAGTGTGTGGGGAAGGGTTTCACTGTGTGGGGAAGTGTTTCACTGTGTTGGGAAGTTGTTTCAGTGTGTGGGTAAGGGTTTCAGTGTGTGGGAAATGTTTTCAGGGTGTGGGGAATGGTTTCAGCGTGTGGGGAAGGATTTCATTGTGTGGGGAAGCGTTTCAGTGTGTGGGGAAGGATTTCATTGTGTGGGGAAGGGTTTCAGTGTGTGGGGAAGGGTTTCACTGTGTGGGTAATGGGTTTCAGTGTGTGGGGAAGGGTTTCAGTGTGTGGGTATGGGTTTCAGTGTGTGGGGAAGGGTTTCGGTGTGTGGGGAAGGAGTTTCAGTGTGAGGGGAATGTGTTTCACTGTGTGGGGACGGGGTTTCAGTGTGTGGGGAAGGGGTTTCAGTGTGAAGGGTAGGGGTTTCAGTCTGTGGGGAAGGGTTTCAGTGTGTGGGGACGGGGTTTCAGTGTGTGAGGAAGGGGTGTCACTGTGTGGGGATGGGTTTTCAGTGTGTGGGGAAGATGTATCAGTGAGTGGGGATGGGGTTTCAGTGTGTGGGGAAGGGGTTTCAGTGTGTGGGGAAAGGTTTTCAGTGTGTGGGGAAGTGGTTTCACTGTGTGTGGAAGGGGTTTCAGTGTGTGGGGAAGGGGTTTCAGTGTGTGGGGAAGTGGTTTCAGTGTGTGGGGAAGGGTTTCACTATGTGAGTAATGGGTTTCAGTGTGTGGGGAAGGGTTTCAGTGTGTGGGTATGGGTTTCAGTGTGTGGGGAAGGGGTTTGGTGTGTGGGGAAGGAGATTCAGTGTGAGGGCAATGTGTTTCACTGTGTGGGGATGGGGTTTCAGTGTGTGGGGAAGGGGTTTCAGTGTGTAGGGTAGGGGTTTCAGTCTGTGGGGAAGGGTTTCAATGTGTGGGGAAGGGGTTTCAGTGTGTGGGGTAGGGGTTTCAATGTGTGGGGATGGGTTTTCAGTGTGTGGGGAAGATATTTCACTATGTGGGGACGGGGTTTCAGTGTGTGGGGAAGGGGTTTCCGAGTAGGAAAGTGTTTCAGTGTGTGGGGAAGCGGTTTCACTGTGTGGGGAAGGGGTTTCAGTGTGTGGGGAAGGGGTTTCAGTGTGTGGGGAAATGGTTTCAGTGTGTGGGGAAAGGGTTCCAGTGTGTGGGGATGGTTTTTCAGTGTGTGGGGAAGGGGATTCACTGTGTGCGGTAGGGGTTTCAGTGTGTGGGGAAGGGGTTTCAGTGTGTGGGGACGTTGTTTCAGTATGTGGGGAAGGGGTTTCAGTTTGTGGGGAAGGGGTTTCAGTGTGTGGGGAAGGGGTTTCAGTGCGTGGGGAATGGTTTCAGTGTGTGGGGACAGGCTTCAGTGTGTGGAGAAGGGGTTTCACTGTGTGGGGAAAGGGTTTCAGTGTGTGGGGAAGGCGTTTCCCTGTGTGGCGAAGGGGTTTCAGTGTGTAGGGAAGGAGCTTCACTGTTTGGAGAAGGGGTTTCAGTGTGTGGGGAATGGTTTCAGTGTGTGGCGAAAGGATTTCAGTGTGTGGGGAAGGTGAATTACTGTGTGGGGCAGTGGATTCTCTGTGTGGGGAAGGTGTTTCAGTGTGTGGGGAAGGGGTTTCTGTGTGTGGGGAAGGGGTTTCAGTTTGTGGGAAATGGTTTCAGTGTGTGGGGAAGGGGTTTCAGTGTGTGTGGAAGGTGTTTCACTGTGTGGGGAAGGGGTTTCAGTGTGTGGGGAATGGTTTCAGTGTGTGGGGTAAGGGTTTCCGTGTGTGGTGAAAGGGTTTCAGTGTGTGGGGAAGGGGTTTCACTGTGTGGGGAAGGGGTTTCAGTGTGTGTGGAAGGGGTTTCTGTGTGTGGGGAAGGGGTTTCATTGTTTGGGGCAAGGGTTTCAGTGTGTGGGGAAGGTGTTTCAGTGTGTGGGGAAACGTATTCACTGTGTGGGGAAGGGGTTTCAGTGAGTGGGGTAGGGGTTTCGGTGTGTGGGGACGTTGTTTCAGTGTGTTGGGAAGGGGTTTCAGTGTGTGTGGAATGGGTTTCACTGTGTGGGGAAGGGGTTTCAGTATGTGTGGAAGGGGTTTCACTTTGTGGGGAAGGGGTTTCAGTGTGTGGGGAATGGTTTCAGTGTGTGGGGAAAGGATTTCAGTGTGTGGGGAAGGAGATTCAGTGTGTGGAGAAGGGGATTCTCTGTGTGGGGAAGGGGTTACAGTGTGTGGGGAAGGGGTTTCAGTGTGTGGGGAAGGGGTTTCAGTGTGTGGGGAATGGTCTCAGTGTGTGGGGAAGGGTTTCAGTGTGTGGGGAATGGTTTCAGCGTGTGGGGAAGGGGTTTCAGTGTGTGGGGAAGGGTTTCAGTGTGTGGGGAAGTGTTTCACTGTGTTGGGAAGTTGTTTCAGTGTGTGGGAAATGTTTTCAGGGTGTGGGGAATGGTTTCAGCGTGTGGGGAAGGATTTCATTGTGTGGGGAAGCGTTTCAGTGTGTGGGGAAGGATTTCATTGTGTGGGGAAGGGTTTCAGTGTGTGGGGAAGGGTTTCACTGTGTGGGTAATGGGTTTCAGTGTGTGGGGAAGGGTTTCAGTGTGTGGGTATGGGTTTCAGTGTGTGGGGAAGGGTTTCGGTGTGTGGGGAAGGAGTTTCAGTGTGTGGGGAAGGGGTTTCAGTGTGAAGGGTAGGGGTTTCAGTGTGTGGGGAAGGGTTTCAGTGTGTGGGGACGGGGTTTCAGTGTGTGGGGAAGTGTTTCACTGTGTTGGGAATTGTTTCAGTGTGTGGGTAAGGGTTTCAGTGTGTGGGAAATGTTTTCAGGGTGTGGGGAATGGTTTCAGCGTGTGGGGAAGGATTTCATTGTGTGGGGAAGCGTTTCAGTGTGTGGGGAAGGATTTCATTGTGTGGGGAAGGGTTTCAGTGTGTGGGGAAGGGTTTCACTGTGTGGGTAATGGGTTTCAGTGTGTGGGGAAGGGTTTCAGTGTGTGGGTATGGGTTTCAGTGTGTGGGGAAGGGTTTCGGTGTGTGGGGAAGGAGTTTCAGTGTGAGGGGAATGTGTTTCACTGTGTGGGGACGGGGTTTCAGTGTGTGGGGAAGGGGTTTCAGTGTGAAGGGTAGGGGTTTCAGTGTGTGGGGAAGGGTTTCAGTGTGTGGGGACGGGGTTTCAGTGTGTGAGGAAGGGGTGTCACTGTGTGGGGATGGGTATTCAGTGTGTGGGGAAGATGTATCAGTGAGTGGGGATGGGGTTTCAGTGTGTGGGGAAGGGGTTTCAGTGTGTGGGGAAAGGTTTTCAGTGTGTGGGGAAGTGGTTTCACTGTGTGTGGAAGGGGTTTCAGTGTCTGGGGAAGGGGTTTCAGTGTGTGGGGAAGTGGTTTCAGTGTGTGGGGAAGGGTTTCACTATGTGGGTAATGGGTTTCAGTGTGTGGGGAAGGGTTTCAGTGTGTGGGTATGGGTTTCAGTGTGTGGGGAAGGGGTTTGGTGTGTGGGGAAGGAGATTCAGTGTGAGGGCAATGTGTTTCACTGTGTGGGGATGGGGTTTCAGTGTGTGGGGAAGGGGTTTCAGTGTGTAGGGTAGGGGTTTCAGTCTGTGGGGAAGGGTTTCAATGTGTGGGGAAGGGGTTTCAGTGTGTGGGGTAGGGGTTTCAGTGTGTGGGGATGGGTTTTCAGTGTGTGGGGAAGATATTTCACTATGTGGGGACGGGGTTTCAGTGTGTGGGGAAGGGGTTTCCGAGTAGGAAAGTGTTTCAGTGTGTGGGGAAGCGGTTTCACTGTGTGGGGAAGGGGTTTCAGTGTGTGGGGAAGGGGTTTCAGTGTGTGGGGAAATGGTTTCAGTGTGTGGGGAAAGGGTTCCAGTGTGTGGGGATGGTTTTTCAGTGTGTGGGGAAGGGGATTCACTGTGTGCGGTAGGGGTTTCAGTGTGTGGGGAAGGGGTTTCAGTGTGTGGGGACGTTGTTTCAGTATGTGGGGAAGGGGTTTCAGTTTGTGGGGAAGGGGTTTCAGTGTGTGGGGAAGGGGTTTCAGTGCGTGGGGAATGGTTTCAGTGTGTGGGGACAGGCTTCAGTGTGTGGAGAAGGGGTTTCACTGTGTGGGGAAAGGGTTTCAGTGTGTGGGAAAGGCGTTTCCCTGTGTGGCGAAGGGGTTTCAGTGTGTAGGGAAGGGGCTTCACTGTTTGGAGAAGGGGTTTCAGTGTGTGGGGAATGGTTTCAGTGTGTGGCGAAAGGATTTCAGTGTGTGGGGAAGGTGAATTACTGTGTGGGGCAGTGGATTCTCTGTGTGGGGAAGGTCTTTCAGTGTGTGGGGAAGGGGTTTCTGTGTGTGGGGAAGGGGTTTCAGTTTGTGGGAAATGGTTTCAGTGTGTGGGGAAGGGGTTTCAGTGTGTGTGGAAGGTGTTTCACTGTGTGGGGAAGGGGTTTCAGTGTGTGGGGAATGTTTTCAGTGTGTGGGGTAAGGGTTTCCGTGTGTGGTGAAAGGGTTTCAGTGTGTGGGGAAGGGGTTTCACTGTGTGGGGAAGGGGTTTCAGTGTGTGTGGAAGGGGTTTCTGTGTGTGGGGAAGGGGTTTCATTGTTTGGGGCAAGGGTTTCAGTGTGTGGGGAAGGTGTTTCAGTGTGTGGGGAAGCGTATTCACTGTGTGGGGAAGGGGTTTCAGTGAGTGGGGTAGGGGTTTCGGTGTGTGGGGACGTTGTTTCAGTGTGTTGGGAAGGGGTTTCAGTGTGTGTGGAATGGGTTTCACTGTGTGGGGAAGGGGTTTCAGTATGTGTGGAAGGGGTTTCACTTTGTGGGGAAGGGGTTTCAGTGTGTGGGGAATGGTTTCAGTGTGTGGGGAAAGGATTTCAGTGTGTGGGGAAGGAGATTCAGTGTGTGGAGAAGGGGATTCTCTGTGTGGGGAAGGGGTTACAGTGTGTGGGGAAGGGGTTTCAGTGTGTGGGGAAGGGGTTTCAGTGTGTGGGGAATGGTTTCAGTGTGTGGGGAAGGGTTTCAGTGTGTGGGGAATGGTTTCAGTGTGTGGGAAATGTTTTCAGGGTGTGGGGAATGGTTTCAGCGTGTGGGGAAGGATTTCATTGTGTGGGGAAGCGTTTCAGTGTGTGGGGAAGGATTTCATTGTGTGGGGAAGGGTTTCAGTGTGTGGGGAAGGGTTTCACTGTGTGGGTAATGGGTTTCAGTGTGTGGGGAAGGGTTTCAGTGTGTGGGTATGGGTTTCAGTGTGTGGGGAAGGGTTTCGGTGTGTGGGGAAGGAGTTTCAGTGTGTGGGGAAGGGGTTTCAGTGTGAAGGGTAGGGGTTTCAGTGTGTGGGGAAGGGTTTCAGTGTGTGGGGACGGGGTTTCAGTGTGTGGGGAAGTGTTTCACTGTGTTGGGAAGTTGTTTCAGAGTGTGGGTAAGGGTTTCAGTGTGTGGGAAATGTTTTCAGGGTGTGGGGAATGGTTTCAGCGTGTGGGGAAGGATTTCATTGTGTGGGGAAGCGTTTCAGTGTGTGGGGAAGGATTTCAGTGTGTGGGGACGGGGTTTCAGTGTGTGGGGAAGGGGTGTCACTGTGTGGGGATGGGTTTTCAGTGTGTGGGGAAGATGTATCAGTGTGTGGGGATGGGGTTTCAGTGTGTGGGGAAGGGGTTTCAGTGTGTGGGGAAAGGGTTTCAGTGTGTGGGGAAGTGGTTTCACTGTGTGGGGAAGGGGTTTCACTGTGTGGGGAAGGGGTTTCAGTGTGTGGGGAATGGTTTCAGTGTGTGGGGTAAGGGTTTCAGTGTGTGCGGAAGGGGTTTCAGTGTGTGGGGAAGGGGATTCACTGTGTGTGGAAGGGGTTTCAGTGTGTGGGGAAGGGGTTTCAGTGTGAAGGGTAGGGGTTTCAGTGTGTGGGGAAGGGTTTCAGTGTGTGGGGACGGGGTTTCAGTGTGTGGGGAAGGGGTGTCACTGTGTGGGGATGGGTTTTCAGTGTGTGGGGAAGATGTATCAGTGTGTGGGGATGGGGTTTCAGTGTGTGGGGAAGGGGTTTCAGTGTGTGGGGAAAGGGTTTCAGTGTGTGGGGAAGTGGTTTCACTGTGTGGGGAAGGGGTTTCACTGTGTGGGGAAGGGGTTTCATTGTGTGGGGAATGGTTTCAGTGTGTGGGGTAAGGGTTTCAGTGTGTGGGGAAGGGGATTCACTGTGTGGGGAAGGGGTTTCAGTGTGTGGGGACGTTGTTTCAGTGTGTGTCGAAGGGGTTTCAGTGTGTGGGCAAGGGGTTTCAGTGTGTGGGGAAGTGGTTTCAGTGCGTGGGGAATGGTTTCAGTGTGTGGGGACGGGTTTCAGTGGGTGGGGAAGGGGTTTCACTGTGTGGGGAAGGATTACATTGTGTGGGGAAGGGTTTCAGTGTGTGGGGAAGGGTTTCACTATGTGGGTAATGGGTTTCAGTGTGTGGGGAAGGGTTTCAGTGTGTGGGTATGGGTTTCAGTGTGTGGGGAAGGGGTTTGGTGTGTGGGGAAGGAGATTCAGTCTGAGGGCAATGTGTTTCACTGTGTGGTGATGGGGTTTCAGTGTGTGGGGAAGGGGTTTCAGTGTGAAGGGTAGGGGTTTCAGTGTGTGGGGAAGGGTTTCAGTGTGTGGGGACGGGGTTTCAGTGTGTGGGGAAGGGGTGTCACTGTGTGGGGATGGGTTTTCAGTGTGTGGGGAAGATGTATCAGTGTGTGGGGATGGGGTTTCAGTGTGTGGGGAAGGGGTTTCCGTGTGTGGGGAAAGGGTTTCAGTGTGTGGGGAAGAGGTTTAACTGTGTGGGGAAGGGGTTTCACTGTGTGGGGAAGGAGTTTCAGTGTGTGGGGAATGGTTTCTGTGTGTGGGGTAAGGGTTTCAGTGTGTGGGGAAGGTGTTTCAGTGTGTGGGGAAGGGGATTCACTGTGTGGGGAAGGGGTTTCAGTGTGTGGGGAAGTGGTTTCAGTGTGTGGGGAAGTTGATTCAGTGTGTGTGGAAGGGGTTTCAGTGTGTGCTGAAGGGGATTCAGTGTGTGGGGAAGTGGTTTCAGTGCGTGGGGAATGGTTTCAGTGTGTCGGGACGGGTTTCAGTGTGTGGGGAAGGGGTTTCACTGTGTGGAGAAGGGGTTTCAGTGTGTGGGGAAGGGGTTTCACTGTCTGGCGAAGCGGTTTCAGTGTGTGGGGAATGGTTTCAGTGTGTGGGGAAAGGATTTCAGTGTGTGGGGAAGGTGATTCAGTATGTGGAGAAGGGGATTCTCTGTGTGGGGAAGGGGTTTCAGTGTGTGGGGAAGGGGTTTCAGTGTGTGGGGAAGGGGTTTCAGTGTGTGGGGAATGGTTTCAGTGTGTGGAGAAGGGGTTTCAGTGTGTGGGGAAGGGGTTTCAGTGTGTGTTGAAGGGGTTTCAGTGTGTGGGGAATGGTTTCACTGTGTGGGGAAGAGGTTTCAGTGTGTGTGGAAGGGGTTTCAGTGTGTGGGGAATGTGGTTGTGTGTGGGGAAGGGGTTTCAGTGTGTGGGGAATGGTTTCAGTGTGTGGGGAAGGGGTTTCACTGTGTGGGGAAGGGGTTACAGTGTGTGGGGAAGGATTTCAGTGTGTGGGGAAGGATTGCAGTTTGTGGGGAAGGGTTTCAGTGTGTGGGGAAGGGGTTTCAGTGTGTGGGGATGAGGTTTCAGTGTGTGGGGATGGGTTTCAGTGTGTGGGGAAGGATTTCAGTGTGTGGGGAAGGATTGCAGTTTGTGGGGAAGGGTTTCAGTGTGTGGGGAAGGGGTTTCAGTGTGTGGGGAACGGTTTCCGTGTGTGGGTATGTGTTGCAGTGTGTGGGGAAGGGTTTCAGTGTTTGCGGAAGGTGTGTCAGTGTGTGGGGAATGTGTTTCACTGTGTGGGGACGGGGTTTCAGTGTGTGGGGAAGGGGTTTCAGTGTGTAGGGTAGGGGTTTCAGTCTGTGGGGAAGGGTTTCAGTGTGTGGGGAGATGGTTTCAGTGTGTGGGGAAAGGGTTCCAGTGTGTGGGGATGCTTTTTCAGTGTGTGGGGAAGGGGATTCACTGAGTGGGGTAGGGGTTTCAGTGTGTGGGGACGTTGTTTCAGTATGTGGGGAAGGGGTTTCAGTTTGTGGGGAAGGGGTTTCAGTGTGTGGGGAAGGGGTTTCAGTGCGTGGGGAATGGTTTCAGTGTGTGGGGACAGGCTTCAGTGTGTGGAGAAGGGGTTTCACTGTGTGGGGAAAGGGTTTCAGTGTGTGGGGAAGGCGTTTCCCTGTGTGCCGTACGGGTTTCAGTGTGTAGGGAAGGGGCTTCACTGTTTGGAGAAGGGGTTTCAGTGTGTGGGGAATGGTTTCAGTGTGTGGTGAAAGGATTTCAGTGTGTGGGGAAGGTGAATCACTGTGTGGGGCAGTGGATTCTGTGTGTGGGGAAGGTGTTTCACTGTGTGGGGAAGGGGTTTCTGTGTGTGGGGAAGGGGTTTCAGTTTGTGGGAAATGATTTCAGTGTGTGGGGAAGGGGTTTCAGTGTGTGGGGAAGGTGTTTCACTGTGTGGGGAAGGGATTTCAGTGTGTGGGGAATGGTTTCAGTGTGTGGGGTAAGGGTTTCAGTGTGTGGGGAAGGTGTTTCAGTGTGTGGGGAAGGGGATTCACTGTGTGGGGAAGGGGTTTCAGTGTGTAGGGAAGGGGATTCAGTGTGTGGGGAAGTTGTTTCAGTGTGTGTGGAAGGGGTTTCAGTGTGTGGTGAAGGGGTTTCATTGTGTGGGGAAGTGGTTTCAGTGCGTGGGGAATAGTTTCAGTGTGTGGGGACGGGTTTCAGTGTGTGGGGAAGGGGTTTCACTGTGTGGGGAAAGGGTTTCAGTGTGTGGGGAAGGGGTTTCACTGTGTGGAGAAGGGGTTTCAGTGTGTGGGGAAGGGGTTTCACTGTCTGGCGAAGCGGTTTCAGTGTGTGGGGAATCGTTTCAGTGTGTGGGGAAAGGATTTCAGTGTGTGGGGAAGGTGATTCAGTGTGTGGGGAAGGGGTTTCAGTGTGTGGGGAAGGGGTTTCAGTGTGTGGGGAATGGTTTCGGTGTGTGGGGAAGGGGTTTCAGCGTGTGGGGAAGGGGTTTCATTGTGTGTGGAAGGGGTTTCAGTGTGTGGGGGATGGTTTCAGTGTGTGGGGAAGGGGTTTCAGTGTGTGTGGAAGGGGTTTCAGTGTGTGGGGAATGTGGTTCAGTGTGTGGGGAAGGGGTTTCAGTGTGTGGGGAGTGGTTTCAGTGTGTGGGGAAGGGGTTTCACTGTGTGGGGAAGGCGTTTCAGTGTTTGGGGAATGGTTTCAATATGTGAGTAAGGGGTTTCAGTGTGTGGTGAAGGGTTTCAGTGTGTGGGGAAGGGGTTCAGTGTGTGGGGACGGGGTTTCAGTGTGTGGGGAAGGGGTTTCAGTGTGTGGGGAATGATTTCAGTTTGTGGGGACGGATTTCAGTGTGTGGGGAAGGGTTTCAGTGTGTGGGAAAGGGGTTTCACTGTGTGGGTCAGTGGTTTCAGTGTGTGGGGAATGGTTTCAGTGTGTGGGCAAGGTATTCAGTGTGTCGGGAAGGGGTTTCACTGTGAGGGGAAGGGTTTTCAGTGTGTGGGGAATGGTGTCACTGTGTGGGGAATGGTTTCAGTGTATGGGGAAGGGGTTTCACTGTGTGTGGAAGTTGTTTCAGTGTGGGGTGAAGGGGTTTCAGTGTGTGGGGAAGGGTTTCAGTGTGTGGGCAGGGTTTTCACTGTGTGTGGAATGTGTTTCAGTGGGTGGGGAAGGGTTTCAGTGTGTGGGGAATGGTTTCAGTGTGTGGGGAAGGGGTTTCAGTGTGTGGGGAAGGGCTTTCAGTGTGTGGGGAAGGGGTTTTAGTTTGTGGGGAAGAGGTTTCAGTGTGTGGGGATGGGTTTCAGTGTGTGGGGAAGGGGTTTCAGTGTGTGGGGAATATGTTTCAGTGTGTGGGGATGGCTTTCTGTGTGTGGGGAAGGGGTTTTAGTTTGTGGGGAGGAGGTTTCAGTGTGTGGGGATGGGTTTCAGTCTGTAGGGAAAGGTTTAAGTGTGTGTGGAAGAGGTTTCAGTGTGTGGGGATGGGTTTCAGTGAGTGGGGAAGGGGTTTCAATCTGTGGGGATGTGTTTCAGTCTATGGGGATGGGTTTCAGTTTGTGCGGAAGGGGTTTCAGTGTCTGGGGAAGAGGTTTCAGTGCGTGGGGAAGGGCTTTCAGTGTGCGGGGAAGGGTTTTCAGTGTGTGTGGAAGGGGTTTCAGTGTGTGGGGAAGGGGTTTCAGTGTGCGGGGAAGGGGTTACAGTGTGTGTGGAAGGGGTTTCAGTGTGCAGGGAAGGGGTTTCAGTTTCTGTGGAAGATGGATCAGTGTGTGTGGAAGGGGTTTCAGTTTGTGGGGATGGGTTTCAAGGGTTGTGGAAGAAGATTCAGCGTGTGGGGATGAGGTTTCAGTGTGAGGGGAAGATGTTTCAGTGTGTGTGGAAGATGTTTCAGTGTGTGGGTAAGAGGTTTCTGGGCGTGGGGAAGGGGTTTCAGTGTGTGGGGAAGAGGTTTCAGTATGTGGGTAAGGGTTTCAGTCTGTGGGGAAGAGCTTTCAGTGTGTGGGCAAGAGGTTTCAGTGTGTGTGGAAGGGGTTTCACTGTGTGGGGAAGAGGTTTCAGTGTGTGGGGATGGGTTTCAGTGTGTGGGGAAGGGGTTTCAGTGTGTGGGGAAGAGATTTCAGTGTGTGGGATTGGGTTTCAGTGTGTGGTTAAGGGGTTTCAGTCTGCGGGGAAGGGGTTTTAGTGACTGGGGAAGTGGTTTCAGTGCGTGGGGAAGAGGTTTCAGTGTGTGGGGAAGGGGATTCAGTGTGTGGTGAAGGGGATTCAGTGTGTGGGGAAGGGTTTCAGACTGTGGCGAAGAGGTTTCAGTGTTTGGGAAGAGGTTTCAGTGTGTGGGGAAGGGTTTCAGTGTGTGGGGATGGGCTTCAGTGTGTGGGGAAGGGGTTTCAGTGTGTGGGGAGGTGGTTTCTGTGTGTGGGGATGGGTTTGAGTTTGTGGGGAAGGCGTTTCAGTGTGTGGGGAAGGTGTTTCAGTGTGTGGGGATGAGGTTTCAGTGTGTGGGGATGGGTTTCAGTGTGTGGGGAAGGGGTTTCAGTCTGTGCGGAAGAGGTTTCAGTGTGTGGGGAAGAGGTTTCAGTGTGTGGGAAAGGGGTTTCAGTGTGTGGATAAGGAGTTTCAGTGTGTGGGGAAGAGGTTTCAGTGTGTGGGGAAGAGGTTTCAGTGTGTGGGGAAGTGGTTTCAGTCTGTTGGGAAGGGGTTTCAGTGTATGGGGAAGTGGTTTCAGTATGTGGGGAAGGGGTTTCAGTGTGTGGGGAAGGGGTTTCAGTGTGTGGGGAAGAGATTTCTGTGTGTGGGGAAGGGGTTGCAGTGTGTGGGGAAGAGGTTTCAGTGTGTGGGGAAGAGGTTTCAGTGTGTGGGGATGGCTTTCTGTGTGTGGGGAAGGGGTTTCAGTGTGTGTGGAAGAGGTTTCAGTGTGTGGGGAAGGGGTTTCAGTCTGTCGGGATGTGTTTCAGTCTGTGGGGATGGGTTTCAGTTTGTGGGGAAGGTGTTTCATTGTGTGGGGAAGAGGTTTCAGTGGGTGGGGAAGGGGTTTCAATGTGCGGGGAAGGGGTTTTAGTGTGTGTGGAAGGGGTTTCATTGTCTGGGGAAGGGGTTTCAATGTGCGGGAAAGGGGTTACAGTGTGTGTGGAAGGGGTTTCAGTGTGTGGGGAAGGGGTTTCAGTGTGTGTGGAAGAGGTTTTAGTGTGTGTGGAAGGGGTTTCAGTGTGTGGGGAAGAGAGTTCATTGTGTGGGTAAGATTTTCAGTCTGTGGGGAAGAGCTTTCTGTGTGTGGGGAAGTGGCTTCAGTGTGTGGCGATGGGTTTCAGTGTGTAGGGATGGGTTTCAGTGTATGGCGAAGGGGTTTCAGTGTGTGGGGAAGAGGTTTCAGAGTGTGGGGATGGGTTTCAGTGTGTGGGGAAGGGGTTTCAGTGTGTGGGGAAGGGGTTTCAGTGTGTGGGGAAGAGATTTCAGTATGTGGGGATGGGTTTCAGTGTTTGGTTAAGGGGCTTCTGTCTGTGGGGAAGGGGTTTCAGTGTGTGGGGAAGGTTTTCAGTGTGTGGGGAAGAGGTCTCAGTGTGTGGGGTACAGGTTTCAGTGTGTGGGGATGGGGTTCATTGTGTAGGGAAAGGGTTCAGTGTTTGGGGAAGGGGTTTCAGTGTGTGTGGAAGAGGTTTCAGTGTGTGGGGAATGGATTTCATTGTGTGTGGAAGAGGTTTCAGTGTGTGTGGAAGGGGTTTCCGTGTGTGGGGATGGGTTTCAGTGGGTGTGGAAGAAGTTTCAGCGTGTGGGGAAGAGGTTTCAGTGTGTGGGGAAGATGTTTCAGTGTGTGTGGAAGAGGTTTCAGTGCGTGGGGAAGAGGTTTCAGTGTGTGGGGAAGAGGTTTCTGTGTGTGGAACAAGTTTCAGTGCGTGGGGACGGTGTTTCAGCGTGTGGGGAAGAGGTTTCAGTGTGTGGGGAAGTGGTTTCAGTGTGTGGGGAAGGGGTTTCAGTGTGTGCGGAAGGGGTTTCAGTGTGTGGGGAAGGAGTTTCAGTGTGTGGGGATGAGGTTTCAATCTGTGGGGATGTGTTTCAGTCTATGGGGATGGGTTTCAGTTTGTGCGGAAGGGGTTTCAGTGTCTGGGGAAGAGGTTTCAGTGCGTGGGGAAGGGCTTTCAGTGTGCGGGGAAGGGTTTTCAGTGTGTGGAAGGGGTTTCAGTGTGTGGGGAAGGGGTTTCAGTGTGCGGGGAAGGGGTTACAGTGTGTGTGGAAGGGGTTTCAGTGTGCAGGGAAGGGGTTTCAGTTTGTGTGGAAGATGGATCAGTGTGTGTGGAAGGGGTTTCAGTTTGTGGGGATGGGTTTCAGGGGTTGTGGAAGAAGATTCAGCGTGTGGGGATGAGGTTTCAGTGTGAGGGGAAGATGTTTCAGTGTGTGTGGAAGATGTTTCAGTGTGTGGGTAAGGGTTTCAGTCTGTGGGGAAGAGCTTTCAGTGTGTGGGCAAGAGGTTTCAGTGTGTGTGGAAGGGGTTTCACAGTGTGGGGAAGAGGTTTCAGTGTGTGGGGATGGGTTTCAGTGTGTGGGGAAGGGGTTTCACTGTGTGGGGAAGGGGTTTCTGTGTGTGGGGAAGAGATTTCAGTGTGTGGGATTGGGTTTCAGTGTGTGGTTAAGGGGTTTCAGTCTGTGGGGAAGGGGTTTCAGTGACTGGGGAAGTGGTTTCAGTGCGTGGGGAAGGGCTTTCAGTGTGCGGGGAAGGGTTTTCAGTGTGTGTGGAAGGGGTTTCAGTGTGTGGGGAAGGGGTTTCAGTGTGCGGGGAAGGGGTTACAGTGTGTGTGGAAGGGGTTTCAGTGTGCAGGGAAGGGGTTTCAGTTTGTGTGGAAGATGGATCAGTGTGTGTGGAAGGGGTTTCAGTTTGTGGGGATGGGTTTCAGGGGTTGTGGAAGAAGATTCAGCATGTGGGGATGAGGTTTCAGTGTGAGGGGAAGATGTTTCAGTGTGTGTGGAAGATGTTTCAGTGTGTGGGGAAGGGGTTTCAGTGTGCGGGGAAGGGGTTACAGTGTGTGTGGAAGGGGTTTCAGTGTGCAGGGAAGGGGTTTCAGTTTGTGTGGAAGATGGATCAGTGTGTGTGGAAGGGGTTTCAGTTTGTGGGGATGGGTTTCAGGGGTTGTGGAAGAAGATTCAGCATGTGGGGATGAGGTTTCAGTGTGTGGGGAAGAGGTTTCAGTATGTGGGTAAGGGTTTCAGTCTGTGGGGAAGAGCTTTCAGTGTGTGGGCAAGAGGTTTCAGTGTGTGTGGAAGGGGTTTCACTTTGTGGGGAAGAGGTTTCAGTGTGTGGGGATGGGTTTCAGTGTGTGGGGAAGGGGTTTCAGTGTGTGGGGAAGGGGTTTCTGTGTGTGGGGAAGAGATTTCAGTGTGTGGGATTGGGTTTCAGTGTGTGGTTAAGGGGTTTCAGTCTGTGGGGAAGGGGTTTCAGTGACTGGGGAAGTGGTTTCAGTGCGTGGGGAAGAGGTTTCAGTGTGTGGGGAAGGGGTTTCAGTGTGTGGTGAAGGGGATTCAGTGTGTGGGAAAGAGGTTTCAGTGTGCGGGGAAGGGGTTTCAGTGTGTGGGGAAGAGGCTTCAGTGTGTGGGGAAGAGGTTTTCTTGTGTGGGGAAGGGTTTCAGACTGTGGCGAAGAGGTTTCAGTGTTTGGGAAGAGGTTTCAGTGTGGGGAAGGGTTTCAGTGTGTGGGGATGGGTTTCAGTGTGTGGGGAAGGGGTTTCAGTGTGTGGGGAGGAGGTTTCTGTGTGTGGGGATGGGTTTGAGTTTGTGGGGAAGGCGTTTCAGTGTGTGGGGAAGGTGTTTCAGTGTGTGTGGATGAGGTTTCAGTGTGTGGGGATGGGTTTCAGTGTGTGGGGAAGGGGTTTCAGTCTGTGCGGAAGAGGTTTCAGTGTGTGGGGAAGAGGTTTCAGTGTGTGGGAAAGGGGTTTCAGTGTGTGGATAAGGAGTTTCAGTGTGTGGGGAAGAGGTTTCAGTGTGTGGGGAAGAGGTTGAAGTGTGTGGGGAAGTGGTTTCAGTCTGTTGGGAAGGAGTTTCAGTGTATGGGGAAGAGGTTTCAGTATGTGGGGAAGGGGTTTCAGTGTGTGGGGAAGGGGTTTCAGTTTGTGGGGAAGAGATTTCTGTGTGTGGGGAAGGGGTTGCAGTGTGTGGGGAAGAGGTTTCAGTGTGTGGGGAAGAGGTTTCAGTGTGTGGGGATGGCTTTCTGTGTGTGGGGAAGGGGTTTCAGTGTGTGGGGAAGAGGTTTCAGTTTGTGGGGAAGGCTTTCAGTCTGTAGGGAAATGTTTCAGTGTGTGTGGAAGAGGTTTCAGTGTGTGGGGAAGGGGTTTCAGTCTGTCGGGATGTGTTTCAGTCTGTGGGGATGGGTTTCAGTTTGTGGGGAAGGTGTTTCATTGTGTGGGGAAGAGGTTTCAGTGTGTGGGGAAGGGGATTCAATGTGCGGGGAAGGGGTTTTAGTGTGTGTGGAAGGGGTTTCATTGTCTGGGGAAGGGGTTTCAGTGTGCGGGAAAGGGGTTACAGTGTGTGTGGAAGGGGTTTCAGTCTGTGGGGATGGGGTTTCAGTGTGAGTGGAAGAGGTTTTA
This sequence comes from Heterodontus francisci, assembly GCF_036365525.1. NCBI lineage: Eukaryota > Metazoa > Chordata > Chondrichthyes > Heterodontiformes > Heterodontidae > Heterodontus > Heterodontus francisci. Next base: position 10,125,377 of record NC_090386.1, read on the forward strand.
GTGTGTGTGGAAGGGGTTTCAGTGTGTGGGGAAGAGGGTTCATTGTGTGGGTAAGGGTTTCAGTCTGTGGGGAAGAGCTTTCTGTGTGTGGGGAAGTGGCTTCAGTGTGTGGGGATGGGTTTCAGTGTGTAGGGATGGGTTTCACTGTATGGGGAAGGGGTTTCAGTGTGTGGGGAAGAGGTTTCAGTGTGTGGGGAAGGGGTTTCAGTGTGTGGGGAAGAGATTTCAGTATGTGGGGATGGGATTCAGTGTTTGGTTAAGGGGCTTCTGTCTGTGGGGAAGGGGTTTCAGTGTGTGGGGAAGGTTTTCAGTGTGTGGGGAAGAGGTTTCAGTGTGTGGGGTACAGGTTTCAGTGTGTGGGGATGGGTTTCATTGTGTAGGGAAAGGGTTCAGTGTGTGGGGAAGGGGTTTCAGTGTGTGTGGAAGAGGTTTCAGTGTGTGGGGAATGGATTTCATTGAGTGTGGAAGATGTTTCAGTGTGTGTGGAAGGGGTTTCAGTGTGTGGGGATGGGTTTCAGTGGGTGTGGAAGAAGTTTCAGCGTGTGGGGAAGAGGTTTCAGTGTGTGGGGAAGATGTTTCAGTGTGTGTGGAAGAGGTTTCAGTGCGTGGGGAAGAGGTTTCAGTGTGTGGGGAAGAGGTTTCTGTGTGTGGAACAAGTTTCAGTGCGTGGGGACGGTGTTTCAGTGTGTGGGGAAGAGGTTTCAGTGTGTGGGGAAGTGGTTTCAGTGTGTGGGGAAGGGGTTTCAGTGTGTGGGGAAGGGGGTTCAGTGTGTGGGGAAGGAGTTTCAGTGTTTGGGGATGAGGTTTCAGTGTGTGGGAATAGGGTTTCAGTGTGTGGGGAAGGGGTTTCTGTGTGTGGGGAAGGGGTTTCAGTCTGTGCGGAAGGGGTTTCATTGTCTGTGGAAGGGGTTTCAGTGTGCGGGAAAGGGGTTACAGTGTGTGTGGAAGGGGTTTCAGTGTGTGGGGAAGGGGTTTCAGTGTGTGTGGAAGAGGTTTTAGTGTGTGTGGAAGGGGTTTCTGTGCGTGGGGAAGGGGTTTCAGTGTGTGGGGAAGAGGTTTCATTGTGTGGGTAAGGGTTTCAGTCTGTGGGGAAGAGCTTTCTGTGTGTGGGGAAGTGACTTCAGTGTGTGGGGATGGGTTTCAGTGTGTGGGGATGGGTTTCCGTGTATGGGGAAGGGGTTTCAGTGTGTGGGGAAGAGGTTTCAGTGTGTGGGGATGGGTTTCAGTGTGTGGGGAAGGGGTTTCAGTGTGTGGGGAAGGGGTTTCAGTGTGTGGGGAAGAGATTTCAGTTTGTGGGGATGGGTTTCAGTGTTTGGTTAAGGGGCTTCTGTCTGTGGGGAAGGGGTTTCAGTGTTTGGGGAAGGATTTCATTGTGTGGGGAAGAGGTTTCAGTGTGTGGGGTACAGGTTTCAGTGTGTGGGGATGGGTTTCATTGTGTAGGGAAAGGTTTCAGTGTGTGGGGAAGGGGTTTCAGTGTGTGCGGAAGAGGTTTCAGTGTGTGGGGAATGGATTTCATTGTGTGTGGAAGAGGTTTCAGTGTGTGTGGAAGGGGTTTCAGTGTGCGGGGATGGGTTTCAGTGGGTGTGGATGAGGTTTCAGTGCGTGGGGAAGAGGTTTCAGTGTGTGGGGAAGAGGTTTCTGTGTGTGGAAGAAGTTTCAGTGCGTGGGGAAGGTGTTTCAATGTGTGGGGAAGAGGTTTCAGTGTGTGGGAAGTGGTTTCAGTGTGTGGGGAAGGGGCTTCAGTGTGTGGGGAAGGGGTTTCAGTGTGTGGGGAAGGAGTTTCAGTGTGTGGGGATGAGGCTTCAGTGTGTGGGGATGGGTTTCAGTGTGTGGGGAAGGGGTTTCAGTGTGTGGGGAAGGGGTTTCAGTCTGTGCGGAAGAGGCTTCAGTGTGTTGGGAAGAGGTTTCAGTGTGTGGGGATGGGTTTCAGTGTGTGGGGAAGTGGTTTCAGTGTGTGCGGATGAGGATTCCGTGTGTGGGGTAGAGGTTTCAGTATGTGGGAAAGGAGTTTCAGTTAGTGGATAAGGGGTTTCGGTGTGTGGGGAAGAGGTTTCAGTGGGTGGGGTAGTGGTTTCAGTCTGTGGGGAAGGGGTTTTAGTGCATGGGGAAGAGGTTTCAGTGTGTGGGGAAGGGGTTTCAGTGTGTGGGTAAGAGGTTTCAGTTTGTGGGGAAGAGGTTTCAGTGTGTGGGTATGGGTTTCAGTGTGTGTGGAAGTGGTTTGAGTGTGTGGGGTAGAGGTTTCAGTGTGTGGGGAAGGATTTCAGTCAGTAGGGAAAGGTTTCAGTGTGTGTGGAAGAGGTTTCAATGTGTGGGGATGCGTTTCAGTGTGTGGGGAAGGGGTTTCAGTCTGTGGGGATGTGTTTCAGTCTGTGGGGATGGTTTTCAGTTTGTGGCAAGGGGTTTCAGTGTGTGGGGAAGAGGTTTCAGTGCATGGGGAAGGAGTTTCCGTGTGCGGGGAAGGGGTTTCAGTGTGTGTGGAAGGGTTTCAGTGTTTGGGGATTGGTTTCAGTGTGTGGGTATGGGTTTCAGTGTGTGGGGAAGGGTTTCAGTGTGTGGGGAAGGGGTTTCAGTATGTGGGGAAGGTGTTTCACTGTATGGGGACGGTGTTTCAGTCTGTGGGGAAGGGGTTTCGGTTTGTCGGGTAGGGGTTTCAGTGTGTGGGTATGGGTTTCAGTGTGTGGGGAAGGGGCTTCAGTGTGTGGGGAGGGGGTTTCACTGTGTGGGGATGGGGTTTCAGTGTGTGGGGAAGATGTTTCAGTGTGTGGGGACGGGGTTCCAGTGTGTGGGGAAGAGGTTTCAGTGTGTGGGGAAGGAGTTTCAGTGTGTGGGGATGAGGCTTCAGTGTGTGGGGATGGGTTTCAGTGTGTGGGGAAGGGGTTTCAGTGTGTGGGGAAGGGGTTTCAGTCTGTGCGGAAGAGGCTTCAGTGTGTTGGGAAGAGGTTTCAGTGTGTGGGGATGGGTTTCAGTGTGTGGGGAAGTGGTTTCAGTGTGTGCGGATGAGGTTTCCGTGTGTGGGGAAGAGGTTTCAGTATGTGGGAAAGGGGTTTCAGTTTGTGGATAAGGGGTTTCAGTGTGTGGGGAAGAGGTTTCAGTGGGTGGGGTAGTGGTTTCAGTCTGTGGGGAAGGGGTTTTAGTGCATGGGGAAGAGGTTTCAGTGTGTGGGGAACGGGTTTCATTGTGTGGGTAAGAGGTTTCAGTTTGTGGGGAAGAGGTTTCAGTGTGTGGGGATGGGTTTCAGTGTGTGTGGAAGTGGTTTGATTGTGTGGGGTAGAGGTTTCAGTGTGTGGGGAAGGATTTCAGTCAGTAGGGAAAGGTTTCAGTGTGTGTGGAAGAGGTTTCAATGTGTGGTGATGCGTTTCAGTGTGTGGGGAAGGGGTTTCAGTCTGTGGGGATGTGTTTCAGTCTGTGGGGATGGTTTTCAGTTTGTGGCAAGGGGTTTCAGTGTGTGGGGAAGAGGTTTCAGTGCATGGGGAAGGAGTTTCCGTGTGCGGGGAAGGGGTTTCAGTGTGTGTGGAAGGTGTTTCAGTGTGTGGGGAAGGGGTTTCAGTGTGCGGGGAAGGGTTTCAGTGTTTGGGGATTGGTTTCAGTGTGTGGGTATGGGTTTCAGTGTGTGGGTATGGGTTTCAGTGTGTGGGGAAGGGTTTCAGTGTGTGGGGAAGGGGTTTCAGTATGTGGGGAAGGTGTTTCACTGTATGGGGACGCTGTTTCAGTCTGTGGGGAAGGGGTTTCGGTTTGTCGGGTAGGGGTTTCAGTGTGTGGGTATGGGTTTCAGTGTGAGGGGAAGGGGCTTCAGTGTGTGGGGAGGGGGTTTCACTGTGTGGGGATGGGGTTTCAGTGTGTGGGGAAGATGTTTCAGTGTGTGGGGACGGGGTTCCAGTGTGTGGGGAAGAGGTTTCAGTGTGTGGGGAAGGGTTTCAGTGTGTGGGGATGGGTTTCAGTGTGTGGGGAAGGGGTTTCAGTGTGTTGGGAGGAGGTTTCTGTGTGTGGGGATGGGTTTGAGTTTGTGGGAAAGGGGTTTCAGTGTGTGGATCAGGAGTTTCAGTGTGTGGGGAAGATGTTTCAGTGTGTGGGGAAGAGGTTTCAGTGTGTGGGGAAGTGGTTTCAGTCTGTTGGGAAGGGGTTTCAGTGTATGGGGAAGAGGTTTCAGTATGTGGGGAAGGGGTTTCAGTGTGTGGGGAAGGGGTTTCAGTGTGTGGTGAAGAGATTTCTGTGTGTGGGGAAGGGGTTGCAGTTTGTGGGGAAGAGGTTTCAGTGTGTGGGGATGGCTTTCTGTGTGTGGGGAAGGGGTTTCAGTGTGTGGGGAAGAGGTTTCAGTTTGTGGGGAAGGCTTTCAGTCTGTAGGGAAATGTTTCAGTGTGTGTGGAAGAGGTTTCAGTGTGTGGGGAAGGGGTTTCAGTCTGTCGGGATGTGTTTCAGTCTGTGGGGATGGGTTTCAGTGTGTGGGGAAGGTGTTTCATTGTGTGGGGAAGAGGTTTCAGTGTGTGGGGAAGGGGTTTCAGTGTGTGGGGAAGTGGTTTCTGTGTGTGCGGATGAGGTTTCCGTGTGTGGGGATGGGTTTCAGTGTGTGGGGAAGGGGTTTCAGCCTGTGCGGAAGAGGTTTTAGTGTGTGGGGAAGAGGTTTCAGTGTGTGGGAAAGGGGTTTCAGTTTGTGGATAAGGGGTTTCAGTGTGTGGGGAAGAGGTTTCAGTGGGTGGGGTAGTGGTTTCAGTCTGTGGGGAAGGGGTTTTAGTGCATGGGGAAGAGGTTTCAGTGTGTGGGGAAGGGGTTTCAGTGTGTGGGTAAGAGGTTTCAGTTTGTGGGGAAGAGGTTTCAGTGTGTGGGGATGGGTTTCAGTGTGTGTGGAAGTGGTTTGAGTGAGTGGGGTAGAGGTTTCAGTGTGTGGGGAAGGATTTCAGTCAGTAGGGAAAGGTTTCAGTGTGTGTGGAAGAGGTTTCAATGTGTGGGGATGCGTTTCAGTGTGTGGGGAAGGGGTTTCAGTGTGTGGGGAAGAGGTTTCAGTGCATGGCGAAGGAGTTTCCGTGTGCGGGGAAGGGGTTTCAGTGTGTGTGGAAGGTGTTTCAGTGTGTGGGGAAGGGGTTTCAGTGTGCGGGGAAGGGTTTCAGTGTTTGGGGATTGGTTTCAGTGTGTGGGTATGGGTTTCAGTGTGTGGGGAAGGGTTTCAGTGTGTGGGGAAGGGGTTTCAGTATGTGGGGAAGGTGTTTCACTGTATGGGGACGGTGTTTCAGTCTGTGGGGAAGGGGTTTCGGTTTGTCGGGTAGGGGTTTCAGTGTGTGGGAATGGGTTTCAGTGTGTGGGGAAGGGGCTTCAGTGTGTGGGGAGGGGGTTTCACTGTGTGGGGATGGGGTTTCAGTGTGTGGGGAAGATGTTTCAGTGTGTGGGGACGGGGTTCCAGTGTGTGGGGAAGAGGTTTCAGTGTGTGGGGAAGTGGTTTCAGTGTGTGCGGATGAGGTTTCCGTGTGTGGGGATGGGTTTCAGTGTGTGGGGAAGGGGTTTCAGCCTGTGCGGAAAAGGTTTTTGTGTGTGGGGAAGAGGTTTCAGTGTGTGGGAAAGGGGTTTCAGTTTGTGGATAAGGGGTTTCAGTGTGTGGGGAAGAGGTTTCAGTGGGTGGGGTAGTGGTTTCAGTCTGTGGGGAAGGGGTTTTAGTGCATGGGGAAGAGGTTTCAGTGTGTGGGGAAGGGGTTTCAGTGTGTGGGTAAGAGGTTTCAGTTTGTGGGGAAGAGGTTTCAGTGTGTGGGGATGGGTTTCAGTGTGTGTGGAAGTGGTTTGAGTGTGTGGGGTAGAGGTTTCAGTGTGTGGGGAAGGATTTCAGTCAGTAGGGAAAGGTTTCAGTGTGTGTGGAAGAGGTTTCAATGTGTGGGGATGCGTTTCAGTGTGTGGGGAAGGGGTTTCAGTCTGTGGGGATGTGTTTCAGTCTGTGGGGATGGTTTTCAGTTTGTGGGAAGGGGTTTCAGTGTGTGGGGAAGAGGTTTCAGTGCATGGCGAAGGAGTTTCCGTGTGCGGGGAAGGGGTTTCAGTGTGTGTGGAAGGTGTTTCAGTGTGTGGGGAAGGGGTTTCAGTGTGCGGGGAAGGGTTTCAGTGTTTGGAGATTGGTTTCAGTGTGTGGGTATGGGTTTCAGTGTGTGGGGAAGGGTTTCAGTGTGTGGGGAAGGGGTTTCAGTATGTGGGGAAGGTGTTTCACTGTATGGGGACGGTGTTTCAGTCTGTGGGGAAGGGGTTTCGGTTTGTCGGGTAGGGGTTTCAGTGTGTGGGTATGGGTTTCAGTGTGTGGGGAAGGGGCTTCAGTGTGTGGGGAGGGGGTTTCACTGTGTGGGGATGGGGTTTCAGTGTGTGAGGAAGATGTTTCAGTGTGTGGGGACGGGGTTCCAGTGTGTGGGGAAGAAGTTTCAGTGTGTGGGGAAGGGTTTCAGTGTGTGGGGATGGGTTTCAGTGTGTGGGGAAGAGTTTTCAGTGTGTGGGGAGGAGGTTTCTGTGTGTGGGGATGGGTTTCAGTGTGTGGGGAAGGGGTTTCAGTCTGTGCGGAAGAGGTTTCAGTGTGTGGGGAAGAGGTTTCAGTGTGTGGGAAAGGGGTTTCAGTGTGTGGATAAGGAGTTTCAGTGTGTGAGGAAGAGGTTTCAGTGTGTGGGGAAGAGGTTTCAGTGTGTGGGGATGTGGTTTCAGTCTGTTGGGAAGGGGTTTCAGTGTATGGGGAAGAGGTTTCAGTATGTGGGGAAGGTGTTTCAGTGTGTGGGGAAGGGGTTTTAGTGTGTGGGGAAGAGATTTCTGTGTGTGGGGAAGGGGTTGCAGTGTGTGGGGAAGAGGTTTCAGTGTGTGGGGAAGAGGTTTCAGTGTGTGGGGATGGCTTTCTGTGTGTGGGGAAGGGGTTTCAGTGTGTGGGGAAGAGGTTTCAGTTTGTGGGGAAGGCTTTCAGTCTGTAGGGAAATGTTTCAGTGTGTGTGGAAGAGGTTTCAGTGTGTGGGGAAGGGGTTTCAGTCTGTCGGGATGTGTTTCAGTCTGTGGGGATGGGATTCAGTTTGTGGGGAAGGTGTTTCATTGTGTGGGGAAGAGGTTTCAGTGTGTGGGGAAGGGGTTTCAATGTGCGGGGAAGGGGTTTTAGTGTGTGTGGAAGGGGTTTCATTGTCTGGGGAAGGGGTTTCAGTGTGCGGGAAAGGGGTTACAGTGTGTGTGGAAGAGGTTTCAGTGTGTGGGGAAGGGGTTTCAGTGTGTGTGGAAGAGGTTTTAGTGTGTGTGGAAGGGGTTTCAGTGTGTGGGGAAGAGGTTTCCTTGTGTGGGTAAGGGTTTCAGTCTGTATGGAAGGGGTTTCAGTGTATTGGGAAGAGGTTTCAGTGTGTGGGCAAGATGTTTCAGTGTGTGTGGAAGAGGTTTCAGTGCGTGGGGAAGAGGTTTCAGTGTGTGGGGAAGAGGTTTCTGTGTGTGGAAGAAGTTTCAGTGCGTGGGGACGGTGCTTCAGTGTGTGGGGAAGAGGTTTCAGTGTGTGGGGAAGTGGTTTCAGTGTGTGGGGAAGGGGTTTCAGTGTGTGGGGAAGGGGTTTCAGTGTGTGGGGAAGAGATTTCTGTGTGTGGGGAAGGGGTTGCAGTTTGTGGGGAAGAGGTTTCAGTGTGTGGGGATGGCTTTCTGTGTGTGGGGAAGGGGTTTCAGTGTGTGGGGAAGAGGTTTCAGTTTGTGGGGAAGGCTTTCAGTCTGTAGGGAAATGTTTCAGTGTGTGTGGAAGAGGTTTCAGTGTGTGGGGAAGGGGTTTCAGTCTGTCGGGATGTGTTTCAGTCTGTGGGGATGGGTTTCAGTTTGTGGGGAAGGTGTTTCATTGTGTGGGGAAGAGGTTTCAGTGTGTGGGGAAGGGGTTTCAGTGTGTGGGGAAGTGGTTTCTGTGTGTGCGGATGAGGTTTCCGTGTGTGGGGATGGGTTTCAGTGTGTGGGGAAGGGGTTTCAGCCTGTGCGGAAGAGGTTTTAGTGTGTGGGGAAGAGGTTTCAGTGTGTGGGAAAGGGGTTTCAGTTTGTGGATAAGGGGTTTCAGTGTGTGGGGAAGAGGTTTCAGTGGGTGGGGTAGTGTTTCAGTCTGTGGGGAAGGGGTTTTAGTGCATGGGGAAGAGGTTTCAGTGTGTGGGGAAGGGGTTTCAGTGTGTGGGTAAGAGGTTTCAGTTTGTGGGGAAGAGGTTTCAGTGTCTGGGGATGGGTTTCAGTGTGTGTGGAAGTGGTTTGAGTGTGTGGGGTAGAGGTTTCAGTGTGTGGGGAAGGATTTCAGTCAGTAGGGAAAGGTTTCAGTGTGTGTGGAAGAGGTTTCAATGTGTGGGGATGCGTTTCAGTGTGTGGGGAAGGGGTTTCAGTGTGTGGGGAAGAGGTTTCAGTGCATGGCGAAGGAGTTTCCGTGTGCGGGGAAGGGGTTTCAGTGTGTGTGGAAGGTGTTTCAGTGTGTGGGGAAGGGGTTTCAGTGTGCGGGGAAGGGTTTCAGTGTTTGGGGATTGGTTTCAGTGTGTGGGTATGGGTTTCAGTGTGTGGGGAAGGGCTTCAGTGTGTGGGGAAGGGGTTTCAGTATGTGGGGAAGGTGTTTCACTGTATGGGGACGGTGTTTCAGTCTGTGGGGAAGGGGTTTCGGTTTGTCGGGTAGGGGTTTCAGTGTGTGGGTATGGGTTTCAGTGTGTGGGGAAGGGGCTTCAGTGTGTGGGGAGGGGGTTTCACTGTGTGGGGATGGGGTTTCAGTGTGTGGGGAAGATGTTTCAGTGTGTGGGGACGGGGTTCCAGTGTGTGGGGAAGAGGTTTCAGTGTGTGGGGAAGTGGTTTCAGTGTGTGCGGATGAGGTTTCCGTGTGTGGGGATGGGTTTCAGTGTGTGGGGAAGGGGTTACAGCCTGTGCGGAAAAGGTTTTTGTGTGTCTGGAAGAGGTTTCAGTGTGTGGGAAAGGGGTTTCAGTTTGTGGATAAGGGGTTTCAGTGTGTGGGGAAGAGGTTTCAGTGGGTGGGGTAGTGGTTTCAGTCTGTGGGGAAGGGGTTTTAGTGCATGGGGAAGAGGTTTCAGTGTGTGGGGAAGGGGTTTCAGTGTGTGGGTAAGAGGTTTCAGTTTGTAGGGAAGAGGTTTCAGTGTGTGGGGATGGGTTTCAGTGTGTGTGGAAGTGGTTTGAGTGTGTGGGGTAGAGGTTTCAGTGTGTGGGGAAGGATTTCAGTCAGTAGGGAAAGGTTTCAGTGTGTGTGGAAGAGGTTTCAATGTGTGGGGATGCGTTTCAGTGTGTGGGGAAGGAGTTTCAGTCTGTGGGGATGTGTTTCAGTCTGTGGGGATGGTTTTCAGTTTGTGGGAAGGGGTTTCAGTGTGTGGGGAAGAGGTTTCAGTGCATGGGGAAGGAGTTTCCGTGTGCGGGGAAGGGGTTTCAGTGTGTGTGGAAGGTGTTTCAGTGTGTGGGGAAGGGGTTTCGGTGTGCGGGGAAGGGTTTCAGTGTTTGGGGATTGGTTTCAGTGTGTGGGTATGGGTTTCAGTGTGTGGGGAAGGGTTTCAGTGTGTGGGGAAGGGGTTTCAGTATGTGGGGAAGGTGTTTCACTGTATGGGGACGGTGTTTCAGTCTGTGGGGAAGGGGTTTCGGTTTGTCGGGTAGGGGTTTCAGTGTGTGGGTATGGGTTTCAGTGTGTGGGGAAGGGGCTTCAGTGTGTGGGGAGGGGGTTTCACTGTGTGGGGATGGGGTTTCAGTGTGTGGGGAAGATGTTTCAGTGTGTGGGGACGGGGTTCCAGTGTGTGGGGAAGAGGTTTCAGTGTGTGGGGAAGGGTTTCAGTGTGTGGGGATGGGTTTCAGTGTGTGGGGAAGAGTTTTCAGTGTGTGGGGAGGAGGTTTCTGTGTGTGGGGATGGGTTTCAGTGTGTGGGGAACGGGTTTCAGTCTGTGCGGAAGAGGTTTCAGTGTGTGGGGAAGAGGTTTCGGTGTGTGGGAAAGGGGTTTCAGTGTGTGGATAAGGAGTTTCAGTGTGTGAGGAAGAGGTTTCAGTGTGTGGGGAAGAGGTTTCAGTGTGTGGGGAAGTGGTTTCAGTCTGTTGGGAAGGGGTTTCAGTGTATGGGGAAGAGGTTTCAGTATGTGGGGAAGGTGTTTCAGTGTGTGGGGAAGGGGTTTCAGTGTGTGGGGAAGAGATTTCTGTGTGTGGGGAAGGGGTTGCAGTGTGTGGGGAAGAGGTTTCAGTGTGTGGGGAAGAGGTTTCAGTGTGTGGGGATGGCTTTCTGTGTGTGGGGAAGGGGTTTCAGTGTGTGGGGAAGAGGTTTCAGTTTGTGGGGAAGGCTTTCAGTCTGTAGGGAAATGTTTCAGTGTGTGTGGAAGAGGTTTCAGTGTGTGGGGAAGGGGCTTCAGTCTGTCGGGATGTGTTTCAGTCTGTGGGGATGGGATTCAGTTTGTGGGGAAGGTGTTTCATTGTGTGGGGAAGAGGTTTCAGTGTGTGGGGAAGGGGTTTCACTGTGCGGGGAAGGGGTTTTAGTGTGTGTGGAAGGGGTTTCATTGTCTGGGGAAGGGGTTTCAGTGTGCGGGAAAGGGGTTACAGTGTGTGTGGAAGGGGTTTCAGTGTGTGGGGAAGGGGTTTCAGTGTGTGTGGAAGAGGTTTTAGTGTGTGTGGAAGGGGTTTCAGTGTGTGGGGAAGAGGTTTCCTTGTGTGGGGAATGGTTTCAGTCTGTATGGAAGGGGTTTCAGTGTATTGGGAAGAGGTTTCAGTGTGTGGGCAAGATGTTTCAGTGTGTGTGGAAGAGGTTTCAGTGCGTGGGGAAGAGGTTTCAGTGTGTGGGGAAGAGGTCTCTGTGTGTGGAAGAAGTTTCAGTGCGTGGGGACGGTGTTTCAGTGTGTGGGGAAGAGGTTTCAGTGTGTGGGGAAGTGGTTTCAGGGTGTGGGGAAGGGGTTTCAGTGTGTGGGGAAGGGGTTTCAGTGTGTGGGGAAGGAGTTTCAGTGTGTGGGGATGAGGTTTCAGTATGTGGGGATGGGTTTCAATGTGTGGTGAAGGGGTTTCAGTGTGTGGGGAAGGGGTTTCAGTCTGTGCGGAAGGGGTTTCAGTGTCTGGGGAAGGGGTTTCAGTGTGCGGGAAAGGGGTTACAGTGTGTGTGGAAGGGGTTCAGTGTGTGGGGATGGGTTTCAGTTTGTGTGGAAGAGGTTTTAGTGTGTGTGGAAGGTGTTTCAGTGTGTGGGGATGAGTTTCAGTGGGTGTGGAAGAAGATTCAGCGTGTGGGGAAGAGGTTTCCGTGTGTGGGGAAGACGTTTCAGTGTGTGTGGAAGAGGATTCAGTGCGTGGGGAAGGAGTTTCAGTGTGTGGGGAAGAGGTTTTAGTGTGTGTGGAAGGGGTTTCAGTGTGTGGGGAAGAGGTTTCATTGTGTGGGTAAGGGTTTCAGTCTGTGGGGAAGAGCTTTCTGTGTGTGGGGAAGTGGCTTCAGTGTGTGGGGATGGGTTTCAGTGTGTGGGGATGGGTTTCAGTGTATGGGGAAGGGGTTTCAGTGTGTGGGGAAGAGGTTTCAGAGTGTGGGGATGGGTTTCAGTGTGTGGGGCAGGGGTTTCAGTGTGTGGGGAAGTGGTTTCAGTGTGTGGGGAAGAGGTTTCAGTGTGTGGGGAAGGTTTTCAGTGTGTGGGGAAGAGGTTTCACTGCGTGGGGTACAGGTTTCAGTGTGTGGGGATGGGTTTCATTGTGTAGGGAAAGGTTTCAGTGTGTGGGGAAGGGGTTTCAGTGTGTGCGGAAGAGGTTTCAGTGTGTGGGGAATGGATTTCATTGTGTGTGGAAGAGGTTTCAGTGTGTGTGGAAGGGGTTTCAGTGTGTGGGGATGGGTTTCAGTGGGTGTGGAAGAAGTTTCAGCGTGTGGGGAAGAGGTTTCAGTGTGTGGGGAAGAAGTTTCAGTGTGTGTGGAAGAGGTTTCAGTGCGTGGGGAAGAGGTTTCAATGTGTGGGTAAGAGGTTTCTGTGTGTGGAAGAAGTTTCAGTGCGTGGGGACGGTGTTTCAGTGTGTGGGGAAGAGGTTTCAGTGTGTGGGGAAGTGGTTTCAGTGTGTGGGGAAGGGGTTTCAGCGTGTGGGGAAGGGGTTTCAGTGTGTGGGGAAGGAGTTTCAGTGTGTGGGGATGAGGTTTCAGTGTGTGGGGATGGGTTTCACTGTGTGGGGAAGGGGTTTCAGTGTGTGGGGAAGGGGTTTCAGTCTGTGCGGAAGGGGTTTCATTGTCTGGGGAAGGGGTTTCAGTGTGCGGGAAAGGGGTTACAGTGTGTGTGGAAGGGGTTTCAGTGTGTGGGGAAGGGGTTTCAGTGTGTGTGGAAGAGGTTTTAGTGTGTGTGGAAGGGGTTTCAGTGTGTGGGGATGAGTTTCAGTGGGTGTGGAAGAAGATTCAGCGTGTGGGGAAGAGGTTTCAGTGTGTGGGGAAGACGTTTCAGTGTGTGTGGAAGAGGATTCAGTGCGTGGGGAAGGAGTTTCAGTGTGTGGGGAAGAGGTTTCAGTGTGTAGGGAAGGGGTTTCATTGTGTGGGTAAGGGTTTCAGTCTGTGGGGAAGAGCTTTCTGTGTGTGGGGAAGTGACTTCAGTGTGTGGGGATGGGTTTCAGTGTGTGGGGATGGGTTTCAGTGTATGGGGAAGGTGTTTCAGTGTGTTGGGAAGAGGTTTCAGTGTGTGGGGATGGGTTTCAGTGTGTGGGGAAGGGGTTTCAGTGTGTGGGGAAGGGGTTTCAGTGTGTGGGGAAGAGATTTCAGTTTGTGGGGATGGGTTTCAGTGTTTGGTTAAGGGGCTTCTGTCTGTGGGGAAGGGGTTTCAGTTTGTGGGGAAGGATTTCATTGTGTGGGGAAGAGGTTTCAGTGTGTGGGGTACAGGTTTCAGTGTGTGGGGATGGGTTTCATTGTGTCGGGAAAGGTTTCAGTGTGTGGGGAAGGGGTTTCAGTGTGTGCGGAAGAGGTTTCAGTGTGTGGGGAATGGATTTCATTGTGTGTGGAAGAGGTTTCAGTGTGTGTGGAAGGGGTTTCAGTGTGTGGGGATGGGTTTCAGTGGGTGTGGAAGAAGTTTCAGCGTGTGGGGAAGAGGTTTCAGTGTGTGGGGAAGATGTTTCAGTGTGTGTGGAAGAGGTTTCAGTGCGTGGGGAAGAGGTTTCAGTGTGTGGGGAAGAGGTTTCTGTGTGTGGAAGAAGTTTCAGTGCGTGGGGAAGGTGTTTCAGTGTGTGGGGAAGAGGTTTCAGTGTGTGGGGGAGTGGTTTCAGTGTGTGGGGAAGGGGTTTCAGTGTGTGGGGAAGGGGTTTCAGTGTGTGGGGAAGGAGTTTCAGTGTGTGGAGATGAGGTTTCAGTGTGTGGGGATGGGTTTCAGTGTGTGGGGAAGGGGTTTCAGTGTGTGGGGAAGGGGTTTCAGTGTGTGGGGATGGGTTTCAGTGTGTGGGGGATGGGTTTCAGTGTGTGGGGAAGTGGTTTCAGCCTGTGTGGAAGAGGTTTTAGTGTGTGGGGAAGAGGTTTCAGTGTGTGGGAAAGGGGTTTCAGTTTGTGGATAAGGGGATTCAGTGTGTGGGGAAGAGGTTTCAGTGGGTGGGGTAGTGGTTTCAGTCTGTGGGGAAGGGGTTTTAGTGCATGGGGAAGAGGTTTCAGTGTGCGGGGAAGGGGTTTACGTGTGTGGGTAAGAGGTTTCAGTTTGTGGGGAAGAGGTATCAGGGTGTGGGGATGGGTTTCAGTGTGTGTGGAAGTGGTTTGAGTGTGTGGGGTAGAGGTTTCAGTGTGTGGGGAAGGATTTCAGTCAGTAGGGAAAGGTTTCAGTGTGTGTGGAAGAGGTTTCAATGTGTGGGGATGCGTTTCAGTCTGTGGGGATGGTTTTCAGTTTGTGGGAAGGGGTTTCAGTGTGTGGGGAAGGAGTCTCCGTGTGCGGGGAAGGGGTTTCAGTGTGTGTAGAAGGTGTTTCAGTGTGTGGGGAAGGTGTTTCAGTGTGCGGGGAAGGGTGTCAGTGTTTGGGGAATGGTTTCAGTGTGTGGGTATGGGTTTCAGTGTGTGGGGAAGGGTTTCAGTGTGTGGGGAAGGGGTTTCAGTGTGTGGGTAAGGTGTTTCACTGTATGGGGATGGTGTTTCAGTCTGTGGGGAAGGGGTTTCGGTTTGTAGGGTAGGGGTTCCAGTGTGTGGGGAAGAGGTTTCAGTGTGTGGGGAAGTGCTTTCAGTGTGTGCGGATGAGGTTTCCGTGTGTGGGGATGGGTTTCAGTGTGTGGGGAAGGGGTTTCAGCCTGTGCGGAAGAGGTTTTAGTGTGTGGGGGAGAGGTTTCAGTGTGTGGGAAAGGGGTTTCAGTTTGTGGATAAGGGGTTTCAGTGTGTGGGGAAGAGGTTTCAGTGGGTGGGGTAGTGGTTTCATTCTGTGGGGAAGGGGTTTTAGTGCATGGGGAAGAGGTGTCAGTGTGTGGGGAACAGGTTTCAGTGTGTGGGTAAGAGGTTTCAGTTTGTGGGGTAGAGGTTTCAGTGTGTGGGGAAGGATTTCAGTCAGTAGGGAAAGGTTTCAGTATGTGTGGAAGAGGTTTCAATGTGTGGGGATGCGTTTCAGTGTGTGGGGAAGGGGTTTCAGTCTGTGGGGATGTGTTTCAGTCTGTGGGGATGGTTTTCAGTTTGTGGGAAGGGGTTTCAGTGTGTGGGGAAGAGGTTTCAGTGCATGGGGAAGGAGTTTCCGTGTGCGGGGAAGGGGTTTCAGTGTGTGTGGAAGGTGTTTCAGTGTGTGGGGAAGGGTTTTCAGTGTGCGGGGAAGGGTTTCAGTGTTTGGGGAATGGTTTCAGTGTGTGGGTATGGGTTTCAGTGTGTGGGGAAGGGTTTCAGTGTGTGGGGAAGGGGTTTCAGTGTGTGGGGAAGGTGTTTCACTGTATGGGGACGGTGTTTCAGTCTGTGGGGAAGGGGTTTCGGTTTGTAGGGTAGGGGTTTCAGTGTGTGGGTATTGGTTTCAGTGTGTGGGGAAGGGGCTTCAGTGTGTGGGGAGGGGGTTTCACTGTGTGGGGATGGGGTTTCAGTGTGTGGGGAAGATGTTTCAGTGTGTGGGGACGGGGTTCCAGTGTGTGGGGAAGAGGTTTCAGTGTGTGGGGAAGGGTTTCAGTGTGTGGGGATGGGTTTCAGTGTGTGGGGAAGGGGTTTCAGTGTGTGGGGAGGACGTTTCTGTGTGTGGGGATGGGTTTGAGTTTGTGGGGAAGGGGTTTCAGTGTGTGGGGAAGGTGTTTCAGTGTGTGGGGATGAGGTTTCAGTGTGTGGGGATGGGTTTCAGTGTGTGGGGAAGGGGTTTCAGTCTGTGCGGAAGAGGTTTCAGTGTGTGGGGAACAGGTTTCAGTGTGTGGAAAAGGGGTTTCAGTGTGTGGATAAGGAGTTTCAGTGTGTGGGGAAGAGGTTTCAGTTTGTGGGGAAGAGGTTTCAGTGTGTGGGGAAGTGGTTTCAGTCTGTTGGGAAGGGGTTTCAGTGTGTGGGGAAGAGGTTTCAGTATGTGGGGACGGGGTTTCAGTGTGTGGGGAAGGGGTTTCAGTGTGTTGGGAAGAGATTTCTGTGTGTGGGGAAGGGGTTGCAGTGTGTGGGGAAGAGGTTTCAGTGTGTGGGGAAGAGGTCTCAGTGTGTGGGGATGGCTTTCTGTGTGTGGGGAAGGTGTTTCAGTGTGTGGGGAAGAGGTTTCAGTTTGTGGGGAAGGCTTTCAGTCTGTAGGGAAATGTTTCAGTGTGTGTGGAAGAGGTTTCAGTGTGTGGGGAAGGGGTTTCAGTCTGTCGGGATGTGTTTCAGTCTGTGGGGATGGGTTTCAGTTTGTGGGGAAGGTATTTCATTGTGTGGGGAAGAGGTTTCAGTGTGTGGGGAAGGGGTTTCAATGTGCGGGGAAGGGGTTTTAGTGTGTGTGGAAGGGGTTTCATTGTCTGGGGAAGGGGTTTCAGTGTGCGGGAAAGGGGTTACAGTGTGTGTGGAAGGGGTTTCAGTGTGTGGGGAAGGGGTTTCAGTGTGTGTGGAAGAGGTTTTAGTGTGTGTGGAAGGGGTTTCAGTGTGTGGGGAAGAGGTTTCATTGTGTGGGTAAGGGTTTCAGTCTGTGGGGAAGAGTTTTCTGTGTGTGGGGAAGTGGCTTCAGTGTGTGGGGATGGGTTTCAGTGTGTGGGGATGGGTTTCAGTGTATGGGGAAGGGGTTTCAGTGTGTGGGGAAGTGGTTTCTGTGTGTGGAAGAAGTTTCAGTGCGTGGGGAAGGTGTTTCAGTGTGTGGGGAAGAGGTTTCAGTGTGTGGGGGAGTAGTTTCAGTGTGTGGGGAAGGGGTTTCAGTGTGTGGGGAAGGGGTTTCAGTGTGTGGGGAAGGAGTTTCAGTGTGTGGAGATGAGGTTTCAGTGTGTGGGGATGGGTTTCAGTGTTTGGGGAAGGGGTTTCAGTGTGTGGGGAAGGGGTTTCAGTGTGTGGGGATGGGTTTCAGTGTGTGGGGGATGGGTTTCAGTGTGTGGGGAAGTGGTTTCAGCCTGTGTGGAAGAGGTTTTAGTGTGTCGGGAAGAGGTTTCAGTGTGAGGGAAAGGGGTTTCAGTTTGTGGATAAGGGGATTCAGTGTGTGGGGAAGAGGTTTCAGTGGGTGGGGTAGTGGTTTCAGTCTGTGGGGAAGGGGTTTTAGTGCATGGGGAAGAGGTTTCAGTGTGCGGGGAAGGGGTTTACGTGTGTGGGTAAGAGGTTTCAGTTTGTGGGGAAGAGGTATCAGGGTGTGGGGATGGGTTTCAGTGTGTGTGGAAGTGGTTTGAGTGTGTGGGGTAGAGGTTTCAGTGTGTGGGGAAGTATTTCAGTCAGTAGGGAAAGGTTTCAGTGTGTGTGGAAGAGGTTTCAATGTGTGGGGATGCGTTTCAGTCTGTGGGGATGGTTTTCAGTTTGTGGGAAGGGGTTTCAGTGTGTGGGGAACGAGTCTCCGTGTGCGGGGAAGGGGTTTCAGTGTGTGTAGAAGGTGTTTCAGTGTGTGGGGAAGGTGTTTCAGTGTGCGGGGAAGGGTGTCAGTGTTTGGGGAATGGTTTCAGTGTGTGGGTATGGGTTTCAGTGTGTGGGGAAGGGTTTCAGTGTGTGGGGAAGGGGTTTCAGTGTGTGGGTAAGGTGTTTCACTGTATGGGGATGGTGTTTCAGTCTGTGGGGAAGGGGTTTCGGTTTGTAGGGTAGGGGTTCCAGTGTGTGGGGAAGAGGTTTCAGTGTGTGGGGAAGTGCTTTCAGTGTGTGCGGATGAGGTTTCCGTGTGTGGGGATGGGTTTCAGTGTGTGGGGAAGGGGTTTCAGCCTGTGCGGAAGAGGTTTTAGTGTGTGGGGGAGAGGTTTCAGTGTGTGGGAAAGGGGTTTCAGTTTGTGGATAAGGGGTTTCAGTGTGTGGGGAAGAGGTTTCAGTGGGTGGGGTAGTGGTTTCATTCTGTGGGGAAGGGGTTTTAGTGCATGGGGAAGAGGTGTCAGTGTGTGGGGAACAGGTTTCAGTGTGTGGGTAAGAGGTTTCAGTTTGTGGGGTAGAGGTTTCAGTGTGTGGGGAAGGATTTCAGTCAGTAGGGAAAGGTTTCAGTATGTGTGGAAGAGGTTTCAATGTGTGGGGATGCGTTTCAGTGTGTGGGGAAGGGGTTTCAGTCTGTGGGGATGTGTTTCAGTCTGTGGGGATGGTTTTCAGTTTGTGGGAAGGGGTTTCAGTGTGTGGGGAAGAGGTTTCAGTGCATGGGGAAGGAGTTTCCGTGTGCGGGGAAGGGGTTTCAGTGTGTGTGGAAGGTGTTTCAGTGTGTGGGGAAGGGTTTTCAGTGTGCGGGGAAGGGTTTCAGTGTTTGGGGAATGGTTTCAGTGTGTGGGTATGGGTTTCAGTGTGTGGGGAAGGGTTTCAGTGTGTGGGGAAGGGGTTTCAGTGTGTGGGGAAGGTGTTTCACTGTATGGGGACGGTGTTTCAGTCTGTGGGGAAGGGGTTTCGGTTTGTAGGGTAGGGGTTTCAGTGTGTGGGTATTGGTTTCAGTGTGTGGGGAAGGGGCTTCAGTGTGTGGGGAGGGGGTTTCACTGTGTGGGGATGGGGTTTCAGTGTGTGGGGAAGATGTTTCAGTGTGTGGGGACGGGGTTCCAGTGTGTGGGGAAGAGGTTTCAGTGTGTGGGGAAGGGTTTCAGTGTGTGGGGATGGGTTTCAGTGTGTGGGGAAGGGGTTTCAGTGTGTGGGGAGGACGTTTCTGTGTGTGGGGATGGGTTTGAGTTTGTGGGGAAGGGGTTTCAGTGTGTGGGGAAGGTGTTTCAGTGTGTGGGGATGAGGTTTCAGTGTGTGGGGATGGGTTTCAGTGTGTGGGGAAGGGGTTTCAGTCTGTGCGGAAGAGGTTTCAGTGTGTGGGGAACAGGTTTCAGTGTGTGGAAAAGGGGTTTCAGTGTGTGGATAAGGAGTTTCAGTGTGTGGGGAAGAGGTTTCAGTTTGTGGGGAAGAGGTTTCAGTGTGTGGGGAAGTGGTTTCAGTCTGTTGGGAAGGGGTTTCAGTGTGTGGGGAAGAGGTTTCAGTATGTGGGGACGGGGTTTCAGTGTGTGGGGAAGGGGTTTCAGTGTGTTGGGAAGAGATTTCTGTGTGTGGGGAAGGGGTTGCAGTGTGTGGGGAAGAGGTTTCAGTGTGTGGGGAAGAGGTCTCAGTGTGTGGGGATGGCTTTCTGTGTGTGGGGAAGGTGTTTCAGTGTGTGGGGAAGAGGTTTCAGTTTGTGGGGAAGGCTTTCAGTCTGTAGGGAAATGTTTCAGTGTGTGTGGAAGAGGTTTCAGTGTGTGGGGAAGGGGTTTCAGTCTGTCGGGATGTGTTTCAGTCTGTGGGGATGGGTTTCAGTTTGTGGGGAAGGTATTTCATTGTGTGGGGAAGAGGTTTCAGTGTGTGGGGAAGGGGTTTCAATGTGCGGGGAAGGGGTTTTAGTGTGTGTGGAAGGGGTTTCATTGTCTGGGGAAGGGGTTTCAGTGTGCGGGAAAGGGGTTACAGTGTGTGTGGAAGGGGTTTCAGTGTGTGGGGAAGGGGTTTCAGTGTGTGTGGAAGAGGTTTTAGTGTGTGTGGAAGGGGTTTCAGTGTGTGGGGAAGAGGTTTCATTGTGTGGGTAAGGGTTTCAGTCTGTGGGGAAGAGTTTTCTGTGTGTGGGGAAGTGGCTTCAGTGTGTGGGGATGGGTTTCAGTGTGTGGGGATGGGTTTCAGTGTATGGGGAAGGGGTTTCAGTGTGTGGGGAAGTGGTTTCTGTGTGTGGAAGAAGTTTCAGTGCGTGGGGAAGGTGTTTCAGTGTGTGGGGAAGAGGTTTCAGTGTGTGGGGGAGTAGTTTCAGTGTGTGGGGAAGGGGTTTCAGTGTGTGGGGAAGGGGTTTCAGTGTGTGGGGAAGGAGTTTCAGTGTGTGGAGATGAGGTTTCAGTGTGTGGGGATGGGTTTCAGTGTTTGGGGAAGGGGTTTCAGTGTGTGGGGAAGGGGTTTCAGTGTGTGGGGATGGGTTTCAGTGTGTGGGGGATGGGTTTCAGTGTGTGGGGAAGTGGTTTCAGCCTGTGTGGAAGAGGTTTTAGTGTGTCGGGAAGAGGTTTCAGTGTGAGGGAAAGGGGTTTCAGTTTGTGGATAAGGGGATTCAGTGTGTGGGGAAGAGGTTTCAGTGGGTGGGGTAGTGGTTTCAGTCTGTGGGGAAGGGGTTTTAGTGCATGGGGAAGAGGTTTCAGTGTGCGGGGAAGGGGTTTACGTGTGTGGGTAAGAGGTTTCAGTTTGTGGGGAAGAGGTATCAGGGTGTGGGGATGGGTTTCAGTGTGTGTGGAAGTGGTTTGAGTGTGTGGGGTAGAGGTTTCAGTGTGTGGGGAAGTATTTCAGTCAGTAGGGAAAGGTTTCAGTGTGTGTGGAAGAGGTTTCAATGTGTGGGGATGCGTTTCAGTCTGTGGGGATGGTTTTCAGTTTGTGGGAAGGGGTTTCAGTGTGTGGGGAACGAGTCTCCGTGTGCGGGGAAGGGGTTTCAGTGTGTGTAGAAGGTGTTTCAGTGTGTGGGGAAGGTGTTTCAGTGTGCGGGGAAGGGTGTCAGTGTTTGGGGAATGGTTTCAGTGTGTGGGTATGGGTTTCAGTGTGTGGGGAAGGGTTTCAGTGTGTGGGGAAGGGGTTTCAGTGTGTGGGTAAGGTGTTTCACTGTATGGGGATGGTGTTTCAGTCTGTGGGGAAGGGGTTTCGGTTTGTAGGGTAGGGGTTCCAGTGTGTGGGGAAGAGGTTTCAGTGTGTGGGGAAGTGCTTTCAGTGTGTGCGGATGAGGTTTCCGTGTGTGGGGATGGGTTTCAGTGTGTGGGGAAGGGGTTTCAGCCTGTGCGGAAGAGGTTTTAGTGTGTGGGGGAGAGGTTTCAGTGTGTGGGAAAGGGGTTTCAGTTTGTGGATAAGGGGTTTCAGTGTGTGGGGAAGAGGTTTCAGTGGGTGGGGTAGTGGTTTCATTCTGTGGGGAAGGGGTTTTAGTGCATGGGGAAGAGGTGTCAGTGTGTGGGGAACAGGTTTCAGTGTGTGGGTAAGAGGTTTCAGTTTGTGGGGTAGAGGTTTCAGTGTGTGGGGAAGGATTTCAGTCAGTAGGGAAAGGTTTCAGTATGTGTGGAAGAGGTTTCAATGTGTGGGGATGCGTTTCAGTGTGTGGGGAAGGGGTTTCAGTCTGTGGGGATGTGTTTCAGTCTGTGGGGATGGTTTTCAGTTTGTGGGAAGGGGTTTCAGTGTGTGGGGAAGAGGTTTCAGTGCATGGGGAAGGAGTTTCCGTGTGCGGGGAAGGGGTTTCAGTGTGTGTGGAAGGTGTTTCAGTGTGTGGGGAAGGGTTTTCAGTGTGCGGGGAAGGGTTTCAGTGTTTGGGGAATGGTTTCAGTGTGTGGGTATGGGTTTCAGTGTGTGGGGAAGGGTTTCAGTGTGTGGGGAAGGGGTTTCAGTGTGTGGGGAAGGTGTTTCACTGTATGGGGACGGTGTTTCAGTCTGTGGGGAAGGGGTTTCGGTTTGTAGGGTAGGGGTTTCAGTGTGTGGGTATTGGTTTCAGTGTGTGGGGAAGGGGCTTCAGTGTGTGGGGAGGGGGTTTCACTGTGTGGGGATGGGGTTTCAGTGTGTGGGGAAGATGTTTCAGTGTGTGGGGACGGGGTTCCAGTGTGTGGGGAAGAGGTTTCAGTGTGTGGGGAAGGGTTTCAGTGTGTGGGGATGGGTTTCAGTGTGTGGGGAAGGGGTTTCAGTGTGTGGGGAGGACGTTTCTGTGTGTGGGGATGGGTTTGAGTTTGTGGGGAAGGGGTTTCAGTGTGTGGGGAAGGTGTTTCAGTGTGTGGGGATGAGGTTTCAGTGTGTGGGGATGGGTTTCAGTGTGTGGGGAAGGGGTTTCAGTCTGTGCGGAAGAGGTTTCAGTGTGTGGGGAACAGGTTTCAGTGTGTGGAAAAGGGGTTTCAGTGTGTGGATAAGGAGTTTCAGTGTGTGGGGAAGAGGTTTCAGTTTGTGGGGAAGAGGTTTCAGTGTGTGGGGAAGTGGTTTCAGTCTGTTGGGAAGGGGTTTCAGTGTGTGGGGAAGAGGTTTCAGTATGTGGGGACGGGGTTTCAGTGTGTGGGGAAGGGGTTTCAGTGTGTTGGGAAGAGATTTCTGTGTGTGGGGAAGGGGTTGCAGTGTGTGGGGAAGAGGTTTCAGTGTGTGGGGAAGAGGTCTCAGTGTGTGGGGATGGCTTTCTGTGTGTGGGGAAGGTGTTTCAGTGTGTGGGGAAGAGGTTTCAGTTTGTGGGGAAGGCTTTCAGTCTGTAGGGAAATGTTTCAGTGTGTGTGGAAGAGGTTTCAGTGTGTGGGGAAGGGGTTTCAGTCTGTCGGGATGTGTTTCAGTCTGTGGGGATGGGTTTCAGTTTGTGGGGAAGGTATTTCATTGTGTGGGGAAGAGGTTTCAGTGTGTGGGGAAGGGGTTTCAATGTGCGGGGAAGGGGTTTTAGTGTGTGTGGAAGGGGTTTCATTGTCTGGGGAAGGGGTTTCAGTGTGCGGGAAAGGGGTTACAGTGTGTGTGGAAGGGGTTTCAGTGTGTGGGGAAGGGGTTTCAGTGTGTGTGGAAGAGGTTTTAGTGTGTGTGGAAGGGGTTTCAGTGTGTGGGGAAGAGGTTTCATTGTGTGGGTAAGGGTTTCAGTCTGTGGGGAAGAGTTTTCTGTGTGTGGGGAAGTGGCTTCAGTGTGTGGGGATGGGTTTCAGTGTGTGGGGATGGGTTTCAGTGTATGGGGAAGGGGTTTCAGTGTGTGGGGAAGTGGTTTCTGTGTGTGGAAGAAGTTTCAGTGCGTGGGGAAGGTGTTTCAGTGTGTGGGGAAGAGGTTTCAGTGTGTGGGGGAGTAGTTTCAGTGTGTGGGGAAGGGGTTTCAGTGTGTGGGGAAGGGGTTTCAGTGTGTGGGGAAGGAGTTTCAGTGTGTGGAGATGAGGTTTCAGTGTGTGGGGATGGGTTTCAGTGTTTGGGGAAGGGGTTTCAGTGTGTGGGGAAGGGGTTTCAGTGTGTGGGGATGGGTTTCAGTGTGTGGGGGATGGGTTTCAGTGTGTGGGGAAGTGGTTTCAGCCTGTGTGGAAGAGGTTTTAGTGTGTCGGGAAGAGGTTTCAGTGTGAGGGAAAGGGGTTTCAGTTTGTGGATAAGGGGATTCAGTGTGTGGGGAAGAGGTTTCAGTGGGTGGGGTAGTGGTTTCAGTCTGTGGGGAAGGGGTTTTAGTGCATGGGGAAGAGGTTTCAGTGTGCGGGGAAGGGGTTTACGTGTGTGGGTAAGAGGTTTCAGTTTGTGGGGAAGAGGTATCAGGGTGTGGGGATGGGTTTCAGTGTGTGTGGAAGTGGTTTGAGTGTGTGGGGAAGGGGTTTCAGTGTGCGGGGAAGGGTTTCAGTGTTTGGGGAATGGTTTCAGTGTGTGGGTATGGGTTTCAGTGTGTGGGGAAGGGTTTCAGTGTGTGGGGAAGGGGTTTCAGTGTGTGGGGAAGGTGTTTCACTGTATGGGGACGGTGTTTCAGTCTGTGGGGAAGGGGTTTCGGTTTGTAGGGTAGGGGTTTCAGTGTGTGGGTATTGGTTTCAGTGTGTGGGGAAGGGGCTTCAGTGTGTGGGGAGGGGGTTTCACTGTGTGGGGATGGGGTTTCAGTGTGTGGGGAAGATGTTTCAGTGTGTGGGGACGGGGTTCCAGTGTGTGGGGAAGAGGTTTCAGTGTGTGGGGAAGGGTTTCAGTGTGTGGGGATGGGTTTCAGTGTGTGGGGAAGGGGTTTCAGTGTGTGGGGAGGACGTTTCTGTGTGTGGGGATGGGTTTGAGTTTGTGGGGAAGGGGTTTCAGTGTGTGGGGAAGGTGTTTCAGTGTGTGGGGATGAGGTTTCAGTGTGTGGGGATGGGTTTCAGTGTGTGGGGAAGGGGTTTCAGTCTGTGCGGAAGAGGTTTCAGTGTGTGGGGAACAGGTTTCAGTGTGTGGAAAAGGGGTTTCAGTGTGTGGATAAGGAGTTTCAGTGTGTGGGGAAGAGGTTTCAGTGTGTGGGGAAGAGGTTTCAGTGTGTGGGGAGGTGGTTTCAGTCTGTTGGGAAGGGGTTTCAGTGTGTGGGGAAGAGGTTTCAGTATGTGGGGACGGGGTTTCAGTGTGTGGGGAAGGGGTTTCAGTGTGTTGGGAAGAGATTTCTGTGTGTGGGGAAGGGGTTGCAGTGTGTGGGGAAGAGGTTTCAGTGTGTGGGGAAGAGGTCTCAGTGTGTGGGGATGGCTTTCTGTGTGTGGGGTAGGTGTTTCAGTGTGTGGGGAAGAGGTTTCAGTTTGTGGGGAAGGCTTTCAGTCTGTAGGGAAATGTTTCAGTGTGTGTGGAAGAGGTTTCAGTGTGTGGGGAAGGGGTTTCAGTCTGTCGGGATGTGTTTCAGTCTGTGGGGATGGGTTTCAGTTTGTGGGGAAGGTATTTCATTGTGTGGGGAAGAGGTTTCAGTGTGTGGGGAAGGGGTTTCAATGTGCGGGGAAGGGGTTTTAGTGTGTGTGGAAGGGGTTTCATTGTCTGGGGAAGGGGTTTCAGTGTGCGGGAAAGGGGTTACAGTGTGTGTGGAAGGGGTTTCAGTGTGTGGGGAAGGGGTTTCAGTGTGTGTGGAAGAGGTTTTAGTGTGTGTGGAAGGGGTTTCAGTGTGTGGGGAAGAGGTTTCATTGTGTGGGTAAGGGTTTCAGTCTGTGGGGAAGAGTTTTCTGTGTGTGGGGAAGTGGCTTCAGTGTGTGGGGATGGGTTTCAGTGTGTGGGGATGGGTTTCAGTGTATGGGGAAGGGGTTTCAGTGTGTGGGGAAGTGGTTTCAGTGTGTGGGGATGGGTTTCAGTGTGTGGGAAAGGGGTTTCAGTTTGTGGATAAGGGGTTTCAGTGTGTGGGGAAGAGGTTTCAGTGGGTGGGGTAGTGGTTTCAGTCTGTGGGGAAGTGGTTTTAGTGCATGGGGAAGAGGTTTCAGTGTGTGGGGAAGGGGTTTCAGTTTGTGGATAAGGGGTTTCAGTGTGTGGGGAAGAGGTTTCAGTGGGTGGGGTAGTGGCTTCAGTCTGTGGGGAAGGGGTTTTAGTGCATGGGGAAGAGGTTTCAGTGTGTGGGAAAGGGGTTTCAGTTTGTGGATAAGGGGTTTCAGTGTGTGGGGAAGAGGTTTCAGAGGGTGGGGTAGTGGTTTCAGTCTGTGGGGAAGGGGTTTTAGTGCATGGGGAAGAGGTTTCAGTGTGTGGGGAAGGGGTTTCTGTGTGTGGGTAAGAGGTTTCAGTTTGTGGGGAAGAGGTTTCAGTGTGTGGGGATGGGTTTCAGTGTGTGTGGAAGTGGTTTGAGTGTGTGGGGTAGAGGTTTCAGTGTGTGGGGAAGGATTTCAGTCAGTAGGGAAAGGTTTCAGTGTGTGTGGAAGAAGTTTCAATGTGTGGGGATGCGTTTCAGTGTGTGGGGAAGGGGTTTCAGTCTGTGGGGATGTGTTTCAGTCTGTGGGGATGGTTTTCAGTTTGTGGGAAGGGGTTTCAGTGTGTGGGGAAGGAGGTTCAGTGTGTGGGGATGAGGTTTCAGTGTGTGGGGATGGGTTTCAGTGTGTGGGGAAGGGTTTTCAGTGTGTGGGGAAGGGGTTTCAGTCTGTGGGGATGGGTTTCATTGTGTAGGGAAATGTTTCAGTGTGTGGGGAAGGGGTTTCAGTGTGTGCAGAAGAGGTTTCAGTGTGTGGGGAATGGATTTCATTGTGTGTGGAAGAGGTTTCAGTGGGTGTGGAAGAAGTTTCAGCGTGTGGGGAAGAGGTTTCAGTGTGTGGGGAAGATGTTTCAGTGTGTGTGGAAGAGGTTTCAGTGCGTGGGGAAGAGGTTTCAGTGTGTGGGGAAGAGGTTTCTGTGTGTGGAAGAAGTTTCAGTGCGTGGGGACGGTGTTTCAGTGTGTGGGGAAGAGGTTTCAGTGTGTGGGGAAGTGGTTTCAGTGTGTGGGGAAGGGGTTTCAGTGTGTGGGGAAGGAGTTTCAGTGTGTGGGGATGAGGTTTCAGTGTGTGGGGATGGGTTTCAGTGTGTGGGGAAGGGGTTTCAGTGTGTGGGGAAGTGGTTTCAGTCTGTGCGGAAGGGGTTTCATTGTCAGGGGAAGGGGTTTCGGTGTGCGGGAATGGGGTTACAGTGTGTGTGGAAAGGGTTTCAGTGTGTGGGGAAGGGGTTTCAGTGTGTGTGGAAGAGGTTTTAGTGTGTGTGGAAGGGGTTTCAGTGTGTGGGGATGAGTTTCAGTGGGTGTGGAAGAAGATTCAACGTGTGGGGAAGAGGTTTCAGTGTGTGGGGAAGACGTTTCAGTCTGCGTGGAAGAGGATTCAGTGCGTGGGGAAGGAGTTTCAGTGTGTGGGGAAGAGGTTTCAGTGTGTAGGGAAGGGGTTTCAATGTGTGTGGAAGAGGTTTCTGTGCGTGGGGAAGGGGTTTCAGTGTGTGGGAAAGAGGTTTCATTGTGTGGGTAAGGGTTTCAGTCTGTGGGGAAGAGCTTTCTGTGTGTGGGGAAGTGACTTCAGTGTGTGGGGATGGGTTTCAGTGTGTGGGGATGGGTTTCAGTGTATGGGGAAGGGGTTTCAGTGTGTGGGGAAGAGGTTTCAGTGTGTGGGGATGGGTTTCAGTGTGTGGGGAAGGGGTTTCAGTATGTGGGGAAGGGGTTTCAGTCTGTGCGGAAGAGGCTTCAGTGTGTTGGGAAGAGTTTCAGTGTGTGGGGATGGGTTTCAGTGTGTGGGGGATGGGTTTCAGTGTGTGGGGAAGGGGTTTCAGCCTGTGCGGAAGAGGTTTTAGTGTGTGGGGAAGAGGTTTCAGTGTGTGGGAAATGGGTTTCAGTTTGTGGATAAGGGGTTTCAGTCTGTGCGGAAGAGGCTTCAGTGTGTTGGGAAGAGTTTCAGTGTGTGGGGATGGGTTTCAGTGTGTGGGGGATGGGTTTCAGTGTGTGGGGAAGGGGTTTCAGCCTGTGCGGAAGAGGTTTCAGTGTATGGGGAAGGGGTTTCAGTGTGTGGGGAAGAGGTTTCAGTGTGTGGGGATGGGTTTCAGTGTGTGGGGAAGGGGTTTCAGTATGTGGGGAAGGGGTTTCAGTCTGTGCGGAAGAGGCTTCAGTGTGTTGGGAAGAGTTTCAGTGTGTGGGGATGGGTTTCAGTGTGTGGGGATGGGTTTCAGTGTGTGGGGAAGGGGTTTCAGCCTGTGCGGAAGAGGTTTTAGTGTGTGGGGAAGAGGTTTCAGTGGGTGGGGTAGTGGTTTCAGTCTGTGGGGAAGGGGTTTTAGTGCATGGGGAAGAGGTTTCAGTGTGTGGGGAAGAGGTCTCAGTGTGTGGGGTACAGGTTTCAGTGTGTGGGGATGGGTTTCATTGTGTAGGGAAAGGTTTCAGTGTGTGGGGAAGGGGTTTCAGTGTGTGCGGAAGAGGTTTCAGTGTGTGGGGAATGGATTTCATTGTGTGTGGAAGAGGTTTCAGTGTGTGTGGAAGGGATTTCAGTGTGTGGGGATGGGTTTCAGTGGGTGTGGAAGAAGTTTCAGCGTGTGGGGAAGAGGTTTCAGTGTGTGGGGAAGATGTTTCAGTGTGTGTGGAAGAGGTTTCAGTGCGTGGGGAAGAGGTTTCAGTGTGTGGGGAAGAGGTTTCTGTGTGTGGAAGAAGTTTCAGTGCGTGGGGACGGTGTTTCAGTGTGTGGGGAAGAGGTTTCAGTTTGTGGGGAAGTGGTTTCAGTGTGTGGGGAAGGGGTTTCAGTGTGTGGGGAAGGGGTTTCAGTGTGTGGGGAAGGAGTTTCAGTGTGTGGGGATGAGGTTTCAGTGTGTGGGGATGGGTTTCAGTGTGTGGGGAAGGGGTTTCAGTGTGTGGGGAAGGGTTTTCAGTCTGTGCGGAAGGGGTTTCATTGTCTGGGGAAGGGGTTTCAGTGTGCGGGAATGGAGTTACAGTGTGTGTGGAAGGGGTTTCAGTGTGTGGGGAAGGGGTTTCAGTGTGTGTGGAAGAGGTTTTAGTGTGTGTGGAAGGGGTTTCAGTGTGTGGGGATGAGTTTCAGTGGGTGTGGAAGAAGATTCAACGTGTGGGGAAGAGGTTTCAGTGTGTGGGGAAGACGTTTCAGTCTGTGTGGAAGAGGATTCAGTGTGTGGGGAAGGAGTTTCAGTGTGTGGGGAAGAGGTTTCAGTGTGTAGGGAAGGGGTTTCAATGTGTGTGGAAGAGGTTTCTGTGCGTGGGGAAGGGGTTTCAGAGTGTGGGGAAGAGGTTTCATTGTGTGGGTAAGGGTTTCAGTCTGTGGGGAAGAGCTTTCTGTGTGTGGGGAAGTGACTTTAGTGTGTGGGGATGGGTTTCAGTGTGTGGGGATGGGTTTCAGTGTATGGGGAAGGGGTTTCAGTGTGTGGGGAAGAGGTTTCAGTGTGTGGGGATGAGTTTCAGTGTGTGGGGAAGGGGTTTCAGTGTGTGGGGAAGGGGTTTCAGTGTGTGCGGAAGAGGCTTCAGTGTGTTGGGAAGAGGTTTCAGTGTGTGGGGATGGGTTTCAGTGTGTGGGGGATGGGTTTCAGTGTGTGGGGAAGGGGTTTCAGCCTGTGCGGAAGAGGTTTTAGTGTGTGGGGAAGAGGTTTCAGTGTGTGGGAAAGGGGTTTCAGTTTGTGGATAAGGGGTTTCAGTGTGTGGGGAAGAGGTTTCAGTGGGTGGGGTAGTGGTTTCGGTCTGTGGGGAAGGGGTTTTAGTGCATGGGGAAGAGGTTTCAGTGTGTGGGGAAGGGGTTTCAGTGTGTGGGTAAGAGGTTTCAGTTTGTGGGGAAGAGGTTTCAGTGTGTGGGGATGGGTTTCAGTGTGTGTGGAAGTGGTTTGAGTGTGTGGGGTAGAGGTTTCAGTGTGTGGGGAAGGATTTCAGTCAGTAGGGAAAGGTTTCAGTGTGTGTGGAAGAGGTTTCAATGTGTGGGGATGCGTTTCAGTGTGTGGGGAAGGGGTTTCAGTCTGTGGGGATGTGTTTCAGTCTGTGGGGATGGTTTTCAGTTTGTGGGAAGGGGTTTCAGTGTGTGGGGAAGAGGTTTCAGTGCATGGGGAAGGAGTTTCCGTGTGCGGGGAAGGGGTTTCAGTGTGTGTGGAAGGTGTTTCAGTGTGTGGGGAAGGGGTTTCAGTGTGCGGGGTAGGGTTTCAGTGTTTGGGGAATGGTTTCAGTGTGTGGGTATGGGTTTCAGTGTGTGGGGAAGGGATTCAGTGTGTGGGGAAGGGGTTACAGTGTGTGGGGAAGGTGCTTCACTGTATGGGGACGGTGTTTCAGTCTGTGGGGAAGGGGTTTCGGTTTGTAGGGTAGGGGTTTCAGTGTGTGGGTATTGGTTTCAGTGTGTGGGGAAGGGGCTTCAGTGTGTGGGGAGGGGGTTTCACTGTGTGGGGATGGGGTTTCAGTGTGTGGGGAAGATGTTTCAGTGTGTGGGGACGGGGTTCCAGTGTGTGGGGAAGAGGTTTCAGTGTGTGGGGAAGGGTTTCAGTGTGTGGGGATGGGTTTCAGTGTGTGGGGAAGGGGTTTCGGTGTGTGGGGAGGAGGTTTCTGTGTGTGGGGATGGGTTTGAGTTTGTGGGGAAGGGGTTTCAGTGTGTGGGGAAGGTGTTTCAGTGTGTGGGGATGAGGTTTCAGTGTGTGGGGATGGGTTTCAGTGTGTGGGGAAGGGGTTTCAGTCTGTGCGGTAGAGGTTTCAGTGTGTGGGGAAGAGGTTTCAGTGTGTGGGGAAGAGGTTTCAGTGTGTGGGAAATGGTTTCAGTGTGTGGGGAAGAGGTTTCAGTGTGTGGGGAAGAGGTTTCAGTGTGTGGGGAAGAGGTTTCAGTGTGTGGGGAAGTGGTTTCAGTCTGTTGGGAAGGGGTTTCAGTGTATGGGGAAGAGGTTTCAGTATGTGGGGAAGGGGTTTCAGTGTGTGGGGAAGGGGTTTCAGTGTGTGGGGAAGAGATTTATGTGTGTGGGGAAGGGGTTGCAGTGTGTGGGGATGGGTTTCAGTGGGTGTGGAAGAAGTTTCAGCGTGTGGGGAAGAGGTTTCAGTGTGTGGGGAAGATGTTTCAGTGTGTGTGGAAGAGGTTTCAGTGCGTGGGGAAGAGGTTTCAGTGTGTGGGGAAGAGGTTTCTGTGTGTGGAAGAAGTTTCAGTGCGTGGGGACGGTGTTTCAGTGTGTGGGGAAGAGGTTTCAGTTTGTGGGGAAGTGGTTTCAGTGTGTGGGGAAGGGGTTTCAGTGTGTGGGGAAGAGGTTTCAGTGTGTGGGGAAGGAGTTTCAGTGTGTGGGGATGAGGTTTCAGTGTGTGGGGATGGGTTTCAGTGTGTGGGGAAGGGGTTTCAGTGTGTGGGGAAGGGTTTTCAGTCTGTGCGGAAGGGGTTTCATTGTCTGGGGAAGGGGTTTCAGTGTGCGGGAATGGGGTTACAGTGTGTGTGGAAGGGGTTTCAGTGTGTGGGGAAGGGGTTTCAGTGTGTGTGGAAGAGGTTTTAGTGTGTGTGGAAGGGGTTTCAGTGTGTGGGGATGAGTTTCAGTGGGTGTGGAAGAAGATTCAACGTGTGGGGAAGAGGTTTCAGTGTGTGGGGAAGACGTTTCAGTCTGTGTGGAAGAGGATTCAGTGTGTGGGGAAGGAGTTTCAGTGTGTGGGGAAGAGGTTTCAGTGTGTAGGGAAGGGGTTTCAATGTGTGTGGAAGAGGTTTCTGTGCGTGGGGAAGGGGTTTCAGAGTGTGGGGAAGAGGTTTCATTGTGTGGGTAAGGGTTTCAGTCTGTGGGGAAGAGCTTTCTGTGTGTGGGGAAGTGACTTTAGTGTGTGGGGATGGGTTTCAGTGTGTGGGGATGGGTTTCAGTGTATGGGGAAGGGGTTTCAGTGTGTGGGGAAGAGGTTTCAGTGTGTGGGGATGAGTTTCAGTGTGTGGGGAAGGGGTTTCAGTGTGTGGGGAAGGGGTTTCAGTGTGTGCGGAAGAGGCTTCAGTGTGTTGGGAAGAGGTTTCAGTGTGTGGGGATGGGTTTCAGTGTGTGGGGGATGGGTTTCAGTGTGTGGGGAAGGGGTTTCAGCCTGTGCGGAAGAGGTTTTAGTGTGTGGGGAAGAGGTTTCAGTGTGTGGGAAAGGGGTTTCAGTTTGTGGATAAGGGGTTTCAGTGTGTGGGGAAGAGGTTTCAGTGGGTGGGGTAGTGGTTTCGGTCTGTGGGGAAGGGGTTTTAGTGCATGGGGAAGAGGTTTCAGTGTGTGGGGAAGGGGTTTCAGTGTGTGGGTAAGAGGTTTCAGTTTGTGGGGAAGAGGTTTCAGTGTGTGGGGATGGGTTTCAGTGTGTGTGGAAGTGGTTTGAGTGTGTGGGGTAGAGGTTTCAGTGTGTGGGGAAGGATTTCAGTCAGTAGGGAAAGGTTTCAGTGTGTGTGGAAGAGGTTTCAATGTGTGGGGATGCGTTTCAGTGTGTGGGGAAGGGGTTTCAGTCTGTGGGGATGTGTTTCAGTCTGTGGGGATGGTTTTCAGTTTGTGGGAAGGGGTTTCAGTGTGTGGGGAAGAGGTTTCAGTGCATGGGGAAGGAGTTTCCGTGTGCGGGGAAGGGGTTTCAGTGTGTGTGGAAGGTGTTTCAGTGTGTGGGGAAGGGGTTTCAGTGTGCGGGGTAGGGTTTCAGTGTTTGGGGAATGGTTTCAGTGTGTGGGTATGGGTTTCAGTGTGTGGGGAAGGGATTCAGTGTGTGGGGAAGGGGTTACAGTGTGTGGGGAAGGTGCTTCACTGTATGGGGACGGTGTTTCAGTCTGTGGGGAAGGGGTTTCGGTTTGTAGGGTAGGGGTTTCAGTGTGTGGGTATTGGTTTCAGTGTGTGGGGAAGGGGCTTCAGTGTGTGGGGAGGGGGTTTCACTGTGTGGGGATGGGGTTTCAGTGTGTGGGGAAGATGTTTCAGTGTGTGGGGACGGGGTTCCAGTGTGTGGGGAAGAGGTTTCAGTGTGTGGGGAAGGGTTTCAGTGTGTGGGGATGGGTTTCAGTGTGTGGGGAAGGGGTTTCGGTGTGTGGGGAGGAGGTTTCTGTGTGTGGGGATGGGTTTGAGTTTGTGGGGAAGGGGTTTCAGTGTGTGGGGAAGGTGTTTCAGTGTGTGGGGATGAGGTTTCAGTGTGTGGGGATGGGTTTCAGTGTGTGGGGAAGGGGTTTCAGTCTGTGCGGTAGAGGTTTCAGTGTGTGGGGAAGAGGTTTCAGTGTGTGGGGAAGAGGTTTCAGTGTGTGGGGAAGTGGTTTCAGTGTGTGGGGAAGAGGTTTCAGTGTGTGGGGAAGAGGTTTCAGTGTGTGGGGAAGAGGTTTCAGTGTGTGGGGAAGTGGTTTCAGTCTGTTGGGAAGGGGTTTCAGTGTATGGGGAAGAGGTTTCAGTATGTGGGGAAGGGGTTTCAGTGTGTGGGGAAGGGGTTTCAGTGTGTGGGGAAGAGATTTATGTGTGTGGGGAAGGGGTTGCAGTGTGTGGGGAAGAGGTTTCAGTGTGTGGGGAAGAGGTCTCAGTGTGTGGGGATGGCTTTCTGTGTGTGGGGAAGGGGTTTCAGTGTGTGGGGAAGAGGTTTCAGTTTGTGGGGAAGGCTTTCATTCTGTAGGGAAATGTTTCAGTGTGTGTGGAAGAGGTTTCAGTGTGTGGGGAAGGGGTTTCAGTCTGTCGGGATGTGTTTCAGTCTGTGGGGATGGGTTTCAGTTTGTGGGGAAGGTGTTTCATTGTGTGGGGAAGAGGTTTCAGTGTGTGGGGAAGGGGTTTCAATGTGCGGGGAAGGGGTTTTAGTGTGTGTGGAAGGGGTTTCATTGTCTGGGGAAGGGGTTTCAGTGTGCGGGAAAGGGGTTACAGTGTGTGCGGAAGGGGTTTCAGTGTGTGGGGAAGGGGTTTCAGTGTGTGTGGAAGAGGTTTTAGTGTGTGTGGAAGGGGTTTCAGTGTGTGGGGAAGAGGTTTCATTGTGTGGGTAAGGGTTACAGTCTGTGGGGAAGAGCTTTCTGTGTGTGGGGAAGTGGCTTCAGTGTGTGGGGATGGGTTTCAGTGTGTGGGGATGGGTTTCAGTGTATGGGGAAGGGGTTTCAGTGTGTGGGGAAGATGTTTCAGTGTGTGGGGATGGGTTTCAGTGTGTGGGGAAGGGGTTTCATTGTGTGGGGAAGGGGTTTCAGTGTGGTGGAAGAGATTTCAGTATGTGGGGATGGGTTTCAGTGTTTGGTTAAGGGGCTTCTGTCTGTGGGGAAGGGGTTTCAGTGTGTGGGGAAGGTTTTCAGTGTGTGGGGAAGAGGTCTCAGTGTGTGGGGTACAGGTTTCAGTGTGTGGGGATGGGTTTCATTGTGTAGGGAAAGGTTTCAGTGTGTGGGGAAGGGGTTTCAGTCTGTGCGGAAGAGGTTTCAGTGTGTGGGGAATGGATTTCATTGTGTGTGGAAGAGGTTTCAGTGTGTGTGGAAGGGGTTTCAGTGTGTGGGGATGGTTTTCAGTGGGTGTGGAAGAAGTTTCAGCGTGTGGGGAAGAGGTTTCAGTGTGTGGGGATGAGTTTCAGTGGGTGTGGAAGAAGATTCAACGTGTGGGGAAGAGGTTTCAGTGTGTGGGGAAGACGTTTCAGTCTGTGTGGAAGAGGATTCAGTGTGTGGGGAAGGAGTTTCAGTGTGTGGGGAAGAGGTTTCAGTGTGTAGGGAAGGGGTTTCAATGTGTGTGGAAGAGGTTTCTGTGCGTGGGGAAGGGGTTTCAGAGTGTGGGGAAGAGGTTTCATTGTGTGGGTAAGGGTTTCAGTCTGTGGGGAAGAGCTTTCTGTGTGTGGGGAAGTGACTTTAGTGTGTGGGGATGGGTTTCAGTGTGTGGGGATGGGTTTCAGTGTATGGGGAAGGGGTTTCAGTGTGTGGGGAAGAGGTTTCAGTGTGTGGGGATGAGTTTCAGTGTGTGGGGAAGGGGTTTCAGTGTGTGGGGAAGGGGTTTCAGTGTGTGCGGAAGAGGCTTCAGTGTGTTGGGAAGAGGTTTCAGTGTGTGGGGATGGGTTTCAGTGTGTGGGGGATGGGTTTCAGTGTGTGGGGAAGGGGTTTCAGCCTGTGCGGAAGAGGTTTTAGTGTGTGGGGAAGAGGTTTCAGTGTGTGGGAAAGGGGTTACAGTTTGTGGATAAGGGGTTTCAGTGTGTGGGGAAGAGGTTTCAGTGGGTGGGGTAGTGGTTTCGGTCTGTGGGGAAGGGGTTTTAGTTCATGGGGAAGAGGTTTCAGTGTGTGGGGAAGGGGTTTCAGTGTGTGGGTAAGAGGTTTCAGTTTGTGGGGAAGAGGTTTCAGTGTGTGGGGATGGGTTTCAGTGTGTGTGGAAGTGGTTTGAGTGTGTGGGGTAGAGGTTTCAGTGTGTGGGGAAGGATTTCAGTCAGTAGGGAAAGGTTTCAGTGTGTGTGGAAGAGGTTTCAATGTGTGGGGATGCGTTTCAGTGTGTGTGGAAGGGCTTTCAGTCTGTGGGGATGTGTTTCAGTCTGTGGGGATCGTTTTCAGTTTGTGGGAAGGGGTTTCAGTGTGTGGGGAAGAGGTTTCAGTGCATGGGGAAGGAGTTTCCGTGTGCGGGGAAGGGGTTTCAGTGTGTGTGGAAGGTGTTTCAGTGTGTGGGGAAGGGGTTTCAGTGTGCGGGGTAGGGTTTCAGTGTTTGGGGAATGGTTTCAGTGTGTGGGTATGGGTTTCAGTGTGTGGGGAAGGGATTCAGTGTGTGGGGAAGGGGTTTCAGTGTGTGGGGAAGGTGTTTCACTGTATGGGGACGGTGTTTCAGTCTGTGGGGAAGGGGTTTCGGTTTGTAGGGTAGGGGTTTCAGTGTGTGGATATTGGTTTCAGTGTGTGGGGAAGGGGCTTCAGTGTGTGGGGAGGGGGTTTCACTGTGTGGGGATGGGGTTTCAGTGTGTGGGGAAGATGTTTCAGTGTGTGGGGACGGGGTTCCAGTGTGTGGGGAAGAGGTTTCAGTGTGTGGGGAAGGGTTTCAGTGTGTGGGGATGGGTTTCAGTGTGTGGGGAAGGGGTTTCGGTGTGTGGGGAGGAGGTTTCTGTGTGTGGGGATGGGTTTGAGTTTGTGGGGAAGGGGTTTCAGTGTGTGGGGAAGGTGTTTCAGTGTGTGGGGATGAGGTTTCAGTGTGTGGGGATGGGTTTCAGTGTGTGGGGAAGGGGTTTCAGTCTGTGCGGTAGAGGTTTCAGTGTGTGGGGAAGAGGTTTCAGTGTGTGGGAAAGGGGTTTCAGTGTGTGGATAAGGAGTTTCAGTGTGTGGGGAAGAGGTTTCAGTGTGTGGGGAAGAGGTTTCAGTGTGTGGGGAAGTGGTTTCAGTCTGTTGGGAAGGGGTTTCACTGTATGGGGAAGAGGTTTCAGTATGTGGGGAAGGGGTTTCAGTGTGTGGGGAAGGGGTTTCCGTGTGTGGGGAAGAGATTTCTGTGTGTGGGGAAGGGGTTGCAGTGTGTGGGGAAGAGGTTTCAGTGTGTGGGGAAGAGGTCTCAGTGTGTGGGGATGGCTTTCTGTGTGTGGGGAAGGGGTTTCAGTGTGTGGGGAAGAGGTTTCAGTGTGTGGGGAAGGGGTTTCAGTCTGTCGGGATGTGTTTCAGTGTGTGTGGAAGAGGTTTCAGTGTGTGGGGAAGGGGTTTCAGTCTGTCGGGATGTGTTTCAGTCTGTGGGGATGGGTTTCAGTTTGTGGGGAAGGTGTTTCATTGTGTGGGGAAGAGGTTTCAGTGTGTGGGGAAGGGGTTTCAATGTGCGGGGAAGGGGTTTTAGTGTGTGTGGAAGGGGTTTCATTGTCTGGGGAAGGGGTTTCAGTGTGCGGGAAAGGGGTTACAGTGTGTGCGGAAGGGGTTTCAGTGTGTGGGGAAGGGGTTTCAGTGTGTGTGGAAGAGGTTTTAGTGTGTGTGGAAGGGGTTTCAGTGTGTGGGGAAGAGGTTTCATTGTGTGGGTAAGGGTTACAGTCTGTGGGGAAGAGCTTTCTGTGTGTGGGGAAGTGGCTTCAGTGTGTGGGGATGGGTTTCAGTGTGTGGGGATGGGTTTCAGTGTATGGGGAAGGGGTTTCAGTGTGTGGGGAAGATGTTTCAGTGTGTGGGGATGGGTTTCAGTGTGTGGGGAAGGGGTTTCATTGTGTGGGGAAGGGGTTTCAGTGTGGTGGAAGAGATTTCAGTATGTGGGGATGGGTTTCAGTGTTTGGTTAAGGGGCTTCTGTCTGTGGGGAAGGGGTTTCAGTGTGTGGGGAAGGTTTTCAGTGTGTGGGGAAGAGGTCTCAGTGTGTGGGGTACAGGTTTCAGTGTGTGGGGATGGGTTTCATTGTGTAGGGAAAGGTTTCAGTGTGTGGGGAAGGGGTTTCAGTGTGTGCGGAAGAGGTTTCAGTGTGTGGGGAATGGATTTCATTGTGTGTGGAAGAGGTTTCAGTGTGTGTGGAAGGGGTTTCAGTGTGTGGGGATGGGTTTCAGTGGGTGTGGAAGAAGTTTCAGCGTGTGGGGAAGAGGTTTCAGTGTGTGGGGAAGATGTTTCAGTGTGTGTGGAAGAGGTTTCAGTGCGTGGGGAAGAGGTTTCAGTGTGTGGGGAAGAGGTTTCTGTGTGTGGAAGAAGTTTCAGTGCGTGGGGACGGTGTTTCAGTGTGTGGGGAAGAGGTTTCAGTGTGTGGGGAAGTGGTTTCAGTGTGTGGGGAAGGGGTTTCAGTGTGTGGGGAAGGGGGTTCAGTGTGTGGGGAAGGAGTTTCAGTGTGTGGGGATGAGGTTTCAGTGTGTGGGGATGGGTTTCAGTGTGTGGGGAAGGGGTTTCAGTGTGTTGGGAAGGGTTTTCAGTCTGTGCGGAAGGGGTTTCATTGTCTGGGGAAGGGGTTTCAGTGTGCGGGAATGGGGTTACAGTGTGTGTGGAAGGGGTTTCATTGTGTGGGGAAGAGGTTTCATTGTGTGGGTAAGGGTTTCAGTCTGTGGGGAAGAGCTTTCTGTGTGTGGGGAAGTGACTTTAGTGTGTGGGGATGGGTTTCAGTGTGTGGGGATGGGTTTCAGTGTATGGGGAAGGGGTTTCAGTGTGTGGGGAAGAGGTTTCAGTGTGTGGGGATGAGTTTCAGCGTGTGGGGAAGGGGTTTCAGTGTGTGGGGAAAGGGTTTCAGTGTGTGCGGAAGAGGCTTCAGTGTGTTGGGAAGAGGTTTCAGTGTGTGGGGATGGGTTTCAGTGTGTGGGGGATGGGTTTCAGTGTGTGGGGAAGGGGTTTCAGCCTGTGCGGAAGAGGTTTTAGTGTGTGGGGAAGAGGTTTCAGTGTGTGGGAAAGGGGTTTCAGTTTGTGGATAAGGGGTTTCAGTGTGTGGGGAAGAGGTTTCAGTGGGTGGGGTAGTGGTTTCGGTCTGTGGGGAAGGGGTTTTAGTGCATGGGGAAGAGGTTTCAGTGTGTGGGGAAGGGGTTTCAGTGTGTGGGTAAGAGGTTTCAGTTTGTGGGGAAGAGGGTTCAGTGTGTGGGGATGGGTTTCAGTGTGTGTGGAAGTGGTTTGAGTGTGTGGGGTAGAGGTTTCAGTGTGTGGGGAAGGATTTCAGTCAGTAGGGAAAGGTTTCAGTGTGTGTGGAAGAGGTTTCAATGTGTGGGGATGCGTTTCAGTGTGTGGGGAAGGGGTTTCAGTCTGTGTGGATGTGTTTCAGTCTGTGGGGATGGTTTTCAGTTTGTGGGAAGGGGTTTCAGTGTGTGGGGAAGAGGTTTCAGTGCATGGGGAAGGAGTTTCCGTGTGCGGGGAAGGGGTTTCAGTGTGTGTGGAAGGTGTTTCAGTGTGTGGGGAAGGGGTTTCAGTGTGCGGGGAAGGGTTTCAGTGTTTGGGGAATGGTTTCAGTGTATGGGTATGGGTTTCAGTGTGTGGGGAAGGGATTCAGTGAGTGGGGAAGGGGTTTCAGTGTGTGGGGAAGGTGTTTCACTGTATGGGGACGGTGTTTCAGTCTGTGGGGAAGGGGTTTCAGTTTGTAGGGTAGGGGTTTCAGTGTGTGGGTATTGGTTTCAGTGTGTGGGGAAGGGGCTTCAGTGTGTGGGGAGGGGGTTTCACTGTGTGGGGATGGGGTTTCAGTGTGTGGGGAAGATGTTTCAGTGTGTGGGGACGGGGTTCCAGTGTGTGGGGAAGAGGTTTCAGTGTGTGGGGAAGGGTTTCAGTGTGTGGGGATGGGTTTCAGTGTGTGGGGAAGGGGTTTCGGTGTGTGGGGAGGAGGTTTCTGTGTGTGGGGATGGGTTTGAGTTTGTGGGGAAGGGGTTTCAGTGTGTGGGGAAGGTGTTTCAGTGTGTGGGGATGAGGTTTCAGTGTGTGGGGATGGGTTTCAGTGTGTGGGGAAGGGGTTTCAGTCTGTGCGGTAGAGGTTTCAGTGTGTGGGGAAGAGGTTTCAGTGTGTGGGAAAGGGGTTTCAGTGTGTGGATAAGGAGTTTCAGTGTGTGGGGAAGAGGTTTCAGTGTGTGGGGAAGGGGTTTCAGTGTGTGGGGAAGGTGTTTCACTGTATGGGGACGGTGTTTCAGTCTGTGGGGAAGGGGTTTCAGTTTGTAGGGTAGGGGTTTCAGTGTGTGGGTATTGGTTTCAGTGTGTGGGGAAGGGGCTTCAGTGTGTGGGGAGGGGGTTTCACTGTGTGGGGATGGGGTTTCAGTGTGTGGGGAAGATGTTTCAGTGTGTGGGGACGGGGTTCCAGTGTGTGGGGAAGAGGTTTCAGTGTGTGGGGAAGGGTTTCAGTGTGTGGGGATGGGTTTCAGTGTGTGGGGAAGGGGTTTCGGTGTGTGGGGAGGAGGTTTCTGTGTGTGGGGATGGGTTTGAGTTTGTGGGGAAGGGGTTTCAGTGTGTGGGGAAGGTGTTTCAGTGTGTGGGGATGAGGTTTCAGTGTGTGGGGATGGGTTTCAGTGTGTGGGGAAGGGGTTTCAGTCTGTGCGGTAGAGGTTTCAGTGTGTGGGGAAGAGGTTTCAGTGTGTGGGAAAGGGGTTTCAGTGTGTGGATAAGGAGTTTCAGTGTGTGGGGAAGAGGTTTCAGTGTGTGGGGAAGAGGTTTCAGTGTGTGGGGAAGTGGTTTCAGTCTGTTGGGAAGGGGTTTCAGTGTATGGGGAAGAGGTTTCAGTATGTGGGGATGGGGTTTCAGTGTGTGGGGAAGGGGTTTCAGTGTGTGGTGAAGAGATTTCTGTGTGTGGGGAAGGTGTTGCAGTGTATGGGGAAGAGGTTTCAGTGTGTGGGTAAGAGGTTTCAGTGTGTGGGGATGGCTTTCTGTGTGTGGGGAAGGGGTTTCAGTGTGTGGGGAAGAGGTTTCAGTTTGTGGGGAAGGCTTTCAGTCTGTAGGGAAATGTTTCAGTGTGTGTGGAAGAGGTTTCAGTTTGTGGGGAAGGGGTTTCAGTCTGTCGGGATGTGTTTCAGTCTGTGGGGATGGGTTTCAGTTTGTGGGGAAGGTGTTTCATTGTGTGGGGAAGAGGTTTCAGTGTGTGGGGAAGGGGTTTCAATGTGCGGGGAAGGGGTTTTAGTGTGTGTGGAAGGGGTTTCATTGTCTGGGGAAGGGGTTTCAGTGTGCGGGAAAGGGGTTACAGTGTGTGCGGAAGGGGTTTCAGTGTGTGGGGAAGGGGTTTCAGTGTGTGTGGAAGAGGTTTTAGTGTGTGTGGAAGGGGTTTCAGTGTGTGGGGAAGAGGTTTCATTGTGTGGGTTAGGGATTCAGTCTGTGGGGAAGAGCTTTCTGTGTGTGGGGAAGTGGCTTCAGTGTGTGGGGATGGGTTTCAGTGTGTGGGGATGGGTTTCAGTGTATGGGGAAGGGGTTTCAGTGTGTGGGGAAGAGGTTTCAGTGTGTGGGGATGGGTTTCAGTGTGTGGGGAAGGGGTTTCATTGTGTGGGGAAGGGGTTTCAGTGTGGTGGAAGAGATTTCAATATGTGGGGATGGGTTTCAGTGTTTGGTTAAGGGGCTTCTGTCTGTGGGGAAGGGGTTTCAGTGTGTGGGGAAGGTTTTCAGTGTGTGGGGAAGAGGTCTCAGTGTGTGGGGTACAGGTTTCAGTGTGTGGGGATGGGTTTCAATGTGTAGGGAAAGGTTTCAGTGTGTGGGGAAGGGGTTTCAGTGTGTGCGGAAGAGGTTTCAGTGTGTGGGGAATGGATTTCATTGTGTGTGGAAGAGGTTTCAGTGTGTGTGGAAGGGGTTTCAGTGTGTGGGGATGGGTTTCAGTGGGCGTGGAACAAGTTTCAGTGTGTGGGGAAGAGGTTTCAGTGTGTGGGGAAGATGTTTCAGTGTGTGTGGAAGAGGTTTCACTGCGTGGGGAAGAGGTTTCAGTGTGTGGGGAAGAGGTTTCTGTGTGTGGAAGAAGTTTCAGTGCGTGGGGACGGTGTTTCAGTGTGTGGGGAAGAGGTTTCAGTGTGTGGGGAAGTGGTTTCAGTGTGTGGGGAAGGGGTTTCAGTGTGTGGGGAAGGGGTTTCAGTGTGTGGGGAAGGAGTTTCAGTGTGTGGGGATGAGGTTTCAGTGTGTGGGGATGGGTTTCAGTGTGTGGGGAAGGGGTTTCAGTGTGTGGGGAAGGGTTTTCAGTCTGTGCGGAAGGGGTTTCATTGTCTGGGGAAGGGGTTTCAGTGTGCGGGAATGGGGTTACAGTGTGTGTGGAAGGGTTTCAGTGTGTGGGGAAGGGGTTTCAGTGTGTGTGGAAGAGGTTTTAGTGTGTGTGGAAGGGGTTTCAGTGTGTGGGGATGAGTTTCAGTGGGTGTGGAAGAAGATTCAACGTGTGGGGAAGAGGTTTCAGTGTGTGGGGAAGACGTTTCAGTGTGTGTGGAAGAGGATTCAGTGCGTGGGGAAGGAGTTTCAGTGTGTGGGGAAGAGGTTTCAGTATGTAGGGAAGGGGTTTCAATATGTGTGGAAGAGGTTTATGTGCGTGGGGAAGGGGTTTCAGTGTGTGGGGAAGAAGTTTCATTGTGTGGGTAAGGGTTTCAGTCTGTGGGGAAGAGCTTTCTGTGTGTGGGGAAGTGACTTCAGTGTGTGGGGATGGGTTTCAGTGTGTGGGGATGGGTTTCAGTGTATGGGGAAGGGGTTTCAGTGTGTGGGGAAGAGGTTTCAGTGTGTGGGGATGGGTTTCAGTGTGTGGGGAAGGGGTTTCAGTGTGTGGGGAAGAGGTTTCAGTGTGTGGGGATGGGTTTCAGTGTGTAGGGAAGGGGTTTCAGTGTGTGGGGAAGAGTTTTCTGTGTGTGGGGAAGTGACTTCAGTGTGTGGGGATGGGTTTCATTGTGTGGTGAAGGGGTTTCAGTGTGTGGGGAAGTGGTTTCAGTGCGTGGGGAATGGTTTCAGTTTGTGGGGACGGGTTTCAGTGTGTGGGGAAGGGGTTTCACTGTGTGGGGAAAGGGTTTCAGTGTGTGGGGAACTGGTTTCACTGTGTGGAGAAGGGGTTTCAGTGCGTGGGGAAGGGGTTTCACTGTCTGGCGAAGCGGTTTCAGTTTGTGGGGAATGGTTTCAGTGTGTGGGGAAAGGATTTCAGTGTGTGGGGAAGGTGATTCAGTGTGTGGGGAAGGGGTTTCAGTGTGTGGGGAAGGGGTTTCAGTGTGTGGGGAATGGTTTCGGTGTGTGGGGAAGGGGTTTCAGTGTGTGGGGAAGGGGTTTCATTGTGTGTGGAAGGGGTTTCAGTGTGTGGGGGATGATTTCAGTGTGTGGGGAAGGGGTTTCAGTGTGTGTGGAAGGGTTTCAGTGTGTGGGGAAGGGGTTTCAGTGTGTGGGGAGTGGTTTCAGTGTGTGGGGAAGGGGTTTCACTGTGTGGGGAAGGCGTTTCAGTGTTTGGGGAATGGTTTCAGTGTGTGAGTAAGGGGTTTCAGTGTGTGGTGAAGGGTTTCAGTGTGTGGGGAAGGGGTTCAGTGTGTTGGGACGGTGTTTCAGTGTGTGGGGAAGGGGTTTCAGTGTGTGGGGAATGATTTCAGTTTGTGGGGACGGATTTCAGTGTGTGGGGAAGGGTTTCAGTGTGTGGGAAAGGTGTATCACTGTGTGGGTCAGTGGTTTCAGTGTGTGGGGAATGGTTTCAGTGTGTGGGCAAGGTATTCAGTGTGTCGGGAAGGGGTTTCACTGTGAGGGGAAGGGTTTTCAGTGTGTGGGGAATGGTGTCACTGTGTGGGGAATGGTTTCAGTGTATGGGGAAGGGGTTTCACTGTGTGTGAAAGTTGTTTCAGTGTGGGGTGAAGGGGTTTCAGATTGTGGGGAAGAGTTTCAGTGTGTTGGGAGGGTTTTCACTGTGTGTGGAATGTGTTTCAGTGTGTGGGGAAGGGTTTCAGTGTGTGGGGAAGGGTTTCAGTGTGTGGGGAAGGGGTTTCAGTGTGTGGGGAAGGGCTTTCAGTGTGTGGGGAAGAGGTTGCATTGTGTGGGGAAGAGGTTTCAGTGTGTGGGGAAGGGTTTC
Organism: Heterodontus francisci; assembly: GCF_036365525.1. Taxonomy (NCBI): domain Eukaryota; kingdom Metazoa; phylum Chordata; class Chondrichthyes; order Heterodontiformes; family Heterodontidae; genus Heterodontus; species Heterodontus francisci. Next base: position 10,166,851 of record NC_090386.1, read on the forward strand.
AGTGTGTGGGGAAGGGTTTTAGTCTGTGGGGAAGGGGTTTCAGTGCGTGGTGAAGTTTTTCAGTGAGTGGGGAAGAGGGTTCAGTGTGTGGGGTACAGGTCTCAGTGTGTGGGGATGGGTTTCTGTGTGTAGGGAAAGGTGTCAGTCAGTGGGGAAGAGGTTTCAGTTTGTGGGGAAGAGGTTTCATTGCGCGGGGAAGGACTTTCAGTGTGTGGGGAAGTGATTTCAGTGTGTGGGGAAGTGTTTCAGTCTGTGGGGAAGAGGTTTCAGTGTGTGGGGAAGAGGTTTCAGTGCGTGGGGAAGAGGTTTCAGTGTGTGGGGAAGAGGATTCAGAGTGTGGGGAAGGGGTTTCAGTCTGTGGGGAAGTGGTTTTAGTGCGTGGGAAAGAGGTTTCAGTGTGTGGGGAAGGGGTTTCAGTGTGTGGTGAAGGGGATTCAGTGTGTGGGAAAGAGGTTTCAGTTTGCGGGGAAGGGGTTTCAGTGTGTGGGGAAGAGGGTTCAGTGTGTGGGGAAGAGGTTTTCTTTTGTGCGGAAGGGTTTCAGACTGTGGCGAAGAGGTTTCAGTGTTTGGGAAGAGGTTTCAGTGTGTGGGGAAGGGTTTCAGTATGTGGGGATGGGTTTCAGTGTGTGGGGAACAGGTTTCAGTGTGTGGGGAGGAGGTTTCTGTGTGTGGGGATGGGTTTGAGTTTGTGGGGAAGGGGTTTCAGTGTGTGGGGAAGGTGTTTCAGTGTGTGGGGATGAGGTTTCAGTGTGTGGGGATGGGTTTCAGTGTGTGGGGAAGGGGTTTCAGTCTGTGCGGAAGAGGTTTCAGTGTGTGGGGAAGAGGTTTCAGTGTGTGGGAAAGGGGTTTCAGTGTGTGGATAAGGAGTTTCAGTGTGTGGGTAAGAGGTTTCAGTGTGTGGGGAAGAGGTTTCAGTGTGTGGGGAAGTGGTTTCAGTCTGTTGGGAAGGGGTTTCAGTGTATGGGGAAGAGGTTTCAGTATGTGGGGAAGGGGTTTCAGTGTGTGGGGAAGGGGTTTCAGTGTGTGGGGAAGAGATTTATGTGTGTGGGGAAGGGGCTGCAGTGTGTGGGGAAGAGGTTTCTGTGTAGGGGAAGAGGTTTCAGTGTGTGGGGATGGCTTTCTGTGTGTGGGGAAGGGGTTTCAGTGTGTGGGGAAGAGGTTTCAGTTTGTGGGGATGGCTTTCAGTCTGTAGGGAAATGTTTCAGTGTGTGTGGAAGAGGTTTCAGTGTGTGGGGAAGGGGTTTCAGTCTGTCGGGATGTGTTTCAGTCTGTGGGGATGGGTTTCAGTTTGTGGGGAAGGTGTTTCATTGTGTGGGGAAGAGGTTTCAGTGTGTTGGGAAGGGGTTTCAATGTGCGGGGAAGGGGTTTTAGTGTGTGTGGAAGGGGTTTCATTGTCTGGGGAAGGGGTTTCAGTGTGCGGGAAAGGGGTTACAGTGTGTGTGGAAGGGGTTTCAGTGTGTGGGGAAGGGGTTTCAGTGTATGTGGAAGAGGTTTCAGTGTGTGTGGAAGGGGTTTCAGTGTGTGGGGAAGAGGTTTCATTGTGTGGGTAAGGGTTTCAGTCTGTGGGGAAGAGCTTTCTGTGTATGGGAAAGTGACTTCAGTGTGTGGGGAAGGGGTTTCACTGTGTGGAGAAGGGGTTTCATTGTGTAGGGAAAGGGTTCAGTGTGTGGGGAAGGGGTTTCAGTGTGTGTGGAAGAGGTTTCAGTGTGTGGGGAATGGATTTCATTGTGTGTGGAAGAGGTTTCAGTGTGTGTGGAAGGGGTTTCAGTGTGTGGGGATGGGTTTCAGTGGGTGTGGAAGAAGTTTCAGCGTGTGGGGAAGAGGTTTCAGTGTGTGGGGAAGATGTTTCAGTGTGTGTGGAAGAGGTTTCAGTGCGTGGGGAAGAGGTTTCAGTGTGTGGGGAAGAGGTTTCTGTGTGTGGAAGAAGTTTCAGTGCCTGGGGTCGGTGTTTCAGTGTGTGGGGAAGAGGTTTCAGTGTGTGGGGAAGTGGTTTCAGTGTGTGGGGAAGGGGTTTCAGTGTGTGGGGAAGGGGTTTCAGTGTGTGGGGCAGGAGTTTCAGTGTGTGGGGATGAGGTTTCAGTGTGTGGGGATGGGTTTCAGTGTGTGGGGAAGGTGTTTCAGTGTGTGGGGAAGGGGTTTCAGTCTGTGCGGAAGGGGTTTCATTGTCTGGGGAAGGGGTTTCAGTGTGCGGGAAAGCGGTTACAGTGTGTGTGGAAGGGGTTTCAGTGTGTGGGGAAGGGGTTTCAGTGTGTGTGGAAGAGGTTTTAGTGTGTGTGGAAGGGGTTTCAGTGTGTGGGGCTGAGTTTCAGTGGGTGTGGAAGAAGATTCAGCGTGTGGGGAAGAGGTTTCAGTGTGTGGGGAAGGGGTTTCAGTGTGTGTGGAAGAGGATTCAGTGCGTGGGGAAGGAGTTTCAGTGTGTGGGGAAGAGGTTTCAGTGTGTAGGGAAGGGGTTTCAATGTGTGGGGAAGAGGTTTCTGTGCGTGGGGAAGGGGTTTCAGTGTGTGGGGAAGAGGTTTCATTGTGTTGGTAAGGGTTTCAGTCTGTGGGGAAGAGCTTTCTGTGTGTGGGGAAGTGACTTCAGTGTGTGGGGATGGGTTTCAGTGTGTGGGGTGGGTTTCAGTGTATGGGGAAGGGGTTTCAGTGTGTGGGGAAGAGGTTTCAGTGTGTGGGGATGGGTTTCAGTGTGTGGGGAAGGGGTTTCAGTGTGTGGGGAAGGGGTTTCAGTGTGTGGGGAAGAGATTTCAGTTTGTGGGGATGGAATTCAGTGTTTGGTTAAGGGGCTTCTGTCTGTGGGGAAGGGGTTTCAGTATGTGGGGAAGGATTTCATTGTGTGGGGAAGAGGTTTCAGTGTGTGGGGTACAGGTTTCAGTGTGTGGGGATGGGTTTCATTGTGTCGGGAAAGGTTTCAGTGTGTGGGGAAGGGGTTTCAGTGTGTGCGGAAGACGTTTCAGTGTGTGGGGAATGGATTTTATTCTGTGTGGAAGAGGTTTCAGTGTGTGTGGAAGGGGTTTCAGTGTGTGGGGATGGGTTTCAGTGGGTGTGGAAGAAGTTTCAGCGTGTGGGGAAGAGGTTTCAGTGTGTGGGGAAGATGTTTCAGTGTGTGTGGAAGAGGTTTCAGTGCGTGGGGAAGAGGTTTCAGTGTGTGGGGAAGAGGTTTCTGTGTGTGGAAGAAGTTTCAGTGCGTGGGGAAGGTGTTTCAGTGTGTGGGGAAGAGGTTTCAGTGTGTGGGGAAGTGGTTTCAGTGTGTGGGGAAGGGGTTTCAGTGTGTGGGGAAGGGGTTTCAGTGTGTGGGGAAGGAGTTTCAGTGTGTGGGGTAGGGGTTTCAGTGTGTGGGGAAGGGGTTTCAGTGTGTGGGGAAGGAGTTTCAGTGGGTGGGGATGAGGTTTCAGTGTGTGTGGAAGAGGATTCAGTGCGTGGGGAAGGAGTTTCAGTGTGTGGGGAAGAGGTTTCAGTGTGTAGGGAAGGGGTTTCAATGTGTGGGGAAGAGGTTTCTGTGCGTGGGGAAGGGGTTTCAGTGTGTGGGGAAGAGGTTTCATTGTGTTGGTAAGGGTTTCAGTCTGTGGGGAAGAGCTTTCTGTGTGTGGGGAAGTGACTTCAGTGTGTGGGGATGGGTTTCAGTGTGTGGGGATCGGTTTCAGTGTATGGGGAAGGGGTTTCAGTGTGTGGGGAAGAGGTTTCAGTGTGTGGGGATGGGTTTCAGTGTGTGGGGAAGGGGTTTCAGTGTGTGGGGAAGGGGTTCAGTGTGTGGGGAAGAGATTTCAGTTTGTGGGGATGGGTTTCAGTGTTTGGTTAAGGGGCTTCTGTCTGTGGGGAAGGGGTTTCAGTGTGTGGGGAAGGATTTCATTGTGTGGGGAAGAGGTTTCAGTGTGTGGGGTACAGGTTTCTGTGTGTGGGGATGGGTTTCATTGTGTCGGGAAAGGTTTCAGTGTGTGGGGAAGGGGTTTCAGTGTGTGCGGAAGAGGTTTCAGTGTGTGGGGAATGGATTTCATTCTGTGTGGAAGAGGTTTCAGTGTGTGTGGAAGGGGTTTCAGTGTGTGGGGATGGGTTTCAGTGGGTGTGGAAGAAGTTTCAGCGTGTGGGGAAGAGGTTTCAGTGTGTGGGGAAGATGTTTCAGTGTGTGTGGAAGAGGTTTCAGTGCGTGGGGAAGAGGTTTCAGTGTGTGGGGAAGAGGTTTCTGTGTGTGGAAGAAGTTTCAGTGCGTGGGGAAGGTGTTTCAGTGTGTGGGGAAGAGGTTTCAGTGTGTGGGGAAGTGGTTTCAGTGTGTGGGGAAGGGGTTTCAGTGTGTGGGGAAGGGGTTTCAGTGTGTGGGGAAGGAGTTTCAGTGGGTGGGGATGAGGTTTCAGTGTGTGGGGATGGGTTTCAGTGTGTGGGGAAGGGGTTTCAGTGTGTGGGGAAGGGGTTTCAGTCTGTGCGGAAGAGGCTTCAGTGTGTTGGGAAGAGGTTTCAGTGTGTGCGGATGAGGTTTCCGTGTGTGGGGATGGGTTTCAGTGTGTGGGGAAGGGGTTTCAGCCTGTGCGGAAGAGGTTTTAGCGTGTGGGGAAGAGGTTTCAGTTTGTGGGAAAGGGGTTTCAGTTTGTGGATAAGGGGTTTCAGTGTGTGGGGAAGAGGTTTCAGTGGGTGGGGTAGTGGTTTCAGTCTGTGGGGAAGGGGATTTAGTGCATGGGGAAGAGGTTTCAGTGTGTGGGGAAAATGGTTTCAGTGTGTGGGTAAGAGGTTTCAGTTTGTGGGGAAGAGGTTTCAGTGTGTGGGGATGTGTTTCAGTGTGTGTGGAAGTGGTTTGAGTGTGTGGGGTAGAGGTTTCAGTGTGTGGGGAAGGATTTCAGTCAGTAGGGAAAGGTTTCAGTGTGTGTGGAAGAGGTTTCAATGTGTGGGGATGCGTTTCAGTGTGTGGGGAAGGGGTTTCAGTCTGTGGGGATGTGTTTCAGTCTGCGGGGATGGTTTTCAGTTTGTGGGAAGGGGTTTCAGTGTGTGGGGAAGAGGTTTCAGTGCATGGGGAAGGAGTTTCCGTGTGCGGGGAAGGGGTTTCAGTGTGTGTGGAAGGTGTTTCAGTGTGTGGGGAAGGGGTTTCAGTGTGCGGGGAAGGGTTTCAGTGTTTGGGGAATGGTTTCAGTGTGTGGGTATGGGTTTCAGTATGTGGGGAAGGGTTTCAGTGTGTGGGGAAGGGGTTTCAGTGTGTGGGGAAGGTGTTTCACTGTTTGGGGACGGTGTTTCAGTCGGTGGGGAAGGGGTTTCGGTTTGTAGGGTAGGGGTTTCAGTGTGTGGGTATGGGTTTCAGTGTGTGGGGAAGGGGCTTCAGTGTGTGGGGAGGGGGTTTCACTGTGTGGGGAAAGGGTTTCAGTGTGTGGGGAATTGTTTCAGTGTGTGGGGAAGGGGTTTCAGTGTGTTCGGACGTTGTTTCAGTGCGTGGGGAAGGGGTTTCAGTGTGTGGGGAAGGGGTTTCACTGTGTGAGGAAGGGGTTTCTGTGAGTGGGGATGGTGTTTCAGTGTGTGGGGACGTTGTTTCAGTTTGTGGTGAAGGGGTTTCAGTGTGTGGGGAAGGGGTTACAGTGTGTGGGGAAGGTGTTTCAGTGTGTGGGGAAGGGGTTTCAGTGTGTGGGGAAGGGGTTTCAGTGTGTGGGGAAGGTGTTTCATTTTGTGGGGAAGGTGTTTCAGTTTTTGGGGAAGGGGTTTCACTGTGTGGTGAAGGTGTTTCAGTGTGTGGGGAAGGGGTTTCATTGTGTGGGGAAGGGGTTTCAGTGTATGTGGAAGAGGTTTCAGTGTGTGTGGAAGGGGTTTCAGTGTGTGGGGAAGAGGTTTCATTGTGTGGGTAAGGGTTTCAGTCTGTGGGGAAGAGCTTTCTGTGTATGGGAAAGTGACTTCAGTGTGTGGGGAAGGGGTTTCACTGTGTGGAGAAGGGGTTTCATTGTGTAGGGAAAGGGTTCAGTGTGTGGGGAAGGGGTTTCAGTGTGTGTGGAAGAGGTTTCAGTGTGTGGGGAATGGATTTCATTGTGTGTGGAAGAGGTTTCAGTGTGTGTGGAAGGGGTTTCAGTGTGTGGGGATGGGTTTCAGTGGGTGTGGAAGAAGTTTCAGCGTGTGGGGAAGAGGTTTCAGTGTGTGGGGAAGATGTTTCAGTGTGTGTGGAAGAGGTTTCAGTGCGTGGGGAAGAGGTTTCAGTGTGTGGGGAAGAGGTTTCTGTGTGTGGAAGAAGTTTCAGTGCCTGGGGTCGGTGTTTCAGTGTGTGGGGAAGAGGTTTCAGTGTGTGGGGAAGTGGTTTCAGTGTGTGGGGAAGGGGTTTCAGTGTGTGGGGAAGGGGTTTCAGTGTGTGGGGCAGGAGTTTCAGTGTGTGGGGATGAGGTTTCAGTGTGTGGGGATGGGTTTCAGTGTGTGGGGAAGGTGTTTCAGTGTGTGGGGAAGGGGTTTCAGTCTGTGCGGAAGGGGTTTCATTGTCTGGGGAAGGGGTTTCAGTGTGCGGGAAAGCGGTTACAGTGTGTGTGGAAGGGGTTTCAGTGTGTGGGGAAGGGGTTTCAGTGTGTGTGGAAGAGGTTTTAGTGTGTGTGGAAGGGGTTTCAGTGTGTGGGGCTGAGTTTCAGTGGGTGTGGAAGAAGATTCAGCGTGTGGGGAAGAGGTTTCAGTGTGTGGGGAAGGGGTTTCAGTGTGTGTGGAAGAGGATTCAGTGCGTGGGGAAGGAGTTTCAGTGTGTGGGGAAGAGGTTTCAGTGTGTAGGGAAGGGGTTTCAATGTGTGGGGAAGAGGTTTCTGTGCGTGGGGAAGGGGTTTCAGTGTGTGGGGAAGAGGTTTCATTGTGTTGGTAAGGGTTTCAGTCTGTGGGGAAGAGCTTTCTGTGTGTGGGGAAGTGACTTCAGTGTGTGGGGATGGGTTTCAGTGTGTGGGGTGGGTTTCAGTGTATGGGGAAGGGGTTTCAGTGTGTGGGGAAGAGGTTTCAGTGTGTGGGGATGGGTTTCAGTGTGTGGGGAAGGGGTTTCAGTGTGTGGGGAAGGGGTTTCAGTGTGTGGGGAAGAGATTTCAGTTTGTGGGGATGGAATTCAGTGTTTGGTTAAGGGGCTTCTGTCTGTGGGGAAGGGGTTTCAGTATGTGGGGAAGGATTTCATTGTGTGGGGAAGAGGTTTCAGTGTGTGGGGTACAGGTTTCAGTGTGTGGGGATGGGTTTCATTGTGTCGGGAAAGGTTTCAGTGTGTGGGGAAGGGGTTTCAGTGTGTGCGGAAGACGTTTCAGTGTGTGGGGAATGGATTTTATTCTGTGTGGAAGAGGTTTCAGTGTGTGTGGAAGGGGTTTCAGTGTGTGGGGATGGGTTTCAGTGGGTGTGGAAGAAGTTTCAGCGTGTGGGGAAGAGGTTTCAGTGTGTGGGGAAGATGTTTCAGTGTGTGTGGAAGAGGTTTCAGTGCGTGGGGAAGAGGTTTCAGTGTGTGGGGAAGAGGTTTCTGTGTGTGGAAGAAGTTTCAGTGCGTGGGGAAGGTGTTTCAGTGTGTGGGGAAGAGGTTTCAGTGTGTGGGGAAGTGGTTTCAGTGTGTGGGGAAGGGGTTTCAGTGTGTGGGGAAGGGGTTTCAGTGTGTGGGGAAGGAGTTTCAGTGTGTGGGGTAGGGGTTTCAGTGTGTGGGGAAGGGGTTTCAGTGTGTGGGGAAGGAGTTTCAGTGGGTGGGGATGAGGTTTCAGTGTGTGTGGAAGAGGATTCAGTGCGTGGGGAAGGAGTTTCAGTGTGTGGGGAAGAGGTTTCAGTGTGTAGGGAAGGGGTTTCAATGTGTGGGGAAGAGGTTTCTGTGCGTGGGGAAGGGGTTTCAGTGTGTGGGGAAGAGGTTTCATTGTGTTGGTAAGGGTTTCAGTCTGTGGGGAAGAGCTTTCTGTGTGTGGGGAAGTGACTTCAGTGTGTGGGGATGGGTTTCAGTGTGTGGGGATCGGTTTCAGTGTATGGGGAAGGGGTTTCAGTGTGTGGGGAAGAGGTTTCAGTGTGTGGGGATGGGTTTCAGTGTGTGGGGAAGGGGTTTCAGTGTGTGGGGAAGGGGTTCAGTGTGTGGGGAAGAGATTTCAGTTTGTGGGGATGGGTTTCAGTGTTTGGTTAAGGGGCTTCTGTCTGTGGGGAAGGGGTTTCAGTGTGTGGGGAAGGATTTCATTGTGTGGGGAAGAGGTTTCAGTGTGTGGGGTACAGGTTTCTGTGTGTGGGGATGGGTTTCATTGTGTCGGGAAAGGTTTCAGTGTGTGGGGAAGGGGTTTCAGTGTGTGCGGAAGAGGTTTCAGTGTGTGGGGAATGGATTTCATTCTGTGTGGAAGAGGTTTCAGTGTGTGTGGAAGGGGTTTCAGTGTGTGGGGATGGGTTTCAGTGGGTGTGGAAGAAGTTTCAGCGTGTGGGGAAGAGGTTTCAGTGTGTGGGGAAGATGTTTCAGTGTGTGTGGAAGAGGTTTCAGTGCGTGGGGAAGAGGTTTCAGTGTGTGGGGAAGAGGTTTCTGTGTGTGGAAGAAGTTTCAGTGCGTGGGGAAGGTGTTTCAGTGTGTGGGGAAGAGGTTTCAGTGTGTGGGGAAGTGGTTTCAGTGTGTGGGGAAGGGGTTTCAGTGTGTGGGGAAGGGGTTTCAGTGTGTGGGGAAGGAGTTTCAGTGGGTGGGGATGAGGTTTCAGTGTGTGGGGATGGGTTTCAGTGTGTGGGGAAGGGGTTTCAGTGTGTGGGGAAGGGGTTTCAGTCTGTGCGGAAGAGGCTTCAGTGTGTTGGGAAGAGGTTTCAGTGTGTGCGGATGAGGTTTCCGTGTGTGGGGATGGGTTTCAGTGTGTGGGGAAGGGGTTTCAGCCTGTGCGGAAGAGGTTTTAGCGTGTGGGGAAGAGGTTTCAGTTTGTGGGAAAGGGGTTTCAGTTTGTGGATAAGGGGTTTCAGTGTGTGGGGAAGAGGTTTCAGTGGGTGGGGTAGTGGTTTCAGTCTGTGGGGAAGGGGATTTAGTGCATGGGGAAGAGGTTTCAGTGTGTGGGGAAAATGGTTTCAGTGTGTGGGTAAGAGGTTTCAGTTTGTGGGGAAGAGGTTTCAGTGTGTGGGGATGTGTTTCAGTGTGTGTGGAAGTGGTTTGAGTGTGTGGGGTAGAGGTTTCAGTGTGTGGGGAAGGATTTCAGTCAGTAGGGAAAGGTTTCAGTGTGTGTGGAAGAGGTTTCAATGTGTGGGGATGCGTTTCAGTGTGTGGGGAAGGGGTTTCAGTCTGTGGGGATGTGTTTCAGTCTGCGGGGATGGTTTTCAGTTTGTGGGAAGGGGTTTCAGTGTGTGGGGAAGAGGTTTCAGTGCATGGGGAAGGAGTTTCCGTGTGCGGGGAAGGGGTTTCAGTGTGTGTGGAAGGTGTTTCAGTGTGTGGGGAAGGGGTTTCAGTGTGCGGGGAAGGGTTTCAGTGTTTGGGGAATGGTTTCAGTGTGTGGGTATGGGTTTCAGTATGTGGGGAAGGGTTTCAGTGTGTGGGGAAGGGGTTTCAGTGTGTGGGGAAGGTGTTTCACTGTTTGGGGACGGTGTTTCAGTCGGTGGGGAAGGGGTTTCGGTTTGTAGGGTAGGGGTTTCAGTGTGTGGGTATGGGTTTCAGTGTGTGGGGAAGGGGCTTCAGTGTGTGGGGAGGGGGTTTCACTGTGTGGGGAAAGGGTTTCAGTGTGTGGGGAATTGTTTCAGTGTGTGGGGAAGGGGTTTCAGTGTGTTCGGACGTTGTTTCAGTGCGTGGGGAAGGGGTTTCAGTGTGTGGGGAAGGGGTTTCACTGTGTGAGGAAGGGGTTTCTGTGAGTGGGGATGGGGTTTCAGTGTGTGGGGACGTTGTTTCAGTTTGTGGTGAAGGGGTTTCAGTGTGTGGGGAAGGGGTTACAGTGTGTGGGGAAGGTGTTTCAGTGTGTGGGGAAGGGGTTTCAGTGTGTGGGGAAGGGGTTTCAGTGTGTGGGGAAGGTGTTTCATTTTGTGGGGAAGGTGTTTCAGTTTTTGGGGAAGGGGTTTCACTGTGTGGTGAAGGTGTTTCAGTGTGTGGGGAAGGGGTTTCATTGTGTGGGGACGTTGTTTCAGTTTGTGGGGAAGTGGTTTCAGTGTGTGGGGAAGGGGTTTCAGTGCGTTGGTAGGCGTTTATGTGTGTGGGGAAGGGGTTTCAGTGTGTGGGGAATGGTTTCAGTGTGTGGGGAATGGATTTCAGTGTGTGGGGAAGAGGTTTCAGTGTGTGGGGATGGCTTTCTGTGTGTGGGGAAGGGGTTTCAGTTTGTGGGGAAGGCTTTCAGTCTGTAGGGAAATGTTTCAGTGTGTGTGGAAAGGTTTCAGTGTTTGGGGATGGGTTTCAGTGTATGGGGAAGGGGTTTCAGTCTGTCGGGATGTGTTTCAGTCTGTGGGGATGGGTTTCAGTTTGTGGGGAAGGTGTTTCATTGTGTGGGGAAGAGGTTTCAGTGTGTGGGGAAGGGGTTTCTATGTGCGGGGAAGGGGTTTCAGTGTGTGTGGAATGGGTTTCAGTGTGTGGGGAAGGGGTTTTAGTGTGTGTGGAAGAGGTTTTAGTGTGTGTGGAAGGGGTTTCAGTGTGTGGGGATGAATTTCAGTGGGTGTGGAAGAAGATTCAGCGCGTGGGGAAGAGGTTTCAGTGTGTGGGGAAGAGGTTTCAGTGTGTGTGGAAGAGGATTCAGTGCGTGGGGAAGGAGTTTCAGTGTGTGGGGAAGAGGTTTCAGTGTGTAGGGGAGGGGTTTCAATGTGTGTGGAAGAGGTTTCTGTGCGTGGGGAAGGGGTTTCAGTGTGTGGGGAAGAGGTTTCATTGTGTGGGTAAGGGTTTCAGTCTGTGGGGAAGAGCTTTCTGTGTGTGGGGAAGTGGCTTCAGTGTGTGGGGATGGGTTTCAGTGTGTGGGGATGGGTTTCAGTGTATGGGGAAGGGGTTTCAGTGTGTGGGGAAGAGGTTTCAGTGTGTGGGGATGGGTTTCAGTGATTGGGGAAGAGATTTCAGAATGTGGGGATGGGTTTCAGTGTTTGGTTAAGGGGCTTCTGTCTGTGGGGAAGGGGTTTCAGTGTGTGGGGAAGGTTTTCAGTGTGTGGGGAAGAGGTTTCAGTGTGTGGGGTACAGGTTTCAGTGTGTGGGGATGGGTTTCATTGTGTAGGGAAAGGTTTCAGTGTGTGGGGAAGGAGTTTCAGTGTGTGCGGAAGCGGTTTCAGTGTGTGGGGAATGGATTTCATTGTGTGTGGAAGAGGTTTCAGTGTGTGTGGAAGTGGTTTCAGTGTGTGGGGATGGGTTTCAGTGGGTGTGGAAGAAGTTTCAGCGTGTGGGGAAGAGGTTTCAGTGTGTGGGGAAGATGTTTCAGTGTGTGTGGAAGAGGTTTCAGTGCGTGGGGAAGAGGTTTCAGTGTGTGGGGAAGAGGTTTCTGTGTGTGGAAGAAGTTTCAGTGCGTGGGGAAGGTGTTTCAGTGTGTGGGGAAGAGGTTTCAGTGTGTGGGGAAGTGGTTTCAGTGTGTGGGGAAGGGTTTTCAGTGTGTGTGGAAGAGGTTTCAGTGTGTGGGAAAGGGGTTTCAGTGTGTGGGGATGAGGTTACAGTGTGTGGGGATGGGTTTCAGTGTGTGGGGAAGGGGTTTCAGTGTGTGGGGAAGGGGTTTCAGTCTGTGCGGAAGAGGCTTCAGTGTGTTGGGAATTGTTTTCAGTGTGTGGGGATGGGTTTCAGTGTGTGGGGAAGGGGTTTCAGTGTGTGGGGAAGTGGTTTCAGTGTGTGTGGAAGGGGTTTCAGTGTGTGGGGAAGGGGTTTCAGTGTGCGGGGAAGGGGTTACAGTGTGTGTGGAAGGGGTTTCAGTGTGTCGGGAAGGTGTTTCAGTGTGTGTGGGAGAGGTTTTAGTGTGTGTGGAAGGGGTTTCAGTGTTTGGGGATGGGTTTCAGTGTTTGTGGAAGAAGATACAGCATGTGGGGAAGAGGTTTCAATGTGTGGGGAAGGAGTTTCAGTGTGTGGGGATGGATTTCAGTGTGTGGGGATGGGTTTCACTGTGTGGGGAAGGCTTTCAGTGTCTGGGGAAGAGGTTTCAGTGTGTGGGGATGGGTTTCAGTGGGTGTGGAAGAAGTTTCAGCGTGTGGGGAAGAGGTTTCAGTGTGTGGGGAAGATGTTTCAGTGTGTGTGGAAGAGGTTTCAGTGCGTGGGGAACGGGTTTCACTGTGTGGGGATGGGTTTCAGTGTGTGGGGATGGGTTTCACTGTGTGGGGAAGGCTTTCAGTGTCTGGGGAAGAGGTTTCAGTGTGTGGGGATGGGTTTGAGTGGGTGTGGAAGAAGTTTCAGCGTGTGGGGAAGAGGTTTCAGTGTGTGGGGAAGATGTTTCAGTGTGTGTGGAAGAGGTTTCAGTGCGTGGGGAAGAGGTTTCAGTGTGTGGGGAAGAGGTTTCTGTGTGTGGAAGAAGTTTCAGTGCGTGGGGAAGGTGTTTCAGTGTGTGGGGAAGAGGTTTCAGTGTGTGGGGAAGTGGTTTCAGTGTGTGGGGAAGGGGTTTCAGTGTGTGTGGAAGGGGTTTCAGTGTGTGGGGAAGGGGTTTCAGTGTGTGGGGTTGAGGTTTCAGTGTGTGGGGATGGGTTTCAGTGTGTGGGGAAGGGGTTTCAGTGTGTGGGGAAGGGGTTTCAGTCTGTGAGGAAGAGGCTTCAGTGTGTTGGGAAGAGGTTTCAGTGTGTGGGGATGGGTTTCAGTGTGTGGGGAAGGGGTTTCAGTGTGTGGGGAAGTGGTTTCAGTGTGTGCAGATGAGGTTTCAGTGTGTGGGGATGGGTTTCAGTGTGTGGGGAAGGGGTTTCAGCCTGTGCAGAAGAGGGTTTCGTGTGTGGGGAAGATGTTTCAGTGTGTGGGAAAGGGGTTTCAGTTTGTGGAGAAGGGGTTTCACTGTGTGGGGAAGAGGTTTCAGTGTATGGGGTAGTGGTTTCAGTCTGTGGGGAAGGGGTTTTAGTGCATGGGGAAGAGGTTTCAGTGTGTGGGGAAGGGGTTTCAGTGTGTGGGGAAGAGGTTGCAGTGTGTGGGGAAGAGTTTTCAGTGTGTGGGGATGGGTTTCAGTGTGTGTGGAAGTGGTTTGAGTGTGTGGGGAAGAGGTTTCAGTGTGTGGGGAAGGGTTTCAGTCAGTAGGGAAAGGTTTCAGTGTGTGTGGAAGAGGTTTCAATGTGTGGGGATGCGTTTCAGTGTGTGGGGAAGGGGATTCAGTTGGTCGAGAAAATGTTTCAGTGTGTGGGGAAGAGGTTTCAGTGTGTGGGGAAGATGTTTCAATGTGTGGGGAAGAGGTTTCAGTGTGTGCGGAAGAGGTTTCAGTGTGTAGGGAAGAGGTTTCAGTGTGTGGGGAAGGGTTTCACTCTGTGGCGAAGATGTTTCAGTGTGTGGGATGAGGTTTCTGTGTGTAGGGAAGGTTTTCAGTGTGTGGTGAAGGGGTTTCAGTGTGTGTGGAAGAGGTTTCAGTGTGTTGAAGAAGTGTCAGTGCGTGGGGAAGGTGTTTCAGTGTGTGGGGAAGAGGTTTCAGTGTGTGGGGAAGTGGTTTCAGTGTGTGGGGATGGGTTTCACTGGGTGTGGAAGAAGTTACAGCGTGTGGGGAAGAGGTTTCAGTATGTGGGGAAGATGTTTCAGTGTGTGTGGAAGAGGTTTCAGTGCGTGGGGAAGAGGTTTCAGTGTGTGGGCAAGAGGTTTCTGTGTGTTGAAGAAGTGTCAGTGCGTGGGGAAGGTGTTTCAGTGTGTGGGGAGGATGTTTCAGTGTGTGGGGAAGTGGTTTCAGTGTGTGGGGAAGGGGATTCAGTGTGTGGGGATGAGGTTTCAGTGTGTGGGGAGAGATTTCAGTGTGTGGGGAAGGGGTTTCAGAGTGTGGGGAAGGGGTTTCAGTCTGTGCGTAAGAGGCTTCAGTGTGTTGGGAAGAGTTTTCAGTGTGTGGGGATGGGTTTCAGTGTGTGTGGAAGTGGTTTGAGTTTGTGGGGAAGAGGTTTCAGTGCGTGGGGAAGGGTTTCAGTCAGTAGGGAAAGGTTTCAGTGTGTGTGGAAGAGGTTTCAATGTGTGGGGATGCGTTTCAGTGTGTGGGGAAGGGGTTTCAGTGCGTCGAGAAGATGTTTCAGTGTGTGGGGAAGAGGTTTCAGTGTATGGGGAAGGGGTTTCAGTCTGTCGGGATGTGTTTCAGTCTGTGGGGATGGGTTTCAGTTTGTGGGGAATGTGTTTCATTGTGTGGGGAAGAGGTTTCAGTGTGTGGGGAAGGGGTTTCTGTGTGCGGGGAAGGGGTTTCAGTGTGTGTGGAAGGGGTTTCAGTGTGTGGGGAAGGGGTTTTAGTGTGTGTGGAAGAGGTTTTAGTGTGTGTGGAAGGGGTTTCAGTGTGTGGGGATGAATTTCAGTGGGTGTGGAAGAAGATTCAGCGTGTGGGGAAGAGGTTTCAGTGTGTGGGGAAGAGGTTTCAGTGTGTGTGGAAGAGGATTCAGTGCGTGGGGAAGGAGATTCAGTGTGTGGGGAAGAGGTTTCAGTGTGTAGGGGAGGGGTTTCAATGTGTGTGGAAGAGGTTTCTGTGCGTGGGGAAGGGGTTTCAGTGTGTGGGGAAGAGGTTTCATTGTGTGGGTAAGGGTTTCAGTCTGTGGGGAAGAGCTTTCTGTGTGTGGGGAAGTGGCTTCAGTGTGTGGGGATGGGTTTCAGTGTGTGGGGATGGGTTTCAGTGTATGGGGAAGGGGTTTCAGTGTGTGGGGAAGAGGTTTCAGTGTGTGGGGATGGGTTTCAGTGATTGGGGAAGAGATTTCAGTATGTGGGGATGGGTTTCAGTGTTTGGTTAAGGGGCTTCTGTCTGTGGGGAAGGGGTTTCAGTGTGTGGGGAAGGTTTTCAGTGTGTGGGGAAGAGGTTTCAGTGTGTGGGGTACAGGTTTCAGTGTGTGGGGATGGGTTTCATTGTGTAGGGAAAGGTTTCAGTGTGTGGGGAAGGAGTTTCAGTGTGTGCGGAAGAGGTTTCAGTGTGTGGGGAATGGATTTCATTGTGTGTGGAAGAGGTTTCAGTGTGTGTGGAAGGGGTTTCAGTGTGTGGGGATGGGTTTCAGTGGGTGTGGAAGAAGTTTCAGCGTGTGGAGAAGAGGTTTCAGTGTGTGGGGAAGATGTTTCAGTGTGTGTGGAAGAGGTTTCAGTGCGTGGGGAAGAGCTTTCAGTGTGTGGGGAAGAGGTTTCTGTGTGTGGAAGAAGTTTCAGTGCGTGGGGAAGGTGTTTCAGTGTGTGGGGAAGAGGTTTCAGTGTGTGGGGAAGTGGTTTCAGTGTGTGGGGAAGGGGTTTCAGTGTGTGTGGAAGAGGTTTCAGTGTGTGGGGAAGGGGTTTCAGTGTGTGGGGATGAGGTAACAGTGTGTGGGGATGGGTTTCAGTGTGTGGGGAAGGGGTTTCAGTGTGTGGGGAAGGGGTTTCAGTCTGTGCGGAAGAGGCTTCAGTGTGTTGGGAAGAGTTTTCAGTGTGTGGGGATGGGTTTCAGTGTGTGGGGAAGGGGTTTCAGTGTGTGGGGAAGTGGTTTCAGTGTGTGTGGAAGGGGTTTCAGTGCGTCGAGAAGATGTTTCAGTGTGTGGGGAAGAGGTTTCAGTGTATGGGGAAGGGGTTTCAGTCTGTCGGGATGTGTTTCAGTCTGTGGGGATGGGTTTCAGTTTGTGGGGAATGTGTTTCATTGTGTGGGGAAGAGGTTTCAGTGTGTGGGGAAGGGGTTTCTGTGTGCGGGGAAGGGGTTTCAGTGTGTGTGGAAGGGGTTTCAGTGTGTGGGGAAGGGGTTTTAGTGTGTGTGGAAGAGGTTTTAGTGTGTGTGGAAGGGGTTTCAGTGTGTGGGGATGAATTTCAGTGGGTGTGGAAGAAGATTCAGCGTGTGGGGAAGAGGTTTCAGTGTGTGGGGAAGAGGTTTCAGTGTGTGTGGAAGAGGATTCAGTGCGTGGGGAAGGAGATTCAGTGTGTGGGGAAGAGGTTTCAGTGTGTAGGGGAGGGGTTTCAATGTGTGTGGAAGAGGTTTCTGTGCGTGGGGAAGGGGTTTCAGTGTGTGGGGAAGAGGTTTCATTGTGTGGGTAAGGGTTTCAGTCTGTGGGGAAGAGCTTTCTGTGTGTGGGGAAGTGGCTTCAGTGTGTGGGGATGGGTTTCAGTGTGTGGGGATGGGTTTCAGTGTATGGGGAAGGGGTTTCAGTGTGTGGGGAAGAGGTTTCAGTGTGTGGGGATGGGTTTCAGTGATTGGGGAAGAGATTTCAGTATGTGGGGATGGGTTTCAGTGTTTGGTTAAGGGGCTTCTGTCTGTGGGGAAGGGGTTTCAGTGTGTGGGGAAGGTTTTCAGTGTGTGGGGAAGAGGTTTCAGTGTGTGGGGTACAGGTTTCAGTGTGTGGGGATGGGTTTCATTGTGTAGGGAAAGGTTTCAGTGTGTGGGGAAGGAGTTTCAGTGTGTGCGGAAGAGGTTTCAGTGTGTGGGGAATGGATTTCATTGTGTGTGGAAGAGGTTTCAGTGTGTGTGGAAGGGGTTTCAGTGTGTGGGGATGGGTTTCAGTGGTTGTGGAAGAAGTTTCAGCGTGTGGAGAAGATGTTTCAGTGTGTGGGGAAGATGTTTCAGTGTGTGTGGAAGAGGTTTCAGTGCGTGGGGAAGAGCTTTCAGTGTGTGGGGAAGAGGTTTCTGTGTGTGGAAGAAGTTTCAGTGCGTGGGGAAGGTGTTTCAGTGTGTGGGGAAGAGGTTTCAGTGTGTGGGGAAGTGGTTTCAGTGTGTGGGGAAGGGGTTTCAGTGTGTGTGGAAGAGGTTTCAGTGTGTGGGGAAGGGGTTTCAGTGTGTGGGGATGAGGTAACAGTGTGTGGGGATGGGTTTCAGTGTGTGGGGAAGGGGTTTCAGTGTGTGGGGAAGGGGTTTCAGTCTGTGCGGAAGAGGCTTCAGTGTGTTGGGAAGAGTTTTCAGTGTGTGGGGATGGGTTTCAGTGTGTGGGGAAGGGGTTTCAGTGTGTGGGGAAGTGGGTTCAGTGTGTGTGGAAGGGGTTTCAGTGTGTGGGGAAGGGGTTTCAGTGTGCGGGGAAGGGGTTACAGTGTGTGTGGGAGAGGTTTTAGTGTGTGTGGAAGGGGTTTCAGTGTTTGGGGATGGGTTTCAGTGTGTGGGGATGGGTTTTACTGTGTGGGGAAGGCTTTCAGTGTCTGGGGAAGAGTTTTCAGTGTGTGGGGATGGGTTTCAGTGGGTGTGGAAGAAGTTTCAGCGTGTGGGGAAGAGGTTTCAGTGTGTGGGGAAGATGTTTCAGTGTGTGTGGAAGAGGTTTCAGTGCGTGGGGAAGAGGTTTCAGTGTGTGGGGAAGAGGTTTCTGTGTGTGGAAGAAGTTTCAGTGCGTGGGGAAGGTGTTTCAGTGTGTGGGGAAGAGGTTTCAGTGTGTGGGGAAGTGGTTTCAGTGTGTGGGGAAGGGGTTTCAGTGTGTGTGGAAGGGGTTTCAGTGTGTGGGGAAGGGGTTTCAGTGTGTGGGGTTGAGGTTTCAGTGTGTGGGGATGGGTTTCAGTGTGTGGGGAAGGGGTTTCAGTGTGTGGGGAAGGGGTTTCAGTCTGTGAGGAAGAGGCTTCAGTGTGTTGGGAAGAGGTTTCAGTGTGTGGGGATGGGTTTCAGTGTGTGGGGAAGGGGTTTCAGTGTGTGGGGAAGTGGTTTCAGTGTGTGCAGATGAGGTTTCAGTGTGTGGGGATGGGTTTCAGTGTGTGGGGAAGGGGTTTCAGCCTGTGCGAAAGAGGGTTTCGTGTGTGGGGAAGATGATTCAGTGTGTGGGAAAGGGGTTTCAGTTTGTGGATAAGGGGTTTCACTGTGTGGGGAAGAGGTTTCAGTGTATGGGGTAGTGGTTTCAGTCTGTGGGGAAGGGGTTTTAGTGCATGGGGAAGAGGTTTCAGTGTGTGGGGAAGGGGTTTCAGTGTGTGGGGAAGAGGTTGCAGTGTGTGGGGAAGAGTTTTCAGTGTGTGGGGATGGGTTTCAGTGTGTGTGGAAGTGGTTTGAGTGTGTGGGGAAGAGGTTTCAGTGTGTGGGGAAGGGTTTCAGTCAGTAGGGAAAGGTTTCAGTGTGTGTGGAAGAGGTTTCAATGTGTGGGGATGCGTTTCAGTGTGTGGGGAAGGGGTTTCAGTTGGTCGAGAAGATGTTTCAGTGTGTGGGGAAGAGGTTTCAGTGTGTGGGGAAGATGTTTCAATGTGTGGGGAAGAGGTTTCAGTGTGTGCGGAAGAGGTTTCAGTGTGTAGGGAAGAGGTTTCAGTGTGTGGGGAAGGGTTTCACTCTGTGGCGAAGAGGTTTCAGTGTGTGGGATGAGGTTTCTGTGTGTAGGGAAGATGTTTCAGTGTGTGTGGAAGAGGTTTCAGTGCGTGGGGAAGAGGTTTCAGTGTGTGGGGAAGAGGTTTCTGTGTGTTGAAGAAGTGTCAGTGCGTGGGGAAGGTGTTTCAGTGTGTGGGGAAGAGGTTTCAGTGTGTGGGGAAGTGGTTTCAGTGTGTGGGGAAGGGGATTCAGTGTGTGGGGATGAGGTTTCAGTGTGTGGGGAAGAGATTTCAGTGTCTGGGGAAGGGGTTTCAGAGTGTGGGGAAGGGGTTTCAGTCTGTGCGTAAGAGGCTTCAGTGTGTTGGGAAGAGTTTTCAGTGTGTGGGGATGGGTTTCAGTGTGTGTGGAAGTGGTTTGAGTGTGTGGGGAAGAGGTTTCAGTGCGTGGGGAAGGGTTTCAGTCAGTAGGGAAAGGTTTCAGTGTTTGTGGAAGAGGTTTCAATGTGTGGGGATGCGTTTCAGTGTGTGGGGAAGGGGTTTCAGTTGGTCGAGAAGATGTTTCAGTGTGTGGGGAAGAGGTTTCAGTGTGTGGGGAAGATGTTTCAATGTGTGGGGAAGAGGTATCAGTGTGTGCGGAAGAGGTTTCAGTGTGTAGGGAAGAGGTTTCAGTGTGTGGGGAAGGGTTTCACTCTGTGGCGAAGAGGTTTCAGTGTGTGGGATGAGGTTTCTGTGTGTAGGGAAGGTTTTCAGTGTGTGGGGAAGGGGTTTCAGTGTGTGTGGAAGAGGTTTCAGTGCGTGGGGAAGAGGCTTCAGTGTGTGGGGAAGAGGTTTCTGAGTGTTGAAGAAGTGTCAGTGCGTGGGGAAGGTGTTTCAGTGTGTGGGGAAGTGGTTTCAGTGTGTGGGGATGGGTTTCAGTGGGTGTGGAAGAAGTTACAGCGTGTGGGGAAGAGGTTTCAGTATGTGGGGAAGATGTTTCAGTGTGTGTGGAAGAGGTTTCAGTGCGTGGGGAAGAGGTTTCAGAGTGTGGGGAAGAGGTTTCTGTGTGTTGAAGAAGTGTCAGTGCGTGGGGAAGGTGTTTCAGTGTGTGGGGAAGAGGTTTCAGTGTGTGGGGAAGTGGTTTCAGTGTGTGGGGAAGTGGATTCAGTGTGTGGGGATGAGGCTTCAGTGTGTGGGGAAGAGATTTCAGTGTGTGGGGAAGGGGTTTCAGAGTGTGGGGAAGGGGTTTCAGTCTGTGCGTAAGAGGCTTCAGTGTGTTGGGAAGAGTTTTCAGTGTGTGGGGATGGGTTTCAGTGTGTGTGGAAGTGGTTTGAGTGTGTGGGGAAGAGGTTTCAGTGTGTGGGGAAGGGTTTCAGTCAGTAGGGAAAGGTTTCAGTGTGTGTGGAAGAGGTTTCAATGTGTGGGGATGCGTTTCAGTGTGTGGGGAAGGGGTTTCAGTTGGTCGAGAAGATGTTTCAGTGTGTGGGGAAGAGGTTTCAGTGTGTGGGGAAGATGTTTCAATGTGTAGGGAAGAGGTTTCAGTGTGTGGGGAAGGGTTTCACTCTGTGGCGAAGAGGTTTCAGTGTGTGGGATGAGGTTTCTGTGTGTAGGGAAGGTTTTCAGTGTGTGGGGAAGGGGTTTCAGTGTGTGTGGAAGAGGTTTCAGTGCGTGGGGAAGAGGCTTCAGTGTGTGGGGAAGAGGTTTCTGTGTGTTGAAGAAGTGTCAGTGCGTGGGGAAGGTGTTTCAGTGTGTGGGGAAGAGGTTTCAGTGTGTGGGGAAGTGGTTTCAGTGTGTGGGGATGGGTTTCAGTGGGTGTGGAAGAAGTTACAGCGTGTGGGGAAGAGGTTTCAGTATGTGGGGAAGATGTTTCAGTGTGTGTGGAAGAGGTTTCAGTGCGTGGGGAAGAGGTTTCAGTGTGTGGGGAAGAGGTTTCTGTGTGTTGAAGAAGTGTCAGTGCGTGGGGAAGGTGTTTCAGTGTGTGGGGAAGAGGTTTCAGTGTGTGGGGAAGTGATTTCAGTGTGTGGGGAAGGGGATTCAGTGTGTGGGGATGAGGTTTCAGTGTGTGGGGAAGAGATTTCAGTGTGTGGGGAAGGGGTTTCAGAGTGTGGGGAAGGGGTTTCAGTCTGTGCGTAAGAGGCTTCAGTGTGTTGGGAAGAGTTTTCAGTGTGTGGGGATGGGTTTCAGTGTGTGTGGAAGTGGTTTGAGTGTGTGGGGAAGAGGTTTCAGTGCGTGGGGAAGGGTTTCAGTCAGTAGGGAAAGGTTTCAGTGTGTGTGGAAGAGGTTTCAATGTGTGGGGATGCGTTTCAGTGTGTGGGGAAGGGGTTTCAGTGCGTCGAGAAGATGTTTCAGTGTGTGGGGAAGAGGTTTCAGTGTGTGGGGAAGATGTTTCAGTGTGCGGGGAAGAGGTTTCAGTGTGTGCGGAAGAGGTTTCAGTGTGTAGGGAAGAGGTTTCAGTGTGTGCGGAAGAGGTTTCAGTGTGTAGGGAAGAGGTATCAGTGTGTGGGGAAGGGTTTCACTCTGTGGCGAAGAGGTTTCAGTGTGTGGGATGAGGTTTCTGTGTGTAGGGAAGGTTTTCAGTGTGTGGGGAAGGGGTTTCAGTGTGTGGGGAAGGGGTTTCAGTGTGTGGGGAGGGGGTTTCACTGTGTGGGGATGGGGTTCAGTGTGTGGGGAAGATGTTTCAGTGTGTGTGGACGGGGTTCCAGTGTGTGGGGAAGGGGTTTCAGTGTGTGGGGAAAGGGTTTCAGTGTGTGGGGAATTGTTTCAGTGTGTGGGGAAGGGGTTTCAGTGTGTGGGGACGTTGTTTCAGTGCGTGGGGAAGGGGTTTCAGTGTGTGGGGAAGGGGTTTCACTGTGTGGGGAATGGGTTTCTGTGTGTGGGGAAGGGGTTTCAGTGCGTGGGGACGTTGATTCAGTGTGTGGCGAGGGGGTTTCAGTGTGTGTGGAAGGGGTTTCAGTGTGTGGGGATGGGTTACAGTGGGTGTGGAAGAAGTTCCAGCGTGTGGGGAAGAGGTTTCAGTGTGTGGGGAAGATGTTTCAGTGTGTGTGGAAGAGGTTTCAGTGCGTGGGGAAGAGGTTTCAGTGTGTGGGGAAGAGGTTTCTGTGTGTTGAAGAAGTGTCAGTGCTTGGGGAAGGTGTTTCAGTGTGTGGGGAAGAGGTTTCAGTGTGTGGGGAAGTGGTTTCAGTGTGTGGGGAAGGGGATTCAGTGTGTGTGGAAGGGGTTTCAGTGTGTGGGGAAGGGGTTGTAGTGTGTGCGTATGAGGTTTCAGTGTGTGGGGATGGGTTTCAGTGTGTGGGGAAGGGGTTTCAGTGTGTGAGGAAGGAGTCTCAGTCTGTGCGGAAGAGGCTTCAGTGTGTTGGGAAGAGTTTTCAGTGTGTGGGGAAGGGGTTTCAGTGTGTGGGGAAGTGGTTTCAGTGTTTGTGGCAGGTGTTTCAGTGTGTGGGGAAGGGGTTTCAGTGTGCGGGGAAGGGTTTACAGTGTGTGTGGAAGGGGTTTCAGTGTGTCGGGAAGGTGTTTCAGTGTGTGTGGGAGAGGTTTTAGTGTGTGTGGAAGGGGTTTCAGTGTTTGGGGATGGGTTTCAGTGTTCGTGGAAGAAGATACAGCATGTGGGGAAGAGGTTTCAATGTGTGGGGAAGGAGTTTCAGTGTGTGGGGAAGAGGTTTCAGTGTGTGGGGAAGAGGTTTCAGTGTGTGTGGAAGAGGTTTCAGTGCGTGGGGAACGGGTTTCACTGTGTGGGGATGGGTTTCAGTGTGTGGGGATGGGTTTCACTGTGTGGGGAAGGCTTTCAGTGTGTGGGGAGGAGGTTTCAGTGTGTGGGGATGGGTTTCAGTGTGTGGGGAAGGGGTTTCAGTGTGTGGGAAAGGGGTTTCAGTGTGTGAGGAAGAGATTTCAGTGTGTGGGGATGGGTTTCAGTGTGTGGTTAAGGGATTTCAGTCTGTGGGGAAGGGGTTTCAGTGTGTGGGGAAGAGGTTTCAGTGTGTGGGGAAGGTGTCTCAGTGTGTGGGGAAGGGGTTTCAATGAGTGATGAAGGGGATTCAGTGTCTGGGGAATAGGTTTCAGTGTGCTGGGTAGGGGTTTCAGTGCGTCGAGAAGATGTTTCAGTGTGTGGGGAAGATGTTTCAATGTGTGGGGAAGATGTTTCAGTGTGTGGGGAAGAGGTTTCAATGTGTGCGGAAGAGGTTTCAGTGTGTAGGGAAGAGGTTTCAGTGTGTGGGGAAGGTTTTCAGTGTGTGGGGAAGGGGTTTCAGTGTGTGTGGAAGAGGATTCAGTGCGTGGGGAAGAGGCTTCAGTGTGTGGGGAAGAGGTTTCTGTGTGTTGAAGAAGTGTCAGTGCGTGGGGAATGTGTTTCAGTGTGTGGGGAAGAGGTTTCAGTGTGTGGGGAAGTGGTTTCAGTGTGTGGGGATGGGTTTCAGTGGGTGTGGAAGAAGTTTCAGCGTGTGGGGAAGAGGTTTCAGTATGTGGGGAAGATGTTTCAGTGTGTGTGGAAGAGGTTTCAGTGCGTGGGGAAGAGGTTTCAGTGTGTGGGGAAGAGGTTTCTGTGTGTTGAAGAAGTGTCAGTGCGTGGGGAAGGTGTTTCAGTGTGTGGGGAAGAGGTTTCAGTGTGTGGGGAAGTGGTTTCAGTGTGTGGGGAAGGGGATTCAGTGTGTGGGGATGAGGTTTCAGTGTGTGGGGATGTGTTTCAGTGTGTGGGGAAGGGGTTTCAGTGTGTGGGGAAGGGGTTTCAGTCTGTGCGGAAGAGGCTTCAGTGTGTTGGGAAGAGTTTTCAGTGTGTGGGGATGGGTTTCAGTGTGTGTGGAAGTGGTTTGAGTGTGTGGGGAAGAGGTTTCAGTGCGTGGGGAAGGGTTTCAGTCAGTAGGGAAAGGTTTCAGTGTGTGTGGAAGAGGTTTCAATGTGTGGGGATAGGTTTCAGTGTGTGTGGAAGAGGTTTCAGTGTGTGGGGAAGTGGTTTCAGTGTGTGGGGAAGGGGATTCAGTGTGTGTGGAAGGGGTTTCAGTGTGTGGGGAAGGGGTTGTAGTGTGTGGGGATGAGGTTTCAGTGTGTGGGGAAGGGGTCTCAGTCTGTGCGGAAGAGGCTTCAGTGTATTGGGAAGAGTTTTCAGTGTGTGGGGATGGGTTTCAGTGTGTGGGGAAGGGGTTTCAGTGTGTGGGGAAGCGGTTTCAGTGTTTGTGGAAGGTGTTTCAGTGTGTGGGGAAGGGGTTTCAGTGTGCGGGGAAGGGTTTACAGTCTGTGTGGAAGGGGTTTCAGTGTGTCGGGAAGGTGTTTCAGTGTGTGTGGGAGAGGTTATAGTGTGTGTGGAAGGGGTTTCAGTGTTTGGGGATGGGTTTCAGTGTTTGTGGAAGAGGTTTCAGTGTGTAGGGAAGAGGTTTCAGTGTGTGGGGAAGGGTTTCACTCTGTGGCGAAGAGGTTTCAGTGTGTGGGATGAGGTTTCTGTGTGTAGGGAAGGTTTTCAGTGAGTGGGGAAGGGGTTTCAGTTTGTAGGGTAGGGGTTTCAGTGTGTGGGTAAGAGTTTCAGTGTGTGGGGAAGGGGTTTCAGTGTGTGGGGAAGGGGTTTCACTGTGTGGGGAAGGGGTTTCTGTGTGTGGGGAAGGGGTTTCAGTGTGTGGGGACGTTGATTCAGTGTGTGGCGAGGGGGTTTCAGTGTGTGTGGAAGGGGTTTCAGTGTGTGGGGATGGGTTTCAGTGGGTGTGGAAGAAGTTTCAGCGTGTGGGGAAGAGGTTTCAGTGTGCGGGGAAGGTGTTTCAGTGTGTGTGGAAGAGGTTTCAGTGCGTGGGGAAGAGGTTTCAGTGTGTGGGGAAGAGGTTTCTGTGTGTTGAAGAAGTGTCAGTGCGTGGGGAAGGTGTTTCAGTGTGTGGGGAAGAGGTTTCAGTGTGTGGGGAAGTGGTTTCAGTGTGTGGGGAAGGGGATTCAGTGTGTGTGGAAGGGGTTTCAGTGTGTGGGGAAGGGGTTGTAGTGTGTGGGGATGAGGTTTCAGTGTGTGGGGAAGGGGTCTCAGTCTGTGCGGAAGAGGCTTCAGTGTATTGGGAAGAGTTTTCAGTGTGTGGGGATGGGTTTCAGTGTGTGGGGAAGGGGTTTCAGTGTGTGGGGAAGCGGTTTCAGTGTTTGTGGAAGGTGTTTCAGTGTGTGGGGAAGGGGTTTCAGTGTGCGGGGAAGGGTTTACAGTCTGTGTGGAAGGGGTTTCAGTGTGTCGGGAAGGTGTTTCAGTGTGTGTGGGAGAGGTTTTAGTGTGTGTGGAAGGGGTTTCAGTGTTTGGGGATGGGTTTCAGTGTTTGTGGAAGAAGATACAGCATGTGGGGAAGAGTTTTCAATGTGTGGGGAAGGAGTTTCAGTGTGTGGGGAAGAGGTTTCAGTGTGTGGGGAAGAGGTTTCAGTGTGTGTGGAAGAGGTTTCAGTGCGTGGGGAACGGGTTTCACTGTGTGGGGATGGGTTTCAGTGTGTGGGGATGGGTTTCACTGTGTGGGGAAGGCTTTCAGTGTGTGGGGAGGAGGTTTCAGTGTGTGGGGATGGGTTTCAGTGTGTGGGGAAGGTGTTTCAGTGTGTGGGAAAGGGGTTTCAGTGTGTGAGGAAGAGATTTCAGTGTGTGGGGATGGGTTTCAGTGTGTGGTTAAGGGATTTCAGTCTGTGGGGAAGGGGTTTCAGTGTGTGGGGAAGAGGTTTCAGTGTGTGGGGAAGGTGTTTCAGTGTGTGGGGAAGTTGGTTTCAGTGTGTGGGGAAGAGGTTTCAGTGTGTGGGGAAGTGGTTTCAGTGTGTCGGGATAGGTTTCAGTGGGTGTGGAAGAAGTTACAGCGTGTGGGGAAGAGGTTTCAGTATGTGGGGAAGATGTTTCAGTGTGTGTGGAAGAGGTTTCAGTGCGTGGGGAAGAGGTTTCAGTGTGTGGGGAAGAGGTTTCTGTGTGTGGGGAAGTGGTTTCAGTGTGTGGGGAAGGGGATTCAGTGTGTGGGGATGAGGTTTCAGTGTGTGGGGAAGAGATTTCAGTGTGTGGGGAAGGGGTTTCAGAGTGTGGGGAAGGGGTTTCAGTCTGTGCGTAAGAGGCTTCAGTGTGTTGGGAAGAGTTTTCAGTGTGTGGGGATGGGTTTCAGTGTGTGTGGAAGTGGTTTGAGTGTGTGGGGAAGAGGTTTCAGTGCGTGGGGAAGGGTTTCAGTCAGTAGGGAAAGGTTTCAGTGTGTGTGGAAGAGGTTTTAATGTGTGGGGATGCGTTTCAGTGTGTGGGGAAGGGGTTTCAGTGCGTCGAGAAGATGTTTCAGTGTGTGGGGAAGAGGTTTCAGTGTATGGGGAAGGGGTTTCAGTCTGTCGGGATGTGTTTCAGTCTGTGGGGATGGGTTTCAGTTTGTGGGGAAGGTGTTTCATTGTGTGGGGAAGAGGTTTCAGTGTGTGAGGAAGGGGTTTCTATGTGCGGGGAAGGGGTTTCAGTGTGTGTGGAAGGGGTTTCAGTGTGTGGGGAAGGGGTTTTAGTGTGTGTGGAAGAGGTTTTAGTGTGTGTGGAAGGGGTTTCAGTGTGTGGGGATGAATTTCAGTGGGTGTGGAAGAAGATTCAGCGTGTGGGGAAGAGGTTTCAGTGTGTGGGGAAGAGGTTTCAGTGTGTGTGGAAGAGGATTCAGTGCGTGGGGAAGGAGTTTCAGTGTGTGGGGAAGAGGTTTCAGTGTGTAGGGGAGGGGTTTCAATGTGTGTGGAAGAGGTTTCTGTGCGTGGGGAAGGGGTTTCAGTGTGTGGGGAAGAGGTTTCATTGTGTGGGTAAGGGTTTCAGTCTGTGGGGAAGAGCTTTCTGTGTGTGGGGAAGTGGCTTCAGTGTGTGGGGATGGGTTTCAGTGCGTGGGGATGGGTTTCAGTGTATGGGGAAGGGGTTTCAGTGTGTGGGGAAGAGGTTTCAGTGTGTGGGGATGGGTTTCAGTGATTGGGGAAGAGATTTCAGTATGTGGGGATGGGTTTCAGTGTTTGGTTAAGGGGCTTCTGTCTGTGGGGAAGGGGTTTCAGTGTGTGGGGAAGGTTTTCAGTGTGTGGGGAAGAGGTTTCAGTGTGTGGGGTACAGGTTTCAGTGTGTGGGGATGGGTTTCATTGTGTAGGGAAAGGTTTCAGTGTGTGGGGAAGGAGTTTCAGTGTGTGCGGAAGAGGTTTCAGTGTGTGGGGAATGGATTTCATTGTGTGTGGAAGAGGTTTCAGTGTGTGTGGAAGGGGTTTCAGTGTGTGGGGATGGGTTTCAGTGGGTGTGGAAGAAGTTTCAGCGTGTGGAGAAGAGGTTTCAGTGTGTGGGGAAGATGTTTCAGTGTGTGTGGAAGAGGTTTCAGTGCGTGGGGAAGAGGTTTCAGTGTGTGGGGAAGAGGTTTCTGTGTGTGGAAGAAGTTTCAGTGCGTGGGGAAGGTGTTTCAGTGTGTGGGGAAGAGGTTTCAGTGTGTGGGGAAGTGGTTTCAGTGTGTGGGGAAGGGGTTTCAGTGTGTGTGGAAGAGGTTTCAGTGTGTGGGGAAGGGGTTTCAGTGTGTGGGGATGAGGTTACAGTGTGTGGGGATGGGTTTCAGTGTGTGGGGAAGGGGATTCAGTGTGTGGGGAAGGGGTTTCAGTCTGTGCGGAAGAGGCTTCAGTGTGTTGGGAAGAGTTTTCAGTGTGTGGGGATGGGTTTCAGTGTGTGGGGAAGGGGTTTCAGTGTGTGGGGAAGTGGTTTCAGTGTGTGTGGAAGGGGTTTCAGTGTGTGGGGAAGGGGTTTCAGTGTGCGGGGAAGGGGTTACAGTGTGTGTGGAAAGGGTTTCAGTGTGTCGGGAAGGTGTTTCAGTGTGTGTGGGAGAGGTTTTAGTGTGTGTGGAAGGGGTTTCAGTGTTTGGGGATGGGTTTCAGTGTTTGTGGAAGAAGATACAGCATGTGGGGAAGAGGTTTCAATGTGTGGGGAAGGAGTTTCAGTGTGTGGCGAAGAGGTTTCAGTGTGTGGGGAAGAGGTTTCAGTGTGTGTGGAAGAGGTTTCAGTGCGTGGGGAACGGGTTTCACTGTGTGGGGATGGGTTTCAGTGTGTGGGGATGGGTTTCACTGTGTGGGGAAGGCTTTCAGTGTCTGGGGAAGAGGTTTCAGTGTGTGGGGATGGGTTTCAGTGGGTGTGGAAGAAGTTTCAGCGTGTGGGGAAGAGGTTTCAGTGTGTGGGGAAGATGTTTCAGTGTGTGTGGAAGAGGTTTCAGTGCGTGGGGAAGAGGTTTCAGTGTGTGGGGAAGAGGTTTCTGTGTGTGGAAGAAGTTTCAGTGCGTGGGGAAGGTGTTTCATTGTGTGGGGAAGAGGTTTCAGTGTGTGGGGAAGTGGTTTCAGTGTGTGGGGAAGGGGTTTCAGTGTGTGTGGAAGGTGTTTCAGTGTGTGGGGAAGGGGTTTCAGTGTGTGGGGATGAGGTTTCAGTGTGTGGGGATGGGTTTCAGTGTGTGGGGAAGGGGTTTCAGTGTGTGGGGAAGGGGTTTCAGTCTGTGAGGAAGAGGCTTCAGTGTGTTGGGAAGAGGTTTCAGTGTGTGGGGATGGGTTTCAGTGTGTGGGGAAGGGGTTTCAGTGTGTGGGGAAGTGGTTTCAGTGTGTGCAGATGAGGTTTCAGTGTGTGGGGATGGGTTTCAGTGTGTGGGGAAGGGGTTTCAGCCTGTGCGAAAGAGGGTTTCGTGTGTGGGGAAGATGTTTCAGTGTGTGGGAAAGGGGTTTCAGTTTGTGGATAAGGGGTTTCACTGTGTGGGGAAGAGGTTTCAGTGTATGGGGTAGTGGTTTCAGTCTGTGGGGAAGGGGTTTTAGTGCATGGGGAAGAGGTTTCAGTGTGTGGGGAAGGGGTTTCAGTGTGTGGGGAAGAGGTTGCAGTGTGTGGGGAAGAGTTTTCAGTGTGTGGGGATGGGTTTCAGTTTGTGTGGAAGTGGTTTGAGTGTGTGGGGAAGAGGTTTCAGTGTGTGGGGAAGGGTTTCAGTCAGTAGGGAAAGGTTTCAGTGTGTGTGGAAGAGGTTTCAATGTGTGGGGATGCATTTCAGTGTGTGGGGAAGGGGTTTCAGTTGGTCGAGAAGATGTTTCAGTGTGTGGGGAAGAGGTTTCAGTGTGTGGGGAAGATGTTTCAATGTGTGGGGAAGAGGTTTCAGTGTGTGCGGAAGAGGTTTCAGTGTGTAGGGAAGAGGTTTCAGTGTGTGGGGAAGGGTTTCACTCTGTGGCGAAGAGGTTTCAGTGTGTGGGATGAGGTTTCTGTGTGTAGGGAAGGTTTTCAGTGTGTGGGGAAGGGGTTTCAGTGTGTGTGGAAGAGGTTTCAGTGCGTGGGGAAGAGGCTTCAGTGTGTGGGGAAGAGGTTTCTGTGTGTTGAAGAAGTGTCAGTGCGTGGGGAAGGTGTTTCAGTGTGTGGGGAAGAGGTTTCAGTGTGTGGGGAAGTGGTTTCAGTGTGTGGGGATGGGTTTCAGTGGGTGTGGAAGAAGTTACAGCGTGTGGGGAAGAGGTTTCAGTATGTGGGGAAGATGTTTCAGTGTGTGTGGAAGAGTTTTCAGTGCGTGGGGCAGAGGTTTCAGTGTGTGGGGAAGAGGTTTCTGTGTGTTGAAGAAGTGTCAGTGCGTGGGGAAGGTGTTTCAGTGTGTGGGGAAGAGGTTTCAGTGTGTGGGGAAGTGGTTTCAGTGTGTGGGGAAGGGGATTCAGTGTGTGGGGATGAGGTTTCAGTGTGTGGGGAAGAGATTTCAGTGTGTGGGGAAGGGGTTTCAGAGTGTGGGGAAGAGGTTTCAGTCTGTGCGTAAGAGGCTTCAGTGTGTTGGGAAGAGTTTTCAGTGTGTGGGGATGGGTTTCAGTGTGTGTGGAAGTGGTTTGAGTGTGTGGGGAAGAGGTTTCAGTGCGTGGGGAAGGGTTTCAGTCAGTAGGAAAAGGTTTCAGTGTGTGTGGAAGAGGTTTCAATGTGTGGGGATGCGTTTCAGTGTGTGGGGAAGGGGTTTCAGTGCGTCGAGAAGATGTTTCAGTGTGTGGGGAAGAGGTTTCAGTGTGTGGGGAAGATGTTTCAGTGTGTGGGGAAGAGGTTTCAGTGTGTGCGGAAGAGGTTTCAGTGTGTAGGGAAGAGGTTTCAGTGTGTGCGGAAGAGGTTTCAGTGTGTAGGGAAGAGGTATCAGTGTGTGGGGAAGGGTTTCACTCTGTGGCGAAGAGGTTTCAGTGTGTGGGATGAGGTTTCTGTGTGTAGGGAAGGTTTTCAGTGTGTGGGGAAGGGGTTTCAGTTTGTAGGGTAGGGGTTTCAGTGTGTGGGTAAGGGTTTCAGTGTGTGGGGAAGTGGTTTCAGTGTGTGGGGAGGGGGTTTCACTGTGTGGGGATGGGGTTTCAGTGTGTGGGGAAGATGTTTCAGTGTGTGTGGACGGGGTTCCAGTGTGTGGGGAAGGGGTTTCAGTGTGTGGGGAAGAGGTTTCAGTGTGTGGGGAATTGTTTCAGTGTGTGGGGAAGGGGTTTCAGTGTGTGGGGACGTTGTTTCAGTGCGTGGGGAAGGGGTTTCAGTGTGTGGGGAAGGGGTTTCACTGTGTGGGGAAGGGGTTTCTGTGTGTGGGGAAGGGGTTTCAGTGCGTGGGGACGTTGATTCAGTGTGTGGTGAGGGGGTTTCAGTGTGTGTGGAAGGGGTTTCAGTGTGTGGGGATGGGTTTCAGTGGGTGTGGAAGAAGTTTCAGCGTGTGGGGAAGAGGTTTCAGTGGGTGGGGAAGATGTTTCAGTGTGTGTGGAAGAGGTTTCAGTGCGTGGGGAAGAGGTTTCAGTGTGTGGGGAAGAGGTTTCTGTGTGTTGAAGAAGTGTCAGTGCGTGGGGAAGGTGTTTCAGTGTGTGGGGAAGAGGTTTCAGTGTGTGGGGAAGTGGTTTCAGCGTGTGGGGAAGGGGATTCAGTGTGTATGGAAGGGGTTTCAGTGTGTGGGGAAGGGGTTGTAGTGTGTGCGTATGAGGTTTCAGTGTGTGGGGATGGGTTTCAGTGTGTGGGGAAGGGGTTTCAGTGTGTGGGGAAGGAGTCTCAGTCTGTGCGGAAGAGGCTTCAGTGTGTTGGGAAGAGTTTTCAGTGTGTGGGGATGGGTTTCAGTGTGTGGGGAAGGGGTTTCAGTGTGTGGGGAAGGTTTTCAGTGTGTGGGGAAGAGGTTTCAGTGTGTGGGGTACAGGTTTCAGTGTGTGGGGATGGGTTTCATTGTGTAGGGAAAGGTTTCAGTGTGTGGGGAAGGAGTTTCAGTGTGTGCGGAAGAGGTTTCAGTGTGTGGGGAATGGATTTCATTGTGTGTGGAAGAGGTTTCAGTGTGTGTGGAAGGGGTTTCAGTGTGTGGGGATGGGTTTCAGTGGGTGTGGAAGAAGTTTCAGCGTGTGGAGAAGAGGTTTCAGTGTGTGGGGAAGATGTTTCAGTGTGTGTGGAAGAGGTTTCAGTGCGTGGGGAAGAGCTTTCAGTGTGTGGGGAAGAGGTTTCTGTGTGTGGAAGAAGTTTCAGTGCGTGGGGAAGGTGTTTCAGTGTGTGGGGAAGAGGTTTCAGTGTGTCGGGAAGTGGTTTCAGTGTGTGGGGAAGGGGTTTCAGTGTGTGTGGAAGAGGTTTCAGTGGGTGGGGAAGGGGTTTCAGTGTGTGGGGATGAGGTTACAGTGTGTGGGGATGGGTTTCAGTGTGTGGGGAAGGGGTTTCAGTGTGTGGGGAAGGGGTTTCAGTCTGTGCGGAAGAGGCTTCAGTGTGTTGGGAAGAGTTTTCAGTGTGTGGGGATGGGTTTCAGTGTGATTTGAAGGGGTTTCAGTGTGTGGGGTAGTGGTTTCAGTGTGTGTGGAATGGGTTTCAGTGTGTGGGGAAGATGTTTCAGTGTGCGGGGAAGGGGTTACAGTGTGTGTGGAAGGGGTTTCAGTGTGTCGGGAAGGTGTTTCAGTGTGTGTGGGAGAGGTTTTAGTGTGTGTGGAAGGGGTTTCAGTGTTTGGGGATGGGTTTCAGTGTTTGTGGAAGAAGATACAGCATGTGAGTAAGAGGTTTCAATGTGTGGGGAAGGAGTTTCAGTGTGTGGCGAAGAGGTTTCAGTGTGTGGGGAAGAGGTTTCAGTGTGTGTGGAAGAGATTTCAGTGCGTGGGGAACGGGTTTCACTGTGTGGGGATGGGTTTCAGTGTGTGGGGATGGGTTTCACTGTGTGGGGAAGGCTTTCCGTGTCTGGGGAAGAGGTGTCAGTGTGTGGGGATGGGTTTCAGTGGGTGTGGAAGAAGTTTCAGCGTGTGGGGAAGAGGTTTCAGTGTGTGGGGAAGATGTTTCAGTGTGTGTGGAAGAGGTTTCAGTGCGTGGGGAAGAGGTTTCAGTGTGTGGGGAAGAGGTTTCTGTGTGTGGAAGAAGTTTCAGTGCGTGGGGAAGGTGTTTCAGTGTGTGGGGAAGAGGTTTCAGTGTGTGGGGAAGTGGTTTCAGTGTGTGGGGAAGGGGTTTCAGTGTGTGTGGAAGGTGTTTCAGTGTGGGGGAAGGGGTTTCAGTGTGTGGGGATGAGGTTTCAGTGTGTGGGGATGGGTTTCAGTGTGTGGGGAAGGGGTTTCAGTGTGTGGGGAAGGGGTTTCAGTCTGTGAGGAAGAGGCTTCAGTGTGTTGGGAAGAGGTTTCAGTGTGTGGGGATGGGTTTCAGTGTGTGGGGAAGGGGTTTCAGTGTGTGGGGAAGTGGTTTCAGTGTGTGCAGATGAGGTTTCAGTGTGTGGGGATGGGTTTCAGTGTGTGGGGAAGGGGTTTCAGCCTGTGCGAAAGAGGGTTTCGTGTGTGGCGAATATGTTTCAGTGTGTGGGAAAGGGGTTTCAGTTTGTGGATAAGGGGTTTCACTGTGTGGGGAAGAAGTTTCAGTGTATGGGGTAGTGGTTTCTGTCTGTGGGGAAGGGGTTTTAGTGCATGGGGAAGAGGTTTCAGTGTGTGGGGAAGGGGTTTCAGTGTGTGGGGAAGAGGTTGCAGTGTGTGGGGAAGAGTTTTCAGTGTGTGGGGATGGGTTTCAGTGTGTGTGGAAGTGGTTTGAGTGTGTGGGGAAGAGGTTTCAGTGTGTGGGGAAGGGTTTCAGTCAGTAGGGAAAGGTTTCAGTGTGTGTGGAAGAGGTTTCAGTACGTGGGGAAGAGCTTTCAGTGTGTGGGGAAGAGGTTTCTGTGTGTGGAAGAAGTTTCAGTGCGTGGGGAAGGTGTTTCAGTGTGTGGGGAAGAGGTTTCAGTGTGTCGGGAAGTGGTTTCAGTGTGTGGGGAAGGGGTTTCAGTGTGTGTGGAAGAGGTTTCAGTGGGTGGGGAAGGGGTTTCAGTGTGTGGGGATGAGGTTACAGTGTGTGGGGATGGGTTTCAGTGTGTGGGGAAGGGGTTTCAGTGTGTGGGGAAGGGGTTTCAGTCTGTGCGGAAGAGGCTTCAGTGTGTTGGGAAGAGTTTTCAGTGTGTGGGGATGGGTTTCAGTGTGTGGTGAAGGGGTTTCAGTGTGTGGGGTAGTGGTTTCAGTGTGTGTGGAAGGGGTTTCAGTGTGTGGGGAAGATGTTTCAGTGTGCGGGGAAGGGGTTACAGTGTGTGTGGAAGGGGTTTCAGTGTGTCGGGAAGGTGTTTCAGTGTGTGTGGGAGAGGTTTTAGTGTGTGTGGAAGGGGTTTCAGTGTTTGGGGATGGGTTTCAGTGTTTGTGGAAGAAGATACAGCATGTGAGTAAGAGGTTTCAATGTGTGGGGAAGGAGTTTCAGTGTGTGGCGAAGAGGTTTCAGTGTGTGGGGAAGAGGTTTCAGTGTGTGTGGAAGAGATTTCAGTGCGTGGGGAACGGGTTTCACTGTGTGGGGATGGGTTTCAGTGTGTGGGGATGGGTTTCACTGTGTGGGGAAGGCTTTCCGTGTCTGGGGAAGAGGTGTCAGTGTGTGGGGATGGGTTTCAGTGGGTGTGGAAGAAGTTTCAGCGTGTGGGGAAGAGGTTTCAGTGTGTGGGGAAGATGTTTCAGTGTGTGTGGAAGAGGTTTCAGTGCGTGGGGAAGAGGTTTCAGTGTGTGGGGAAGAGGTTTCTGTGTGTGGAAGAAGTTTCAGTGCGTGGGGAAGGTGTTTCAGTGTGTGGGGAAGAGGTTTCAGTGTGTGGGGAAGTGGTTTCAGTGTGTGGGGAAGGGGTTTCAGTGTGTGTGGAAGGTGTTTCAGTGTGGGGGAAGGGGTTTCAGTGTGTGGGGATGAGGTTTCAGTGTGTGGGGATGGGTTTCAGTGTGTGGGGAAGGGGTTTCAGTGTGTGGGGAAGGGGTTTCAGTCTGTGAGGAAGAGGCTTCAGTGTGTTGGGAAGAGGTTTCAGTGTGTGGGGATGGGTTTCAGTGTGTGGGGAAGGGGTTTCAGTGTGTGGGGAAGTGGTTTCAGTGTGTGCAGATGAGGTTTCAGTGTGTGGGGATGGGTTTCAGTGTGTGGGGAAGGGGTTTCAGCCTGTGCGAAAGAGGGTTTCGTGTGTGGCGAATATGTTTCAGTGTGTGGGAAAGGGGTTTCAGTTTGTGGATAAGGGGTTTCACTGTGTGGGGAAGAGGTTTCAGTGTATGGGGTAGTGGTTTCTGTCTGTGGGGAAGGGGTTTTAGTGCATGGGGAAGAGGTTTCAGTGTGTGGGGAAGGGGTTTCAGTGTGTGGGGAAGAGGTTGCAGTGTGTGGGGAAGAGATTTCAGTGTGTGGGGATGGGTTTCAGTGTGTGCGGAAGTGGTTTGAGTGTGTGGGGAAGAGGTTTCAGTGTGTGGGGAAGGGTTTCAGTCAGTAGGGAAAGGTTTCAGTGTGTGTGGAAGAGGTTTCAATGTGTGGGGATGCGTTTCAGTGTGTGGGGAAGGGGTTTCAGTTGGTCGAGAAGATGTTTCAGTGTGTGGGGAAGAGGTTTCAGTGTGTGGGGAAGATGTTTCAATGTGTGGGGAAGAGGTTTCAGTGTGTGCGGAAGAGGTTTCAGTGTGTAGGGAAGAGGTTTCAGTGTGTGGGGAAGGTTTTCACTCTGTGGCAAAGAGGTTTCAGTGTGTGGGATGAGGTTTCTGTGTGTAGGGAAGGTTTTCAGTGTGTGGGGAAGGGGTTTCAGTGTGTGTGGAAGAGGTTTCAGTGCGTGGGGAAGAGGCTTCAGTGTGTGGGGAAGAGGTTTCTGTGTGTTGAAGAAGTGTCAGTGCGTGGGGAAGGTGTTTCAGTGTGTGGGGAAGAGGTTTCAGTGTGTGGGGAAGTGGTTTCAGTGTGTGGGGATGGGTTTCAGTGGGTGTGGAAGAAGTTACAGCGTGTGGGGAAGAGGTTTCAGTATGTGGGGAAGATGTTTCTGTGTGTGTGGAAGAGGTTTCAGTGCGTGGGGAAGAGGTTTCAGTGTGTGGGGAAGGGTTTCACTCTGTGGCGAAGAGGTTTCAGTGTGTGGGATGAGGTTTCTGTGTGTAGGGAAGGTTTTCAGTGTGTGGGGAAGGGGTTTCAGTGTGTGTGGAAGGTTTTCAGTGTGTGGGGAAGAGGTTTCAGTGTGTGGGGTGCAGGTTTCAGTGTGTGGGGATGGGTTTCATTGTGTAGGGAAAGGTTTCAGTGTGTGGGGAAGGAGTTTCAGTGTGTGCGGAAGAGGTTTCAGTGTGTGGGGAATGGATTTCATTGTGTGTGGAAGAGGTTTCAGTGTGTGTGGAAGGGGTTTCAGTGTGTGCGGATGGGTTTCAGTGGGTGTGGAAGAAGTTTCAGCGTGTGGAGAAGAGGTTTCAGTGTGTGGGGAAGATGTTTCAGTGTGTGTGGAAGAGGTTTCAGTGCGTGGGGAAGAGCTTTCAGTGTGTGGGGAAGAGGTTTCTGTGTGTGGAAGAAGTTTCAGTGCGTGGGGAAGGTGTTTCAGTGTGTGGGGAAGAGGTTTCAGTGTGTCGGGAAGTGGTTTCAGTGTGTGGGGAAGGGGTTTCAGTGTGTGTGGAAGAGGTTTCAGTGTGTGGGGAAGGGGTTTCAGTGTGTGGGGATGAGGTTACAGTGTGTGGGGATGGGTTTCAGTGTGTGGGGAAGGGGTTTCAGTGTGTGGGGAAGGGGTTTCAGTCTGTGCGGAAGAGGCTTCAGTGTGTTGGGAAGAGTTTTCAGTGTGTGGGGATGGGTTTCAGTGTGTGGGGAAGGGGTTTCAGTGTGTGGGGAAGGGGTTTCAGTGTGTATGGAAGGGGTTTCAGTGTGTGGGGAAGGGGTTTCAGTGTGTGTGGAAGAGGTTTCAGTGCGTGGGGAAGAGGCTTCAGTGTGTGGGGAAGAGGTTTCTGTGTGTTGAAGAAGTGTCAGTGCGTGGGGAAGGTGTTTCAGTGTGTGGGGAAGAGGTTTCAGTGTGTGGGGAAGTGGTTTCAGTGTGTGGGGATGGGTTTCAGTGGGTGTGGAAGAAGTTACAGCGTGTGGGGAAGAGGTTTCAGTATGTGGGGAAGATGTTTCAGTGTGTGTGGAAGAGGTTTCAGTGCGTGGGGAAGAGGTTTCAGTGTGTGGGGAAGAGGTTTCTGTGTGTTGAAGAAGTGTCAGTGCGTGGGGAAGGTGTTTCAGTGTGTGGGGAAGAGGTTTCAGTGTGTGGGGAAGTGGTTTCAGTGTGTGGGGAAGGGGATTCAGTGTGTGGGGATGAGGTTTCAGTGTGTGGGGAAGAGATTTCAGTGTGTGGGGAAGGGGTTTCAGAGTGTGGGGAAGGGGTTTCAGTCTGTGCGTAAGAGGCTTCAGTGTGTTGGGAAGAGTTTTCAGTGTGTGGGGATGGGTTTCAGTGTGTGTGGAAGTGGTTTGAGTGTGTGGGGAAGAGGTTTCAGTGCGTGGGGAAGGGTTTCAGTCAGTAGGGAAAGGTTTCAGTGTGTGTGGAAGAGGTTTCAATGTGTGGGGATGCGTTTCAGTGTGTGGGGAAGGGGTTTCAGTGCGTCGAGAAGATGTTTCAGTGTGTGGGGAAGAGGATTCAGTGTGTGGGGAAGATGTTTCAATGTGTGGGGAAGAGGTTTCAGTGTGTGCGGAAGAGGTTTCAGTGTGTAGGGAAGAGGTTTCAGTGTGTGGGGAAGGGTTTCACTCTGTGGCGAAGAGGTTTCAGTGTGTGGGATGAGGTTTCTGTGTGTAGGGAAGGTTTTCAGTGTGTGGGGAAGGGGTTTCAGTGTGTGTGGAAGGTTTTCAGTGTGTGGGGAAGAGGTTTCAGTGTGTGGGGTGCAGGTTTCAGTGTGTGGGGATGGGTTTCATTGTGTAGGGAAAGGTTTCAGTGTGTGGGGAAGGAGTTTCAGTGTGTGCGGAAGAGGTTTCAGTGTGTGGGGAATGGATTTCATTGTGTGTGGAAGAGGTTTCAGTGTGTGTGGAAGGGGTTTCAGTGTGTGCGGATGGGTTTCAGTGGGTGTGGAAGAAGTTTCAGCGTGTGGAGAAGAGGTTTCAGTGTGTGGGGAAGATGTTTCAGTGTGTGTGGAAGAGGTTTCAGTGCGTGGGGAAGAGCTTTCAGTGTGTGGGGAAGAGGTTTCTGTGTGTGGAAGAAGTTTCAGTGCGTGGGGAAGGTGTTTCAGTGTGTGGGGAAGAGGTTTCAGTGTGTCGGGAAGTGGTTTCAGTGTGTGGGGAAGGGGTTTCAGTGTGTGTGGAAGAGGTTTCAGTGTGTGGGGAAGGGGTTTCAGTGTGTGGGGATGAGGTTACAGTGTGTGGGGATGGGTTTCAGTGTGTGGGGAAGGGGTTTCAGTGTGTGGGGAAGGGGTTTCAGTCTGTGCGGAAGAGGCTTCAGTGTGTTGGGAAGAGTTTTCAGTGTGTGGGGATGGGTTTCAGTGTGTGGGGAAGGGGTTTCAGTGTGTGGGGAAGTGGTTTCAGTGTGTATGGAAGGGGTTTCAGTGTGTGGGGAAGGGGTTTCAGTGTGCGGGGAAGGGGTTACAGTGTGTGTGGAAGGGGTTTCAGTGTGTCGGGAAGGTGTTTCAGTGTGTGTGGGAGAGGTTTTAGTGTGTGTGGAAGGGGTTTCAGTGTTTGGGGATGGGTTTCAGTGTTTGTGGAAGAAGATACAGCATGTGGGGAAGAGGTGTCAATGTGTGGGGAAGGAGTTTCAGTGTGTGGCGAAGAGGTTTCAGTTTGTGGGGAAGAGGTTTCAGTGTGTGTGGAAGAGGTTTCAGTGCTTGGGGAACGGGTTTCACTGTGTGGGGATGGGTTTCAGTGTGTGGGGATGGGTTTCACTGTGTGGGGAAGGCTTTCAGTGTCTGGGGAAGAGGTTTCAGCGTGTGGGGATGGGTTTCAGTGGGTGTGGAAGAAGTTTCAGCGTGTGGGGAAGAGGTTTCAGTGTGTGGGGAAGAGGTTTCAGTGTGTGGGGAAGAGGTTTCTGTGTGTGGAAGAAGTTTCAGTGCGTGGGGAAGGTGTTTCAGTGTGTGGGGAAGAGGTTTCAGTGTGTGGGGAAGTGGTTTCAGTGTGTGGGGAAGGGGTTTCAGTGTGTGTGGAAGGGGTTTCAGTGTGTGGGGAAGGGGTTTCAGTGTGTGGGGATGAGGTTTCAGTGTGTGGGGATGGGTTTCAGTGTGTGGGGAAGGGGTTTCAGTGTGTGGGGAAGGGGTTTCAGTCTGTGAGGAAGAGGCTTCAGTGTGTTGGGAAGAGGTTTCAGTGTGTGGGGATGGGTTTCAGTGTGTGGGGAAGGGGTTTCAGTGTGTGGGTAAGTGGTTTCAGTGTGTGCAGATGAGGTTTCAGTGTGTGGGGATGGGTTTCAATGTGTGGGGAAGGGGTTTCAGCCTGTGCGAAAGAGGGTTTCGTGTGTGGGGAAGATGTTTCAGTGTGTGGGAAAGGGGTTTCAGTTTGTGGATAAGGGGTTTCACTGTGTGGGGAAGAGGTTTCAGTGTATGGGGTAGTGGTTTCAGTCTGTGGGGAAGGGGTTTTAGTGCATGGGGAAGAGGTTTCAGTGTGTGGGGAAGGGGTTTCAGTGTGTGGGGAAGGGGTTTCAATGTGTGGGGATGCGTTTCAGTGTGTGGGGAAGGGGTTTCAGTTGGTCGAGAAGATGTTTCAGTGTGTGGGGAAGAGGTTTCAGTGTGTGGGGAAGATGTTTCAATGTGTGGGGAAGAGGTTTCAGTGTGTGCGGAAGAGGTTTCAGTGTGTAGGGAAGAGGTTTCAGTGTGTGGGGAAGGGTTTCACTCTGTGGCGAAGAGGTTTCAGTGTGTGGGATGAGGTTTCTGTGTGTAGGGAAGGTTTTCAGTGTGTGGGGAAAGGGTTTCAGTGTGTGTGGAAGAGGTTTCAGTGCGTGGGGAAGAGGCTTCAGTGTGTGGGGAAGAGGTTTATGTGTGTTGAAGAAGTGTCAGTGCGTGGGGAAGGTGTTTCAGTGTGTGGGGAAGAGGTTTCAGTGTGTGGGGAAGTGGTTTCAGTGTGTGGGGATGGGTTTCAGTGGGTGTGGAAGAAGTTACAGCGTGTGGGGAAGAGGTTTCAGTATGTGGGGAAGATGTTTCAGTGTGTGTGGAAGAGGTTTCAGTGCGTGGGGAAGAGGTTTCAGTGTGTGGGGAAGAGGTTTCTGTGTGTTGAAGAAGTGTCAGTGCGTGGGGAAGGTGTTTCAGTGTGTGGGGAAGAGGTTTCAGTGTGTGGAAGAAGTTTCAGTGCGTGGGGAAGGTGTTTCAGTGTGTGGGGAAGAGGTTTCAGTGTGTGGGGAAGTGGTTTCAGTGTGTGGGGAAGGGGTTTCAGTGTGTGGAAGAAGTTTCAGTGCGTGGGGAAGGTGTTTCAGTGTGTGGGGAAGAGGTTTCAGTGTGTGGGGAAGTGGTTTCAGTGTGTGGGGAAGGGGTTTCAGTGTGTGTGGAAGGGGTTTCAGTGTGTGGGGAAGAGGTTTCAGTGTGTGGAAGAAGTTTCAGTGCGTGGGGAAGGTGTTTCAGTGTGTGGGGAAGAGGTTTCAGTGCGTGGGGAAGAAGTTTCAGTGTGTGGGGAAGAGGTTTCTGTGTGTGGAAGAAGTTTCAGTGCGTGGGGAAGGTGTTTCAGTGTGTGGGGAAGAGGTTTCAGTGTGTGGGGAAGTGGTTTCAGTGTGTGGGGAAGGGGTTTCAGTGTGTGTGGAAGGGGTTTCAGTGTGTGGGGAAGGGGTTTCAGTGTGTGGGGATGAGGTTTCAGTGTGTGGGGATGGGTTTCAGTGTGTGGGGAAGGGGTTTCAGTGTGTGGGTAAGTGGTTTCAGTGTGTGCAGATGAGGTTTCAGTGTGTGGGGATGGGTTTCAGTGTGTGGGGAAGGGGTTTCAGCCTGTGCGAAAGAGGGTTTCGTGTGTGGGGAAGATGTTTCAGTGTGTGGGAAAGGGGTTTCAGTTTGTGGATAAGGGGTTTCACAGTGTGGGGAAGAGGTTTCAGTGTATGGGGTAGTGGTTTCAGTCTGTGGGGAAGGGGTTTTAGTGCATGGGGAAGAGGTTTCAGTGTGTGGGGAAGGGGTTTCAGTGTGTGGGGAAGGGGTTTCAATGTGTGGGGATGCGTTTCAGTGTGTGGGGAAGGGGTTTCAGTTGGTCGAGAAGATGTTTCAGTGTGTGGGGAAGAGGTTTCAGTGTGTGGGGAAGATGTTTCAATGTGTGGGGAAGAGGTTTCAGTGTGTGCGGAAGAGGTTTCAGTGTGTAGGGAAGAGGTTTCAGTGTGTGGGGAAGGGTTTCACTCTGTGGCGAAGAGGTTTCAGTGTGTGGGATGAGGTTTCTGTGTGTAGGGAAGGTTTTCAGTGTGTGGGGAAGGGGTTTCAGTGTGTGTGGAAGAGGTTTCAGTGCGTGGGGAAGAGGCTTCAGTGTGTGGGGAAGAGGTTTATGTGCGTTGAAGAAGTGTCAGTGCGTGGGGAAGGTGTTTCAGTGTGTGGGGAAGAGGTTTCAGTGTGTGGGGAAGTGGTTTCAGTGTGTGGGGATGGGTTTCAGTGGGTGTGGAAGAAGTTACAGCGTGTGGGGAAGAGGTTTCAGTATGTGGGGAAGATGTTTCAGTGTGTGTGGAAGAGGTTTCAGTGCGTGGGGAAGAGGTTTCAGTGTGTGGGGAAGAGGTTTCTGTGTGTTGAAGAAGTGTCAGTGCGTGGGGAAGGTGTTTCAGTGTGTGGGGAAGAGGTTTCAGTGTGTGGGGAAGTGGTTTCAGTGTGTGGGGAAGGGGATTCAGTGTGTGGGGATGAGGTTTCAGTGTGTGGGGAAGAGATTTCAGTGTGTGGGGAAGGGGTTTCAGAGTGTGGGGAAGGGGTTTCAGTCTGTGCGTAAGAGGCTTCAGTGTGTTGGGAAGAGTTTTCAGTGTGTGGGGATGGGTTTCAGTGTGTGTGGAAGTGGTTTGAGTGTGTGGGGAAGAGGTTTCAGTGCGTGGGGAAGGGTTTCAGTCAGTAGGGAAAGGTTTCAGTGCGTGTGGAAGAGGTTTCAATGTGTGGGGATGCGTTTCAGTGTGTGGGGAAGGGGTTTCAGTGCGTCGAGAAGATGTTTCAGTGTGTGGGGAAGAGGTTTCAGTGTGTGGGGAAGATGTTTCAGTGTGTGGGGAAGAGGTTTCAGTGTGTGCGGAAGAGGTTTCAGTGTGTAGGGAAGAGGTTTCAGTGTGTGCAGAAGAGGTTTCAGTGTGTAGGGAAGAGGTATCAGTGTGTGGGGAAGGGTTTCACTCTTTGGCGAAGAGGTTTCAGTGTGTGGGATGAGGATTCTGTGTGTAGGGAAGGTTTTCAGTGTGTGGGGAAGGGGTTTCAGTTTGTAGGGTAGGGGTTTCAGTGTGTGGGTAAGGGTTTCAGTGTGTGGGGAAGGGGTTTCAGTGTGTGGGGAGGGGGTTTCACTGTGTGGGGATGGGGTTTCAGTGTGTGGGGAAGATGTTTCAGTGTGTGTGGACGGGGTTCCAGTGTGTGGGGAAGGGGTTTCAGTGTGTGGGGAAAGGGTTTCAGTGTGTGGGGAATTGTTTCAGTGTGTGGGGAAGGGGTTTCAGTGCGTGGGGACATTGTTTCAGTGCGTGGGGAAGGGGTTTCAGTGTGTGGGGAAGGGGTTTCACTGTGTGGGGAAGGGGTTTCTGTGTGTGGGGAAGGGGTTTCAGTGCGTGGGGACGTTGATTCAGTGTGTGGCGAGGGGGTTTCAGTGTGTGTGGAAGGGGTTTCAGTGTGTGGGGATGGGTTTCAGTGGGTGTGGAAGAAGTTTCAGCGTGTGGGGAAGAGGTTTCAGTGTGTGGGGAAGATGTTTCAGTGTGTGTGGAAGAGGTTTCAGTGCGTGGGGAAGAGGTTTCAGTGTGTGGGGAAGAGGTTTCTGTGTGTTGAAGAAGTGTTAGTGCGTGGGGAAGGTGTTTCAGTGTGTGGGGAAGAGGTTTCAGTGTGTGGGGAAGTGGTTTCAGTATGTGGGGAAGGGGATTCAGTGTGTGTGGAAGGGGTTTCAGTGTGTGGGGAAGGGGTTGTAGTGTGTGCGTATGAGGTTTCAGTGTGTGGGGATGGGTTTCAGTGTGTGGGGAAGGGGTTTCAGTGTGTGGGGAAGGAGTCTCAGTCTGTGCGGAAGAGGCTTCAGTGTGTTGGGAAGAGTTTTCAGTGTGTGGGGATGGGTTTCAGTGTGTGGGGAAGGGGTTTCAGTGTGTGGTGAAGTGGTTTCAGTGTTTGTGGCAGGTGTTTCAGTGTGTGGGGAAGGGGTTTCAGTGTGCGGGGATGGGTTTACAGTGTGTGTGGAAGGGGTTTCAGTGTGTCGGGAAGGTGTTTCAGTGTGTGTGGGAGAGGTTTTAGTGTGTGTGGAAGGGGTTTCAGTGTTTGGGGATGGGTTTCAGTGTTCGTGGAAGAAGATACATCATGTGGGGAAGAGGTTTCAATGTGTGGGGAAGGAGTTTCAGTGTGTGGGGAAGAGGTTTCAGTGTGTGGGTAAGAGGTTTCAGTGTGTGTGGAAGAGGTTTCAGTGCGTGGGGAACGGGTTTCACTGTGTGGGGATGGGTTTCAGTGTGTGGGGATGGGTTTCACTGTGTGGGGAAGGCTTTCAGTGTGTGGGGAGGAGGTTTCAGTGTGTGGGGATGGGTTTCAGTGTGTGGGGAAGGGGTTTCAGTGTGTGGGAAAGGGGTTTCAGTGTGTGAGGAAGAGATTTCAGAGTGTGGGGATGGGTTTCAGTGTGTGGTTAAGGGATTTCAGTCTGTGGGGAAGGGGTTTCAGTGTGTGGGGAAGAGGTTTCAGTGTGTGGGGAAGGTGTTTCAGTGTGTGGGGAAGTTGGTTTCAGTGTGTGGGGAAGAGGTTTCAGAGAGTGGGGAAGGGGTTTCAGACTGTGGGGAAGTGGTTTCAGTGTGTGTGGAAGAGGTTTCAGTGAGTGGGGAAGGGGTTTCAATGTGTGATGAAGGGGATTCAGTGTCTGGGGAATAGGTTTCAGTGTGCTGGGAAGGGGTTTCAGTGCGTCGAGAAGATGTTTCAGTGTGTGGGGAAAATGTTTCAATGTGTGGGGAAGATGTTTCAATGTGTGGGGAAGAGGTTTCAGTGTGTGCGGAAGAGGTTTCAGTGTGTAGGGAAGAGGTTTCAGTGTGTGGGGAAGGTTTTCAATGTGTGGGGAAGGTGTTTCAGTGTGTGTGGAAGAGGATTCAGTGCGTGGGGAAGAGGCTTCAGTGTGTGGGGAAGAGGTTTCTGTGTGTTGAAGAAGTGTCAGTGCGTGGGGAAGGTGTTTCAGTGTGTGGGGAAGAGGTTTCAGTGTGTGGGGAAGTGGTTTCAGTGTGTGGGGATGGGTTTCAGTGGGTGTGGAAGAAGTTTCAGCGTGTGGGGAAGAGGTTTCAGTATGTGGGGAAGATGTTTCAGTGTGTGTGGAAGAGGTTTCAGTGCGTGGGGAAGAGGTTTCAGTGTGTGGGGAAGAGGTTTCTGTGTGTGGGGAAGTGGTTTCAGTGTGTGGGGAAGGGGATTCAGTGTGTGGGGATGAGGTTTCAGTGTGTGGGGATGTGTTTCAGTGTGTGGGGAAGGGGTTTCAGTGTGTGGGGAAGGGGTTTCAGTCTGTGCGGAAGAGGCTTCAGTGTGTTGGGAAGAGTTTTCAGTGTGTGGGGATGGGTTTCAGTGTGTATGGAATTGGTTTGAGTGTGTGGGGAAGAGGTTTCAGTGCGTGGGGAAGGGTTTCAGTCAGTAGGGAAAGGTTTCAGTGTGTGTGGAAGAGGTTTCAATGTGTGGGGATGCGTTTCAGTGTGTGGGGAAGGGGTTTCAGTGCGTCGAGAAGATGTTTCAGTGTGTGGGGAAGAGGTTTCAGTGTGTGGGGAAGATGTTTCAGTGTGTGGGGAAGAGGTTTCAGTGTGTGCGGAAGAGGTCTCAGTGTGTAGGGAAGAGGTTTCAGTGTGTGCGGAAGAGGTTTCAGTGTGTAGGGAAGAGGTTTCAGTGTGTGGGGAAGGGTTT
The DNA here is from genome assembly GCF_036365525.1 of Heterodontus francisci. Taxonomy (NCBI): domain Eukaryota; kingdom Metazoa; phylum Chordata; class Chondrichthyes; order Heterodontiformes; family Heterodontidae; genus Heterodontus; species Heterodontus francisci. The sequence goes on from NC_090386.1 coordinate 10,209,965, forward strand.
CACTCTGTGGCGAAGAGGTTTCAGTGTGTGGGATGAGGTTTCTGTGTGTAGGGAAGGTTTTCAGTGTGTGGGGAAGGGGTTTCAGTTTGTAGGGTAGGGGTTTCAGTGTGTGGGTAAGAGTTTCAGTGTGTGGGGAAGGGGTTTCAGTGTGTGGGGAGGGGGTTTCACTGTGTGGAGATGGGGTTTCAGTGTGTGGGGAAGATGTTTCAGTGTGTGTGGACGGGGTTCCAGTGTGTGGGGAAGGGGTTTCAGTGTGTGGGGAAAGGGTTTCAGTGTGTGGGGAATTGTTTCAGTGTGTGGGGAAGGGGTTTCAGTGTGTGGGGACGTTGTTTCAGTGCGTGGGGAAGGGGTTTCAGTGTGTGGGGAAGGGGTTTCTGTGTGTGGGGAAGGGGTTTCAGTGTGTGGGGACGTTGATTCAGTGTGTGACGAGGGGGTTTCAGTGTGTGTGGAAGGGGTTTCAGTGTGCGGGGATGGGTTTCAGTGGGTGTGGAAGAAGTTTCAGCGTGTGGGGAAGAGGTTTCAGATTGTGGGGAAGGTGTTTCAGTGTGTGTGGAAGAGGTTTCAGTGCGTGCGGAAGAGGTTTCAGTGTGTGGGGAAGAGGTTTCTGTGTGTTGAAGAGTTGTCAGTGCGTGGGGAAGGTGTTTCAGTGTGTGGGGAAGAGCTTTCATTGTGTGGGGAAGTGGTTTCAGTGTGTGGGGAAGGGGATTCAGTGTGTGTGGAAGGTGTTTCAGTGTGTGGGGAAGGGGTTGTAGTGTGTGGGGATGAGGTTTCAGTGTGTCGGGAAGGGGTCTCAGTCTGTGCGGAAGAGGCTTCAGTGTGTTGGGAAGAGTTTTCAGTGTGTGGGGATGGGTTTCAGTGTGTGGGGAAGGGGTTTCAGTGTGTGGGGAAGTGGTTTCAGTGTTTGTGGAAGGTGTTTCAGTGTGTGGGGAAGAGGTTTCAGTGTGTGCGGAAGAGGTCTCAGTGTGTAGGGAAGAGGTTTCAGTGTGTGCGGAAGAGGTTTCAGTGTGTAGGGAAGAGGTTTCAGTGTGTGGGGAAGGGTTTCACTCTGTGGCGAAGAGGTTTCAGTGTGTGGGATGAGGTTTCTGTGTGTAGGGAAGGTTTTCAGTGTGTGGGGAAGGGGTTTCAGTTTGTAGGGTAGGGGTTTCAGTGTGTGGGTAAGAGTTTCAGTGTGTGGGGAAGGGGTTTCAGTGTGTGGGGAGGGGGTTTCACTGTGTGGGGATGGGGTTTCAGTGTGTGGGGAAGATGTTTCAGTGTGTGTGGACGGGGTTCCAGTGTGTGGGGAAGGGGTTTCAGTGTGTGGGGAAAGGGTTTCAGTGTGCGGGGATGGGTTTACAGTGTGTGTGGAAGGGGTTTCAGTGTGTCGGGAAGGTGTTTCAGTGTGTGTGGGAGAGGTTTTAGTGTGTGTGTAAGGGGTTTCAGTGTTTGGGGATGGGTTTCAGTGTTCGTGGAAGAAGATACATCATGTGGGGAAGAGGTTTCAATGTGTGGGGAAGGAGTTTCAGTGTGTGGGGAAGAGGTTTCAGTGTGTGGGGAAGAGGTTTCAGTGTGTGTGGAAGAGGTTTAAGTGCGTGGGGAACGGGTTTCACTGTGTGAGGATGGGTTTCAGTGTGTGGGGATGGGTTTCACTGTGTGGGGAAGGCTTTCAGTGTGTGGGGAGGAGGTTTCAGTGTGTGGGGATGGGTTTCAGTGTGTGGGGAAGGGGTTTCAGTGTGTGGTGAAGTGGTTTCAGTGTTTGTGGCAGGTGTTTCAGTGTGTGGGGAAGGGGTTTCAGTGTGCGGGGATGGGGTTTCAGTTTGTAGGGTAGGGGTTTCAGTGTGTGGGTAAGAGTTTCAGTGTGTGGGGAAGGGGTTTCAGTGCGAGTCAGTGTGGGTGGAATTTTAACCCAGAGAGAGGCATTGCCTACAGAAGTGTACCCCAGTGAGAGTCTGTACCTGTAGAAGTGTACCCCAGTGAGTGTCAGTCCCTGTAGAAGCGTACGCCTTTGAGAGTCTGTACCTGTAGATGTGTACCCGAGTGAGATCAGTCCCTGTAGAAGTGTACCCCTGTCAGAGTCAGTCCCTGTGGAACTGGATCCGAGTGACTGTCAGTGCCTGTGGAAGTATAGCACTTTCAGAGTCAGTGCCTGTGGAAGTGCACCCCATTCAGAGTCAGTGCCTGTGGAAGTGTACTCCAGTGAGAGACAGTGCCTGTGGAAGTTTACCCCATTCAGAGTCAGTGCCTGTGGAAGTGTACCCCAGTGTGAGTCAGTGCCTGTGGAACTGTACTCCAGTGAGAGTCAGTGCCTGTGGAAGTTTACCCCATTCAAACTCAGTGCCTGCGGAAGTGTACCACATTGAGAGTCAGTGCCTGTGGAAGATAACCCCATTCAGAGTCGGTGCCTGTGGAAGTGTACTCCAGTGAGAGTCAGTGCCTGTGGAAGTTTACCCCATTCAGAGTCAGTGCCTGTGGAAGTGTTCTCCAGAGAGAGTCAGTGCCTGTGGATGTTTACCCCAGTAAGTGTCAAACCTATCGAAGTGAACCCCACTGAGAGTCATTGCCTGTGGAAGTTTACACCATTCTGAGTCAGTGCCTGTGGAAGTGTACTCCAGTGAGAGTCAGTGCCTGTGGAAGTTTACCCCAGTAAGAGTCACTGCCTATCGAAGCGTACCCCACTGAGAGTCATTGCCTGTGGAAGTTTACCCCATTCAGAGTCAGTGCCTTTGGAAGTTTACCCCAGGAAGCGTCAGTGCCTTTCGAAGTGTACCCCACTGAGAGGCATTGCCTGTGGATGTTTACCCCATTCAGATTCAGTGCATGTGTAAGTGTACCCCAATCAGAGTCAGTGCGTGTGGAAGTTTACCCCATTCAGAGTCAGTACCTGTGGAAGTGTACCTCAGTGAGAGTCAGTGCCTGTGGAAGTTTACCCCATTCAGAGTCAGTGCCTGTGGAAGTGTACCCCACTGAGAGTCATTGCCTGTGGAACTGTAACCAATGCAGAGTCAGTGCCTGTGGAAGTTTACCCATTCAGAGTCAGTGCCTGGGGAAGTTTAAAACATTCAGATTCAGTGCCTGTGGAAGTGTACCCCAGTGAGAGTAAGTGCCTGTGGAAGTTTACCCCATTCGGATTCAGTGCCTGTGGAAGTGTACCCCAGTGAGAGTCAATGCCTGTGGATGTTTACCCCATTCAGAGTCAGTGCATGTGGAAGTGTACACCAAAGAGAGTCTTTGCCTGTGGAAGTTGACCCCATTCAGTGTCATTGCCTGTGGAAGTGCATTCCAGTGAGGGTCAGTGCCTGTGGAAGTTTACCCCATTCAGAGTCAGTGCCTGTGGAAGTGTCCCCCAGTGAGATTCAGTGCCTGTGGAAGAGTACGCCTATGTGAGTCAATGCCTCTGGAAGTTTACGCCATTCAGAGTCAGTGCCTGTGGAAGTTTACACCATTCAGATTCAGTGCCTGTGGAAGTGTACCCCAGTGAGAGCCAGTGCCTGTGGACGTTTACCCCAGTGAGAGTCATTGCCTCTAGAAGTTTACGCCAATCAGAATCAGTGCCTGTGGAAGTTTACCCCATTCAGTTTCTGTGCCTGTGGCAGTGTACCCCATTCAGACTCAGTGCCTGTTGAGGTTTACCCCATTCAGAGTCAGTGCCTGTGGAAGTGTACCCCAGTGAGAGTCAGTGCTTGTGGAAGTTTACCCCATTCAGAGTCAGTGCCTGTGGAAGTTTACCCCAGTGAGAGTCAGTGCCTGAGGAAGTTTACCCCATTCAGATTCAGTGCCTGTGGATGTGTCCCCCAGTGAGAGTCAGTACCTGCAGACGTTTACCCCAGAGAGAGTCATTGCCTCCATAAGTTTACGCCATTCAGAATCAGTGCCTGTGGAAGTTTACCCCATTCAGAGTCAGTGCCTGTGGAAGTTTACCCCATGCAGTGTCAGTACCTGTGGAAGTGTCCCCCAGTGAGAGTCAGTGCCTGTGGATGTTTGCCCCATTCAGAGTCAGTGCCTGTGGAAGTGCACCCCAGTGAGAGTCAGGGCCTGTGGAAGTTTACCCCATTCAGTGTCAGTACCTGTGGAAGTGAACCCCAGTGAGAGTCAGTGCCTGTGGAAGTATACCCCAGTGAGAGTCAGTGCCTGTGGAAGTTTAACCCATTCAGAGTCAGTGCCTGTGGAGGTTTACCCCAGTGAGAGTCAGTGCCTGTGGAAGTTTAACCCATTCAGAGTCAGTGCCTGTGGATGTGTACCCCATTGAGAGTCATTGCCTGTGGAAGTGCACTCCAGTGAGAGACAGTGCCTGTGGAAGATTTCCCCATTCAGAGTCAGTGCCTGTGGAAGTGTTCTCCAGTGAGAGTCAGTGCCTGCGGAAGTTTACCCCATTCAGATTCAGTGCCTGTGGTAGTGTACTCCAGTGAGAGTCAGTGCCTCTGGAAATGTAACCCAGTAAGTGTCAGTGCCTATCGAAGTGTACCCCACTGAGAGTCATTGCCTGTGGAAGTTTACCCCATTCAGAGTCAGTGCCTGTGGAAATGTACCCCAGTGAGAGTCAGTGCCTGAGGAATTGTACCCCAGTGAGAATCAGTGCCTGTAGAAGTGTACCCCAGTGAGAGTCAGTGCCTGCGGAAGTTTACCCCATTCAGTGTCAGTGCCTGTGGAAGTGTACCCCATTCAGAGTCAGTGCCTATGTAACTGTACCCCAGTGAGAGTCAGTGCCAGTGGAAGTGTATGCCAGTGAGAGTCAGTGCCTGTGCAAGTTTAACCCATTCACAGTCAGTGACTGTGGAAGTGTACCCCAGTGAGAGTCATTGCCTGTGGAAGTGTACCCCAGTCAGAGTCAGTGCCTGTGGAAGTTTACGCCATTCAGAGTCAGTGCCTGTGGATGTTTACCCCATTCAGATTCAGTACCTGTAGAAGTTTACACCATTCAGATTCAGTGCCTGAATAAGTGTACCCCAGTGAGAGTCAGTGCCTGTGGAAATGTACACCAGTGAGAGTCAGTTCCTGTGGAAATGTACCCCAGTGAGAGTCAGTGCCTCTGGAAATTTACCCCATTCAGTGTCAGTGCCTGTGGAAGTTTATCCCTTTCAGATTCAGTGCATGTGGAAGTGTACCCCACTGAGAGTCATTGCCTGTGGAAGTTTGCCCCAGTGAGAGTCAGTGCCTGTGGAAATGTACACCAGTGAGAGTCAGTGCCTGTGGAAATGTACCCCAGTGAGAGTCAGTGCCTGTAGAAGTGAACCCAAGTGAGAATCAGTGCCTGTGGAAATGTACACCAGAGAGAGACAGTGCCTGTGGAAATGTACCCCAGTGAGAGTCAGTGCCTGTAGAAGTGTACCCAAGTGAGAGTCAGTGCATGTGGAAGTGTACCCAAGTGAGAGTAAGTGCCTGTGGAAATGTACCCCAGTGAGAGTCAGTGCCTATAGAAGTGTACCCAAGTGAGAGTCAGTTTGTGTGGGAATGTACCCCGGTGAGAGTCAGTCCCTGTAGAAGTGTACCCAAGTGAGAGTCAGTGCCTTTGGAACTGTACCTCAGAGAGGGTCAGTGCCTGTAGAAGTGTACCCAAGTGAGAATCAGTGCCTGTGGAAATGTACACCAGAGAGAGACAGTGCCTATAGAAGTGTACCCAAGTGAGAGTCAGTGCCTGTGGAAATGTACCCCAGTGAGAGTCAGTGCCTGTAGAAGTGTAGCCAAGTGAGAGTCAGTGCCTGTAGAAGTGTACCCAAGTGAGAGTCAGTGCCTGTGGAAATGTACCCCAGTGAGAGACAGTGCCTGTAGAATTGTACTCCAGTGAGAGTCAGTGCCTGTAAAAGTGTACTCCAGTGAGAGTCAGTGCCTGTAGAAGTGTACCCAAGTGAGAGTCAGTGCCTGTGGAAATGTACCCCAGTGAGAGACAGTGCCTGTAGAATTGTACTCCAGTGAGAGTCAGTGCCTGTAAAAGTGTACTCCAGTGAGAGTCAGTGCCTGTAGAAGTGTACCCAAGTGAGAGTCAGTGCCTGTGGAAATGTACCCAAGTGAGAGTCAGTGCCTATAGAAGTGTATCCAAGTGAGAGTCAGTGCCTGTGGAACTGTACCCCAGTGAGAGTCAGTGCCTGTGGAACTGTCTCTCAGAGAGAGTCAGTGCCTGTGGAAGTGACCCCCAGTGAGAGTCAGTGCCTGTGGAAGTGTACCCCAGTGAGCGTCAGTGCCTGTAGAAGTGTACCCAAGTGAGAGTCAGTGCCTGTGGAAATGTACCCCAGTGAGAGTCAGTGCCTATAGAAGTGTATCCAAGTGAGAGTCAGTGCCTGTGGAACTGTACCCCAGTGAGAGTCAGTGCCTGTGGAACTGTCTCTCAGAGAGTGTTAGTGCCAGTAGAAATTTGCCCCAGTTCGAGTCATTGCCTAGGGAATGGTACCCAAGTGATAGTTAGAGCCTGTGGGACTGCACCCCAGTGCGAGTCAGTGTGGGTGGAATTTGAACCCAGAGAGAGTCATTGCCTACAGAAGTGTACCCCAGTGAGAGTCTGTACCTGTAGAAATGTACCCCAGTGAGAGTCAGTCCCTGTCGAAGCGTACGCCTTTGAGAGTCTGTACCTGTAGATGTGTACCCCAGTGAGATCAGTCCCTGTAGAAGTGTACCCCTGTCAGAGTCAGTCCCTGTGGAACTGAATCCGAGTGAGTGTCAGTGCCTGTGGAAGTGCACCCCATTCAGAGTCAGTGCCTGTGGAAGTGTACCCCAGTGTGAGTCAGTGCCTGTGGAACTGTACTCCAGTGAGAGTCAGTTCCTGTGGAAGTTTACCCCATTCAAACTCAGTGCCTGCGGAAGTGTACCACAGTGAGAGTCAGTGCCTGTGGAAGATAACCCCATTCAGAGTCGGTGCCTGTGGAAGTGTACTCCAGTGAGAGTCAGTGCCTGTGGAAGTTTACCCCATTCAGAGTCAGTGCCTGTGGAAGTGTTCTCCAGAGAGAGTCAGTGCCTGTGGATGATTACCCCAGTAAGTGTCAAACCTATCGAAGTGAACCCCACTGAGAGTCATTGCCTGTAGAAGTTTACACCATTCTGAGTCAGTGCCTCTGGAAGTTTACCCCAGTAAGAGTCACTGCCTATCGAAGCGTACCCCACTGAGAGTCATTGCCTGTGGAAGTTTACCCCATTCAGAGTCAGTGCCTTTGGAAGTTTACCCCAGGAAGCGTCAGTGCCTTTCGAAGTGTACACCACTGAGAGTCATTGCCTGTGGATGTTTACCCCATTCAGATTCAGTGCATGTGGAAGTGTACCCCAATCAGAGTCAGTGCGTGTGGAAGTTTACCCCATTCAGAGTCAGTACCTGTGGAAGTGTACCTCAGTGAGAGTCAGTGCCTGTGGAAGATAACCCCATTCAGAGTCGGTGCCTGTGGAAGTGTACTCCAGTGAGAGTCAGTGCCGGTGGAAGTTTACCCCATTCAGAGTCAGTGCCTGTGGAGGTGTACCCCACTGAGAGTCATTGCCTGTGGAACTTTAGTTTTAGTTTTTTAGTTTTAGAGATACAGCACTGAAACAGGCCCTTCGGCCACCGAGTCTGTGCCGACCATCAACCACCCATTTATACTAATCCTACACTAATCCCATATGCCTACCACATCCCCACCTGTCCCTATATTTCCCTACCACCTACCTACACTAGGGGCAATTTATAATGGCCAATTAACCTATCAACCTGCAAGTCTTAGGCATCTAACCAATTCAGAGTCAGTGCCTGTGGAAGCTTACCCATTCAGAGTCAGTGCCTGGGGAAGTTTAAAACATTCAGATTCAGTGCCTGTGGAAGTGTACCCCAGTGAGAGTAAGTGCCTGTGGAAGTTTACCCCATTCGGATTCAGTGCCGGTGGAAGTATACCCCAGTGAGAGTCAATGCCTGTGGATGTTTACCCCATTCAGAGTCAGTGCATGTGGAAGTGTACACCAAAGATCGTCTTTGCCTGTGGAAGTTGACCCCATTCAGTGTCATTGCCTGTGGAAGTGCATTCCAGTGAGGGTCAGTGCCTGTGGAAGTTTACCCCATTCAGAGTCAGTGCCTGTGGAAGTGTCCCCCAGTGAGATTCAGTGCCTGTGGAAGAGTACCCCTATGTGAGTCAATGCCTGTAGAAGTGTACCCAAGTGAGAGTCAGTGCCTGTGGAAATGTACCCCAGTGAGAGTCAGTGCCTATAGAAGTGTATCCAAGTGAGAGTCAGTGCCTGTGGAACTGTACCCCAGTGAGAGTCAGTGCCTGTGGAACTGTCTCTCAGAGAGTGTTAGTGCCAGTAGAAATTTGCCCCAGTTCGAGTCATTGCCTAGGGAACGGTACCCAAGTGATAGTTAGAGCCTGTGGGAATGCACCCCAGTGCGAGTCAGTGTGGGTGGAATTTTAACCCAGAGAGAGTCATTGCCTACAGAAGTGTACCCCAGTGAGAGTCTGTACCTGTAGAAGTGTACCCCAGTGAGAGTCAGTCCCTGTCGAAGCGTACACCTTTGAGAGTCTGTACCTGTAGATGTGTACCCCAGTGAGATCAGTCCCTGTAGAAGTGTACCCCTGTCAGAGTCAGTCCCTGTGGAACTGGATCCGAGTGAGTGTCTGTGCCTGTGGAAGTATAGCACTTTCAGAGTCAGTGCCTGTGGAAGTGCACCCCATTCAGAGTCAGTGCCTGTGGAAGTGTACCCCAGTGTGAGTCAGTGCCTGTGGAACTGTACTCCAGTGAGAGTCAGTTCCTGTGGAAGTTTACCCCATTCAAACTCAGTGCCTGCGGAAGTGTACCACAGTGAGAGTCAGTGCCTGTGGAAGTTTACCCCAGTAAGAGTCACTGCCTATCGAACCGTACCCCACTGAGAGTCATTGCCTGTGGAGGTTTACCCCATTCAGAGTCAGTGCCTTTGGAAGTTTACCCCAGGAAGCGTCAGTGCCTTTCGAAGTGTACACCACTGAGAGTCATTGCCTGTGGATGTTTACCCCATTCAGATTCAGTGCATGTGGAAGTGTACCCCAATCAGAGTCAGTGCGTGTGGAAGTTTACCCCATTCAGAGTCAGTACCTGTGGAAGTGTACCTCAGTGAGAGTCAGTGCCTGTGGAAGTTTACCCCATTCAGAGTCAGTGCCTGTGGAAGTGTACCCCACTGAGAGTCATTGCCTGTGGAACTGTAACCAATTCAGAGTCAGTGCCTGTGGAAGTTTACCCATTCAGAGTCAGTGCCTGGGGAAGTTTAAAACATTCAGATTCAGTGCCTGTGGAAGTGTACCCCAGTGAGAGTAAGTGCCTGTGGAAGTTTACCCCATTCGGATTCAGTGCCTGTGGAAGTGTACCCCAGTGAGAGTCAATGCCTGTGGATGTTTACCCCATTCAGAGTCAGTGCATGTGGAAGTGTACACCAAAGAGAGTCTTTGCCTGTGGAAGTTGACCCCATTCAGTGTCATTGCCTGTGGAAGTGCATTCCAGTGAGGGTCAGTGCCTGTGGAAGTTTACCCCATTCAGAGTCAGTGCCTGTGGAAGTGTCCCCCAGTGAGATTCAGTGCCTGTGGAAGAGTACCCCTATGTGAGTCAATGCCTTTAGAAATGTACCCAAGTGAGAGTCAGTGCCTGTGAAAATGTACCCCAGTCAGAGTCAGTGCCTATAGAAGTGTATCCAAGTGAGAGTCAGTGCCTGTGGAACTGTCCCCCAGTGAGAGTCAGTGCCTGTGGAACTGTCTCTCAGAGAGTGTTAGTGCCAGTAGAAATTTGCCCCAGTTCGAGTCATTGCCTAGGGAATGGTACCCAAGTGATAGTTAGAGCCTGTGGGACTGCACCCCAGTGCGAGTCAGTGTGGGTGGAATTTTAACCCAGAGAGAGTCATTGCCTACAGAAGTGTACCCCAGTGAGAGTCTGTACCTGTAGAAGTGTACCCCAGTGAGAGTCAGTCCCTGTCGAAGCGTACGCCTTTGAGAGTCTGTACCTGTAGATGTGTACCCTAGTGAGATCAGTCCCTGTAGAAGTGTACCCCTGTCAGAGTCAGTCCCTGTGGAACTGGATCCGAGTGAGTGTCAGTGCCTGTGGAAGTTTACCACTTTCAGAGTCAGTGCCTGTGGAAGTGCACCCCATTCAGAGTCAGTGCCTGTGGAAGTGTACCCCAGTGTGAGTCAGTGCCTGTGGAACTGTACTCCAGTGAGAGTCAGTTCCTGTGGAAGTTTACCCCATTCAAACTCAGTGCCTGTGGAAGTGTACCCCAGTGAGAGTAAGTGCCTGTGGAGGTTTACCCCATTCGGATTCAGTGCCTGTGGAAGTGTACCCCAGTGAGAGTCAATGCCTGTGGATGTTTACCCCATTCTGAGTCAGTGCATGTGGAAGTGTACACCAAAGAGAGTCTTTGCCTGTGGAAGTTGACCCCATTCAGTGTCATTGCCTGTGGAAGTGCATTCCAGTGAGGGTCAGTGCCTGTGGATGTTTACCCCATTCAGAGTCAGTGCCTGTGTAAGTGTCCCCCAGTGAGATTCAGTGCCTGTGGAAGAGTACCCCTATGTGAGTCAATGCCTCTGGAAGTTTACGTCATTCAGAGTCAGTGCCTGTGGAAGTTTACCCCATTCAGATTCAGTGCCTGTGGAAGTGTACCCCAGTGAGAGCCAGTGCCGGTGGATGTTTACCCCAGTGAGAGTCATTGCCTCTCGAAGTTAACGCCAATCAGAATCAGTGCCTGTGGATGTTTACCCCATTCAGATTCAGTGCCTGTGGCACTGTACCCCATTCAGACTCAGTGCCTGTTGAGGTTTACTCCATTCAGAGTCAGTGCCTGTGGAAGTGTACCCCAGTGAGAGTCAGTGCTTGTGGAGGTTTACCCCATTCAGAGTCAGTGCCTGTGGAAGTTTACCCCAGTGAGAGTCAGTGCCTGAGGAAGTTTACCCCATTCAGATTCAGTGCCTGTGGATGTGTCCCCCAGTGAGAGTCAGTACCTGTAGACGTTTACCCCAGTGAGAGTCATTGCCTCCATAAGTTTACGCCATTCAGAATCAGTGCCTGTGGAAGATTACCCCATTCAGAGTCAGTGCCTGTGGAAGTTTACCCCATGCAGTGTCAGTACCTGTGGAAGTGTCCCCCAGTGAGAGTCAGTGCCTGTGGAAGATAACCCCATTCAGAGTCGGTGCCTGGGGAAGTGTACACCAGTGAGAGTCAGTGCCTGTGGAAGTTTACCCCATTCAGAGTCAGTGCCTGTGGAAGTGTTCTCCAGAGAGAGTCAGTGCCTGTGGATGTTTACCCCAGTAAGTGTCAAACCTATCGAAGTGAACCCCACTGAGAGTCATTGCCTGTGGAAGTTTACACCATTCTGAGTCAGTGCCTGTGGAAGTGTACTCCAGTGAGAGTCAGTGCCTGTGGAAGTTTACCCCAGTAAGAGTCAGTGCCTATCGAAGCGTACCCCACTGAGAGTCATTGCCTGTGGAAGTTTACCCCATTCAGATTCAGTGCATGTGGAAGTGTACCCCAATCAGAGTCAGTGCGTGTGGTAGTTTACCCCATTCAGAGTCAGTACCTGTGGAAGTGTACCTCAGTGAGAGTCAGTGCCTGTGGAAGTTTACCCCATTCAGAGTCAGTGCCTCTGGAAGTGTACCCCACTGAGAGTCATTGCCTGTGGAACTGTAACCAATTCAGAGTCAGTGCCTGTGGAAGTTTACCCATTCAGAGTCAGTGCCTGGGGAAGTTTAAAACATTCAGATTCAGTGCCTGTGGAAGTGCACCCCAGTGAGAGTAAGTGCCTGTGGAAGTTTACCCCATTCGGATTCAGTGCCTGTGGAAATGTACCCCAGTGAGAGTCAATGCCTGTGGATGTTTACCCCATTCAGAGTCAGTGCATGTGGAAGTGTACACCAAAGAGAGTCTTTGCCTGTGGAAGTTGACCCCATTCAGTGTCATTGCCTGTGGAAGTGCATTCCAGTGAGGGTCAGTGCCTGTGGATGTTTACCCCATTCAGAGTCAGTGCCTGTGTAAGTGTCCCCCAGTGAGATTCAGTGCCTGTGGAAGAGTACCCCTATGTGAGTCAATGCCTCTGGAAGTTTACGTCATTCAGAGTCAGTGCCTGTGGAAGTTTACCCCATTCAGATTCAGTGCCTGTGGAAGTGTACCCCAGTGAGAGCCAGTGCCGGTGGATGTTTACCCCAGTGAGAGTCATTGCCTCTCGAAGTTAACGCCAATCAGAATCAGTGCCTGTGGATGTTTACCCCATTCAGATTCAGTGCCTGTGGCAGTGTACCCCATTCAGACTCAGTGCCTGTTGAGGTTTACTCCATTCAGAGTCAGTGCCTGTGGAAGTGTACCCCAGTGAGAGTCAGTGCTTGTGGAAGTTTACCCCATTCAGAGTCAGTGCCTGTGGAAGTTTACCCCAGTGAGAGTCAGTGCCTGAGGAAGTTTACCCCATTCAGATTCAGTGCCTGTGGATGTGTCCCCCAGTGAGAGTCAGTACCTGTAGACGTTTACCCCAGTGAGAGTCATTGCCTCCATAAGTTTACGCCATTCAGAATCAGTGCCTGTGGAAGTTTACCCCATTCAGAGTCAGTGCCTGTGGAAGTTTACCCCATGCAGTGTCAGTACCTGTGGAAGTGTCCCCCAGTGAGAGTCAGTGCCTGTGGATGTTTGCCCCATTCAGAGTCAGTGCCTGTGGAAGTGCACACCAGTGAGAGTCAGGGCCTGTGGAAGTTTACCCCATTCAGAGTCAGTGCCTGTGGAAGTGTCCCCCAGTGTGAGTCAGTGCCTGTGGAAGTTTACCCCATGCAGATTCAGTACCTGTAGAAGTTTACCCCATTCAGATTCAGTGTTTGTAGTGATTACCTCTTTCAGAGTCACTGCCTGTGGAAGTTTACCCCATTCAGTGTTAGTACCTGTGGAAGTGAACCCCAGTGAGAGTCAGTGCCTATGGAAGTATACCCCAGTGAGAGTCAGTGCCTGTGGAAGTTTAACCCATTCAGAGTCAGTGCCTGTGGAAGTTTACCCCAGTGAGAGTCAGTGCCTGTGGAAGTTTAACCCATTCAGAGTCAGTGCCTGTGGATGTGTACCCCAGTGAGAGTCATTGCCTGTGGAAGTGCACTCCAGTGAGAGACAGTGCCTGTGGAAGTTTTCCCCATTCAGAGTCAGTGCTTGTGGAAGTGTTCTCCAGTGAGAGTCAGTGCCTCTGGAAATTTAACCCAGTTAATGTCAGTGCCTATCGAAGTGTACCCCACTGAGAGTCATTGCCTGTGGAAGTTTACCCCATTCAGAGTCAGTGCCTGTGGAAGTGTACCCCAGTGAGAGTCAGTGCCTGTGGAATTGTACCCCAGTGAGAATCAGTGCCTGTAGAAGTGTACCCCAGTGAGAGTCAGTGCCTGTGGAAGTTTACCCCATTCAGAGTCAGTGCCTGTGGAAGTGTACCCCATTCAGAGTCAGTGCCTATGTAACTGTCCCCCAGTGAGAGTCAGTGCCAGTGGAAGTGTATGCCAGTGAGAGTCAGTGCCTGTGCAAGTTTAACCCATTCAGAGTCAGTGCCTGTGGAAGTGTACCCCAGTGAGAGTCATTGCCTGTGGAAGTGTACCCCAGTGAGAGTCAGTGCCTGTGCAAGTTTATCCCATTCAGCATCAGTTCCTGTAGAAGTTTACACCATTCAGATTCAGTGCCTGTAGAAGTTTACCCAGTGAGAGTCAGTGCCAGTGGAAATGTACCCAAGTCAGAGACAGTGCCAAAAGAAGTGCACCCAAGTGAGAGTCAGTGCCTGTGGAAATGTACCCAAGTCAGAGACAGTGCCAAAAGAAGTGCACCCAAGTGAGAGTCAGTGCCTGTGGAAATGTTTCCCAGTGAGAGTCAGTGCCTGTAGAAGTGTACCCAAGTGAGAGTCAGTGCCTGTAGAAGTGTACCCAAGTGAGAGTCAGTGCCTGTGTAAATGTACCCCAGTGAGAGACAGTGCCTGTAGAAGTGTACTCCAGTTAGAGTCAGTGCCTGTGGAAGTGTACTCCAGTGAGAGTCAGTGCCTGTAGAAGTGTACCCAAGTGAGAGTCAGTGCCTATAGAAGTGTATCCAAGTGAGAGTCAGTGCCTGTGGAACTGTACCCCAGTGAGAGTCAGTGCCTGTGGAACTGTCTCTCAGAGAGAGTCAGTGCCTGTGGAAGTGTCCCCCAGTGAGAGTCAGTACCTGTGGAAGTGTACACCAGTGAGAGTCAGTGCCTGTAGAAGTGTACCCAAGTGAGATTCAGTGTCTGTGGAAATATACCCCAGTGAGAGACAGTGACTGTAGAAGTGTACTCAAGTGAGAGTCAGTGCCTGTGGAAATGTACCCAAGTGAGAGTCAGTGCCTATAGAAGTGTACCCAAGTGAGAGTAAGTGCCTGTGGAAATGTACCCCAGTGAGAGTCAGTGCCTGTAGAAGTGTACCCAAGTGAGAGTCAGTGCCTGTGGAACTGTACCTCAGAGAGAGTCAGTGCCTGTAGAAGTGTACCCAAGTGAGAGTCAGTGCCTGTGGAAATGTACCCAAGTGAGATTCAGTGCCTATAGAAGTGTACCCAAGTGAGAGTCAGTGCCTGTGGAAATGTGCCCCAGTGAGAGTCAGTGCCTGTAGCAGTGTACCCAAGTGAGAGTCAGTGCCTGTAGAAGTGTACCCAAGTGAGATTCAGTGCCTGTGGAAATGTACCCAAGTGAGAGTCAGTGCCTGTAGAAGTGTATCCAAGTGAGAGTCAGTGCCTGTGGAAATGTACCCCAGTGAGAGTCAGTGCCTGTAGAAGTGTACCCAAGTGAGAGTCAGTGCCTGTAGAAGTTTAACCAAGTGAGAGTCAGTGCCTGTAGAAGTGTACTCCAGTGAGAGTCAGTGCGTGTGGAAATGTACCCAAGTGAGAGTCAGGGCCTGTGGAACTGTACCCCAGTGAGAGTCAGTGCCTGTTGAACTGTCTCTCAGAGAGAGTCAGTGCCAGTAGAAATTTGCCCCAGTGCGAGTCATTGCCTAGGGAACGGTACCCATGTGATAGTTGGAGCCTGTGGGACTGCACCCCAGTGCGAGTCAGTGTGGTTGTAATTTTAACCCAGAGAGAGTCATTGCCTACATGAGTGTACTCCAGTGAGAGTCTGTACCTGTAGAAGTGTACCCCAGTGAGAGTCAGTCCCTGTAGAAGCGTACCCCTTTGAGAGTCTGTACCTGTAAATGTGTACCCCATTGAGAGTCAGTCCCTGTAGAAGTGTACCCCTGTGAGAGTCATTCCCTGTGGAAGTGGATCCGAGTGAGTGTCAGTGCCTGTGGAAGTTAACACTTTCAGAGTCAGTGCCTGTGGAAGTGCAACCATTCAGAGTCAGTGGCTGTGGAAGTGTACTCCAGTGAGAGACAGTGCCTGTGGAAGTTTACCCCATTCAGAGTAAGTGCCTGTGGAAGTGTACCCCAGTGTGAGACTGTGCCTGTGGAACTGTACTCCAGTGAGAGTCAGTGCCTGTGGAAGTTTACCCCATTCAAACTCAGTGCCTGTGGAAGTGTACACCAGTGAGAGTCAGTGCCTGTGGAAGATCACCCCATTCAGAGTCGGTACCTGTGGAAGAGTACTCCAGTGAGAGTCAGAGCCTGTGGAAGTTTACCCCATTCAGAGTCAGTGCCTGTGGAAGTGTTCTCCAGAGAGAGTCAGTGCCTGTGGAATTTTACCCCAGTAAGTGTCAGTGCCTATCGAAGTGAACCCCACTGAGAGTCATTGCCTGTGGAAGTTTACCCCATTCTGAGTCAGTGCCTGTGGAAGTGTACTCCAGTGAGAATCAGTGCCTATCGAAGTGTACCCCACTGAGAGTCATTTGCTGTGGAAGTTTACCCCATTCAGAGTCAGTGCCTGTGGAATTTTACCCCAGTAAGTGTCAGTGCCTATCGAAGTGAACCCCACTGAGAGTCATTGACTGTGGATGTTTACCCCGTTCAGATTCAGTGCATGTGGAAGTGTACCCCAATCAGATTCAGTGCGTGTGGATGTTTACCCCATTCAGAGTCAGTACCTGTGGAAGTGTACCTCAGTGAGAGTCAGTGCCTTTGGAAGTTTACCCCATTCAGAGTCAGTGCCTGTGGAAGTGTATCCCAGTGAGAGTCAGTGCCTGTGGAAGTTTACCCTATTCAGATTCAGTACCTGTAGAAGTTTACCACATTAAGATACTGTGCCTGTACAAGTGTTCCCCAATGAGAGTCAGTGCCTGTGGAAGATTATCCCATTCAGAGTCTGTGCCTGTGGAAGTGTACCCCGGTGAGAGTCAGTGCCTGTGGAAGTTTACCCCATTCAGAGTCAGTGCCTATGTAAGTGTACCCCAGTTAGAGTCAGTGTCAGTAGAAGTGTACCCCAGTGAGAGTAAGTGCCTGTGCAAGTTTAACCCATTCAGAGTCAGTGCCTGTGGAAGTGTACCCCAGTGAGAGTCATTGCCTGTGGAAGTGTACCCCAGTCAGAGTCAGTGCCTGTGGAAGTTTACCCCATCAGAGTCAGTGCCTGTGGAATTTTACCCCATTCAGATTCAGTACCTGTAGAAGTTTACACCATTCAGATTCAGTGCCTGAATAAGTGTACCCCAGTGAGAGTCAGTGCCTGTGGAAATGTACCGCAGTGAGAGTCAGTGCCTGTGGAAATGTACCCCAGTGAGAGTCATTGCCTGTAGAAGTGTACCCAAGTGAGAGTCAGTGCCTGTGGAAATGTACCCAATTGAGAGTCAGTGCCTACAGAAGTGTACCCAAGTGAGAGTCAGTGCCTGTAGAAGTGTACCCAAGTGAGAGTCAGTGCCTGTGGAACTGTACCTCAGAGAGAGTCAGTGCCTGTAGAAGTGTACCCAAGTGAGAGTCAGTGCCTGTGGAAATGTACCCAAGTGAGATTCAGTGCCTATAGAAGTGTACCCAAGTGAGAGTCAGTGCCTGTGGAAATGTGCCCCAGTGAGAGTCAGTGCCTGTAGCAGTGTACCCAAGTGAGAGTCAGTGCCTGTAGAAGTGTACCCAAGTGAGATTCAATGCCTGTGGAAATGTACCCAAGTGAGAGTCAGTGCCTGTAGAAGTGTATCCAAGTGAGAGTCAGTGCCTGTGGAAATGTACCCCAGTGAGAGTCAGTGCCTGTAGAAGTGTACCCAAGTGAGAGTCAGTGCCTGTAGAGGTATAACCAAGTGAGAGTCAGTGCCTGTAGAAGTGTACTCCAGTGAGAGTCAGTGCGTGTGGAAATGTACCCAAGTGAGAGTCAGGGCCTGTGGAACTGTACCCCAGTGAGAGTCAGTGCCTGTTGAACTGTCTCTCAGAGAGAGTCAGTGCCAGTAGAAATTTGCCCCAGTGCGAGTCATTGCCTAGGGAACGGTACCCATGTGATAGTTGGAGCCTGTGTGACTGCACCCCAGTGCGAGTCAGTGTGGTTGTAATTTTAACCCAGAGAGAGTCATTGCCTACAGAAGTGTACTCCAGTGAGAGTCTGTACCTGTAGAAGTGTACCCCAGTGAGAGTCAGTCCCTGTAGAAGCGTACCCCTTTGAGAGTCTGTACCTGTAAATGTGTACCCCATTGAGAGTCAGTCCCTGTAGAAGTGTACCCCTGTGAGAGTCATTCCCTGTGGAAGTGGATCCGAGTGAGTGTCAGTGCCTGTGGAAGTTAACACTTTCAGAGTCAGTGCCTGTGGAAGTGCAACCATTCAGAGTCAGTGGCTGTGGAAGTGTACTCCAGTGAGAGACAGTGCCTGTGGAAGTTTACCCCATTCAGAGTAAGTGCCTGTGGAAGTGTACCCCAGTGTGAGACTGTGCCTGTGGAACTGTACTCCAGTGAGAGTCAGTGCCTGTGGAAGTTTACCCCATTCAAACTCAGTGCCTGTGGAAGTGTACACCAGTGAGAGTCAGTGCCTGTGGAAGATCACCCCATTCAGAGTCGGTACCTGTGGAAGAGTACTCCAGTGAGAGTCAGAGCCTGTGGAAGTTTACCCCATTCAGAGTCAGTGCCTGTGGAAGTGTTCTCCAGAGAGAGTCAGTGCCTGTGGAATTTTACCCCAGTAAGTGTCAGTGCCTATCGAAGTGAACCCCACTGAGAGTCATTGCCTGTGGAAGTTTACCCCATTCTGAGTCAGTGCCTGTGGAAGTGTACTCCAGTGAGAATCAGTGCCTATCGAAGTGTACCCCACTGAGAGTCATTTGCTGTGGAAGTTTACCCCATTCAGAGTCAGTGCCTTTGGAAGTTTACCCCAGGAAGAGTCAGTGCCTATCGAAGTGTACCCCACTGAGAGTCATTGACTGTGGATGTTTACCCCGTTCAGATTCAGTGCATGTGGAAGTGTACCCCAATCAGATTCAGTGCGTGTGGAAGTTTACCCCATTCAGAGTCAGTACCTGTGGAAGTGTACCTCAGTGAGAGTCAGTGCCTTTGGAAGTTTACCCCATTCAGAGTCAGTGCCTGTGGAAGTGTATCCCAGTGAGAGTCAGTGCCTGTGGAAGTATACCCTATTCAGATTCAGTACCTGTAGAAGTTTACCACATTAAGATACTGTGCCTGTACAAGTGTTCCCCAATGAGAGTCAGTGCCTGTGGAAGATTATCCGTTTCAGAGTCTGTGCCTGTGGAAGTGTACCCCGGTGAGAGTCAGTGCCTGTGGAAGTTTACCCCATTCAGAGTCAGTGCCTATGTAAGTGTACCCCAGTTAGAGTCAGTGTCAGTAGAAGTGTACCCCAGTGAGAGTAAGTGCCTGTGCAAGTTTAACCCATTCAGAGTCAGTGCCTGTGGAAGTGTACCCCAGTGAGAGTCATTGCCTGTGGAAGTGTACCCCAGTCAGAGTCAGTGCCTGTGGAAGTTTACCCCATCAGAGTCAGTGCCTGTGGAATTTTACCCCATTCAGATTCAGTACCTGTAGAAGTTTACACCATTCAGATTCAGTGCCTGAATAAGTGTACCCCAGTGAGAGTCAGTGCCTGTGGAAATGTACCCCAGTGAGAGTCAGTGCCTGTGGAAATGTACCCCAGTGAGAGTCATTGCCTGTAGAAGTGTACCCAAGTGAGAGTCAGTGCCTGTGGAAATGTACCCAATTGAGAGTCAGTGCCTACAGAAGTGTACCCAAGTGAGAGTCAGTGCCTGTAGAAGTGTACCCAAGTGAGAGTCAGTGCCTGTGGAACTGTACCTCAGAAGGAGTCAGTGCCTGTAGAAATTTGCCCTCGTGCGAGTCATTGCCCAGGGAACGGTACCCAAGTGATAGTTAGAGCCTGTGGGACTGCACCCCAGTGCGAGTCAGTGTGGGTGGAATTTTAACCCAGAGAGAGTCATTGCCGATAGAAGTGTACCCCAGTGAGAGTCAGTCCCTGTCGAAGCGTACCCCTTTGAGAGTCTGTACCTGTAGAAGTGTACCCCAGTGAGAGTCAGTCCCTGTAGAAGTGTACCCCAGTGAGAGTCAGGGCCTGTGCAAGTTTAACCCATTCAGAGTCAGTGCCTGTGGAAGTGTACCCCAGTGAGAGTCATTGCCTGTGGAAGTGTACCCCAGTCAGAGACAGTGCCTGTGGAAGTTTACCCCATTCAGAGTCAGTGCCTGTAGAAGTTTACACCATTCAGAGTCAGTGCCTGTGGAAGTGTACCCCAGTGAGAGTCAGTGCCTGTGGAAGTGTCCCCCAGTGAGAGTCAGTGCCTGTGGAAGTGTACTCCAGTGAGAGACAGTTCCTGTGGAAGTTTACCCCATTCAGAGTCAGTGCCTGTGGAAGTGTAACCCAGTGAGAGTCAGTGCCTGTGGAAGTGTACCCCAGTGAGAGTCACTGCCTGTGGAAGTTTACCCCAGTCATTGTCAGTGCCTGTCGAAGTGTACCCCACTGAGAGTCATTGCCTGTGGAAGTTTACCCCATTCAGAGTCAGTGCCTGTGGAAGTTTACCCCAGTGTGAGTCAGTGCCTGTGGACGTTTAACCCATTCAGAGTCAGTGCCACTGGAAGAGCACTCCAGTGAGAGTCAGTGCCTGTGGAAGTTTACCCCATTCAGTGTCAGTGCCTGTGGAAATGTACCCCAGTGAGAGTCAGTGCCTGTCAAAGTGTACCCCACTGACAGTCATTGCCTGTGGAACTGTAAGCAATTCAGAGTCAGTGGCTGTGGAAGTGTCATCCTGTGAGAGTCAGTGCCTGTGGGAGTGTACCCCAGTTAGAGTCATTGCCTCTGGAAGATTTCCCCATTCAGAGTCAGTACCTGTGGATGTTTACCCCATTCAGAGTCAGTTTCTGGGGAGGTTTACCCCTTTCAGATTCAGTGCCTGTGGAAGTGTACCCCAGTGAGAGTCAATGCCTGTGGAAGTTTACCCCAGTCTGATTCAGTGCATGTGGAAGTATACCCCAGTGAGATTCTGTGCCTGTGGAAGTTTACCTCATTCAGAGTCAGTGCCTGTGGAAGTGCACCCCAGTGAGGGTCAGTGCCTGTGGAAGTTTACCCCTTTCAGACTCAGTGCCTGTGGACGTTTACCCCATTCAGATTCAGTACCTGTGGAAGTTTACCCCATTCAGAGTCAGTACCTGTGGAAGTGCACCTCAGTGAGAGTCAGTGCCTGTGGAAGTTTACCCCATTCAGAGTCAGCGCCTGTGGAAGTGTACCCCAGTGAGAGTCAGTGCCTGTGGAAGATTACCCCATTCAGAGTCTGTGCCTGTGGAAGTGTACCCCCGTGAGAGTCAGTGCCTGTGGAAGTTTACCCCATTCAGAGTCAGTGCTTATGTAAGTGTACCCCAGTTAGAGTCTGTGCCAGTGGAAGTGTACCCCAGTGAGAGTCAGTGCATGTGCAAGTTTAACCCATTCAGAATCAGTGCCTGTGAAAGTGTACCCCAGTGAGAGTCATTGCCTGTGGAAGTGTGCCCCAGTCAGAGTCAGTGCCTGTGGAAGTTTACCCCATTCAGAGTCAGTGCCTGTGGAAGTTTACCCCATTCAGATTCAGTACCTGCAGAAGTTTACACCATTCAGATTCCGTGCCTGAATAAGTGTACCCCAGTGAGAGTCAGTGCCTGTGGAAATGTACCCCAGTGAGTGTCAGTGCCTGTGGAAATGTACCCCAATGAGAGTCAGTGCCTGTAGAAGTGTACCCAAGTGAGAGTCAGTGCCTGTGGAAATGTACCCAAGTGAGAGTCAGTGCCTATATATGTGTACCCAAGTGAGAGTCAGTGCCTGTCGAAGTGTACCCAAGTGAGAGTCAGTGCCTGTGGAACTGTACCTCAGAGAGAGTCAGTGCCAGGAGAAATTTGCCCTTGTTCGAGTCATTGCCTGTGGAACGGTACCCAAGTGATAGTTAGAGCCTGTGGGACTGCACCCCAGTGCGAGTCAGTGTGGGTGGAATTTTAACCCAGAGAGCGTCAGTGCCTTTTGAAGTGTACCCCAGTGAGAGTCTGTACCTGCAGAATTGTACCCCAGTGAGAGTCAGTCCCTGTAGAAGCGTACACCTGTGAGAGTCTGTACCTGTACAAGTGTACCCCAGTGAGAGTCAGGGCCTGTGCAAGTTTAACCTATTCAGAGTCAGTGCCTGTGGAAGTGAACCCCAGTGAGAGTCATTGCCTGTGGAAGTGTACCCCAGTCAGAGTCAGTGCCTGTGGAAGATTACCCCATTCAGAGTCAGTGCCTGTGGAAGTTTACCTTATTCAGAGTCAGTGCCTGTAGAAGTTCACACCATTCAGAGTCAGTGCCTGTGGAAGTGTTCCCCAGTGAGAGTCAGTGCCTGTGGAAGTGTCCCCCAGTGAGAGTCAGTGCCTGTGTAAGTGTACTCCAGTTAGAGACAGTGCCTGTGGAAGTTTACCCCATTCAGAATCAGTGCATGTTGAAGTGTAACCCAGTGAGAGTCAGTGCCTGTGGAAGTGTACCCCACTGAGAGTCCTTGCCTGCGGAAGTTTACCCCATTCAGAGCCAGTGCCTGCGGAAGTGTACCCCAGTGAGAGTCAGTGCCTGTGGAAGTTTACCCCATTCAGAGTCAGTGCCTGTGGAAGAGCACTCCAGTGAGAGTCAGTGTCTGTGGAAGTTTAGCCCATTCAGTGTCAGTGCCTGTGGAAGTGTACCCCAATGAGAGTCAGTGCCTGTCGAAGTGTACCCCACTGAGAGTCATTGCCGGTGGAACTGCAACCAATTCAGAGTCAGTGCCTGTGGAACTTTACCCCATTCAGAGTCAGTTCCTGGGGAAGTGTCCCCCAGTGAGCGACAGTGCCTGTGGAAGTGTACCCCAGTGAGAGTCATTGCCTCTGGAAGTGTACCCCAGTGAGAGTCAGTGGCTGTGGAATTTACCCCATTCATATTGAGTGCATGTGGAAGTGTACCCCAGTGAGAGTCTGTGCCTGTGGAAGTTTACCTCATTCAGAGTCAGTGCCTGTGGAAGTGCACCACAGTGAGAGTCAATGTCTGTGGAAGTTTACCCCATTCTGATTCAGTGCATGTGGAAGTGTACCCCAGTGGGAGTCTGTGCCTGTGGAAGTTTACCTCATTCAGAGTCAGTGCCTGTGGGAGTGCACCCCAGTGAGGGTCAGTGCCTGTGGAAGTTTACCCCTTTCAGACTCAGTGCCTGTGGAAGTTTACCCCATTCAGATTCTGTACCTGTGGAAGTTTACCCCATTCAGAGTCAGTGCCTGTGGAAGTGCACCCCAGTGAGAGTCAGTGCCTGTGGAAGTTTACCCCATTCAGATTTCGTACCTGTAGAAGTTTACCACATTCAGATTCAGTGCCTGTCGAAGTTTACCCCATTCAGAGTCAGTGCCTGTGGAAGTTTGCCCCATTCAGAGTCAGTGCCTGTGGAAGTGTACCCCAGTGAGAGTCAGTGCCTTTGGAAGTTTACCCCATTCAGAGTCAGTGCCTGTGTAATTGTACCCAAGTGAGAGACAGTGCCTGTGGAAGTGTACCCCAGTGAGAGTCAGTGCCTGTGGAACTGTACCTCAGAGAGAGTCAGTGCCAGGAGAAATTTGCCCTAGTTCGAGTCATTGCCGAGGGAACGGTACCCAAGTGATAGTTAGAGCCTGTGGGACTGCACCCCAGTGCGAGTCAGTGTGGGTGGAATTTTAACCCAGAGAGCGTCAGTGCCTTTTGAAGTGTACCCCAGTGAGAGTCTGTACCTGCAGAATTGTACCCCAGTGAGAGTCAGTCCCTGTAGAAGCTTACACCTGTGAAAGTCTGTACCTGTAGAAGTGTACCCCAGTGAGAGTCAGTCCCTGTACAAGTGTACCCCAGTGAGAGTCAGGGCCTGTGCAAGTTTAACCTATTCAGAGTCAGTGCCTGTGGAAGTGAACCCCAGTGAGAGTCATTGCCTGTGGAAGTGTACCCCAGTCAGAGTCAGTGCCTGTGGAAGATTACCCCATTCAGAGTCAGTCCCTGTGGAAGTTTACCTTAATCAGAGTCAGTGCCTGTAGAAGTTTACACCATTGAGAGTCAGTGCCTGTGGAAGTGTTCCCCAGTGAGAGTCAGTGCCTGTGGAAGTGTCCCCCAGTGAGAGTCAGTGCCTGTGTAAGTGTACTCCAGTTAGAGACAGTGCCTGTGGAAGTTTACCCCATTCAGAATCAGTGCATGTTGAAGTGTAACCCAGTGAGAGTCAGTGCCTGTGGAAGTGTACCCCACTGACAGTCCTTGCCTGTGGAAGTTTACCCCATTCAGAGCCAGTGCCTGCGGAAGTGTACCCCAGTGAGAGTCAGTGCCTGTGGAAGTTTACCCCATTCAGAGTCAGTGCCTGTGGAAGAGCACTCCAGTGAGAGTCAGTGTCTGTGGAAGTTTAGCCCATTCAGTGTCAGTGCCTGTGGAAGTGTACCCCAATGAGAGTCAGTGCCTGTCGAAGTGTACCCCACTGAGAGTCATTGCCGGTGGAACTGCAACCAATTCAGAGTCAGTGCCTGTGGAAGTTTACCCCATTCAGAGTCAGTTCCTGGGGAAGTGTCCCCCAGTGAGCGACAGTGCCTGTGGAAGTGTACCCCAGTGAGAGTCATTGCCTCTGGAAGTGTACCCCAGTGAGAGTCAGTGGCTGTGGAATTTACCCCATTCATATTGAGTGCATGTGGAAGTGTACCCCAGTGAGAGTCTGTGCCTGTGGAAGTTTACCTCATTCAGAGTCAGTGCCTGTGGAAGTGTACCCCAGTGAGAGTCAGTGCCTTTGGAAGTTTACCCCATTCAGAGTCAGTGCCTGTGGAATTGTACCCAAGTGAGAGACAGTGCCTGTGGAAGTGTACCCCAGTGAGAGTCAGTGCCTGTGGAACTGGACCTCAGACAGAGTCAGTGCCAGGAGAAATTTGCCCTAGTTCGAGTCATTGCCGAGGGAACGGTACCCAAGTGATAGTTAGAGCCAGTGGGACTGCACCCCAGTGCGAGTCAGTGTGGGTGGAATTTTAACCCAGAGAGCGTCAGTGCCTTTTGAAGTGTACCCCAGTGAGAGTCTGTACCTGCAGAATTGTACCCCAGTGAGAGTCAGTCCCTGTAGAAGCGTACACCTGTGAGAGTCTGTACCTGCAGAAGTGTACCCCAGTGAGAGTCAGTCCCTGTGCAAGTGTACCCCAGTGAGAGTCAGGGCCTGTGCAAGTTTAACCTATTCAGAGTCAGTGCCTGTGGAAGTGAACCCCAGTGAGAGTCATTGCCAGTGGAAGTGTACCCCAGTCAGAGTCAGTGCCTGTGGAAGATTACCCCATTCAGAGTCAGTGCCTGTAGAAGTTTACACCATTGAGAGTCAGTGCCTGTGGAAGTGTTCCCCAGTGAGAGTCAGTGCCTGTGGAAGTGTCCCCCAGTGAGAGTCAGAGCCTGTGTAAGTGTACTCCAGTTAGAGACAGTGCCTGTGGAAGTTTACCCCATTCAGAATCAGTGCATGTTGAAGTGTAACCCAGTGAGAGTCAGTGCCTGTGGAAGTGTACCCCACTGAGAGTCCTTGCCTGTGGAAGTTTACCCCATTCAGAGCCAGTGCCTGCGGAAGTGTACCCCAGTGAGAGTCAGTGCCTGTGGAAGTTTACCCCATTCAGAGTCAGCGCCTGTGGAAGAGCACTCCAGTGAGAGTCAGTGTCTGTGGAAGTTTAGCCCATTCAGTGTCAGTGCCTGTGGAAGTGTACCCCAATGAGAGTCAGTGCCTGTCGAAGTGTACCCCACTGAGAGTCATTGCCGGTGGAACTGCAACCAATTCAGAGTCAGTGCCTGTGGAAGTGTCCCCCAGTGAGCGACAGTGCCTGTGGAAGTGTACCCCAGTGAGAGTCTGTGCCTGTGGAAGTTTACCTCATTCAGAGTCAGTGCCTGTGGAAGTGCACCCCAGTGAGATTCAATGTCTGTGGAAGTTTACCCCATTCTGATTCAGTGCATGTGGAAGTGTACCCCAGTGGGATTCTGTGCCTGTGGAAGTTTACCTCATTCAGAGTCAGTGCCTGTGGGAGTGCACCCCAGTGAGGGTCAGTGCCTGTGGAAGTTTACCCCTTTCAGACTCAGTGCCTGTGGAAGTTTACCCCATTCAGATTCTGTACCTGTGGAAGCTTACCCCATTCAGAGTCAGTGCCTGTGGAAGTGCACCCCAGTGAGATTCAGTGCCTGTGGAATTTACCCCATTCATATTGAGTGCATGTGGAAGTGTACCCCAGTGAAAGTCTGTGCCTGTGGAAGTTAACCTCATTCAGAGTCAGTGCCTGTGGAAGTGTACCCCAGTGAGAGTCAGTGCCTTTGGAAGTTTACCCCATTCAGAGTCAGTGCCTGTGTAATTGTACCCAAGTGAGAGACAGTGCCTGTGGAAGTGTACCCCAGTGAGAGTCAGTGCCTGTGCAACTGGACCTCAGACAGAGTCAGTGCCAGGAGAAATTTGCCCTAGTTCGAGTCATTGCCGAGGGAACTGTACCCAAGTGATAGTTAGAGCCAGTGGGACTGCACCCCAGTGCGAGTCAGTGTGGGTGGAATTTTAACCCAGAGAGCGTCAGTGCCTTTTGAAGTGTACCCCAGTGAGAGTCTGTACCTGCAGAATTGTACCCCAGTGAGAGTCAGTCCCTGTAGAAGCGTACACCTGTGAGAGTCTGTACCTGCAGAATTGTACCCCAGTGAGAGTCAGTCCCTGTAGAAGCGTACACCTGTGAGAGTCAGTGCCTGTGGAAGTGAACCCCAGTGAGAGTCATTGCCTGTGGAAGTGTACCCCAGTCAGAGTCAGTGCCTGTGGAAGATTACCCCATTCAGAGTCAGTGCCTGTAGAAGTTTACACCATTGAGAGTCAGTGCCTGTGGAAGTGTTCCCCAGTGAGAGTCAGTGCCTGTGGAAGTGTCCCCCAGTGAGAGTCAGTGCCTGTGTAAGTGTACTCCAGTTAGAGACAGTGCCTGTGGAAGTTTACCCCATTCAGAATCAGTGCATGTTGAAGTGTAACCCAGTGAGAGTCAGTGCCTGTGGAAGTGTACCCCACTGAGAGTCCTTGCCTGTGGAAGTTTACCCCATTCAGAGCCAGTGCCTGCGGAAGTGTACCCCAGTGAGAGTCAGTGCCTGTGGAAGTTTACCCCATTCAGAGTCAGTGCCTGTGGAAGAGCACTCCAGTGAGAGTCAGTGTCTGTGGAAGTTTAGCCCATTCAGTGTCAGTGCCTGTGGAAGTGTACCCCAATGAGAGTCAGTGCCTGTCGAAGTGTACCCCACTGAGAGTCATTGCCGGTGGAACTGCAACCAATTCAGAGTCAGTGCCTGTGGAAGTTTACCACATTCAGAGTCAGTTCCTGGGGAAGTGTCCCCCAGTGAGCGACAGTGCCTGTGGAAGTGTACCCCAGTGAGAGTCATTGCCTCTGGAAGTGTACCCCAGTGAGAGTCAGTGGCTGTGGAATTTACCCCATTCATATTGAGTGCATGTGGAAGTGTACCCCAGTGAGAGTCTGTGCCTGTGGAAGTTTACCTCATTCAGAGTCAGTGCCTGTGGAAGTGTACCCCAGTGAGAGTCAGTGGCTGTGGAATTTACCCCATTCATATTGAGTGCATGTGGAAGTGTACCCCAGTGAGAGTCTGTGCCTGTGGAAGTTTACCTCATTCAGAGTCAGTGCCTGTGGAAGTGTACCCCAGTGAGAGTCAGTGCCTTTGGAAGTTTACCCCATTCAGAGTCAGTGCCTGTGTAATTGTACCCAAGTGAGAGACAGTGCCTGTGGAAGTGTACCCCAGTGAGAGTCAGTGCCTGTGGAACTGTACCTCAGAGAGAGTCAGTGCCAGGAGAAATTTGCCCTAGTTCGAGTCATTGCCGAGGGAACGGTACCCAAGTGATAGTTAGAGCCTGTGGGACTGCACCCCAGTGCGAGTCAGTGTGGGTGGAATTTTAACCCAGAGAGCGTCAGTGCCTTTTGAAGTGTACCCCAGTGAGAGTCTGTACCTGCAGAATTGTACCCCAGTGAGAGTCAGTCCCTGTAGAAGCGTACACCTGTGAGAGTCTGTACCTGTAGAAGTGTACCCCAGTGAGAGTCAGTCCCTGTGCAAGTGTACCCCAGTGAGAGTCAGGGCCTGTGCAAGTTTAACCTATTCAGAGTCAGTGCCTGTGGAAGTGAACCCCAGTGAGAGTCATTGCCTGTGGAAGTGTACCCCAGTCAGAGTCAGTGCCTGTGGAAGATTACCCCATTCAGAGTCAGTGCCTGTAGAAGTTGACACCATTGAGAGTCAGTGCCTGTGGAAGTGTTCCCCAGTGAGAGTCAGTGCCTGTGGAAGTGTCCCCCAGTGAGAGTCAGTGCCTGTGTAAGTGTACTCCAGTTAGAGACAGTGCCTGTGGAAGTTTACCCCATTCAGAATCAGTGCATGTTGAAGTGTAACCCAGTGAGAGTCAGTGCCTGTGGAAGTGTACCCCACTGAGAGTCCTTGCCTGTGGAAGTTTACCCCATTCAGAGCCAGTGCCTGCGGAAGTGTACCCCAGTGAGAGTCAGTGCCTGTGGAAGTTTACCCCATTCAGAGTCAGTGCCTGTGGAAGAGCACTCCAGTGAGAGTCAGTGTCTGTGGAAGTTTAGCCCATTCAGTGTCAGTGCCTGTGGAAGTGTACCCCAATGAGAGTCAGTGCCTGTCGAAGTGTACCCCACTGAGAGTCATTGCCGGTGGAACTGCAACCAATTCAGAGTCAGTGCCTGTGGAAGTTTACCCCATTCAGAGTCAGTTCCTGGGGAAGTGTCCCCCAGTGAGCGACAGTGCCTGTGGAAGTGTACCCCAGTGAGAGTCATTGCCTCTGGAAGTGTACCCCAGTGAGAGTCAGTGGCTGTGGAATTTACCCCATTCATATTGAGTGCATGTGGAAGTGTACCCCAGTGAGAGTCTGTGCCTGTGGAAGTTTACCTCATTCAGAGTCAGTGCCTGTGGAAGTGCACCCCAGTGAGATTCAATGTCTGTGGAAGTTTACCCCATTCTGATTCAGTGCATGTGGAAGTGTACCCCAGTGGGAGTCTGTGCCTGTGGAAGTTTACCTCATTCAGAGTCAGTGCCTGTGGGAGTGCACCCCAGTGAGGGTCAGTGCCTGTGGAAGTTTACCCCTTTCAGACTCAGTGCCTGTGGAAGTTTACCCCATTCAGATTCTGTACCTGTGGAAGTTTACCCCATTCAGAGTCAGTGCCTGTGGAAGTGCACCCCAGTGAGAGTCAATGCCTGTGGAATTTACCCCATTCATATTGAATGCATGTGGAAGTGTACCCCAGTGAGAGTCTGTGCCTGTGGAAGTTAACCTCATTCAGAGTCAGTGCCTGTGGAAGTGTACCCCAGTGAGAGTCAGTGCCTGTGGAACTGGACCTCAGAGAGAGTCAGTGCCAGGAGAAATTTGCCCTAGTTCGAGTCATTGCCGAGGGAACGGTACCCAAGTGATAGTTAGAGCCTGTGGGACTGCACCCCAGTGCGAGTCAGTGTGGGTGGAATTTTAACCCAGAGAGCGTCAGTGCCTTTTGAAGTGTACCCCAGTGAGACTCTGTACCTGCAGAATTGTACCCCAGTGAGAGTCAGTCCCTGTAGAAGCGTACACCTGTGAGAGTCTGTACCTGTAGAAGTGTACCCCAGTGAGAGTCAGTCCCTGTGCAAGTGTACCCCAGTGAGAGTCAGGGCCTGTGCAAGTTTAACCTATTCAGAGTCAGTGCCTGTGGAAGTGAACCCCAGTGAGAGTCATTGCCTGTGGAAGTGTACCCCAGTCAGAGTCAGTGCCTGTGGAAGATTACCCCATTCAGAGTCAGTGCCTGTAGAAGTTTACACCATTGAGAGTCAGTGCCTGTGGAAGTGTTCCCCAGTGAGAGTCAGTGCCTGTGGAAGTGTCCCCCAGTGAGAGTCAGTGCCTGTGTAAGTGTACTCCAGTTAGAGACAGTGCCTGTGGAAGTTTACCCCATTCAGAATCAGTGCATGTTGAAGTGTAACCCAGTGAGAGTCAGTGCCTGTGGAAGTGTACCCCACTGAGAGTCCTTGCCTGTGGAAGTTTACCCCATTCAGAGCCAGTGCCTGCGGAAGTGTACCCCAGTGTGAGTCAGTGCCTGTGGAAGTTTACCCCATTCAGAGTCAGTGCCTGTGGAAGAGCACTCCAGTGAGAGTCAGTGTCTGTGGAAGTTTAGCCCATTCAGTGTCAGTGCCTGTGGAAGTGTACCCCAATGAGAGTCAGTGCCTGTCGAAGTGTACCCCACTGAGAGTCATTGCCGGTGGAACTGCAACCAATTCAGAGTCAGTGCTTGTGTAAGTTTACCCCATTCAGAGTCAGTTCATGGTGAAGTGTCCCCCAGTGAGCGACAGTGCCTGTGGAAGTGTACCCCAGTGAGAGTCATTGCCTCTGGAAGTGTACCCCAGTGAGAGTCAGTGGCTGTGGAATTTACCCCATTCATATTGAGTGCATGTGGAAGTGTACCCCAGTGAGAGTCTGTGCCTGTGGAAGTTTACCTCATTCAGAGTCAGTGCCTGTGGAAGTGTACCCCAGTGAGAGTCAGTGGCTGTGGAATTTACCCCATTCATATTGAGTGCATGTGGAAGTGTACCCCAGTGAGAGTCTGTGCCTGTGGAAGTTTACCTCATTCAGAGTCAGTGCCTGTGGAAGTGTACCCCAGTGAGAGTCAGTGCCTTTGGATGTTTACCCCATTCAGAGTCAGTGCCTGTGTAATTGTACCCAAGTGAGAGACAGTGCCTGTGGAAGTGTACCCCAGTGAGAGTCAGTGCCTGTGCAACTGGACCTCAGAGAGAGTCAGTGCCAGGAGAAATTTGCCCTAGTTCGAGTCATTGCCGAGGGAACGGTACCCAAGTGATAGTTAGAGCCTGTGGGACTGCACCCCAGTGCGAGTCAGTGTGGGTGGAATTTTAACCCAGAGAGCGTCAGTGCCTTTTGAAGTGTACCCCAGTGAGAGTCTGTACCTGCAGAATTGTACCCCAGTGAGAGTCAGTCCCTGTAGAAGCGTACACCTGTGAGAGTCTGTACCTGCAGAAGTGTACCCCAGTGAGAGTCAGTCCCTGTGCAAGTGTACCCCAGTGAGAGTCAGGGCCTGTGCAAGTTTAACCTATTCAGAGTCAGTGCCTGTGGAAGTGAACCCCAGTGAGAGTCAGTGCCTGTGGAAGTGTCCCCCAGTGAGAGTCAGTGCCTGTGTAAGTGTACTCCAGTTAGAGACAGTGCCTGTGGAAGTTTACCCCATTCAGAATCAGTGCATGTTGAAGTGTAACCCAGTGAGAGTCAGTGCCTGTGGAAGTGTACCCCACTGAGAGTCCTTGCCTGTGGAAGTTTACCCCATTCAGAGCCAGTGCCTGCGGAAGTGTACCCCAGTGAGAGTCAGTGCCTGTGGAAGTTTACCCCATTCAGAGTCAGTGCCTGTGGAAGAGCACTCCAGTGAGAGTCAGTGTCTGTGGAAGTTTAGCCCATTCAGTGTCAGTGCCTGTGGAAGTGTACCCCAATGAGAGTCAGTGCCTGTCGAAGTGTACCCCACTGAGAGTCATTGCCGGTGGAACTGCAACCAATTCAGAGTCAGTGCCTGTGGAAGTTTACCCCATTCAGAGTCAGTTCCTGGGGAAGTGTCCCCCAGTGAGCGACAGTGCCTGTGGAAGTGTACCCCAGTGAGAGTCATTGCCTCTGGAAGTGTACCCCAGTGAGAGTCAGTGGCTGTGGAATTTACCCCATTCATATTGAGTGCATGTGGAAGTGTACCCCAGTGAGAGTCTGTGCCTGTGGAAGTTTACCTCATTCAGAGTCAGTGCCTGTGGAAGTGCACCCCAGTGAGATTCAATGTCTGTGGAAGTTTACCCCATTCTGATTCAGTGCATGTGGAAGTGTACCCCAGTGGGAGTCTGTGCCTGTAGTAGTTTACCTCATTCAGAGTCAGTGCCTGTGGGAGTGCACCCCAGTGAGGGTCAGTGCCTGTGGAAGTTTACCCCTTTCAGACTCAGTGCCTGTGGAAGTTTACCCCATTCAGATTCTGTACCTGTGGAAGTTTACCCCATTCAGAGTCAGTGCCTGTGGAAGTGCACCCCAGTGAGAGTCAGTGCCTGTGGAAGTTTACCCCATTCAGATTCAGTACCTGTAGAAGTTTACCACTTCAGATTCAGTGCCTGTTGAAGTTTACCCCATTCAGAGTCAGTGCCTGTGGAAGTTTGCCCCATTCAGAGTCAGTGCCTGTGGAAGTGTACCCCAGTGAGAGTCAGTGCCTTTGGAAGTTTACCCCATTCAGAGTCAGTGCCTGTGTAATTGTACCCAAGTGAGAGTCAGTGCCTGTGGAAGTGTACCCCATTCAGATTCAATGCCTGTGGAAGTGATCCCAGTGAGAGTCAGTGCCTGTGGAATTTACCCCATTCAGAGTCAGTGCCTGTGGAAGTGAACCCCAGTGAGAGTCTGTGCCTGTGGAAGTTTACACCATTCAGAGTCAGTGCCTGTGGAAGTTTACCCCATTCAGAGTCTGTGCCTGTGGAAGTGTCCCCCAGTGAGCGACAGTGCCTGTGGAAGAGTACCCCAGTGAGAGTCATTGCCTCTGGAAGTGTACCCCAGTGAGAGTCAGTGCCTGGGGAAGTATACCCCATTCAGTTTCAGTACCTGTAGAAGTTTACCCCATCCAGAGTCAGTGCCTGTGGAAGTTTACCCCATTCAGAGTCAGTGCCTGTGGAGGTTTACCCCATTCAGAGTCAGTGCCTGTGGAAGTGTACCCCAGTGAGAGTCAGTGCCTTTGGATGTTTACCCCATTCAGATTCAGTACCTGTAGAAGTTTACCACTTCAGATTCAGTGCCTGTTGAAGTTTACCCCATTCAGAGTCAGTGCCTGTGGAAGTTTGCCCCATTCAGAGTCAGTGCCTGTGGAAGTGTACCCCAGTGAGAGTCAGTGCCTTTGGAAGTTTACCCCATTCAGAGTCAGTGCCTGTGTAATTGTACCCAAGTGAGAGTCAGTGCCTGTGGAAGTGTACCCCATTCAGATTCAATGCCTGTGGAAGTGATCCCAGTGAGAGTCAGTGCCTGTGGAATTTACCCCATTCAGAGTCAGTGCCTGTGGAAGTGAACCCCAGTGAGAGTCTGTGCCTGTGGAAGTTTACACCATTCAGAGTCAGTGCCTGTGGAAGTTTACCCCATTCAGAGTCTGTGCCTGTGGAAGTGTCCCCCAGTGAGCGACAGTGCCTGTGGAAGAGTACCCCAGTGAGAGTCATTGCCTCTGGAAGTGTACCCCAGTGAGAGTCAGTGCCTGGGGAAGTATACCCCATTCAGTTTCAGTACCTGTAGAAGTTTACCCCATCCAGAGTCAGTGCCTGTGGAAGTTTACCCCATTCAGAGTCAGTGCCTGTGGAGGTTTACCCCATTCAGAGTCAGTGCCTGTGGAAGTGTACCCCAGTGAGAGTCAGTGCCTTTGGATGTTTACCCCATTCAGAGTCAGTGCCTGTGTAATTGTACCCAAGTGAGAGACAGTGCCTGTGGAAGTGTACCCCAGTGAGAGTCAGTGCCTGTGGAACTGTACCTCAGAGAGAGTCAGTGCCAGGAGAAATTTGCCCTAGTTCGAGTCATTGCCGAGGGAACGGTACCCAAGTGATAGTTAGAGCCTGTGGGACTGCACCCCAGTGCGAGTCAGTGTGGGTGGAATTTTAACCCAGAGAGCGTCAGTGCCTTTTGAAGTGTACCCCAGTGAGAGTCTGTACCTGCAGAATTGTACCCCAGTGAGAGTCAGTCCCTGTAGAAGCGTACACCTGTGAGAGTCTGTACCTGCAGAAGTGTACCCCAGTGAGAGTCAGTCCCTGTGCAAGTGTACCCCAGTGAGAGTCAGGGCCTGTGCAAGTTTAACCTATTCAGAGTCAGTGCCTGTGGAAGTGAACCCCAGTAAGAGTCATTGCCTGTGGAAGTGTACCCCAGTCAGAGTCAGTGCCTGTGGAAGATTACCCCATTCAGAGTCAGTGCCTGTGGAAGTTTACCTTATTCAGAGTCAGTGCCTGTAGAAGTTTACACCATTGAGAGTCAGTGCCTGTGGAAATGTTCCCCAGTGAGAGTCAGTGCCTGTGGAAGTGTCCCCCAGTGAGAGTCAGTGCCTGTGTAAGTGTACTCCAGTTAGAGACAGTGCCTGTGGAAGTTTACCCCATTCAGAATCAGTGCATGTTGAAGTGTAACCCAGTGAGAGTCAGTGCCTGTGGAAGTGTACCCCACTGAGAGTCCTTGCCTGTGGAAGTTTACCCCATTCAGAGCCAGTGCCTGCGGAAGTGTACCCCAGTGAGAGTCAGTGCCTGTGGAAGTTTACCCCATTCAGAGTCAGTGCCTGTGGAAGAGCACTCCAGTGAGAGTCAGTGTCTGTGGAAGTTTAGCCCATTCAGTGTCAGTGCCTGTGGAAGTGTACCCCAATGAGAGTCAGTGCCTGTCGAAGTGTACCCCACTGAGAGTCATTGCCGGTGGAACTGCAACCAATTCAGAGTCAGTGCCTGTGGAAGTTTACCCCATTCAGAGTCAGTTCCTGGGGAAGTGTCCCCCAGTGAGCGACAGTGCCTGTGGAAGTGTACCCCAGTGAGAGTCATTGCCTCTGGAAGTGTACCCCAGTGAGAGTCAGTGGCTGTGGAATTTACCCCATTCATATTGAGTGCATGTGGAAGTGTACCCCAGTGAGAGTCTGTGCCTGTGGAAGTTTACCTCATTCAGAGTCAGTGCCTGTGGAAGTGCACCCCAGTGAGATTCAATGTCTGTGGAAGTTTACCCCATTCTGATTCAGTGCCTGTGGGAGTGCACCCCAGTGAGGGTCAGTGCCTGTGGAAGTTTACCCCTTTCAGACTCAGTGCCTGTGGAAGTTTACCCCATTCAGATTCTGTACCTGTGGAAGTTTACCCCATTCAGAGTCAGTGCCTGTGGAAGTGCACCCCAGTGAGAGTCAGTGCCTGTGGAAGTTTACCCCATTCAGATTCAGTACCTGTATAAGTTTACCACATTCAGATTCAGTGCCTGTCGAAGTTTACCCCATTCAGAGTCAGTGCCTGTGGAAGTTTGCCCCATTCAGAGTCAGTGCCTGTGGAAGTGTACCCCAGTGAGAGTCAGTGCCTTTGGAAGTTTGCCCCATTCAGAGTCAGTGCCTGTGTAATTGTACCCAAGTGAGAGTCAGTGCCTGTGGAAGTGTACCCCATTCAGATTCAATGCCTGTGGAAGTGATCCCAGTGAGAGTCAGTGCCTGTGGAATTTACCCCATTCAGAGTCAGTGCCTGTGGAAGTGTACCCCAGTGAGAGTCTGTGCCTGTGGAAGTTTACACCATTCAGAGTCAGTGCCTGTGGAAGTTTACCCCATTCAGAGTCTGTGCCTGTGGAAGTGTCCCCCAGTGAGCGACAGTGCCTGTGGAAGAGTACCCCAGTGAGAGTCATTGCCTCTGGAAGTGTACCCCAGTGAGAGTCAGTGCCTGGGGAAGTATACCCCATTCAGTTTCAGTACCTGTAGAAGTTTACCCCATCCAGAGTCAGTGCCTGTGGAAGTTTACCCCATTCAGAGTCAGTGCCTGTGGAGGTTTACCCCATTCAGAGTCAGTGCCTGTGGAAGTTTACCCCATTCAGTTTCAGTGCCTGTCGAAGTGATCCCAGTGTGAGTCAGGGCCTGTGGAAGTTTACCCCATTCAGAGTCAGTGCCTGTGGAAGAGCACTCCAGTGAGAGTCAGTGTCTGTGGAAGTTTAGCCCATTCAGTGTCAGTGCCTGTGGAAGTGTACCCCAATGAGAGTCAGTGCCTGTCGAAGTGTACCCCACTGAGAGTCATTGCCGGTGGAACTGCAACCAATTCAGAGTCAGTGCCTGTGGAAGTTTACCCCATTCAGAGTCAGTTCCTGGGGAAGTGTCCCCCAGTGAGCGACAGTGCCTGTGGAAGTGTACCCCAGTGAGAGTCATTGCCTCTGGAAGTGTACCCCAGTGAGAGTCAGTGGCTGTGGAATTTACCCCATTCATATTGAGTGCATGTGGAAGTGTACCCCAGTGAGAGTCTGTGCCTGTGGAAGTTTACCTCATTCAGAGTCAGTGCCTGTGGAAGTGCACCCCAGTGAGATTCAATGTCTGTGGAAGTTTACCCCATTCTGATTCAGTGCATGTGGAAGTGTACCCCAGTGGGAGTCTGTGCCTGTGGAAGTTTACCTCATTCAGAGTCAGTGCCTGTGGGAGTGCACCCCAGTGAGGGTCAGTGCCTGTGGAAGTTTACCCCTTTCAGACTCAGTGCCTGTGGAAGTTTACCCCATTCAGATTCTGTACCTGTGGAAGTTTACCCCATTCAGAGTCAGTGCCTGTGGAAGTGCACCCCAGTGAGAGTCAGTGCCTGTGGAAGTTTACCCCATTCAGATTCAGTACCTGTAGAAGTTTACCACATTCAGATTCAGTGCCTGTCGAAGTTTACCCCATTCAGAGTCAGTGCCTGTGGAAGTTTGCCCCATTCAGAGTCAGTGCCTGTGGAAGTGTACCCCAGTGAGAGTCAGAGCCTTTGGAAGTTTGCCCCATTCAGTGTCAGTGCCTGTGTAATTGTACCCAAGTGAGAGTCAGTGCCTGTGGAAGTGTACCCCATTCAGATTCAATGCCTGTGGAAGTGATCCCAGTGAGAGTCAGTGCCTGTGGAATTTACCCCATTCAGAGTCAGTGCCTGTGGAAGTGTACCCCAGTGAGAGTCTGTGCCTGTGGAAGTTTACACCATTCAGAGTCAGTGCCTGTGGAAGTTTACCCCATTCAGAGTCTGTGCCTGTGGAAGTGTCCCCCAGTGAGCGACAGTGCCTGTGGAAGAGTACCCCAGTGAGAGTCATTGCCTCTGGAAGTGCACCCCAGTGAGATTCAATGTCTGTGGAAGTTTACCCCATTCTGATTCAGTGCCTGTGGGAGTGCACCCCAGTGAGGGTCAGTGCCTGTGGAAGTTTACCCCTTTCAGACTCAGTGCCTGTGGAAGTTTACCCCATTCAGATTCTGTACCTGTGGAAGTTTACCCCATTCAGAGTCAGTGCCTGTGGAAGTGCACCCCAGTGAGAGTCAGTGCCTGTGGAAGTTTACCCCATTCAGATTCAGTACCTGTATAAGTTTACCACATTCAGATTCAGTGCCTGTCGAAGTTTACCCCATTCAGAGTCAGTGCCTGTGGAAGTTTGCCCCATTCAGAGTCAGTGCCTGTGGAAGTGTACCCCAGTGAGAGTCAGTGCCTTTGGAAGTTTGCCCCATTCAGAGTCAGTGCCTGTGTAATTGTACCCAAGTGAGAGTCAGTGCCTGTGGAAGTGTACCCCATTCAGATTCAATGCCTGTGGAAGTGATCCCAGTGAGAGTCAGTGCCTGTGGAATTTACCCCATTCAGAGTCAGTGCCTGTGGAAGTGTACCCCAGTGAGAGTCTGTGCCTGTGGAAGTTTACACCATTCAGAGTCAGTGCCTGTGGAAGTTTACCCCATTCAGAGTCTGTGCCTGTGGAAGTGTCCCCCAGTGAGCGACAGTGCCTGTGGAAGAGTACCCCAGTGAGAGTCATTGCCTCTGGAAGTGTACCCCAGTGAGAGTCAGTGCCTGGGGAAGTATACCCCATTCAGTTTCAGTACCTGTAGAAGTTTACCCCATCCAGAGTCAGTGCCTGTGGAAGTTTACCCCATTCAGAGTCAGTGCCTGTGGAGGTTTACCCCATTCAGAGTCAGTGCCTGTGGAAGTTTACCCCATTCAGTTTCAGTGCCTGTCGAAGTGATCCCAGTGTGAGTCAGGGCCTGTGGAAGTTTACCCCATTCAGAGTCAGTGCCTGTGGAAGAGCACTCCAGTGAGAGTCAGTGTCTGTGGAAGTTTAGCCCATTCAGTGTCAGTGCCTGTGGAAGTGTACCCCAATGAGAGTCAGTGCCTGTCGAAGTGTACCCCACTGAGAGTCATTGCCGGTGGAACTGCAACCAATTCAGAGTCAGTGCCTGTGGAAGTTTACCCCATTCAGAGTCAGTTCCTGGGGAAGTGTCCCCCAGTGAGCGACAGTGCCTGTGGAAGTGTACCCCAGTGAGAGTCATTGCCTCTG
The DNA here is from genome assembly GCF_036365525.1 of Heterodontus francisci. Lineage (NCBI taxonomy): Eukaryota > Metazoa > Chordata > Chondrichthyes > Heterodontiformes > Heterodontidae > Heterodontus > Heterodontus francisci. Next base: position 10,247,144 of record NC_090386.1, read on the forward strand.
GAAGTGTACCCCAGTGAGAGTCAGTGGCTGTGGAATTTACCCCATTCATATTGAGTGCATGTGGAAGTGTACCCCAGTGAGAGTCTGTGCCTGTGGAAGTTTACCTCATTCAGAGTCAGTGCCTGTGGAAGTGCACCCCAGTGAGATTCAATGTCTGTGGAAGTTTACCCCATTCTGATTCAGTGCATGTGGAAGTGTACCCCAGTGGGAGTCTGTGCCTGTGGAAGTTTACCTCATTCAGAGTCAGTGCCTGTGGGAGTGCACCCCAGTGAGGGTCAGTGCCTGTGGAAGTTTACCCCTTTCAGACTCAGTGCCTGTGGAAGTTTACCCCATTCAGATTCTGTACCTGTGGAAGTTTACCCCATTCAGAGTCAGTGCCTGTGGAAGTGCACCCCAGTGAGAGTCAGTGCCTGTGGAAGTTTACCCCATTCAGATTCAGTACCTGTAGAAGTTTACCACATTCAGATTCAGTGCCTGTCGAAGTTTACCCCATTCAGAGTCAGTGCCTGTGGAAGTTTGCCCCATTCAGAGTCAGTGCCTGTGGAAGTGTACCCCAGTGAGAGTCAGAGCCTTTGGAAGTTTGCCCCATTCAGTGTCAGTGCCTGTGTAATTGTACCCAAGTGAGAGTCAGTGCCTGTGGAAGTGTACCCCATTCAGATTCAATGCCTGTGGAAGTGATCCCAGTGAGAGTCAGTGCCTGTGGAATTTACCCCATTCAGAGTCAGTGCCTGTGGAAGTGTACCCCAGTGAGAGTCTGTGCCTGTGGAAGTTTACACCATTCAGAGTCAGTGCCTGTGGAAGTTTACCCCATTCAGAGTCTGTGCCTGTGGAAGTGTCCCCCAGTGAGCGACAGTGCCTGTGGAAGAGTACCCCAGTGAGAGTCATTGCCTCTGGAAGTGTACCCCAGTGAGAGTCAGTGCCTGGGGAAGTATACCCCATTCAGTTTCAGTACCTGTAGAAGTTTACCCCATCCAGAGTCAGTGCCTGTGGAAGTTTACCCCATTCAGAGTCAGTGCCTGTGGAGGTTTACCCCATTCAGAGTCAGTGCCTGTGGAGGTTTACCCCATTCAGAGTCAGTGCCTGTGGAAGTTTACCCCATTCAGTTTCAGTGCCTGTCGAAGTGATCCCAGTGTGAGTCAGGGCCTGTGGAAGTTTACCCCATTCAGAGTCAGTGCCTGTGGAAGAGCACTCCAGTGAGAGTCAGTGTCTGTGGAAGTTTAGCCCATTCAGTGTCAGTGCCTGTGGAAGTGTACCCCAATGAGAGTCAGTGCCTGTCGAAGTGTACCCCACTGAGAGTCATTGCCGGTGGAACTGCAACCAATTCAGAGTCAGTGCCTGTGGAAGTTTACCCCATTCAGAGTCAGTTCCTGGGGAAGTGTCCCCCAGTGAGCGACAGTGCCTGTGGAAGTGTACCCCAGTGAGAGTCATTGCCTCTGGAAGTGTACCCCAGTGAGAGTCAGTGGCTGTGGAATTTACCCCATTCATATTGAGTGCATGTGGAAGTGTACCCCAGTGAGAGTCTGTGCCTGTGGAAGTTTACCTCATTCAGAGTCAGTGCCTGTGGAAGTGCACCCCAGTGAGATTCAATGTCTGTGGAAGTTTACCCCATTCTGATTCAGTGCATGTGGAAGTGTACCCCAGTGGGAGTCTGTGCCTGTGGAAGTTTACCTCATTCAGAGCCAGTGCCTGCGGAAGTGTACCCCAGTGAGAGTCAGTGCCTGTGGAAGTTTACCCCATTCAGTGTCAGTGCCTGTGGAAGAGCACCCCAGTGAGAGTCAGTGTCTGTGGAAGTTTAGCCCATTCAGTGTCAGTGCCTGTGGAAGTGTACCCCAATGAGAGTCAGTGCCTGTCGAAGTGTACCCCACTGAGAGTCATTGCCGGTGGAACTGCAACCAATTCAGAGTCAGTGCCTGTGGAAGTTTACCCCATTCAGAGTCAGTTCCTGGGGAAGTGTCCCCCAGTGAGCGACAGTGCCTGTGGAAGTGTACCCCAGTGAGAGTCATTGCCTCTGGAAGTGTACCCCAGTGAGAGTCAGTGGCTGTGGAATTTACCCCATTCATATTGAGTGCATGTGGAAGTGTACCCCAGTGAGAGTCTGTGCCTGTGGAAGTTTACCTCATTCAGAGTCAGTGCCTGTGGAAGTGCACCCCAGTGAGATTCAATGTCTGTGGAAGTTTACCCCATTCTGATTCAGTGCATGTGGAAGTGTACCCCAGTGGGAGTCTGTGCCTGTGGAAGTTTACCTCATTCAGAGTCAGTGCCTGTGGGAGTGCACCCCAGTGAGGGTCAGTGCCTGTGGAAGTTTACCCCTTTCAGACTCAGTGCCTGTGGAAGTTTACCCCATTCAGATTCTGTACCTGTGGAAGTTTACCCCATTCAGAGTCAGTGCCTGTGGAAGTGCACCCCAGTGAGAGTCAGTGCCTGTGGAAGTTTACCCCATTCAGATTCAGTACCTGTAGAAGTTTACCACATTCAGATTCAGTGCCTGTCGAAGTTTACCCCATTCAGAGTCAGTGCCTGTGGAAGTTTGCCCCATTCAGAGTCAGTGCCTGTGGAAGTGTACCCCAGTGAGAGTCAGTGCCTTTGGAAGTTTGCCCCATTCAGAGTCAGTGCCTGTGTAATTGTACCCAAGTGAGAGTCAGTGCCTGTGGAAGTGTACCCCATTCAGATTCAATGCCTGTGGAAGTGATCCCAGTGAGAGTCAGTGCCTGTGGAATTTACCCCATTCAGAGTCAGTGCCTGTGGAAGTGTACCCCAGTGAGAGTCTGTGCCTGTGGAAGTTTACACCATTCAGAGTCAGTGCCTGTGGAAGAGTACCCCAGTGAGAGTCATTGCCTCTGGAAGTGTACCCCAGTGAGAGTCAGTGCCTGGGGAAGTATACCCCATTCAGTTTCAGTACCTGTAGAGGTTTACCCCATCCAGAGTCAGTGCCTGTGGAAGTTTACCCCATTCAGAGTCAGTGCCTGTGGAGGTTTACCCCATTCAGAGTCAGTGCCTGTGGAAGTTTACCCCATTCAGTTTCAGTGCCTGTCGAAGTGATCCCAGTGTGAGTCAGGGCCTGTGGAAGTTTACCCCATTCAGAGTCAGTGCCTGTGGAAGTTTACCCCATTCAGAGTCAGTGCCAGTGGAAGTGTACCCCAGTGAGAGTCTGTGCCTTTGGAAGTTTACCCCCATTCGGAGTCAGTGCCTGTGGAAGTGTACCCCAGTGAGAGTCAGTGCCTGTGGAAGTTTACCCCATTCAGATTCAGTACCTGTAGAAGTTTACCACATTCAGATTCAGTGCCTGTGGAAGTTTACACCATTCAGAGTCAGTGCCTGTGGAAGTGTACCCCAGTGAGAGTCAGTGCTTTTGGATGTTTACCCCAGTGAGTGTCAGTGCCTGTCGAAGTGTACCCAAGTGAGAGTCAGTGCCTGTGGAAGTTTACCCCATTCAGAGTCAGTGCCTGTGGAAGTGTACCCCAGTGAGAGTCAGTGGCTGTGGAATTTACCCCATTCATATTAAGTGCATGTGGAAGTGTACCCCAGTGAGAATCTGTGCCTGTGGAAGTTTACCTCATTCAGAGTCAGTGCCTGTGGAAGTGCAACCCAGTGAGAGTCAATGCCTGTGGAAGTTTTCCCCATTCTGATTCAGTGCATGTGGAAGTGTACCCAAGTGAGAGTCTGTGCCTTTGGAAGTTTAACTCATTCAGAGTCAGTGCCTGTGGGAGTGCACCCGAGTGAGGGTCAGTGCCTGTGGAAGTTTACCCCTTTCAGACTCAGTGCCTGTGGAAGTTTACCCCATTCAGATTCTGTACCTGTGGAAGTTTACACCATTCAGAGTCAGTGCCTGTGGAAGTGCACCCCAGTGAGAGTCAGTGCCTGTGGAAGTTTACCCCATTCAGATTCAGTACCTGTAGAAGTTTGCCACATTCAGATGCAGTGCCTGTCGAAGTTTACCCCATTCAGAGTCAGTGCCTGTGGAAGTTTACCCCATTCAGAGTCAGTGCCTGTGGAAGTGTACCCCAGTGAGAGTCAGTGCCTTTGGAAGTTTACCCCATTCAGAGTCAGTGCCTGTGCAAGTGTACCCAAGTGAGAGTCAGTGCGCGTGGAAGTGTACCCCATTCTGATTCAATGCCTGTGGAAGTGATCCCAGTGAGAGTCAGTGCCTGTGGAATTTACCCCATTCAGAGTCAGTGCCTGTGGAAGTGTACCCCAGTGAGAGTCTGTGCCTGTGGAAGTTTACACCATTCAGATTCAGTGCCTGTGGAAGTTTACACCATTCAGAGTCTGTGCCTGTGGAAGTGTCCCCCGGTGAGCGACAGTGCCTGTGGAAGTGTACCCCAGTGAGAGTCATTGCCTCTGGAAGTGTACCCCAGTGAGAGTCAGTGCCTGGGGAAGTTTACCCCATTCAGATTCAGTGCCTGTCGAAGTTTACCCCTTTCAGAGTCAGTGCCTGTGGAATTTTACCTCATTCAGAGTCAGTGCCTGTGGAAGTTTACCCCTTTCAGTTTCAGTGCCTGTCGAAGTTTACCCCATTCAGAGACAGTGCCTGTGGAGGTTTACCACATTCAGAGTCAGTGCCTGTGGAAGTGTTCCCCAGTGAGAGTCTGTGCCTTTGGAAGTTTACCCCATTCGGAGTCAGTGCCTGTGGAAGTGTACCCCAGTGAGAGTCAGTGCCTGTGGAGGTTTACCACATTCAGATTCAATGCCTGTCGAAGTTTACCCCATTCAGAGTCAGTGCCTGTGGAAGAGTACCCCATTCAGATTCAATGCCTGTGGAATTGATCCCAGTGAGAGTCAGTGCCTGTGGAATTTACCCCATTCAGAGTCAGTGCCTGTGAAAGTGTACCCCAGTGAGAGTCTGTGCCTGTGGAAGTTTACACCATTCAGAGTCAGTGCCTGTGGAAGTTTACCCCATTCAGAGTCTGTGCCTGTGGAAGTGTCCCCCAGTGAGCGACAGTGCCTGTGGAAGTGTACCCCAGTGAGAGTCATTGCCTCTGGAAGTGTACCCCAGTGAGAGTCAGTGCCTGGGGAAGTTTTCCCCATTCAGATTCAGTACCTGGAGAAGTTTACCACATTCAGATTCAGTGCCTGTCGAAGTTTACCCCATTCAGAGTCAGTGCCTGTGGAAGTTTACCCCATTCAGAGTCAGTGCCTGTGGAAGTTTACCCCATTCAGTTTCAGTGCCTGTCGAAGTTTACCCCATTCAGAGTCAGTGCCTGTGGAAGTTTACCCTATTCAGAGTCAGTGCCTGTGGAAGTGGACCCCAGTGAGAGTCTGTGCCTTTGGAAGTTTACCCCATTCGGAGTCAGTGCCTGTGGAAGTGTACCCCAGTGAGAGTCAGTGCCTGTGGAAGTTTACCCCATTCAAATTCAGTGCCTGTCGAAGTTTACCCCATTCAGAGTCAGTGCCTGTGGAAGTTTACCCCATTCAGAGTCAGTGCCTGTGGAAGTGTACCCCAGTGAGAGTCAGTGCCTTTGGATGTTGTCCCAGTGAGTGTCAGTGCCTGTCGAAGTGTACCCAAGTGAGAGTCAGTGCCTGTGGAAGTTTACCCCATTCAGAGTCAGTGCCTGTGGAAGTTTACCCCAGTGAGAGTCTGTGCCTGTGGAAGTGTCCCCCGGTGAGCGACAGTGCCTGTGGAAGTGTACCCCAGTGAGAGTCATTGCCTCTGGAAGTGTACCCCAGTGAGAGTCAGTGCCTGGGGAAGTTTACCCCATTCAGATTCAGTGCCTGTCGAAGTTTACCCCTTTCAGAGTCAGTGCCTGTGGAATTTTACCTCATTCAGAGTCAGTGCCTGTGGAAGTTTACCCCTTTCAGTTTCAGTGCCTGTCGAAGTTTACCCCATTCAGAGACAGTGCCTGTGGAGGTTTACCACATTCAGAGTCAGTGCCTGTGGAAGTGTTCCCCAGTGAGAGTCTGTGCCTTTGGAAGTTTACCCCATTCGGAGTCAGTGCCTGTGGAAGTGTACCCCAGTGAGAGTCAGTGCCTGTGGAGGTTTACCACATTCAGATTCAATGCCTGTCGAAGTTTACCCCATTCAGAGTCAGTGCCTGTGGAAGAGTACCCCATTCAGATTCAATGCCTGTGGAATTGATCCCAGTGAGAGTCAGTGCCTGTGGAATTTACCCCATTCAGAGTCAGTGCCTGTGAAAGTGTACCCCAGTGAGAGTCTGTGCCTGTGGAAGTTTACACCATTCAGAGTCAGTGCCTGTGGAAGTTTACCCCATTCAGAGTCTGTGCCTGTGGAAGTGTCCCCCAGTGAGCGACAGTGCCTGTGGAAGTGTACCCCAGTGAGAGTCATTGCCTCTGGAAGTGTACCCCAGTGAGAGTCAGTGCCTGGGGAAGTTTTCCCCATTCAGATTCAGTACCTGGAGAAGTTTACCACATTCAGATTCAGTGCCTGTCGAAGTTTACCCCATTCAGAGTCAGTGCCTGTGGAAGTTTACCCCATTCAGAGTCAGTGCCTGTGGAAGTTTACCCCATTCAGTTTCAGTGCCTGTCGAAGTTTACCCCATTCAGAGTCAGTGCCTGTGGAAGTTTACCCTATTCAGAGTCAGTGCCTGTGGAAGTGGACCCCAGTGAGAGTCTGTGCCTTTGGAAGTTTACCCCATTCGGAGTCAGTGCCTGTGGAAGTGTACCCCAGTGAGAGTCAGTGCCTGTGGAAGTTTACCCCATTCAAATTCAGTGCCTGTCGAAGTTTACCCCATTCAGAGTCAGTGCCTGTGGAAGTTTACCCCATTCAGAGTCAGTGCCTGTGGAAGTGTACCCCAGTGAGAGTCAGTGCCTTTGGATGTTGTCCCAGTGAGTGTCAGTGCCTGTCGAAGTGTACCCAAGTGAGAGTCAGTGCCTGTGGAAGTTTACCCCATTCAGAGTCAGTGCCTGTGGAAGTTTACCCCAGTGAGAGTCAGTGCCTGTGGATGTTTACCCCATTCAGCTTCAGTTCCTGTAGATGTTAACCCCATTCAGATTCAGTGCCTGTAGAAGTGTACCCCAGTGAGAGTCAGTGCCAGTGGAAATGTACCCCTGTGAGAGTCAGTGCCTGTAGAAGTGTCCCCCAGTGAGATTCAGTGGCTGGGGAGCGGCTCTCCATTCGGAGTCACTGCCTATAGAAGTGTATCCCATTCAGAGTGAGATGCATGTGGAAAGGTACACCAGTGAGAGTCAGTGCCTGCAGAAGTGTACCCAAGTGAGAGTCAGCGCCTGCAGAAGTGTACCCAAGTGAGAGTCATTGCCTGAAGAAGTGTACCCAAATAAGAGTCAGTGCCTGTGGAAGTTTACCACATTCAGTGTCAGTCTCTGTGGAAGTGTACCCCAGTGACAGTCAGTGCCTGTGGAAGTTTACCCCATTCAGAGTCAGTGCCTGTGGAAGTGCACCCAAGTGAGGGTCAGTGCCTGTGGATGTTTACCCCATTCTAAGTCAGTGCCTGTGGAAGTGTACCCCAGTGAGATTCAGTGCCTGCAGAAGTGTACCCAAGTGAGAGTCAGTGCCTGTGGAAATGAACCCAAGTGAGAGTCAGTGCCGAGAGATGTGTACCCAAGTGAGAGTCAGTGCCTGTCGAAGTGTACCCAAGTGAGAGTCAGTGCCTGTGGAACTGTACCTCAGAGAGGGTCAGTGCCAGTAAAAATTTGCCCTAGTTCGAGTCATTGCCTAGGGTACGGTACCCAAGTGATAGTTAGAGCCTGTGGGACTGCACCCCAGTGCGAGTCAGTGTGGGTGTAATTTTAACCCAGAGAGAGTCAGTGCCTTTTGAAGTGTACCCCAGTGAGAGTCAGTCCCTGTAGAAGCGTACCCCTGTGAGAGTCTGTACCTGTAGAAGTGTACCCCAGTGAGAGTCAGTCCCTGTAGAAGTGTACCCCAGTGAGAGTCAGGGCCTGTGCAAGTTTAACCCATTCAGAGTCAGTGCCTGTGGAAGTGTACCCCAGTGAGAGTCATTGCCTGTGGAAGTGTACCCCAGTCAGATTCAGTGCCTGTGGAAGTTTACCCCATTCAGAGTCAGTGCCTGTGGAAGTTTACACCATTCAGAGTCAGTGCCTGTGGAAGTGCACCCCAGTGAGATTCAGTGCCTGTGGAAGTGTCCCCCAGTGAGAGTCAGTGCCTGTGGAAGTGTACTCCAGTGAGAGACAGTGCCTGTGGAAGTTTACCCCATTCAGAGTCAGTGTATGTGGAAGTGTAACCCAGTGAGAGTCAGTGCCTGTGGAAGTGTACCCCAGTGAGAGTAAGTGCCTGTGGAAGTTTACCTCAGTCAGTGTCAGTGCCTGTCGAAGTGTACCCCACTGAGAGTCATTGCCTGCGGAAGTTTACCCCATTCAGTGTCAGTGCCTGTGGAAGTGTACCCCAATGAGAGTCAGTGCCTGTCGAAGTGTACCCCACTGAGAGTCATTGCCTGTGGAACTGCAACCAATTCAGAGTCAGTGCCTGTGGAAGTTTACCCCATTCAGAGTCAGTTCCTGGGGAAGTGTCCCCCAGTGATCGACAGTGCCTGTGGAAGTGTACCCAAGTGAGAGTCAGTGCCTGTGGAAGTGCACCCCAGTGAGAGTCAATGCCTGTGGAAGTTTACCCCATTCTGATTCAGTGCATGTGGAAGTGTACCCCAGTGAGAGTCTGTGCCTGTGGAAGTTTACCTCATTCAAAGTCAGTGCCTGTGGAAGTGCACCCCAGTGAGAGTCAGTGCCTGTGGAAGTTTACCCCATTCAGATTCAGTACCTGTAGAAGTTTACCACATTCAGATTCAGTGCCTGTCGAAGTTTACCCCATTCAGAGTCAGTGCCTGTGGAAGTTTACCCCATTCGGAGTCAGTGCCAGTGGAAGTGTACCCCAGTGAGAGTCAGTGCATTTGGAAGTTTACCCCATTCAGAGTCAGTTCCTGTGTAAGTGTACCCCAGTGAGAGTCAGTGCCTGTGGAAGTGTACCCCATTCAGATTCAATGCCTGTGGAAGTGATCCCAGTGAGAGTCAGTGCCTGTGGAATTTACCCAACTCAGAGTCAGTGCCTGTGGAAGTTTACCCCAGTGAGAGTCTGTGCCTGTGGAAGTTTACACCATTCAGAGTCAGTGCCTGTGGATGTTTACCCCATTCAGAGTCTGTACCTGTGGAGGTGTCCCCCAGTGAGCGACAGTGCCTGTGGAAGTGTACCCCAGTGAGAGTCATTGCCTCTGGAAGTGTACCCCAGTGAGAGTCTGTGCCTGGGGAAGTTTACCCCATTCAGATTCAGTGCCTGTCTAAGTTTACCCCATTCAGAGTCATTGCCTGTGAAAGTTTACCCCATTCAGAGTCAGTGCCTGTGGAAGTTTACCCCATTCAGTTTCAGTGCCTGTCGAAGTTTACCCCATTCAGAGTCAGTGCCTGTGGAAGCTTACCCCATTCAGAGTCAGTGCCTGTGGAAGTGTACCCCAGTGAGAGTCTGTGCCTTTGGAAGTTTACCCCATTCGGAGTCAGTGCATGTGGAAGTGTACCCCAGTGAGAGTCGGTGCCAGTGGAAATGTACCCCTGTGAGAGTCATTGCCTGTCGAAGTGTACCCCAGTGAGATTCAGTGACTGGGGAGCGGCTCTCCATTAGGAGTCACTGCCAATAGAAGTGTCTCCCATTCAGAGTCAGTGCATGTGGAAAGGTACACCAGTGAGAGTCAGTGACTGCAGAAGTGTACCCAAGTGAGAGTCAGCGCCTGCAGATGTGTACCCAAGTGAGAGTCAGTGCCAATGGAAATGTATCCAGTGAGAGTCAGTGCCTGTCGAAATGTACCCCAGTGAGAGTCAGTGCCTGTGGAAATGTACCCCAGTGAGAGTCAGTGCCTGAACAAGTGTACCCAAGTGAGAGTCAGTGCCTGTGGAAGTTTACCCCACTCAGAGTCAGTGTCTGTGGAAGTGTACCCCAGTGACAGTCAGTGCCTGTGGAAGTTTACCCCATTCAGAGTCAGTGCCTGTGGAAGTGCAACCAAGTGAGGGTCAGTGCCTGTGGATGTTTACCCCATTCTACGTCAGTGCCTGTGGAAGTGTACCCCAGTGAGAGTCATTGCCTCTGGAAGTTTACCCCATTCAGTGTCAGTACATGTGGATATTTACGCCATTCAGATTCAGTGCCTGTTGAAGTGTACCCCATTGAGAGTCAGTGCCTGTGGAAGTTTACCCCATTCAGAGTCAGTGCCTGTTGAAGTGCACCCCAGTGAGAGTCAGTGCCTGTGGAGGTTTACCCAAGTGAGAGTCAGTGCCTGTAGAAGTGTACCACAGTTCGAGTCAGTGCCTCGGGAACGGTATCCAAGTGACAGCTAGAGCCTGTGGGACTGCACCCCAGTGAGAGACAGTGCCTGTTGAAGTGTACCCCAGTCAGAGTCAGTGCCTGTGGAAGTGTACCCCAGTGACAGTCAGTGCCTGTGGAAGTTTATCCCATTCAGAGTCAGTGCCTGTGGAAGTTTACCCCAGTGAGAGTCAGTGCCTGTGGATGTTTACCCCATTCAGCTTCAGTTCCTGTAGATGTTAACCCCATTCAGATTCAGTGCCTGTAGAAGTGTACCCCAGTGAGAGTCGGTGCCAGTGGAAATGTACCCCTGTGAGAGTCATTGCCTGTCGAAGTGTACCCCAGTGAGATTCAGTGGCTGGGGAGCGGCTCTCCATTAGGAGTCACTGCCAATAGAAGTGTCTCCCATTCAGAGTCAGTGCATGTGGAAAGGTGCACCAGTGAGAGTCAGTGCCTGCAGAAGTGCACCCAAGTGAGAGTCAGCGCCTGCAGAAGTGCAACCAAGTGAGGGTCAGTGCCTGTGGATGTTTACCCCATTCTACGTCAGTGCCTGTGGAAGTGTACCCCAGTGAGAGTCAGTGCCTGTGGAAGTGTACTCCAGTGAGAGACTGTGCCTGTGGAAGTTTACCCCATTCAGAGTCAGTGTATGTGGAAGTGTAACCCAGTGAGAGTCAGTGCCTGTGGAAGTGTACCCCAGTGAGAGTAAGTGCCTGTGGAAGTTTACCCCAGTCAGTGTCAGTGCCTGTCGAAGTGTACCCCACTGAGAGTCATTGCCTGCGGAAGTTTACCCCATTCAGTGTCAGTGCCTGTGGAAGTGTACCCCAATGAGAGTCAGTGCCTGTCGAAGTGTACCCCACTGAGAGTCATTGCCTGTGGAACTGCAACCAATTCAGAGTCAGTGCCTGTGGAAGTTTACCCCATTCAGAGTCAGTTCCTGGGGAAGTGTCCCCCAGTGAGCGACAGTGCCTGTGGAAATGTACCCAAGTGAGAGTCAGTGCCTGTGGAAGTGCACCCCAGTGAGAGTCAATGCCTGTGGAAGTTTACCCCATTCTGATTCAGTGCATGTGGAAGTGTACCCCAGTGAGAGTCTGTGCCTGTGGAAGTTTACCTCATTCAAAGTCAGTGCCTGTGGAAGTGCACCCCAGTGAGAGTCAGTGCCTGTGGAAGTTTAACCCATTCAGATTCAGTACCTGTAGAAGTTTACCACATTCAGATTCAGTGCCTGTCGAAGTTTACCCCATTCAGAGTCAGTGCCTGTGGAAGTTTACCCCATTCGGAGTCAGTGCCTGTGGAAGTGTACCCCAGTGAGAGTCAGTGCATTTGGAAGTTTACCCCATTCAGAGTCAGTGCCTGTGTAAGTGTACCCCAGTGAGAGTCAGTGCCTGTGGAAGTGTACCCCATTCAGATTCAATGCCTGTGGAAGTGATCCCAGTGAGAGTCAGTGCCTGTGGAATTTACCCAGCTCAGAGTCAGTGCCTTTGGAAGTTTACCCCAGTGAGAGTCTGTGCCTGTGGAAGTTTACACCATTCAGAGTCAGTGCCTGTGGATGTTTACCCCATTCAGAGTCTGTACCTGTGGAAGTGTCCCCCAGTGAGCGACAGTGCCTGTGGAAGTGTACCCCAGTGAGAGTCATTGCCTCTGGAAGTGTACCCCAGTGAGAGTCTGTGCCTGGGGAAGTTTACCCCATTCAGATTCAGTGCCTGTCTAAGTTTACCCCATTCAGAGTCATTGCCTGTGGAAGTTTACCCCATTCAGAGTCAGTGCCTGTGGAAGTTTACCCCATTCAGTTTCAGTGCCTGTCGAAGTTTACCCCATTCAGAGTCAGTGCCTGTGGAAGCTTACCCAATTCAGAGTCAGTGCCTGCGGAAGTGTACCCCAGTGAGAGTCTGTGCCTTTGGCAGTTTACCCCATTCGGAGTCAGTGCATGTGGAAGTGTACCCCAGAGAGAGTCGGTGCCAGTGGAAATGTACCCCTGTGAGAGTCATTGCCTGTCGAAGTGTACCCCAGTGAGATTCAGTGACTGGGGAGCGGCTCTCCATTAGGAGTCACTGCCAATAGAAGTGTCTCCCATTCAGAGTCAGTGCATGTGGAAAGGTACCCCAGTGAGAGTCAGTGCCTGTGGAAGTGTACCCCGGTGAGAGTCATTGCCTCTGGAAGTTTACCCCATTCAGTGTCAGTACCTGTGGATATTTACACCATTCAGATTCAGTGCCTGTTGAAGTGTACCCCATTGAGAGTCAGTGCCTGTGGAAGTTTGCCCCATTCAGAGTCAGTGCCTGTGGAAGTGTACCCCAGTGAGAGTCAGTGCCTGTGGAAGTGTACCCCAGACAGAGTCAGTGCCTGTGGAAATTTACGCCATTCAGAGTCAGTGCCTGTGGAAGTTTACCCCATTCAAATTCAGTAACTGTATAAGTTTACACCATTCAGATTCAGTGCCTGAATAAGTTTACCCCAGTGAGAGTCAGTGCCTGTGGAAATGTACACCAGTGAGAGTCAGTGCCTGTGGAAATGTACCCCAGTGAGAGTCAGTGCCTGTCGAAGTGTACCCAAGTGAGAGTCAGTGCCTGTGGAAATGTACCCAAGTGAGAGTCAGTGCCTATAGAAGTTTACCCAAGTGAGAGACAGTGCCTGTGGAAATGTACCCCAGTGCGAGTCAGTGCCTGGAGAAGTGTACCCAAGTGAGAGTCAGTGCCTGTGGAAGTGTACCTCTGAGGGAGTCAGTGCCTGTAGAAGTGTACCCAAGTGAGAGTCAGTGCCTGTGGAAATGTTCCCAAGTGAGAGTCAGTGCCTATAGAAGTGTACCCAAGTGAGAGTCAGTGCTTGTGGAAATGTACCCCAGTGAGTGTCAGTGCCTGTGGAAATGTACCCGAGTGAGAGTCAGGGCCTGTAGAAGTGTATCCAAGTGAGAGTCAGTGCCTGTAGAAGTGGACCCAATTGAGAGTCAGTGCCAGTAGAAGTGTACCCAAGTGAGAGTCATTGCATGTGGTAATGTACCCCAGTGAGAGTCAGTGCCTGTGGAAATGTACCCCAGTGAGAGTCAGTACCTGTAGACGTGTACCCAAGTGAGAGACAGTGCCTGTAGAAGTGTACCCAATTGAGAATCTGTGCCTGTGGAAAAGTACACCAGTGAGAGTCACTGAATAGCGAAGTTTACCCAAGTGAGAGTCAGTGCCTGCTGAAGTGTACCCAAGTGAGACTAAGTGACTGTGGAAATGTACCCAAGTGAGAGTCAGTGCCTAGAGAAGTTTACCCAAGTGAGAGTCAGTGCCTGTGGAAATGTACCCCAGTGCGAGTCTGTGCCTGTAGAAGTGTACCCTAGTGAGAGTCAGTGCCTGTGGAAGTGTACCTCTGAGAGAGTCAGTGCCTGTAGAAGTGTACCCAAGTGAGAGTCAGTGCCTGTGGAAATGTACCCAAGTGAGAGTCAGTGCCTATAGAAGTGTACCCAAGTGAGAGTCAGTGCCTGTGGAAATGTCCCCCAGTGAGAGTCAGTGCCTGTGGAAATGTACCCAATTGAGAGTCAGTGCCAGTAGAAGTGTACCCAAGTGAGAGTCAGTGCATGTGGTAATGTACCCCAGTGAGAGTCAGTGCCTGTGGAAATGTACCCCAGTGAGAGTCAGTGCCTGTAGACGTGTACCCAAGTGAGAGACAGTGCCTGCAGAAGTGTACCCTATTGAGAATCTGTGCCTGTGGAAATGTACACCAGTGAGAGTCAGTGACAGTGAAAATGTACCCCAGTGAGAGTCAATGCCTGTAGAAGTGTACCCAAGTGAGAGTCAGTGCCTCTGGAAGTTTATGCCATTCAGTTTCAGTACCTGTAGAAGTTTACCACATTCAGATTCAGTGCCTGTGGAAGAGTACCCCAGTGAGAGTCAGTGCCTGTGGAAGTGTTCCCCAGTGAGAGTCAGTGCCTGTGGAAGTTTAACCCATTCAGAGTCAGTGTCTGTGGAAGTGTACCCCAGTGAGAGTCATTGCCTGTGGAAGTGTACCCCTGTGAGAGTCAGTGCCTGTGGAAGTTTACCCCATTCAGCTTCAGTCCCTGTAGAAGTTTACACCATTCAGATTCAGTGCCTGTAGAAGTGTACCCAGTGAGAGTCAGTGCCAGTGGAAATGTACCCCTGTGAGAGTCAGTGCCTATAGAAGTGTACAACAGTGAGATTCAGTGGCTGGGGAGCGGCTCTCCATTTGGAGTCACTGCCTATAGAAGTGTACCCCATTCAGAGTCAGTGCCTGTGGAAGTGTACCCCTGTGAGAGTCAGTGCCTGTGGAATTTTACCCCATTCAGAGTCAGTGCCTATGTAAGTGTACCCCAGTGAGAGTCAGTGCCAGTGGAAGAGTATGCCAGTGAGAGTCAGTGCCTGTGCAAGTTTAACCCATTCAGAGTCAGTGCCTGTGGAAGTGTACCCCAGTGAGAGTCAGTGCCTGTGGAAGCGTACCCCAGTCAGAGTCAGTGCCTGTGGAAGTTTACGCCATTCAGAGTCAGTGCCTGTGGATGTTTACCCCATTCAAATTCAGTAACTGTATAAGTTTACACCATTCAGATTCTGTGCCTGAATAAGTTTACCCCAGTGAGAGTCAGTGCCTGTGGAAATGTACACCAGTGAGAGTCAGTGCCTGTGGAAATGTACCCCAGTGAGAGTCAGTGCCTGTAGAAGTGTACCCAAGTGAGAGTCAGTGCCTGTAGAAGTGTACCCAAGTGAGAGTAAGTGCCTGTGGAAATGTACCCAAGTGAGAGTCAGTGCCTATAGAAGTTTACCCAAGTGAGAGTCAGTGCCTGTGGAATTGTACCCCAGTGAGAGTCAGTGCCTGTAGAAGTGTACCCAAGTGAGAGTCAGTGCCTGTGGAAATGTACCCAAGTGAGAGTCAGTGCCGATAGAAGTGTACCCAAGTGAGAGTCAGTGCCTGTGGAAATGTACCCCAGTGAGTTTCAGTGCCTGTGGAAATGTACCCGAGTGAGAGTCAGGGCCTGTAGAAGTGTACCCAAGAGAGAGTCAGTGCCTGTAGAAGTGTACCCAATTGAGAGTCAGTGCTAGTAGAAGTGTACCCAAGTGAGAGTCATTGCATGTGGTAATGTACCCCAGTGAGAGTCAGTGCCTGTGGAAATGTACCCCAGTGAGAGTCAGTGCCTGGAGAAGTGTACCCAAGTGAGAGACAGTGCCTGTAGAAGAGTACCCAATTGAGAATCTGTGCCTGTGGAAATGTACACCAGTGAGAGTCAGTGACTGTGAAAATGTACCCCAGTGAGAGTCAATGCCTGTAGAAGTGTACCCAAGTGAGAGTCAGTGCTTGTGGAAATGTCCCCCAGTGAGAGTCAGTGCCTGTGGAAATGTCCCCCAGAGAGTCAGTGCCTGTGGAAGTTTAACCCATTCAGAGTCAGTGCCTGTGGAAGTTTACCCCATTCAGATTCAGTGCCAGTGGAAGAGTACCCCAGTGAGAGTCAGTGCCTGTGGAAGTGTTCCCCAGTGAGAGTCAGTGCCTGTGGAAGTTTAACCCATTCAGAGTCAGTGCCTGTGGAAGTGTACCCCAGTGAGAGTCATTGCCTGTGGAAATGTCCCCCTGTGAGAGTCAGTGCCTGTGGAAGTATACCCCATTCAGCTTCAGTCCCTGTAGAAGTTTACAGCATTCAGATTCAGTGCCTGTAGAAGTGTACCCAGTGAGAGTCAGTGCCAGTGGAAATGTACCCCTGTGAGACTCAGTGCCTGTAGAAGTGTACCCCTGTGAGATTCAGTGGCTGGGGAGCGGCTCTCTATTAGGAGTCACTGCCTACAGAAGTGTACCCCATTCAGAGTCAGTGCATGTGGAAAGTTACACCAGTGAGAGTCAGTGCCTGCAGAAGTGTACCCAAGTGAGAGTCAGTGCATGTGGTAATGTACCCCAGTGAGAGTCAGTGCCTGTGGAAATGTACCCCAGTGAGAGTCAGTGCCTGTATACGTGTACCCAAGTGAGAGACAGTGCCTGTAGAAGTGTACCCAATTGAGAATCTGTGCCTGTGGAAATGTACACCAGTGAGAGTCAGTCATTGTGGAAATGTACCCCAGTGAGAGTCAATGCCTGTAGAAGTGTACCCAATTGAGAGTCAGTGCCTGTGGAAGTATACCCCTGTGAGAGTCAGTGCCTGTGGAAGTTTACCCCATTCATCTTCAGTCCCTGTAGAAGTTTACACCATTCAGATTCAGTGCCTGTAGAAGTGTACCAAGTGAGAGTCAGTGCCTCTGGAAGTTTATGCCATTCAGATTCAGTACCTGTAGAAGTTTACCCCATTCAGATTCAGTGCCTGTGGAAGTGTACCCCAGTGAGAGTCAGTGCCTGTGGAAGTGTACCCCAGTGAGAGTCAGTGCCTGTGGAAGTGTACTCCAGTGAGAGTCAGTGCCTGTGGAAGTGTACCGCAGTGAGAGTCATTGCCTGTGGAAGTGTACCCCAGTGAGAGTCAGTGCCTGTGGAAGTTTACCCCATTCAGCTTCAGTCCCTGTAGAAGTTTACACCATTCAGATTCAGTGCCTGTAGAAGTGTACCCAGTGAGAGTCAGTGCCAGTGGAAATGTAGCCCTGTGAGAGTCAGTGCCTGTAGAGGTGTACCCCAGTGAGATTCAGTGGCTGGGGAGCGGCTCTCCATTAGGAGTCACTGCCTATTGAAGTGTACCCGATTCAGAGTCAGTGCATGTGGAAAGTTACACCAGTGAGAGTCAGTGCCTGCAGAAGTGTACCCAACTGAGAGTCTGTGCCTGTAGAAGAGTACCCAAGTGAGAGTCAGTATCTGAAGAAGAGATCCCAAGTGAGAGTCGGTGCCTGTGGAAGTTTACCTCATTCAGATTCAGTACCTGTGGAAGAGTCCCCCAGTGTGAATCAGTGCCTCTAGAATTTTACGCCATTCAGAAAGTGTGCCTGTGGAGGTTTACCCCATTCAGAATCAGTGCCTGTGGAAGTGTACTCCAGTGAGAGTCAGTGCCTGTGGAAGTTTGCCCCATTCAGTGTCAGTGCCTGTGGAAGTTTACCCCATTCAGAGTCAGTGCCTGTGGAAGTGTTACCCAGTGTGAGTCAGTGCCTGTGGAAGTTTACCCCATGCAGATTCAGTACCTGTAGAAGTTTACCCCATTCAGATTCAGTGTCTGTAGAAGATTACCACTTTCAGAGTCACCGCCTGTGGAAGTTTACCCCATTCAGTGTCAGTACCTGTGGAAGTGAACCCTAGTGAGAGTCAGTGACTGTGGAAGCTTACCCCAGTGAGAGTCAGTGCCTGTGGAAGTTTAACCCATTCATAGTCAGTGCCTGTGGAAGTGGACTCCAGTGAGAGTAATTGCCTGTGGAAGTGCACTCTAGTGAGAGACAGGGCCTGTGGAAGTTTACCCCATTCAGAGTCACTGCCTGTGGAAGTGTTCTCCAGTGAGAGTCAGTGCCTGTGGAAGTTTACCCCATTCAGAGTCAGTACCTGTGGAAGTGCACCCCAGTGGGAGTCAGTGCCTGAGGAATTGTACCCCAGTGAGAATCATTGCCTCTGGAAGTTTACCCCATTCAGAGTCAGTACCTGTGGATGTTTACCCCATTCAGAGTCAGTGCATGCGGAACTGCACCCCAATCAGAGTCATTGCCTGTGGAAGTTTGCCCCATTCAGAGTCAGTGCCTGTGGAAGTGTACCCCAGTGAGAGTCAGTGCCTGTGGAAATTTACCCCATTCAAATTCAGTAACTGTAGAAGTTTACCACATTCAGATTCAGTGCCTGTAGAAGTGTACCACAGTGAGAGTCAGTGCGTGTGGAAGATTACCCCATTCAGAGTCAGTGCCTATGTAAGTGTACCCCAGTGAGAGTCAGTGCCAGTGGAAGTGTATGCCAGTGAGAGTCAGTGCCTGTGCAAGTTTAACCCATTCAGAGTCAGTGCCTGTGGAAGTGTACCCCAGTGAGAGTCAGTGCCTGTGGAAGTGTACCCCAGTCAGAGTCAGTGCCTGTGGAAGTTTACGCCATTCAGCGTCAGTGCCTGTGGATGTTTACCCCATTCAGATTCAGTACCTGTAGAAGTTTACACCATTCAGATACAGTGCCTGAATAAGTGTACCCAAGTGAGAGTCAGTGCCTGTGGAAATGTACACCAGTGAGAGTCAGTGCCTGTGGAAATGTACCCCAGTGAGAGTCAGTGCCTGCAGAAGTGTACCCAAGTGAGAGTCAGTGCCTGCAGAACTGTACCCAAGTGAGAGTCAGTGCCTGTGGAAATGTACCCAAGTGAGAGTCAGTGCCTATAGAAGTGTACCCACGTGAGAGTCTGTGCCTGTGGAAATGTACCCCAGTGAGAGTCAGTGAATGTAGAATTGTACCCAAGTGAGAGTCAGTGCCTGTAGAAGTGTACCCAAGTGAGAGTCAGAGCCTGTGGAAATGAACCCCAGTGAGAGACAGTGCCTGTGGAAGTTTAACCCATTCAGAGTCAGTGCCTGTGGAAATGTACCCCATTCAGATTCAGAGCCAGGAGAAGTTAACCCCATTCAGAGTCATTGCCTGTGGAAGTTTACCCCATTCAGAGTCAGTGCCTGTGTAAGTGTACCCCAGTGAGAGTCATTGCCTGTGGAAGTGAACCCCAGTGAGAGTCAGTGCCTGTGGATGTTTAACCCATTCAGAGACAGTGCCTGTGGAAGTGTACCCCAGTGAGAGTCAGTGCCTGTGGAAGTTTACCCCATTCAGATTCAGTACCTGCAGAAGTTTACCCCATTCAGATTCAGTGCGTGTGGAAGTGTACCCCATTCAGAGTCAGTGGCTGTGGAAGTTTACCCCATTCAGAGTCAGTGCCTGTGGAAGTGTACCCCAGTGAGAGTCAGTGCCTGTGGAAGTTTACCCCATTTAGAGTCAGTGCCTTTGGAAGTTTAACCCTGTGAGAGTCAGTGCCTGTGGAAGTTTACCCCATTCAGCTTCAGTCCCTGTCGAAGTTTACACCATTCAGATTCATTGCCTGTAGAAGTGTACCCAGTGAGAGTCAGTGCCAGTGGAAATATACCCCTGTGAGAGTCAGTGCCTGCAGAAGTGTACCCCAGTGAGATTCAGTGGCTGGGGAGTGGCTCTCCATTAGGAGTCACTGCCTAGAGAAGTGTACCCCATTCAGAATCAGTGCATGTGGAAAGGTACACCAGTGAGAGTCAGTGCCTGCAGAAGTGTACCCAAGTGAGAGTCAGTGCCTGTGGAAGTGTACCCAAGTGAGTGTCAGTGCCTGATGAAGTGATCCCAACTGAGAGTCGGTGCCTGTGGAAGTTTACCCCATTCAGATTCAGTGCCTGTGGCAGAGTACCCCAATCAGACTCAGTGCCTTTGGAAGTTTATCCCATTCAGAGTCAGTGCCTGTGGAAGTGTACCCCAGTGAGAGTCAGTGCCTGTGAAAGTTTACCCCATTCAGATTCAGTGCCTGTGGAAGTTTACCCCAGTGAAAGTCAGAGCTTGTGGAAGTTTTCCCCATTCAGATTCAGTACCTGTAGAAGTTTACCCCATTCAGATTCAGTGCCTGTAGAAGTGTACCCCAGTGAGATTCAGTGCCAGTGGAAATGTATCCCTGTGAGTGTCAGTGCCTGTGGAAATGTATTCCAGTGAGAGTCAGAGGCTGCAGAAGTGTAACCAAGTGAGAGTCAGTCCCTGTGGAAATGTACCCCAGTGAGAGTCAGTGCCTGTGGAAATGTACCCCAGTGAGAGTCAGTGCCTGTAGAAGTGTCCCCCAGTTAGAGTCAGTGCATGTGGAAGTTGACCCCATTCAGATTTAGTACCTGTAGAAGTTTACCCCATTCAGATGCAGTGCCAGTAGAGGTTTACCCCATTCAGAGTCAGTACCTGTGGAAGTGCACACCAGAGAGTGTCAGTGCCTTTGGAAGTTTACCCCAAACAGAGTCATTGCCTGTGGAACTGTAACCAATTCAGAGTCAGTGCCTGAGGAAGTTTAACACATTCAGATTCAGTGCCTGTGGAAGTGTACCCCAGTGAGAGTAAGTGCCTGTGGAAGTTTACCCCATTCGGATTCAGTGCCTGTGGAAGTGTACCCCAGTGAGAGTCAATGCCTGTGGATGTTTACCCCATTCAGTGTCAGTGCATGTGGAAGTGTACACCAAAGAGAGTCTTTGCCTGTGGAAGTTGACCCCATTCAGTGTCATTGCCTTTGGACGTGCATCCCAGTGAGGGTCAGTGCCTGTGGAAGAGTACCCCAGTGTGAGTCATTGCTTCTGGAAGTTTACGCCATTCAGAGTCAGTGCCTGTGTAAGTTTACCCCATTCAGATTCAGTGCCTGTGGAAGTGAACCCCAGTGAGAGCCAGTGCCTGTGGACGTTTACCCCAGTGAGAGTCATTGCCTCTAGAAGTTACGCCATTCAGAATCAGTGCCTGTGGAAGTTTACCCCATTCAGATTATGTGCCTGTGGCAGTGTACCTCATTCAGACTCAGTGCCTGTGGAAGTTTACCCCATTCAGAGTCAGTGCCTGTTGAAGTGTACCCCAGTGAGAGTCAGTGCCTGTAGAAGTTTACCCCATTCAGAGTCAGTGCCTGTGGAAGTTTACCCCAGTGAGAGTCAGTGCCTGTGGAAGTTCTCCCCATTCAGATTCAGTACCTGTAGAAGTTTACCCCATTCAGATTCAGTGCCTGTAGAAGTGTACCCCAGTGAGATTCAGTGCCAGTGGAACTGGACCCGAGTGAGTGTCAGTGCCTGTGGAAGATTACCCCATTCAGAGTCAATGCCTGTGGAAGAGTACTCCAGTGAGAGTCAGTGCCTGTGGAAGTATACCCCTTTCAGAGTCAGTGCCTGTGGAAGTGTACCCCAGTGAGAGTCAGTGCCTGTAGAACTTTACCCAAGTGAGAGTCAGTGCCTGTGGAAATATACCCCAGTGAGAGTCAGTGCCTGTGGAACTGTACCCCAGTGAGAGTCAGTGCCTGTCGAAGTGTACCCAAGTGAGAGTCAGTGCCTGTGGAAGTTTATCCCATTCAGAGTCAGTGCCTGTGGAAGTTTACCCCAGTGAGATTCAGTGCCTGTAGATGTTTACCCCATTCAGATCCAGTGCCTGTAGAAGTTTACCCCATTCAGAGTCAGTGCCTTTGGAGGTTTACCCCATTCAGAGTCAGTACCTGTGGAAGGGTACCCCAGT
Organism: Heterodontus francisci; assembly: GCF_036365525.1. Lineage (NCBI taxonomy): Eukaryota > Metazoa > Chordata > Chondrichthyes > Heterodontiformes > Heterodontidae > Heterodontus > Heterodontus francisci. The sequence goes on from NC_090386.1 coordinate 10,268,442, forward strand.
GAGAGTCAGTGCCTTTGGAAGTGTACCCCAGTGAGAGTCAGTGCCTGTGGAAGTGCACCCAAGTGAGGGTCAATGCCTGTGGAAGTGTACCACATTCAGAGTCAGTGGCTGTGGAAGTGTCCCCCTGTGAGAGTCAGTGCCTGTGGGAGTGTAGCCCAGTTAGAGTCATTGCCTCTGGAAGATTTCCCCATTCAGAGTCAGTACCTGTGGATGTTTACCCCATTCATAGTCAGTGCCTGTGGAAGTTTACCCCATTCAGAGTCAGTGCCTCTGGAAGTGTACCCCAGTGAGAGTCAGTGCCTGTGGAAGTGCACCCAAATGAGGGTCATTGCCTGTGGAAGTGTACCACATTCAGAGTCAGTGGCTGTGGAAGTGTCCCCCTGTGAGAGTCAGTGCCTGTGGGAGTGTAGCCCAGTTAGAGTCATTGCCTCTGGAAGATTTCCCCATTCAGAGTCAGTACCTGTGGATGTTTACCCCATTCATAGTCAGTGCCTGTGGAAGTTTACCCCATTCAGAGTCAGTGCCTGTGGAAGTGAAACCCAGTGAGAGTCAGTGCCTGTGGAAGTTTACCCCATTCACAGTCAGTGCCTGTGTAAGTGTACCCCAGTGAGATTCAGTGCCTGTGGAAGTTTACCCCATTCATATTCAGTACCTGTAGAAGTTTACCCCATTCAGATTCAGAGCCTGTAGAAGTTAACCCCATTCAGAGTCAGTGCCTGTGGAAGTTTATCCCATTCAGAGTCAGTGCCTGTGGAAGTGTCCCCCAGTGAGAGTCAGTGCCTTTGGAAGAATTCCCCATTCCGAGTCAGTGCCTGTGTAAGTGTACCCCAGTGAGAGTCAGTGCCTGTGGAAGTGTACCCCAGTGAGAGTCAGTGCCTGTGGAAGTTTAACCCATTCAGAGTCAGTGCCTGTGGAAATGTACCCCAGTGAGAGTTAGTGCCTGTGGAAAGGTACCCCAGTGAGAGTTTGTGCCTGTGGAAATGTACCTCAGTGAGAGTCAGTGCCTGTGGAAGTGTACCACAGTGACAGTCAGTGCCTGTGGAGGTTTACCCCATTTAGAGTCAGTGCCTGTGGAAGTGTACCCCAGTGAGAGTCAGTGCCTGTGGAAGTTTACGCCATTCAGATTCAGTGCCTGTGGAAGTGTACTCCTGTGAGAGTCAATGCCTGTGGAAGTTTACCACATTCAGAGTCAGTGCCTGTGGAAATGTACCCCTGTGAGAGTCAGTGCCTGTCGAAGTGAACGCCAGTGAGAGTCAGTGCCAGCAGAAGTGTACCCAGGTGAGAGTCAGTGCCTGTAGAAGTTTAACCCATTCAGAGTCAGTGCCTGTGGAAGTGTACCCCAGTCAGAGTCAGTGCCTGTGGAAGTTTAACCCATTCAGCGTCAGTGCCTGTGGAAATGTACCATAGTGAGAGTTAGTGCCTGCGGAAAGGTACCCCAGTGAGAGTTAGTGCCTGTGGAAATGTACCTCAGTGAGAGTCAGTGCCTGTGGAAGTGTACCCCAGTGAGAGTCAGTGCCTGTGGAAGTGTACCCCAGTGAGAGTCAATGCCTGTGGATGTTTACCCCATTCAGTGTCAGTGCATGTGGAGGTGTACACCAAAGAGAGTCTTTGCCTGTGGAAGTTGTCCCCATTCAGTGTCATTGCCTTTGGACGTGCATCCCAGTGAGGGTCAGTGCCTGTGGAAGAGTACCCCAGTGTGAGTCATTGCTTCTGGAAGTTTACGCCATTCAGAGTCAGTGCCTGTGGAAGTGTAACCAATTCAGAGTCAGTGCCTGAGGAAGTTTAACACATTCAGATTCAGTGCCTGTGGAAGTGTACCCCAGTGAGAGTCAATGCCTGTGGATGTTTACCCCATTCAGTGTCAGTGCATGTGGAAGTGTACACCAAAGAGAGTCTTTGCCTGTGGAAGTTGACCCCATTCAGTGTCATTGCCTTTGGACGTGCATCCCAGTGAGGGTCAGTGCCTGTGGAAGAGTACCCCAGTGTGAGTCATTGCTTCTGGAAGTTTACGCCATTCAGAGTCAGTGCCTGTGGAAGTTTACCCCATTCAGATTCAGTGCCTGTGGAAGTGAACCCCAGTGAGAGCCAGTGCCTGTGGACGTTTACCCCAGTGAGAGTCATTGCCTCTAGAAGTTACGCCATTCAGAATCAGTGCCTGTGGAAGTTTACCCCATTCAGATTATGTGCCTGTGGCAGTGTACCTCATTCAGACTCAGTGCCTGTGGAAGTTTACCCCATTCAGAGTAAGTGCCTGTTGAAGTGTACCCCAGTGAGAGTCAGTGCCTGTGGAAGTTTACCCCATTCAGAGTCAGTGCCTGTGGAAGTTTACCCCAGTGAGAGTCAGTGCCTGTGGAAGCTTTCCCCATTCAGATTCAGTACCTGTAGAAGTTTACCCCATTCAGATTCAGTGCCTGTAGAAGTGTACCCCAGTGAGATTCAGTGCCAGTGGAACTGGACCCGAGTGAGTGTCAGTGCCTGTGGAAGATTACCCCATTCAGAGTCAATGCCTGTGGAAGAGTACTCCAGTGAGAGTCAGTGCCTGTGGAAGTATACCCCTTTCAGAGTCAGTGCCTGTGGAAGTGTACCCCCGTGAGTGTCAGTGCCTGTAGAACTTTACCCAAGTGAGAGTCAGTGCCTGTGGAAATATACCCCAGTGAGAGTCAGTGCCTGTGGAACTGTACCCCAGTGAGAGTCAGTGCCTGTCGAAGTGTACCCAAGTCAGAGTCAGTGCCTGTGGAAGTTTAACCCATTCAGAGTCAGTGCCTGTGTAAATGTACCCCAGTGAGAGTTAGTGCCTGCGGAAAGGTACCCCAGTGAGAGTTAGTGCCTGTGGAAATGTACCTCAGTGAGAGTCAGTGCCTGTGGAAGTGTACCACAGTGACAGTCAGTGCCTGTGGAAGTTTACCCCATTTAGAGTCAGTGCCTGTGGAAGTGTACCCCAGTGAGAGTCAGTGCCTGTGGAAGTGTACCCCTGTGAGAGTCAATGCCTGTGGATGTTTACCCCATTCAGTGTCAGTGCATGTGGAGGTGTACACCAAAGAGAGTCTTTGCCGTGGAAGTTGTCCCCATTCAGTGTCATTGCCTTTGGACGTGCATCCCAGTGAGGGTCAGTGCCTGTGGAAGAGTACCCCAGTGTGAGTCATTGCTTCTGGAAGTTTACGCCATTCAGAGTCAGTGCCTGTGGAAGTGTAACCAATTCAGAGTCAGTGCCTGAGGAAGTTTAACACATTCAGATTCAGTGCCTGTGGAAGTGTACCCCAGTGAGAGGAAGTGCCTGTGGAAGTTTACCCCATTCGGATTCAGTGCCTGTGGAAGTGTACCCCAGTGAGAGTCAATGCCTGTGGATGTTTACCCCATTCAGTGTCAGTGCATGTGGAAGTGCACACCAAAGAGAGTCTTTGCCTGTGGAAGTTGACCCCATTCAGTGTCATTGCCTTTGGACGTGCATCCCAGTGAGGGTCAGTGCCTGTGGAAGAGTACCCCAGTGTGAGTCATTGCTTCTGGAAGTTTACGCCATTCAGAGTCAGTGCCTGTGGAAGTTTACCCCATTCAGATTCAGTGCCTGTGGAAGTGAACCCCAGTGAGAGCCAGTGCCTGTGGACGTTTACCCCAGTGAGAGTCATTGCCTCCAGAAGTTACGCCATTCAGAATCAGTGCCTGTGGAAGTTTACCCCATTCAGATTATGTGCCTGTGGCAGTGTACCTCATTCAGACTCAGTGCCTGTGGAAGTTTACCCCATTCAGAGTCAGTGCCTGTTGAAGTTTATCCCATTCAGAGTCAGTGCCTGTGGAAGTGTCCCCCAGTGAGAGTCAGTGCCTTTGGAAGAATTCCCCATTCCGAGTCAGTGCCTGTGTAAGTGTACCCCAGTGAGAGTCAGTGCCTGTGGAAGTGTACCCCAGTGAGAGTCAGTGCCTGTGGAAGTTTAACCCATTCAGAGTCAGTGCCTGTGGAAATGTACCCCAGTGAGAGTTAGTGCCTGTGGAAAGGTACCCCAGTGAGAGTTTGTGCCTGTGGAAATGTACCTCAGTGAGAGTCAGTGCCTGTGGAAGTGTACCACAGTGACAGTCAGTGCCTGTGGAGGTTTACCCCATTTAGAGTCAGTGCCTGTGGAAGTGTACCCCAGTGAGAGTCAGTGCCTGTGGAAGTTTACGCCATTCAGATTCAGTGCCTGTGGAAGTGTACTCCTGTGAGAGTCAATGCCTGTGGAAGTTTACCACATTCAGAGTCAGTGCCTGTGGAAATGTACCCCTGTGAGAGTCAGTGCCTGTCGAAGTGAACGCCAGTGAGAGTCAGTGCCAGCAGAAGTGTACCCAGGTGAGAGTCAGTGCCTGTAGAAGTTTAACCCATTCAGAGTCAGTGCCTGTGGAAGTGTACCCCAGTCAGAGTCAGTGCCTGTGGAAGTTTAACCCATTCAGCGTCAGTGCCTGTGGAAATGTACCATAGTGAGAGTTAGTGCCTGCGGAAAGGTACCCCAGTGAGAGTTAGTGCCTGTGGAAATGTACCTCAGTGAGAGTCAGTGCCTGTGGAAGTGTACCCCAGTGAGAGTCAGTGCCTGTGGAAGTGTACCCCTGTGAGAGTCAATGCCTGTGGATGTTTACCCCATTCAGTGTCAGTGCATGTGGAGGTGTACACCAAAGAGAGTCTTTGCCTGTGGAAGTTGTCCCCATTCAGTGTCATTGCCTTTGGACGTGCATCCCAGTGAGGGTCAGTGCCTGTGGAAGAGTACCCCAGTGTGAGTCATTGCTTCTGGAAGTTTACGCCATTCAGAGTCAGTGCCTGTGGAAGTGTAACCAATTCAGAGTCAGTGCCTGAGGAAGTTTAACACATTCAGATTCAGTGCCTGTGGAAGTGTACCCCAGTGAGAGGAAGTGCCTGTGGAAGTTTACCCCATTCGGATTCAGTGCCTGTGGAAGTGTACCCCAGTGAGAGTCAATGCCTGTGGATGTTTACCCCATTCAGTGTCAGTGCATGTGGAAGTGTACACCAAAGAGAGTCTTTGCCTGTGGAAGTTGACCCCATTCAGTGTCATTGCCTTTGGACGTGCATCCCAGTGAGGGTCAGTGCCTGTGGAAGAGTACCCCAGTGTGAGTCATTGCTTCTGGAAGTTTACGCCATTCAGAGTCAGTGCCTGTGGAAGTTTACCCCATTCAGATTCAGTGCCTGTGGAAGTGAACCCCAGTGAGAGCCAGTGCCTGTGGACGTTTACCCCAGTGAGAGTCATTGCCTCTAGAAGTTACGCCATTCAGAATCAGTGCCTGTGGAAGTTTACCCCATTCAGATTATGTGCCTGTGGCAGTGTACCTCATTCAGACTCAGTGCCTGTGGAAGTGTACCCCAGTGAGATTCAGTGCCAGTGGAACTGGACCCGAGTGAGTGTCAGTGCCTGTGGAAGATTACCCCATTCAGAGTCAATGCCTGTGGAAGAGTACTCCAGTGAGAGTCAGTGCCTGTGGAAGTATACCCCTTTCAGAGTCAGTGCCTGTGGAAGTGTACCCCCGTGAGTGTCAGTGCCTGTAGAACTTTACCCAAGTGAGAGTCAGTGCCTGTGGAAATATACCCCAGTGAGAGTCAGTGCCTGTGGAACTGTACCCCAGTGAGAGTCAGTGCCTGTCGAAGTGTACCCAAGTCAGAGTCAGTGCCTGTGGAAGTTTAACCCATTCAGAGTCAGTGCCTGTGTAAATGTACCCCAGTGAGAGTTAGTGCCTGCGGAAAGGTACCCCAGTGAGAGTTAGTGCCTGTGGAAATGTACCTCAGTGAGAGTCAGTGCCTGTGGAAGTGTACCACAGTGACAGTCAGTGCCTGTGGAAGTTTACCCCATTTAGAGTCAGTGCCTGTGGAAGTGTACCCCAGTGAGAGTCAGTGCCTGTGGAAGTGTACCCCTGTGAGAGTCAATGCCTGTGGATGTTTACCCCATTCAGTGTCAGTGCATGTGGAGGTGTACACCAAAGAGAGTCTTTGCCGTGGAAGTTGTCCCCATTCAGTGTCATTGCCTTTGGACGTGCATCCCAGTGAGGGTCAGTGCCTGTGGAAGAGTACCCCAGTGTGAGTCATTGCTTCTGGAAGTTTACGCCATTCAGAGTCAGTGCCTGTGGAAGTGTAACCAATTCAGAGTCAGTGCCTGAGGAAGTTTAACACATTCAGATTCAGTGCCTGTGGAAGTGTACCCCAGTGAGAGTCAATGCCTGTGGATGTTTACCCCATTCAGTGTCAGTGCATGTGGAAGTGCACACCAAAGAGAGTCTTTGCCTGTGGAAGTTGACCCCATTCAGTGTCATTGCCTTTGGACGTGCATCCCAGTGAGGGTCAGTGCCTGTGGAAGAGTACCCCAGTGTGAGTCATTGCTTCTGGAAGTTTACGCCATTCAGAGTCAGTGCCTGTGGAAGTTTACCCCATTCAGATTCAGTGCCTGTGGAAGTGAACCCCAGTGAGAGCCAGTGCCTGTGGACGTTTACCCCAGTGAGAGTCATTGCCTCCAGAAGTTACGCCATTCAGAATCAGTGCCTGTGGAAGTTTACCCCATTCAGATTATGTGCCTGTGGCAGTGTACCTCATTCAGACTCAGTGCCTGTGGAAGTTTACCCCATTCAGAGTCAGTGCCTGTTGAAGTGTACCCCAGTGAGAGTCAGTGCCTGTGGAAGTTTACCCCATTCAGAGTCAGTGCCTGTGGAAGTTTACCCAAGTGAGAGTCAGTGCATGTGGAAGTTTTCCCCATTCAGATTCAGTACCTGTAGAAGTTTACCCCATTCAGATTCAGTGCCTGTAGAAGTGTACCCCAGTGAGATTCAGTGCCAGTGGAACTGGACCCGAGTGAGTGTCAGTGCCTGTGGAAGATTACCCCATTCAGAGTCAATGCCTGTTGAAGAGTACTCCAGTGAGAGTCAGTGCCTGTGGAAGTATACCCCATTCAGAGTCAGTGCCTGTGGAAGTGTACCCCAGTGAGAGTCAGTGCCTGTAGAACTTTACCCAAGTGAGAGTCAGTGCCTGTGGAAATATACCCCAGTGAGAGTCAGTGCCTCTGGAACTGTACCCCAGTGAGAGTCAGTGCCTGTCGAAGTGTACCCAAGTGAGAGTCAGTGCCTGTGGAAGTTTATCCCATTCAGAGTCAGTGCCTGTGGAAGTTTACCCCAGTGAGATTCAGTGCCTGCAGATGTTTACCCCATTCAGATCCAGTGCCTGCAGACGTTTACCCCATTCAGAGTCAGTGCCTTTGGAAATTTACAACATTCAGAGTCAGTACCTGTGGAAGGGTACCCCAGTGAGAGTCAGTGCCTTTGGAATTTTCTCCATACAGAGTCAGTGCCTGTGTAAGTGTACCCCAGTGAGAGTCAGTGCCTGTGGAAGTGTACCCCAGTGAGAGTCAGTGCCTGAAGAAGTTTACCCCATTCAGATTCAGTAACTGTAGCAGTTTACCCTATTCAAATTCAGTGCCTGTCGACGATTACCCCATTCAGAGTCAGTGTCTGTGGAAGTGCACCCCATTCAGAGTCATTGCCTGTGGAAGTTTACCACATTCAGAGTCAGTGCCTGTGGAAATGTACCCCAGTGAGAGTCAGTGCCTGAAGAACTGTACCCAAGTGAGAGTCAGTGCCTGTAGAAGTGTACCCAAGTGAGAGTCAGTGCCTGTGGAAATTTACCCAAGTGAGAGTCAGTGCCTGTGGAACTGTTCCTCAGAGAGAGTCAGTGCCAGTAGAAATTTGCCCCATTCAGAGTCAGTGCCTGTGGAAGTGTACTCCAGTGAGAGTCAGTGCCTGTGGAAGTTTACCCCCTTCAGAGTCAGTGCCTGTGGAAGTCTACCCCAGTGAGAGTCAGTGCCTGTGGAAGTTTACCCAGTCAGAGTCAGTGCCTGTCGAAGTGTACCCCACTGAGAGGCATTGCCTGTGGAACTGGAACCAATTCAGAGTCAGTGCCTGTGTAAATTTACCCCATTCAGATTCAGTGCCTGTGGAAGTGTACCCAAGTGAGAGTAATAGCCTGTGGAAGTTTACCCCATGCAGAATCAGTGCCTGTGGAAGTGTGCTGCTGTGAGAGTCAGTGCCTGTGGAAGTTTACCCCATTCAGATTCAGTGCCTGTGGAAGTGTACCCCAGTGAGAGTCAGTGCCTGTGGAATTTTACGCCATTCAGATTCAGTGCCTGTGGAAGTGTACTCCTGTGAGAGTCAATGCCTGTGGAAGTTTACCACATTCAGAGTCGGTGCCTGTGGAAATGTACCCCTGTGAGAGTCAGTGCCTGTAGAAGTGAACGCCAGTGAGAGTCAGTGCCTGCAGAAGTGTACCCAGGTGAGAGTCAGTGCCTGTGGAAATGCACCACAGTGAGAGTCAGTACCTGTGAAAATGTACCCCAGTGAGAGTCAGTGCCTCTGGAAGTGTACCCCAGTGAGAGTCCGTGCCTGTGGAAGTTTACCCCATTCAGAGTCAGTGCCTCTGGAAGTGTACCCCAGTGAGAGTCAATGCCTGTGGAAGTGTACCACATTCAGAGTCAGTGGCTGTGGAAGTGTCATCCTGTGAGAGTCAGTGCCTGTGGGAGTGTACCCCAGTTAGAGTCATTGCCTCTGGAAGATTTCCCCATTCAGAGTCAGTACCTGTGGATGTTTACCCCATTCATAGTCAGTGCCTGTGGAAGTTTACCCCATTCAGAGTCAGTGCCTGTGGAAGTGTAACCCAGTGAGAGTCAGTGCCTGTGGAAGTTTACCCATTCACAGTCAGTGCCTGTGTCAGTGTACCCCAGTGAGATTCAGTGCCTGTGGAAGTTTACCCCATTCAGATTCAGTACCTGTAGAAGTTTACCCCATTCAGATTCAGAGCCTGTAGAAGTTAATCCCATTCAGAGTCAGTGCCTGTGGAAGTTTACCCCATTCAGAGTCAGTGCCTGTGGAAGTGTACCCCAGTGAGAGTCAGTGCCTTTGGAAGAATTCCCCATTCCGAGTCAGTGCCTGTGTAAGTGTACCCCAGTGAGAGTCAGTGCCTGTGGAAGTGTACCCCAGTGAGAGTCAGTGCCTGTGGAAGTTTAACCCATTCAGAGTCAGTGCCTGTGGAAATGTACCCCAGTGAGAACAAAGAACAAAGATAATTACAGCACAGGAACAGGCCCTTCGGCCCTCCAAGCCTGCGCCGATCCAGATCCTCTCTCTAAACATGTCGCCTATTTTCTAAGCTTCTGTATCAATTTCTTCCTGCCCATTCATGTATCTGTCTAGATACATCTTAAAAGACTCCATCGTGCCCGCATCTACCACCTCCGCTGGCAATGCGTTCCAGGTGCCCACCACCCTCTGCGTAAAGAACTTTCCACGCATATCCCCCCTAAACTTTTCCCCTTTCACTTTGAACTCGTGTCCTCTAGTAATTGAAACCCCCACTCTGGGAAAAAGCCTTTTGCTATCCACCCTGTCTATACCTCTCATGATTTTGTACACCTCAATCAGGTCCCCCCTCAACCTCCGTCTTTCTAATGAAAATAATCCTAATCTGCTCAACCTCTCTTCATAGCTAGCACCCTCCATACCAGGCAACATCCTGGTGAACCTCCTCTGCACCCTCTCCAAAGCATCCACATCCTTTTGATAATGTGGCGACCAGAACTGTACGCAGTATTCCAAATGTGGCCGAACCAAAGTCCTATACAACTGTAACATGACCTGCCAACTCTTGTACTCAATGCCCCGTCCGATGAAGGAAAGCATGCCGTATGCCTTCTTGACCACTCTATTTACCTGCGTTGCCACCTTCAGGGAACAGTGGACCTGAACACCCAAATCTCTCTGGACATCAATTTTCCCCAGGACTTTTCCATTTACTGTATAGTTCACTCTTGAATTGGATCTTCCAAAATGCATCACCTCGCATTTGCCCTGATTGAACTCCATCTGCCATTTCTCTGCCCAACTCTCCAATCTATCTATATTCTGCTATATTCTCTGACAGTCCCCTTCACTGTCTGCTACTCCACCAATCTTAGTGTTGTCTGCAAATTTGCTAATCAGTCCACCTATACTTTCCTCCAAATCATTAATGTATATCACAAACAACAGTGGTCCCAGCACGGATCCCTGTGGAACACCACTGGTCACACGTCTCCATTTTGAGAAACTCCCTTCTACTGCTACTCTCTGTCTCCTGTTGCCCAGCCAGTTCTTTATCCATCTAGCTAGTACACCTTGGACCCCAGGCGCCTTCACTTTCTCCATCAGCCTGCCATGGGGAACCTTATCAAACGCCTTACTGAAGTCCATGTATATGACATCGACAGCCCTTCCCTCATCAATCAACTTTGTCACTTCCTCAAAGAATTCTATTAAGTTGGTAAGACATTACCTTCCCTGCACAAAACCATGTTGCCTATCACTGATGAGCCCATTTTCTTCCAAATGGGAATAGATCCTATCCCTCAGTATCTTCTCCAGCAGCTTCCCTACCACTGACGTCAGGCTCACCGGTCTATAATTACCTGGATTATCCCTGCTACCCTTCTTAAACAAGGGGACAACATTAGCAATTCTCCAGTCCTCCGGGACCTCACCCGTGTTTAAGGATGCTGCAAAGATATCTGTTAAGGCCCCAGCTATTTCCTCTCTCGCTTCCCTCAGTAACCTGGGATAGATCCCATCCGGACCTGGGGACTTGTCCACCTTAATGCCCTTTAGAATACCCAACACTTCCTCCCTCCTTATGCCGACTTGACCCAGAGTAATCAAACATCTGTTCCTAACCTCAACATCCGTCATGTCCCTCTCCTCGGTGAATACCGATGCAAAGTACTCGTTCAGAATCTCACCCATTTTCTCTGAGTCCAAGCATAACATTCCTCCTTTGTCCTTTAGTGGGCCAATCCTTTCTCTAGTTACCCTCTTTCTCCTTATATATGAATAAAAGGCTTTGGGATTTTCCTTAACCCTGTTTGCTAAAGATATTTCATGACCCCTTTTAGCCCTCTTAATTCCTCGTTTCAGATTGGTCCTACATTCCCGATATTCTTTCAAAGCTTCGTCTGTCATCAGCCGCCTAGACCTTATGTATGCTTCCTTTTTCCTCTTAGCTAGTCTCACAATTTCACCTGTCATCCATGGTTCCCTAATCTTGCCATTTCTATCCCTCATTTTCACAGGAACATGTCTCTCCTGCACGCTAATCAACCTCTCTTTATAAGCCTCCCACATATCACATGTGGATTTACCTTCAAACAGCTGCTCCCAATCTACATTTCCCGGCTCCTGCCGAATTTTGGTGTAGTTGGCCTTCCCCCAATTTAGCACTCTCCCTTTTGGACCACTCTCGTCTTTGTCCATGAGTATTTTAAAGCTTACGGAATTGTGATCACTATTCCCAAAGTAGTCCCCTACTGAAACTTCAACCACCTGGCCGGGCTCATTCCCCAACACCAGGTCCAGTATGGCCCCTTCCCGAGTTGGACTATTTACATACTGCTCTAGAAAACCCTCCTGGATGCTCCTTACAAATTCTGCTCCATCTGGACCTCTAACACTAAGCGAATCCCAGTCAATGTTGGGAAAATTAAAATCTCCTATCACCACCACCCTGTTGCTCCTACATCTTTCCATAATCTGTTTACATATTTGTACCTCTATCTCACGCTCGCTGTTGGGAGGCCTGTAGTTCAGCCCCAACATTGTTACCGCACCCTTCCTATTTCTGAGTTCTGTCCATATTGCCTCACTGCTCGAGTCCTCCATAGTGCCCTCCTTCAGCACAGCTGTGATATCCTCTTTGACCAGTAATGCAACTCCTCCACCCCTTTTACCTCCCTCTCTATCCCGCCTGAAGCATCGATATCCTGGGATATTTAGTTGCCAATCATGCCCTTCCCTCAACCAAGTCTCAGTAACAGCAATAACATCATACTCCCAGGTACTAATCCAAGCCCTAAGTTCATCTGCCTTACCTACTACACTTCTTGCATTAAAACAAATGCACCTCAGACCACCAGTCCCTTTATATTCATCATCTGCTCCCTGCCTGCTCTTCCCCTTAGTCACACTGACTTCATTATCTAGTTCCTTACAGGCTTTTGTTACTACCTCCTTACTGTCAACTGACCTCAATTGGTTCCCATCCCCCTGCCACATTAGTTTAAACCCTCCCCAACAGCGTTAGCAAAAGCACCTCCAAGGACATTGGTTCCAGTCCGGCCCAGGTGTAGACCGTCCAATTTGTAATAGTCCCACCTCCCCCAGAACCGGTCCCAATGTCCCAAAAATCTGAACCCCTCCTTCCTGCACCATCTCTCAAGCCACGCATTCATCCTGACTATTCTTTCATTTTTACTCTGACTATCACGTGGCACTGGTAGTAATCCTGAGATTACTACCTTTGAGGTCCTACTTTTTAACTTGGCTCCTAACTCCCTAAACTCTGCATGTAGGACCTCATCCTGTTTTTTACCTATATCATTAGTGCCTATGTGCACAATGACAACTGGCTGTTCACCCTCCCCCTTTAGAATGTTCTGCAGCCGATCTGAGATGTCCCTGACCCGTGCACCTGGGAGGCAACATACCATTCGGGAGCCTCGTTTTCGACCACAGAACCGCCTATCTACTCCCCTTACAATCGAATCCCCTACGACTATAGCCCTTCCACTCTTTTTCCCGCCCTTCGGAACAGCAGAGCCAGCCACGGTGCCATGGACCTGGCTACTGCTGCCTTCCCCTGGTGAGCCATCTCCCTCAACAGTATCCAAAACGGTATACTTGTTTTGGAGGGAGATGACCGCAGGGGACTCCTGCGCTGCCTTCCTGCTCTTTCTCTGCCTTTTGGTCACCCATTCCCTTTCTCCCTCAGCAATCCTAATCTGCGGTGTGACCAATTCACTAAACGTGCTATCCACGACCTCCTCAGCATCGCGCATGCTCCAAAGTGAGTCCATCCGCAGCTCGAGAGCCGTCATGCGGTCTAACAAGAGCTGCAGCTGGACACACTTCCTGCACGTGAAGGAGTCAGGGTCATCAGCCATGTCCCTGAGCTCCCACATTGAGCAAGAGGAGCATGATACGGGTCTGAGATCTCCTGCCATTTTTCATCTTAAGTTTAAACTTAGTTAAATGAAAAAGGAACGAAAAGTTTTTACCAATCACAATAAAACCAGAAAAATCGAAAAAGCCTTACCTTATAAACACCCCACCGAGTCCTTTTTTTTGGTTAGAGGAGGAGGGCGGGTGGGAGACACTACAAGTGTGATGTCTCGGGTTCAGAAACCGCCCAAATATATAGTGTTTTACTTACCCAGCAGCTCCCTGGCCTCCGCCGAAAAACAAAAGGAAATTAAATTTACTTTCAAACGGACTTTCCCATCTGCTCACTCGCTCACACGCTGCTCCCGAAAAAACTGCTGCACTGAAAGTTAGTGCCTGTGGAAAGGTACCCCAGTGAGAGTTAGTGCCTGTGGAAATGTACCTCAGTGAGAGTCAGTGCCTGTGGAAGTTTACCCCATTTAGAGTCAGTGCCTGTGGAAGTGTACCCCAGTGAGAGTCAGTGCCTGTGGAAGTGTACCCCAGTGAGAGTCAATGCCTGTGGATGTTTACCCCATTCAGTGTCAGTGCATGTGGAGGTGTACACCAAAGAGAGTCTTTGCCTGTGGAAGTTGTCCCCATTCAGTGTCATTGCCTTTGGACGTGCATCCCAGTGAGGGTCAGTGCCTGTGGAAGAGTACCCCAGTGTGAGTCATTGCTTCTGGAAGTTTAGGCCATTCAGAGTCAGTGCCTGTGGAAGTGTAACCAATTCAGAGTCAGTGCCTGAGGAAGTTTAACACATTCAGATTCAGTGCCTGTGGAAGTGTACCCCAGTGAGAGTAAGTGCCTGTGGAAGTTTAACCCATTCGGATTCAGTGCCTGTGGAAGTGTACCCCAGTGAGAGTCAATGCCTGTGGATGTTTACCACATTCAGTGTCAGTGCATGTGGAAGTGTACACCAAAGAGAGTCTTTGCCTGTGGAAGTTGACCCCATTCAGTGTCATTGCCTTTGGACGTGCATCCCAGTGAGGGTCAGTGCCTGTGGAAGAGTACCCCAGTGTGAGTCATTGCTTCTGGAAGTTTACGCCATTCAGAGTCAGTGCCTGTGTAAGTTTACCCCATTCAGATTCAGTGCCTGTGGAAGTGAACCCCAGTGAGAGCCAGTGCCTGTGGACGTTTACCCCAGTGAGAGTCATTGCCTCTAGAAGTTACGCCATTCAGAATCAGTGCCTGTGGAAGTTTACCCCATTCATCTTATGTGCCTGTGGCAGTGTACCTCATTCAGACTCAGTGCCTGTGGAAGTTTACCCCATTCAGAGTCAGTGCCTGTTGAAGTCTACCCCAGTGAGAGTCAGTGCCTGTGGAAGTTTACCCCATTCAGAGTCATTGCCTGTGGAAGTTTACCCAAGTGAGAGTCTGTGCATTTGGAGGTTTTCCCCATTCAGATTCAGTATCTGTAGAAGTTTACCCCATTCAGATTCAGTGCCTGTAGAAGTGTACCCCAGTGAGATTCAGTGCCAGTGGAACTGGACCCGAGTGAGTGTCAGTGCCTGTGGAAGATTACCCCATTCAGAGTCAATGCCTGTGGAAGAGTACTCCAGTGAGAGTCAGTGCCTGTGGAAGTATACCCCATTCAGAGTCAGTGCCTGTGGAAGTGTACCCCAGTGAGAGTCAGTGCCTGTAGAACTTTACCCAAGTGAGAGTCAGTGCCTGTGGAAATATACCCCAGTGAGAGTCAGTGCCTCTGGAACTGTACCCCAGTGAGAGTCAGTGCCTGTCGAAGTGTACCCAAGTGAGAGTCAGTGCCTGTGGAAGTTTATCCCATTCAGAGTCAGTGCCTGTGGAAGTTTACCCCAGTGAGATTCAGTGCCTGTAGATGTTTACCCCATTCAGATCCAGTGCCTGTAGAAGTTTACCCCAGTGAGAGTCAGTGCCTTTGGAATTTTCTCCATACAGAGTCAGTGCCTGTGTAAGTGTACCCCAGTGAGAGTCAGTGCCTGTGGAAGTGTACCCCAGTGAGAGTCAGTGCCTGAAGAAGTTTACCCCATTCAGATTCAGTAACTGTAGCAGTTTACCCTGTTCAAATTCAGTGCCTGTAGACGATTACCCCATTCAGAGTCAGTGGCTGTGGAAGTGCAAACCCATTCAGAGTCAGTGCCTGTGGAAGTTTACCCCATTCAGAGTCAGTGCCTGTGGAAATGTACCCCAGTGAGAGTCAGTGCCTGTAGAACTGTACCCAAATGAGAGTCAGTGCCTGTAGAAGTGTACCCAAGTGAGAGTCAGTGCCTGTGGAAATTTACCCAAGTGAGAGTCAGTGCCTGTGGAACTGTTCCTCAGGGAGTGTCAGTGCCAGTAGAAATTTGCCCCATTCAGAGTCAGTGCCTGTGGAAGTGTACTCCAGTGAGAGTCAGTGCCTGTGGAAGTTTACTCCGTTCAGAGTCAGTGCCTGTGGATGTCTACCCCAGTGAGAGTCAGTGCCTGTGGAAGTTTACCCAGTCAGAGTCAGTGCCTGTCGAAGTGTACCCCACTGAGAGTCATTGCCTGTGGAACTGGAACCAATTCAGAGTCAGTGCCTGTGTAAATTTACCCCATTCAGATTCAGTGCCTGTGGAAGTGTACCCAAGTGAGAGTAAATGCCTGTGGAAGTTTACCCCATTCAGAATCAGTGCCTGTGGAAGTGTGCTGCTGTGAGAGTCAGTGCCTGTGGAAGTTTACCCCATTCAGATTCAGTGCCTGTGGAAGTGTACCCCAGTGAGAGTCAGTGCCTGTGGAAGTTTACGCCATTCAGATTCAGTGCCTGTGGAAGTGTACTCCTGTGAGAGTCAATGCCTGTGGAAGTTTACCACATTCAGAGTCAGTGCCTGTGGAAATGTACCCCTGTGAGAGTCAGTGCCTGTAGAAGTGAACGCCAGTGAGAGTCAGTGCCTGCAGAAGTGTACCCAGGTGAGAGTCAGTGCCTGTGGAAATGCACCACAGTGAGAGTCAGTGCCTGTGAAAATGTAACCGAGTGAGAGTCAGTGCCTCTGGAAGTGTACCCCAGTGAGAGTCCGTGCCTGTGGAAGTTTACCCCATTCAGAGTCAGTGCCTCTGGAAGTGTACCCCAGTGAGAGTCAGTGCCTGTGGAAGTGCACCCAAGTGAGGGTCAATGCCTGTGGAAGTGTACCACATTCAGAGTCAGTGGCTGTGGAAGTGTCCCCCTGTGAGAGTCAGTGCCTGTGGGAGTGTACCCCAGTTAGAGTCATTGCCTCTGGAAGATTTCCCCATTCAGAGTCAGTACCTGTGGATGTTTACCCCATTCATAGTCAGTGCCTGTGGAAGTTTACCCCATTCAGAGTCAGTGCCTGTGGAAGTGTAACCCAGTGAGAGTCAGTGCCTGTGGAAGTTTACCCCATTCACAGTCAGTGCCTGTGTAAGTGTACCCCAGTGAGATTCAGTGCCTGTGGAAGTTTACCCCATTCAGATTCAGTACCTGTAGAAGTTTACCCCATTCAGATTCAGAGCCTGTAGAAGTTAACCCCATTCACAGTCAGTGCCTGTGGAAGTTTACCCCATTCAGAGTCAGTGCCTGTGGAAGTGTACCCCAGTGAGAGTCAGTGCCTTTGGAAGAATTCCCCATTCCGAGTCAGTGCCTGTGTAAGTGTACCCCAGTGAGAGTCAGTGCCTGTGGAAGTGTACCACAGTGAGAGTCAGTGCCTGTGGAAGTTTAACCCATTCAGAGTCAGTGCCTGTGGAAATGTACCCCAGTGAGAGTTAGTGCCTGTGGAAAGGTACCCCAGTGAGAGTTAGTGCCTGTGGAAATGTACCTCAGTGTGAGTCAGTGCCTGTGGAAGTGTACCACAGTGACAGTCAGTGCCTGTGGAAGTTTACCCCATTTAGAGTCAGTGCCTGTGGAAGTGTACCCCAGTGAGAGTCAGTGCCTGTGGAAGTGTACCCCAGTGAGAGTCAATGCCTGTGGATGTTTACCACATTCAGTGTCAGTGCATGTGGAAGTGTACACCAAAGAGAGTCTTTGCCTGTGGAAGTTGACCCCATTCAGTGTCATTGCCTTTGGACGTGCATCCCAGTGAGGGTCAGTGCCTGTGGAAGAGTACCCCAGTGTGAGTCATTGCTTCTGGAAGTTTACGCCATTCAGAGTCAGTGCCTGTGTAAGTTTACCCCATTCAGATTCAGTGCCTGTGGAAGTGAACCCCAGTGAGAGCCAGTGCCTGTGGACGTTTACCCCAGTGAGAGTCATTGCCTCTAGAAGTTACGCCATTCAGAATCAGTGCCTGTGGAAGTTTACCCCATTCATATTATGTGCCTGTGGCAGTGTACCTCATTCAGACTCAGTGACTGTGGAAGTTTACCCCATTCAGAGTCAGTGCCTGTTGAAGTCTACCCCAGTGAGAGTCAGTGCCTGTGGAAGTTTACCCCATTCAGAGTCAGTGCCTGTGGAAGTTTACCCAAGTGAGAGTCAGTGCATGTGGAAGTTTTCCCCATTCAGATTCAGTATCTGTAGAAGTTTACCCCATTCAGATTCAGTGCCTGTAGAAGTGTACCCCAGTGAGATTCAGTGCCAGTGGAACTGGACCCGAGTGAGTGTCAGTGCCTGTGGAAGATTACCCCATTCAGAGTCAATGCCTGTGGAAGAGTACTCCAGTGAGAGTCAGTGCCTGTGGAAATATACCCCATTCAGAGTCAGTGCCTGTGGAAGTGTACCCCAGTGAGAGTCAGTGCCTGTAGAACTTTACCCAAGTGAGAGTCAGTGCCTGTGGAAATATACCCCAGTGAGAGTCAGTGCCTCTGGAACTGTACCCCAGTGAGAGTCAGTGCCTGTCGAAGTGTACCCAAGTGAGAGTCAGTGCCTGTGGAAGTTTATCCCATTCAGAGTCAGTGCCTGTGGAAGTTTACCCCAGTGAGATTCAGTGCCTGTAGATGTTTACCCCATTCAGATCCAGTGCCTGTAGAAGTTTACCCCAGTGAGAGTCAGTGCCTTTGGAATTTTCTCCATACAGAGTCAGTGCCTGTGTAAGTGTACCCCAGTGAGAGTCAGTGCCTGTGGAAGTGTACCCCAGTGAGAGTCAGTGCCTGAAGAAGTTTACCCCATTCAGATTCAGTAACTGTAGCAGTTTACCCTGTTCAAATTCAGTGCCTGTAGACGATTACCCCATTCAGAGTCAGTGTCTGTGGAAGTGCAAACCCATTCAGAGTCAGTGCCTGTGGAAGTTTACCCCATTCAGAGTCAGTGCCTGTGGAAATGTACCCCAGTGAGAGTCAGTGCCTGTAGAACTGTACCCAAATGAGAGTCAGTGCCTGTAGAAGTGTACCCAAGTGAGAGTCAGTGCCTGTGGAAATTTACCCAAGTGAGAGTCAGTGCCTGTGGAACTGTTCCTCAGGGAGTGTCAGTGCCAGTAGAAATTTGCCCCATTCAGAGTCAGTGCCTGTGGAAGTGTACTCCAGTGAGAGTCAGTGCCTGTGGAAGTTTACTCCCTTCAGAGTCAGTGCCTGTGGATGTCTACCCCAGTGAGAGTCAGTGCCTGTGGAAGTTTACCCAGTCAGAGTCAGTGCCTGTCGAAGTGTACCCCACTGAGAGTCATTGCCTGTGGAACTGGAACCAATTCAGAGTCAGTGCCTGTGTAAATTTACCCCATTCAGATTCAGTGCCTGTGGAAGTGTACCCAAGTGAGAGTAAATGCCTGTGGAAGTTTACCCCATTCAGAATCAGTGCCTGTGGAAGTGTGCTGCTGTGAGAGTCAGTGCCTGTGGAAGTTTACCCCATTCAGATTCAGTGCCTGTGGAAGTGTACCCCAGTGAGAGTCAGTGCCTGTGGAAGTTTACGCCATTCAGATTCAGTGCCTGTGGAAGTGTACTCCTGTGAGAGTCAATGCCTGTGGAAGTTTACCACATTCAGAGTCAGTGCCTGTGGAAATGTACCCCTGTGAGAGTCAGTGCCTGTAGAAGTGAACGCCAGTGAGAGTCAGTGCCTGCAGAAGTGTACCCAGGTGAGAGTCAGTGCCTGTGGAAATGCACCACAGTGAGAGTCAGTGCCTGTGAAAATGTAACCGAGTGAGAGTCAGTGCCTCTGGAAGTGTACCCCAGTGAGAGTCCGTGCCTGTGGAAGTTTACCCCATTCAGAGTCAGTGCCTCTGGAAGTGTACCCCAGTGAGAGTCAGTGCCTGTGGAAGTGCACCCAAGTGAGGGTCAATGCCTGTGGAAGTGTACCACATTCAGAGTCAGTGGCTGTGGAAGTGTCCCCCTGTGAGAGTCAGTGCCTGCGGGAGTGTACCCCAGTTAGAGTCATTGCCTCTGGAAGATTTCCCCATTCAGAGTCAGTACCTGTGGATGTTTACCCCATTCATAGTCAGTGCCTGTGGAAGTTTACCCCATTCAGAGTCAGTGCCTGTGGAAGTGTAACCCAGTGAGAGTCAGTGCCTGTGGAAGTTTACCCCATTCACAGTCAGTGCCTGTGTAAGTGTACCCCAGTGAGATTCAGTGCCTGTGGAAGTTTACCCCATTCAGATTCAGTACCTGTAGAAGCTTACCCCATTCAGATTCAGAGCCTGTAGAAGTTAACCCCATTCACAGTCAGTGCCTGTGGAAGTTTACCCCATTCAGAGTCAGTGCCTGTGGAAGTGTACCCCAGTGAGAGTCAGTGCCTTTGGAAGAATTCCCCATTCCGAGTCAGTGCCTGTGTAAGTGTACCCCAGTGAGAGTCAGTGCCTGTGGAAGTGTACCCCAGTGAGAGTCAGTGCCTGTGGAAGTTTAACCCATTCAGAGTCAGTGCCTGTGGAAGTGTCCCCCAGTGAGAGTCAGTGCCTGTGGAAGTGTACCCCAGTGAGAGTCAGTGCCTGAAGAAGTTTACCCCATTCAGATTCAGTAACTGTAGAAGTTTACCCCATTCATATTCAGTGCCTGTAGACGATTACCCCATTCAGAGTCAGTGCCTGTGGAAGTGTACCATTCAGAGTCAGTGCCTGTGGAAGTTTACCCATTCAGAGTCAGTACCTGTGGAAATGTACCCCAGTGAGAGTCAGTGCCTGTAGAAGTGTACCCAAGTGAGAGTCAGTGACTGTAGAAGTGCACTCCAGTGAGAGTCAGTGCCTGTGGAAGTTTACCCCATTCAGAGTCAGTGACTGTGGAAGTGTACTCCAGTGAGAGTCAGTGCCTGTGGAAGTTTTCCCCATTCAGAGTCAGTGCCTGTGGAAGTGTACCCCAGTGAGAGTCAGTGCCTGTGGAAGTTTACCCAGTCAGAGTCAGTGCCTGTTGAAGTGTACCCCACTGAGAGTCATTGCCTGTGGAACTGTAACCAATTCAGAGTCAGTGCCTGTGGAACTTTACCCCATTCAGATTCAGTGCCTGTGGAAGTGTACCCAAGTGAGAGTAAATGCCTGTGGAAGTTTACCCCATTCAGAATCAGTGCCTGTGGAAGTGTACCCCAGTGAGAGACAGTGCCTTTGGAAGTTTACGCCATTCAGATTCAGTGCCTGTGGAAGTGTACTCCTGTTAGAGTCAATGCCTGTGGAAGTTTACCACATTCAGAG
Organism: Heterodontus francisci; assembly: GCF_036365525.1. Taxonomy (NCBI): domain Eukaryota; kingdom Metazoa; phylum Chordata; class Chondrichthyes; order Heterodontiformes; family Heterodontidae; genus Heterodontus; species Heterodontus francisci. The sequence goes on from NC_090386.1 coordinate 10,288,925, forward strand.
TCATTGCCTGTGGAAATGTACCTCAGTGAGAGTCAGTGCCTGTAGAAGTGTACACAAGTGAGAGTCAGTGCCTGTGGAAATGTACCCCAGTGAGAGTCAGTGCCTGTGGAAATGTACCCCAGTGAGAGTCAGTGCCTGAAGAAGTGTACCCAAGTGAGAATCAGTGCCTGTGGAAGTTTACCCCATTCAGATTCAGTGCCTGTGGAAGTGTACCCCAGTGAGAGTCAGTGCCTGTGGAAGTTTACCCCATTCAGAGTCAGTGCCTGTGGAAGTGTGCCCCAGTGATAGTCAGTGACTGTGGAAGTTTACCCCATTCAGAGTCAGTGCCTGTGGAAGTGCACCCAAGTGAGGGTCAGTGCCTGTGGAACAAAAACAAGAAATGCTGGAATCACTCAGCAGGTCTGGCAGCATCTGTGGAAGGAGAAGCTGGGTTTACATTTCGGGTCAGTGATCCTTCTTCGGAACTGACAAATATTAGAAAAGTCACAGATTATAAACAAGTGAGTTGGGTGTGGGGCAAGAGATAACAAAGGAGAAGGTTCAGATTGGACCATGCCTCATAGCTGACCAAAAGTTCACGGAGAAAAGGCAAACAATATGTTAATGGTGTGTTGAAAGACAAAGCAATATTGTTAGCCTTTTCTCCATAACTTTTTGGTCTGCTATGTGGCCTGGTCCAATCTGCACCTTCTCCTTTGTTATCTCTTGCCCCACCCCCACCTCACTTGTTTATAATCTGTGACATTTCTAATATTTGTCAGTTCCAAAGAAGGGTCACTGACCCGAAACGTTAACTCTGCTTCTCTTTCCACAGATGCTGCCAGACCTGCTGAGTGATTCCAGCATTTCTTGATTTTGTTTCAGATTTCCAGCATCCGCAGTATTTTGCTTTTATTTCAGTGACTGTGGAAGTTTACCCCATTCAGAGTCAGTGCTTGTGGAAGTGTCCCCCAGTGGGAGTCAGTGCCTGTGGAAGTGTACCCCAGTGACAGTCATTGCCTCTGGAAGTTTACCCCATTCAGAGTCAGTACCTGTGGATGTTTACGCCATTCAGATTCAGTGCCTGTGGAAGTGTCCCCCAGTGAGAGTCAGTGCCTGTGGAAGTTTGCCCCATTCAGAGTCAGTGCCTGTGGAAGTGCTCCCCAGTGAGATTCAGTGCCTGTGGAAGTTTACCCCATGCAGATTCAGTACCTGCAGAAGTTTACCCCATTCAGATTCAGTGTCTGTAGAAGATTACCCCTTTCAGAGTCACTGCCTGTGGAAGTTTACCCCATTCAGTGTCAGTACCTGTGGAAGTGTACCCCAGTGAGAGTCAGAGCCTGTGGAAGTTTACCCCAGTGAGAGTCAGTGCTTGTGGAAGTTTAACCCATTCAGAGTCAGTGCCTGTGGAAGTTTACCCCAGTGAGAGTCAGTGCCTGTGGAAGTTTAACCGATTCAGAGTCAGTGCCTGTGGAAGTGTACCCCAGTGAGAGTCATTGCCTGTGGAAGTGCACTCCAGTGAGAGACAGTGCCTGTGGAAGTTTACCCCATTCAGAGTCAGTGCCTGTGGAAGTTTACCCCATTAAGATTCAGTACCTGTAGAAGTTTACACCATTCAGATTCAGGGCCAGTAGAAGTTTACACCATTCAGATTCAGTACCTGTAGAAGTTTACCCCATTCAGATTCAGTACCTGTAGAAGTTTACCCCATTCAGATTCAGTACCTGCAGAAGTTTACCCCATTCAGATTCAGAGCCAGTGGAAGTTAACCCCATTCAGAGTCAGTGCCTGTGGAAGTTTACCCTATTCAGAGTTAGTGCCTGTGGAAGTGTACCCCAGTGAGAGTCAGTTCCTTTGGAAGTTTACCCCACTCAGAGTCAGTGCCTGTGTAAGTGTACACCAGTGAGAGTCATTGCCTGTGGAAGTGTACCCCAGTGAGAGTCAGTGCCTGTTGATGTTTAACCCATTCAGAGACAGTGCCTGTAGAAGTTTACCCCATTCAGATTCAGTGCGTGTGGAAGTTTACCCCATTCAGAGTTAGTGCCTGTGGAAGTGTACCCCAGTGAGAGTCAGTACCTGTGGAAGTTTACCCCATTCAGAGTCAGTGCCTGTGGAAATGTCCCCCAGTGAGAGTCAGTGCCTGTGGAAGTTTACCCCATTCAGATTCAGTACCTGTAGAAGTTTACCCCATTCAGATTCAGTGCATGTGGAAGTGTACCCCATTCAGAGTCAGTGCCTGTGGAAGTTTACCCCATTCAGAGTCAGTGCCTGTGGAAGTGTACCCCAGTGAGAGTCAGTGCCTGTGGATGTTTACCCCATTTAGAGTCAGTGCCTGTGGACGTTTACCCCAGGGAGAGTCAGTGCCTGTGGAAGTTTACCCCATTCAGCTTCAGTCCCTGTAGACGTTTACACCATTCAGATTCAGTGCCTGTAAAAGTGTCCCCAGTGAGAGTCAGTGCCAGTGGAAATGTACCCCTGTGAGAGTCAGTGCCTGTAGAACTGTACCCCAGTGAGATTCAGTGGCTTGGGAGCGGCTCTCCATTAGGACTCACTGCCTATAGAAGTGCATCCCATTCAGAGTCAGTGCATGTGGAAAGATACACCAGTGAGAGTCAGTGCCTGAAGAAGTGATCCCAAGTGAGAGTCGGTGCCTGTGGAAGTTTACCCCATTCAGAGTCAGTGCCTGTGGAAGTTTACCCCATTCAGTGTCAGTTTCAGTGGAAGTGCACCCAAGTGAGGGTCAGTGCCTGTCGAAATGCAACCCAGTGAGAGTCAGTTCCTGTGAAAATCTACCCCAGTGAGAGTCAGTGCCTGTGGAGGTTTACCCCATTCATAGTCAGTGCCTCTAGAAGTTTACCCCATTCAGAGTCAGTGCCTCTGGAAGTGTACCCCAGTGACAGACAGTGCCTGTGGAAGTTTACCCCATTCAGAGTCAGTGCCTCTGGATGTTTACCCCATTCAGAGTCAGTGCCTGTGGAAGTTTACCCCTGTGAGAGTCAGTGCCTGTGGAAGTTTTCCCCATTCAGATTCAGTACCTGTAGAAGTTTACCCCATTCAGATTCAGTGCCTGTAGAATTGTACCCCAGTGAGATTCAGTGCCAGTGGAACTGGACCCGAGTGAGTGTCAGTGCCTGTGGAAGATTACCCCATTCAGAGTGAATGCCTGTGGAAGAGTACTCCAGTGAGAGTCAGTGCCTGTGGAAGTATCCCCCATTCAGAGACAGTGCCTGTGGAAGTGTACCCCAGTGAGAGTCAGTGCTTGTGGAAGTTTAACCCATTCAGAGTCAGTGCCTGTGGAAGTTTACCCCAGTGAGAGTCAGTGCCTGTGGAAGTTTAACCGATTCAGAGTCAGTGCCTGTGGAAGTGTACCCCAGTGAGAGTCATTGCCTGTGGAAGTGCACCCAGTGAGAGACAGTGCCTGTGGAAGTTAACCCCATTCAGAGTCAGTGCCTGTGGAAGTTTACCCCATTCAGAATTAGTGCCTGTGTAAGTGTACCCCAGTGAGAGTCATTGCCTGTGGAAGTGTACCCCAGTGAGAGTCAGTGCCTGTGGATGTTTAACCCATTCAGAGACAGTGCCTGTGGAAGTGTACCCCAGTGAGAGTCAGTACCTGTGGAAGTTTACCCCATTCAGAGTCAGTGCCTGTGGAAATGTCCCCCAGTGAGAGTCAGTGCCTGTGGAAGTTTACCCCATTCAGATTCAGTACCTGTAGAAGTTTACCCCATTCAGATTCAGTGCGTGTGGAAGTGTACCCCATTCAGAGTCAGTGCCTGTGGAAGTTTACCCCATTCAGAGTCAGTGCCTGTGGAAGTGTACCCCAGTGAGAGTCAGTGCCAGTGGATGTTTACCCCATTTAGAGTCAGTGCCTGTGGACGTTTACCCCAGGGAGAGTCAGTGCCTGTGGAAATTTACCCCATTCAGCTTCAGTCCCTGTAGAAGTTTACACCATTCGGATTCAGTGCCTGTAGAAGTGTCCCCAGTGAGAGTCAGTGCCAGTGGAAATGTACCCCTGTGAGAGTCAGTGCCTGTAGAACTGTACCCCAGTGAGATTCAGTGGCTTGGGAGTGGCTCTCCATTAGGACTCACTGCCTATAGAAGTGTATCCCATTCAGAGTCAGTGCATGTGGAAAGATACACCAGTGAGAGTCAGTGCCTGCAGAAGTGTACCCAAGTGAGAATCAGTGCCCTTAGAAGTGTACCCAAGTGAGAGTCAGTGCCTGAAGAAGTGATCCCAAGTGAGAGTCGGTGCCTGTGGAAGTTTACCCCATTCAGAGTCAGTGCCTGTGGAAGTTTACCCCATTCAGAGTCTGTGTCAGTGGAAGTGCACCCAAGTGAGGGTCAGTGCCTGTAGAAATGCAACCCAGTGAGAGTCAGTTCCTGTGAAAATCTACCCCAGTGAGAGTCAGTGCCTGTGGAGGTTTACCCCATTCAGAGTCAGTGCCTCTAGAAGTTTACCCCATTCAGAGTCAGTGCCTCTGGAAGTGTACCCCAGTGACAGACAGTGCCTGTGGAAGTTTACCCCATTCAGAGTCAGTGCCTCTGGATGTTTACCCCATTCAGAGTCAGTGCCTGTGGAAGTTTACCCCTGTGAGAGTCAGTGCCTGTGGAAGTTTTCCCCATTCAGATTCAGTACCTGTAGAAGTTTACCCCATTCAGATTCAGTGCCTGTAGAATTTTACCCCAGTGAGATTCAGTGCCAGTGGAACTGGACCCGAGTGAGTGTCAGTGCCTGTGGAAGATTACCCCATTCAGAGTGAATGCCTGTGGAAGAGTACTCCAGTGAGAGTCAGTGCCTGTGGAAGTATCCCCCATTCAGAGACAGTGCCTGTGGAAGTGTACCCCAGTGAGAGTCAGTGCTTGTGGAAGTTTAACCCATTCAGAGTCAGTGCCTGTGGAAGTTTACCCCAGTGAGAGTCAGTGCCTGTGGAAGTTTAACCGATTCAGAGTCAGTGCCTGTGGAAGTGTACCCCAGTGAGAGTCATTGCCTGTGGAAGTGCACCCAGTGAGAGACAGTGCCTGTGGAAGTTTACCCCATTCAGAGTCAGTGCCTGTGGAAGTTTACCCCATTAAGATTCAGTACCTGTAGAAGTTTACACCATTCAGTTTCAGGGCCAGTAGAAGTTTACCCCATTCAGATTCAGTACCTGTAGAAGTTTACCCCATTCAGATTCAGAGCCAGTGGAAGTTAACCCCATTCAGAGTCAGTGCCTGTGGAAGTTTACCCCATTCAGAGTTAGTGCCTGTGTAAGTGTACCACAGTGAGAGTCATTGCCTGTGGAAGTGTACCCCAGTGAGAGTCAGTGCCTGTGGATGTTTAACCCATTCAGAGACAGTGCCTGTGGAAGTGTACCCCAGTGAGAGTCAGTACCTGTGGAAGTTTACCCCATTCAGAGTCAGTGCCTGCGGAAATGTCCCCCAGTGAGAGTCAGTGCCTGTGGAAGTTTACCCCATTCAGATTCAGTACCTGTAGAAGTTTACCCCATTCAGATTTAGTGCGTGTGGAAGTGTACCCCATTCAGAGTCAGTGCCTGTGGAAGTTTACCCCATTCAGAGTCAGTGCCTGTGGAAGTGTACCCCAGTGAGAGTCAGTGCCAGTGGATGTTTACCCCATTTAGAGTCAGTGCCTGTGGACGTTTACCCCAGGGAGAGTCAGTGCCTGTGGAAATTTACCCCATTCAGCTTCAGTCCCTGTAGAAGTTTACACCATTCAGATTCAGTGCCTGTAGAAGTGTCCCCAGTGAGAGTCAGTGCCAGTGGAAATGTACCCCTGTGAGAGTCAGTGCCTGTAGAACTGTACCCCAGTGAGATTCAGTGGCTTGGGAGCGGCTCTCCATTAGGACTCACTGCCTATAGAAGTGTATCCCATTCAGAGTCAGTGCATGTGGAAAGATACACCAGTGAGAGTCAGTGCCTGCAGAAGTGTACCCAAGTGAGAATCAGTGCCCTTAAAAGTGTACCCAAGTGAGAGTCAGTGCCTGAAGAAGTGATCCCAAGTGAGAGTCGGTGCCTGTGGAAGTTTACCCCATTCAGAGTCAGTGCCTGTGGAAGTTTACCCCATTCAGAGTCAGTGTCAGTGGAAGTGCACCCAAGTGAGGGTCAGTGCCTGTAGAAATGCAACCCAGTGAGAGTCAGTTCCTGTGAAAATCTACCCCAGTGAGAGTCAGTGCCTGTGGAAGTTTACCCCATTCAGAGTCAGTGCCTCTGGAAGTGTACCCCAGTGAGAGACAGTGCCTGTGGAAGTTTACCCCATTCAGAGTCAGTGCCTCTGGATGTTTACCCCATTCAGAGTCAGTGCCTGTGGAAGTTTACCCCTGTGAGAGTCAGTGCCTGTGGAAGTTTTCCCCATTCAGATTCAGTACCTGTAGAAGTTTACCCCATTCAGATTCAGTGCCTGTAGAATTGTACCCCAGTGAGATTCAGTGCCAGTGGAACTGGACCCGAGTGAGTGTCAGTGCCTGTGGAAGATTACCCCATTCAGAGTGAATGCCTGTGGAAGAGTACTCCAGTGGGAGTCAGTGCCTGTGGAAGTATCCCCCATTCAGAGACAGTGCGTGTGGAAGTGTACCCCAGTGAGAGACAGTGCGTGTGGAAGTGCACCCCAGTCAGATTCAGTGCCAGTCGAAGTGTACCCCACTGAGAGTCATTGCCTGTGGAACTGTAACCAATTCAGAGTCAGTGCCTGTGGAAGTTTACCCCATTCAGATTCAGTGCCTGTGGAAGTGTACCCCATTCAGAGTCAGTGCCTGTGGAACTTTACCCCATTCAGAGTCAGTGCCTGTGGATGTGTACCCCAGTGAGAGTTAGTTCCTGTGGAAGTTTACCCCATTCAGAGTCAGTGCCTGTGGAAGTGTACCCCAGTGAGAGTCAGTGCCTGTGGATGTTTACCCCATTCAGATTCAGTGCCTGTGGAAGTGTACCCAAGTGAGAGTCATTGCCTGTGGAAGTGCACCACAGTGAGAGTTAGTGCCTGTGGATGTTTACCCCATTCAGATTTAGTGCCTGTAGAAGTGTACCCCAGTGAGATTCAGTGTCAGTGGAAGTGTAACCCAGTGAGATTCAGTGGCTGGGGTGTGGCTCTCCATTAGGAGTCACTGCCAATAGAAGTGTGCCACACTCAGAGTAAGTGCATGTGGAAAAGTAACCCAGTGAGAGTCAGTGCCTGTGAAAATGTACCCCAGTGAGAATCAGTGCCTGTAGAAGCGTACCCAAGTGAGAGTCAGTGCCTGTAGAAGTGTACCCAAGTGAGAGTCAGTGCCTGTGGAAATGTACCCCAGTGAGAGTCAGTGTCTGCAGAAGTTTACCCAAGTGAGAGTCAGTGCCTGTGGAAATGTAACCCAGTGAGAGTCAGTGCCTGTCGAAGTGTACCCAAGTGAGAGACAGTGCCTGTGGAAGTTTACCCCATTCAGAGTCAGTGCCTGAGGAAGTGTACCCCAGTGACAGTCAGTGCCTGTGGAAGTTTATCCCATTCAGAGTCAGTGCCTGTGGAAGTTTACCCCAGTGAGTGTCAGTGCCTGTGGAAATGTACCCCAGTGAGAGTCAGTGTCTGTGGAGGTGTACCCCAGTGACAGTCAGTGCCTGTGGAAGTTTACCCCATTCAGAGTCAGTGCCTGTGGAAGTGCACCCAAGTGAGGGTCAGTGCCTGTGGAAGTTTACCCCATTCAGAGTCAGTGCCTGTGGAAGTGTACCCCAGTGAGAGTCAGTGCCTGTGGAAGTTTATCCCATTCAGAGTCAGTGCCTGTAGATGTTTACCCCAGTGAGAGTCAGTGCCTGTGGATGTTTACCCCATTCAGCTTCAGTACCTGTAGATGTTAACCCCATTCTGATTCAGTGCCTGTAGAAGTGTACCCCAGTGAGATTCACTGGCTGGGGAGCGGCTCTCCATTAGGAGTCACTGCCTATAGAAGTGTATCCCATTCAGAGTCAGTGCATGTGGAAAGGTACACCAGTGAGAGTCAGTGCCTGCAGAAGTGTACCCAAGTGAGAGTCAGTGCCTGTAGAAGTGTACCCAAGTGAGAGTCAGTGCCAATGGAAATGTACCCCAGTGAAAGTCTGTGCCTGTTGAAATGCACCCCAGTGAGAGTTAGTGCCTGTGGAAATGTACCCCAGTGAGAGTCAGTGTCTGTGGAGGTGTACCCCAGTGACAGTCAGTGCCTGTGGAAGTTTACCCCATTCAGAGACAGTGCCTGTGGAAGTGCACCCAAGTGAGGGTCAGTGCCTGTGGAAGTTTACCCCATTCAGAGTCAGTGCCTGTGGAAGTGTACCCCAGTGAGAGTCAGTGCCTGTGGAAGTGTACCCCAGTGAGAGTCATTGCCTCTGGAAGTTTACCCCATTCAAAGTCAGTACCTGTGGATGTTTACGCCATTCAGATTCAGTGCCTGTTGAAGTGCACCCCAGTGAGAGGCAGTGCCTGTGGAAGTTTACCCAAGTGAGAGTCAATGCCTGTAGAAGTGTACCCCCGTTCGAGTCAGTGCCTAGGGAACGGTATCCAAGTGACAGCTAGAGCCTGTGGGACTGCACCCCAGTGAGAGACAGTGCCTGTGGAAGTGCACCCCAGTCAGAGTCAGTGCCTGTTGAAGTGTACCCCACTGAGAGTTATTGCCTGTGGAACTGTAACCAATTCAGAGTCAGTGCCTGTGGAAGTTTACACATTCAGAGTCAGTGCCTGGGGAAGTTTACCCCATTCAGATTCAGTGCCTGTGGAAGTGTAGCCCAGTGAGAGTAAGTACCTGTGGAAGTTTACCCCATTCGGAATCAGTGCCAGTGGAAGTGTACCCCAGTGAGAGTCAATGCCTGTGGAAGTTGACCCCATTCAGTGTCATTGCCTGTGGAAGTGCATCCCAGTGAGGGTCAGTGCCTGTGGAAGTTTACCCCATTCTGAGTCAGTGCCTGTGGCAGTGACCCCAGTGAGATTCAGTGCCTGTGGAAGGGTACCCCATTCAGATTCAGTGCCTGTGGAATTGTACCCCAGTGAGCGTCATTGCCTCCAGAAGATTACGCCATTCAGAATCAGTGCCTGTGGAAGTTTACCCCATTCAGATTCAGTGCCTGTGGAAGTGTCCCCCATTGAAAGTCATTGCCTCTGGAAGATTACGCCATTCAGAATCAGTGCCTGTGGAAGTGTACCCCAGTGAGAGTCAGTGCCTGTGGAAGTGTACCCCAGTGAGAGTCAGTGGCTGAAGAAGTTTACCCCATTCAGATTCAGTAAGTGTAGAAGTTTACCCCATTCATATTCAGTGCCTGTAGACGATTACCCCATTCAGAGTCAGTGCCTGTGGAAGTTTACCCCATTCAGAGTCAGTGCCTGTGGAAGTGTACCCCAGTGAGAGTCAGTGCCTGTGGAAGTTTACCCTGTCAGAGTCAGTGCCTGTCGAAGTGTACCCCACTGAGAGTCATTGCCTGTGGAACTGTAACAATTCAGAGTCAGTGCCTGTGGAACTTTACCCCATTCAGATTCAGTGCCTGTGGAAGTGTACCCCAGTGAGAGTAAATGCCTGTGCAAGTTTACCCAATTCAGAATCAGTGCCTGTGGAAGTGTACTGCTGTGAGAGTCAGTGCCTGTGGAAGTTTACCCCATTCAGATTCAGTGCCTGTGGAAGGGTACCCCAGTGAGACTCAGTGCCTGTGGAAGTTTACGCCATTCAGATTCAGTGCCTGTGGAAGTGTACTCCTGTGAGAGTCAATGCCTGTGGATGTTTACCACATTCAGAGTCAGTGCCTGTGGAAATGCACCCCTTTGAGAGTCAGTGCATGTAGAAGTGTACCCCAGTGAGATTCAGTGGCTGGGAAGTGGCTCACCATTAGGAGTCACTGCCTATGGAAGTGTACCCCACTCAGAGTCAGTGCATGTGGAAATGTACCCCAGTGAGAGTCTTTGCCTGTGGAAATGCACCCCAGTGAGAGTCAGTGCCTGTGAAAATGTACCCCAGTGAGAGTCAGTGCCTCTGGAAGTGCACCCCAGTGAGAGTCAGTGCCTGTGGAAGTTTACCCCATTCAGCGTCAGTGCCTCTGGAAGTGTACCCCAGTGAGAGTCAGTGCCTGTGGAAGTGCACCCAAGTGAGGGTCAATGCCTGTGGAAGTGTACCCCATTCAGAGTCAGTGGCTGTGTAAGTGTCCCCCTGTGAGAGTCAGTGCCTGTGGGAGTGTACCCCAGTTGGAGTCATTGCCTCTGGAAGATTTCCCCATTCAGAGTCAGTACCTGTGGATGTTTACCCCATTCATAGTCAGTGCCTGTGGAAGTTTACCCCATTCAGTTTCAGTGCCTGTGGAAGTGCACCCCAGTGAGAGTCAGTGCCTGTGGAAGTTTACCCTATTCAGAGTCAGTGCCTGTGTAAGTGTACCCCAGTGAGATTCAGTGCCTGTGGAAGTTTACCCCATTCAGATTCAGAGCCTGTAGAAGTTAACCCCATTCAGAGTCAGTGCCTGTGGAAGTTTACCCCATTCAGAGTCAGTGCCTGTGGAAGTGTACCCCAGTGAGAGTCAGTGCCTTTGGAAGTTTTCCCCATTCCGAGTCAGTGCCTGTGTAAGTGTACCCCAGTGAGAGTCAGTGCCTGTGGAAGTGTACCCCAGTGAGAGTCAGTGCCTGTGGAAGTTTACCCCATTCAGATTCAGTGCCTGTGATAGTGTACCCCAGTGAGAGTCAGTCCCTGTGGAAGTTTACCCCATTCAGAGTCAGTGCCTGTGGAAGTGTGCCCCAGTGAGAGTCAGTGCCTGTGGAAGTTTACCCCATTCAGAGTCAGTGCCTGTGGAAGTGCACCCAAGTGAGGGTCAGTGCCTGTGGAACAAAAACAAGTAATGCTGGAATCACTCAGCAGGTCTGGCAGCATCTGTGGAAAGAGAAGCAGAGTTAACGTTTCGGGTCAGTGACCCTTCTTCGGAACTGACAAATATTAGAAAAGTCACAGATTATTAACAAGTGAGGTGGGGGTGGGGCAAGAGATAACAAAGGAGCACGTGCAGATTGGACCAGGCCACTTAGCTGACCAAAAGTTCACGGAGAAAAGGCAAACAAGCTTTTAATGGTGTGTTGAAAGTCAAAGCAATATTGTTTGCCTTTTCTCCGTGACCTTTTGGTCTGCTATGTGGCCTGGTCCAATCTGCACCTTCTCCTTTGTTATCTCTTGCCCCACCCCCACCTCACTTGTTTATAATCTGTGACTTTTCTAATATTTGTCAGTTCCAAAGAAGGGTCACTGACCCGAAACGTTAACTCTGCTTCTCTTTCCACAGATGCTGCCAGACCTGCTGAGTGATTCCAGCATTTCTTGTTTTTGTTTCAGATTTCCAGCATCCGCAGTATTTTGCTTTAGTTCAGTGCCTGTGGAAGTTTACCCCATTCAGAGTCAGTGCCTGTGGAAGTGTCCCCCAGTGGGAGTCAGTGCCTGTGGAAGTTTACCCCATTCAGAGTCAGTGCCTGTGGAAGTGTCCCCCAGTGGGAGTCTGTGCCTGTGGAAGTGTACCCCAGTGAGAGTCATTGCCTCTGGAAGTTTACCCCATTCAGAGTCAGTACCTGTGGATGTTTACGCCATTCAGATTCAGTGCCTGTGGAAGTGTACCCCACTGAGAGTCAGTGCCTGTGGAATTTTACCCCTTTCAGAGTCAGTGCCTGTGGAAGTGTCCCCCAGTGTGAGTCAGTGCCTGTGGAAGTTTACCCCATGCAGATTCAGTACCTGTAGAAGTTTACCCCATTCAGATTCAGTGTCTGTAGAAGATTACCCCTTTCAGATTCACTGCCTGTGGACGTTTACCCCATTCAGTGTCAGTACCTGTGGAAGTGTACCCCAGTGAGTGTCAGTGCCTGTGGAAGTTTACCCCAGTGAGAGTCAGTGCCTGTGGAAGTTTAACCCATTCAGAGTCAGTGCCTGTGGAACTGTACCCCAGTGAGAGTCATTGCCTGTGGAAGTGCACTCCAGTGAGAGACAGTGCCTGTGGAAGTTTACCCCATTCAGAGTCAGTGCCTGTGGAACTTTACCCCATTAAGATTCAGTACCTGTAGAAGTTTACACCATTCAGATTCAGTACCTGTAGAAGTTTACACCATTCAGATTCAGTACCTGTAGAAGTTTAGCCCATTCAGATTCAGTGCCTGTGGAAATGTACCCCATTCAGATTCAGAGCCAGTAGAATTTAACCCCATTCACAGTCAGTGCCTGTGGAAGTTTACCCCATTCAGAGTTAGTGCCTGTGGAAGTGTACCCCAGTGAGAGTCAGTGCCTTTGGACGTTTACCCCACTCAGAGTCACTGCCTGTGTAAGTGTACCCCAGTGAGAGTCAGTGCCTGTGGAAGTGTACCCCAGTGAGAGTCAGTGTCTGTGGGTGTTTAACCCATTCAGAGACAGTGCCTGTGGAAGTGTAGCCCAGTGAGAGTCAGTGCCTGTGGAAGTTTACCCCATTCAGAGTCAGTGCCTGTGTGTGAGAATAAGAAATACTGAAATGTTGTTTCTACAGCTTGTGGAAAGTTACCAAGAAGTCATTTGTGCACAACATAATGAAATCACTGACAAAGAGAACTGATAAGGGTCTGTAAGTGGAGACCTTAAGACAGTACATCACTGACAAAGAGAGTTGATAAGGGTATGTAAGTACAGACCTTGGGACAGTACACCACTTAAAAATTGTGCTTAGGCAGATAAAAGAGAAACAGCAAGAGTTAGAACAAAGGATGTAGTGAATAAGAAACTGCCCCACTAAGATAAAGGCTGACAGCTGCAAGTTAAAACACATAATGGAGAGCCAAATAAGGTAAAACAAAAACAAGAGTTAGGGGCTGGAAAGTTAGAGTAGGGGGAGAAGTAAACAGAGGAGGAGACTGTAGCAACCATAGGATAGGTTAGTGTTATAATACGTTATAACCAATAATGTAAAATAAAGGCGTGGACAAATGGATTTGTATTGTATAAACATGAACTGAATATGTTGATGGGTGTGCCTGCTTGTAGGACACCCGATCTTGCAAGAACGTTAAATAAACTTACTTCTTCAGAGTTTGACTTGGTGTAAATTATTATTAAGTGGGCTACGTTTCTCACAATTGGGGGCTCGTCCGGGATCTCTTCATCATTGCTGGGACCGCGGCCGACGACAGACGAGAAGATGCGTCCTGTTAATTTAAAAACGGTCTAGTTTCTCTCGTTGGTAGCGGACCCGAGTAATTGACTGAAAACGATCCTAGGGAAGTCACTCTGAACGAGTATTTAGTGCGGCAGGTGCACACGTGAAGTCAGGCAACTCCGTGCACGGACCAAGGTAAGAAAAACAACTTTTAAGTATTATCTTGGTGACTTATGGTTAACTGTAGGATAAGACCTTCTAAGTACTAAAAGTCCTTGAGGAGTGAATTTTACAGTCCTGCAGTATAAGACCCTTCAGCTAGGAGGTGAGTACTGTATGGTATAAGACTCTTCAGTTAGGAGGTGAATACCGTAAGGTATCAGACCCTTCAGCTAGGAGGTGAATACCGTAGGGTACAAGACCCTTCAGTTAGGAGGTGAATACTGTGGGGCAGTATAAGACCCTTCAGCTAGGAGGTGAGTACTGTATGGTATAAGACCCTTCAGTTAGGAGGTGAATACCGTAAGGTATAAGACCCTTCAGCTAGGAGGTGAATACCATAGGGTACAAGACCCTTCAGTTAGGAGGTGAATACTGTGGGGCAGTATAAGACCCTTCAGCTAGGAGGTGAGTACCGTAGGGTACAAGACCCTTCAGTTAGGAGGTGAATACTGTGGGGCAGTATAAGACCCTTCAGCTAGGAGGTGAGTACCGTAGGGTATAAGACCCTTCAGTTAGGAGGTGAATACTGTAAGGTATAAGACCCTTCAGCTAGGAGGTGAATACCGTAGGGTACAAGACCCTTCAGTTAGGAGGTGAATACTGTGGGGCAGTATAAGACCCTTCAGCTAGGAGGTGAGTACTGTATGGTATAAGACCCTTTAGTTAGGAGGTGAATACCATAAGGTATAAGACCCTTCAGCTAGGAGGTGAATACCGTAAGGTACAAGACCCTTCAGCTAGGAGGTGAATACCGTAGGGTACAAGACCCTTCAGTTAACCATGGGAAATAAATCGTCTAAAAAGGAAGACGATGGGAGACAAGGAAAGTCTGCCGGCAACATCCCTCCAGAAAGTCCATTGGGACGGATGTTGGAGTTTTGGGATTTAGAGTCAAAAACCAAGGAGAAAAAGACCCAAATATGATTTAAGGACAGCAAGAAGGACCACCCCTTAACCCGACGATAACGACGACGATAGAGACAGAGAGTCTCCTGAGACAATGATGCCCTTGAGTGAGGTACCAATAGGAAATAATGAAATTGGATTTGTTAGTGCACCATTAACGTCAGGAGAGGTAAGAGTGTTTAAAAAGGAAATGAAAGTCCTCGTAGAAGACCCCTGAAAATTTGGGAAAGTGAAAACCCTCCCGGGGTCGGGGGAAACGAACCAGCTGAACAAAAATACCCTAATCAAGACCCGCAGTGGCAGAACAATAATATCGGCCATAGGGGCCAGATGAAAGACCTTAGAAATCTGATAGTAAAAGGCATTGTTGTAAACAAGTAGTTGAAGCCCCTGCAAAACCTATGCCTTTACAGAGTTACCGCAGGCCCCTCTTATGGCACAAGCAGGCGACATATTGAGTGCGACCCCTCTGGGTGTTGAGGGCTGTTTCTAGACAAATAGAGACCATTAAAGGCACCTAGGTGGGATCAAGGGATTGATTTTTAAAAATGTTTTGAAGAATCAAAAGGGGGGACTGTGAGAACAGAATTTAGATTTTAGAATTTTTAAGAACAGAATTACATGGGAACATTTAAGATGAAACAATTAATCAGTCATGTATTGCTAACAAGCTAGCTGACTTCATAACTTCAGGGCTGCAGAGGCAACTTGGCCTTGCAGCTGGTACAGCGAGAGAGAGAGAGAGAGAGAGAGAGACATTATACTTCAACAGCACTCTTCTTCTCACCCAGACATGACAAAGTTGGAATGAAAAACATACCGACCAGGCTAATACACGCCCCCTTGTTAGAGGGTGGCTCAGCCTACCCTTCTGATTCAGCAGTTGCTGAGTTTTTTTATATTTGCTTTTAGGCATGGTACAATGCTTAATGGGAAATATAGCAAAGTTAGGAATAGTAGCTTTGCTGAGCTTTGATTTTAAGTGGCAGAAACCACAATGAAATAGTTAAAAGGGATGGCCAGAGTGTGTGCAAGCTGTGGCAGCCACAGCACTTCAGACCAAGGACGTCATTTTACCTCGAAGCTATTACAAGAAATAGTTAGGGGATTGGGAATCCAATGGGACTTCCATACCCCTTGGTACCCTCCCTCTTCGGGGCGGGTGGAAAGAATGAATCAGACCTTAAAGAAACACCTGTCCAAACTGATACTTGAAACAAGGTTACCCTGGACAAAATGTTTACCTATAGCGATACTCAGAATTCGGACAGCCCCTAGAAAAGATGTGGGACTGTCCCCCTATGAAATGCTATTCGAATTACCTTATATGGGAAAAAGGGGCGAGATGCCAACCTTAGAAACTAAAGATTCGTTTCTAAAGAACTATATACTGCCGTTGTCTTCCTCATTGTCATTCCTCAGGAAGCAAGGCCTGTTAACACAGACACCACCTCTCGAATTTGCAGTGCACAAGATCCAACCAGGAGATTGGGTTCTGGTGAAATTGTGGAAAGAGACTAAACTACAACTGAACTGGGAAAGACCATACCAGACTCTCCTAACCACTGAAACAGCCATAAGAACGGCAGAAAGAGGTTGGACCCACTACACAAGAATCAAGGGGCCGGTACAAACCCCGGCCGAGGAAGGAACTTGGACAACCGAATTAACAGAAGAACCATTGAAAATAAAGCTAAAAAGACTTTGAGTAACGAACTTTTTTTTTAATATAACGGCGCGAGCGCGGAAATACTGCCTGTAATATTGTGTGCCTTCTCTCTTTCTTTTCAAAAGTAGCCAGGAAATAAAATGGGTTGGATGTTTTTGTATTACCCACTTCCAATTAGACAACAAGGTGTTTGGAGTAACAGTTAGAGAAGGGAAAAAGAAAGGTGAATTAAAATGTTGTTTTCAGGTAACAATAGATAAGACTGGTAAACCATCTAACAAACTAAAAGGGACCTCTCATAACGATCCTAACATAGTAAAAATAATAGAGGTAAAGGACCTGAGAAAGACAATTGAGATAGAAACCGGTTACGGGGACACAAATGCCTGGGTAGAATGGATAAAATTACCTGTAAAAAGTTTGAACAAAAACAATTGCTATGCTTGTGCATCTGGTAGACCGATAGCTCAAGTAGTACCTTTCCCGCTGGGGTGGGAGCATGACCGAAAGGGCATGGAATGCATGTTAGCCCTATATCAGGATAAGACGGCTTGGGGTATTCAAACTTGCATATCCTTGTCAATAATGTTCCCTCCCCTAGAGAAAGAAGATTCAAGGACTCCCCCTTCATTTTTAGCCACCGGTGTGAATCACACATCATGCGTAAGTCGACACGGTGCGGAGCTAACCAGAAATATGGGAGAGTTGAAGTCATGCATAGAGACTGAGGACGTAACTGGAAGAGTCAGGGGAGGGAACTACTCATCATTGAATGTTCCCAGAGCGGATTTATGGTGGTATTGCGGAGGAAAAATCCTGAGACAGACCTTACCCTCCCAGTGGAAGGGGACGTGCGCAATTGTTCAATTGGCAATACCATTCACCTTGGCATTTGAGAAACAAAAGATAATAACGAGGGAAAGGGGTAAAAGGGAAGCGATAGCGAACTCTTTTGATGACCAGGTGTACTTGGATTCCATAGGAGTCCCAAGAGGGGTACCTGATGAATTCAAGGCCCGAAACCAAATAACCGCCGGTTTCGAGTCTTTGTTTTGGTGGGTCACTATTAACAAAAATGTAGATTGGATAAATTATATTTATTACAACCAACAAAGATTTATAAATTATACTAGAGATGCGGTAAAAGGTATAGCTGAACAATTAGATGCCACTAGTAGAATGGCTTGGGAAAATCGACTGGCTCTAGATATGATCTTAGCAGAAAAAGGAGGTGTGTGTATAATGTTAGGAGGGAAATGTTGCACATTTATCCCAAATAACACAGCACCCGATGGTTCAATCACCCGAGCACTGCAAGGGTTAACAACTTTAGCAGAAGAGATGGCTGAAAATTCAGGAGCAGACACTTCCCTGACGGGGTGGCTTGAATCCTGGTTTGGAAAATGGAAAGGCATGATAATCTCGGTTTTTACCTCCCTGATCATGGTTGTCGGAATACTAATAGCCATCGGGTGTTGTATTATTCCTTGTGTAAGAGGGCTGACACAGCGATTGATTGAGACAGCTTTGACGAAGCAGATGTCACTACAAAGAGGCCAGGAAGAGAGTATGTACCTGTTAGGTAATGACAAAGTGGATAGTATCAACGGAGATACAGACATTGAAAAGGCGGCTGAAATAATGCTCAGAGAATTTGAGAGGACATATGAGAACCCTCCGCAGTATGTAGAAAACAACAAGGATTAAGTAAAAGAAAAGGGGGAATTGTGAGAAAAAGAAATACTGAAATGTTGTTTCTACAGCTTGTGGAAAGTTACCAAGAAGTCATTTGTGCACAATATAATGAAATCACTGAAAAAGAGAACTGATAAGGATATGTCAGGGGAGACCTTAAGACAGTACATCACTGACAAAGAGAACTGATAAGGGTATGTAAGTGGAGACCTTAAGACAGTACATCACTGACAAAGAGAACTGATAAGGGTATGTAAGTGGAGACCTTAAGACAGTACATCACTGACAAAGAGAACTGATAAGGGTATGTAAGTGGAGAACTTAAGACAGTACATCACTGACAAAGAGAACTGATAAGGGTATGTAAGTGGAGACCTTAAGACAGTACATCACTGACAAAGAGAACTGATAAGGGTATGTAAGTGGAGACCTTAAGACAGTACATCACTGACAAAGAGAATTGATAAGGGTCTGTAAGTGGAGACCTTAAGACAGTACATCACTGACAAAGTGAATTGATAAGGGTATGTAAGTGCAGACCTTGGGACAGTACATCACTTAAAAATTGTGCTTAGGCAGATAAAAGAGAAACAGCAAGAGTTAGAACAAAGGATGTAGTGAATAAGAAACTGCCCCACTAAGATAAAGGCTGACAGCTGCAAGTTAAAACACATAATGGAGAGCCAAATAAGGTAAAACAAAAACAAGAGTTAGGGGCTAGAAAGTTAGAGTAGGGGGAGAAGTAAACAGAGGAGGAGACTGTAGCAACCATAGGATAGGTTAGTGTCATAATACGTTATAACCAATAATGTAAAATAAAGGCGTGGACAAATGGATTTGTATTGTATAAACATGAACTGAATATGTTGATGGGTGTGCCTGCTTGTAGGACACCCGATCTTGCAAGAACGTTAAATAAACTTACTTCTTCAGAGTTTGACTTGGTGTAAATTATTATCAAGTGGGCTACGTTTCTCACATCCCCTGAGTCGGTGAGACAAAGACAGGGGGCGGTATACTCATCCCCTAAATTTGTGATACCGAGAGAAGGGGCGGTCTACTCATCCCCTGAGTCTGTTACACAGAGACAGGTTGGCGGTCTACTCATTCACTGAGTCTGTGATACAGAGACAGGGGGCGGTCTACTCATCCCCCGAGTGCGTGATACAGAGAAAGTGGACAGTCTACTCATACCCTGAGTCTGAGATGCAGAGACAAGGGGGAGTTTACCCATCCCCTGAGTTTGTGATACAGAGACAGGGGTTGGTCTACTCATCTACTGAGTCTGTGATACAGAGACAGGGGGCGGTCTACTCATCTCCTGAGTCTGTGATACAGAGACAGGGGGCGGTCTACTCATCCCCTGAGTCTGTGATACAGAGACAGGGGGCGGTCTAATCATCCCCTGAGTCTGTGATACAGAGACAGGGGTTGGTCTACTCATCTCCTGAGTCTGTGAAACAGAGACAGGGGGCGGTCTACTCATCTCCTGAGTCTGTGATACAGAAACAGGGGGCAGTCTACTCATCTCCTGAGTCTGTGATACAGAGACAGGGGGCAGTCTACTCATCTCCTGAGTCTGTGATACAGAGACAGGGGGCAGTCTACTCATCTCCTGAGTCTGTGATACAGAGACAGGGGGCGGTCTACTCATCCCCTGAGTTTGTGATACAGAGACAGGGAGCGGTCTACTCATCCCCTGAGTCTGTGAAACAGAGACGGGGGCGGTCTACTCATCCCCTGAGTCTGTGATACAGAGTCAGGGGGCGGTCTACTCATCCCCTGAGTTTGTGATACAGAGACAGGGAGCGGTCTACTCATCCCCTGAGTCTGTGAAACAGAGACAGGGGGCGGTCTACTCATCCCCTGAGTCTGTGATACAGAGACAGGGGGCCGTCTACTCATCCCCTGAGTCTGTGATACAGAGACAGGGGGCGGTCTACTCATCCCCTGAGTTTGTGATACAGAGACAGGGAGCGGTCTACTCATCCCCTGAGTCTGTGAAACAGAGACAGGGGGCGGTCTACTCATCCCCTGAGTTTGTGATACAGAGACAGGGAGCGGTCTACTCATCCCCCGAGTCTGTGAAACAGAGACAGGGGGCGGTCTACTCATCCCCTGAGTCTGCGATACAGAGACAGGGGGCGGTCTACTCATCCCCTGAGTCTGTGAAACAGAGACAGGGGGCGGTCTACTCATCCCCTGAGTCTGTGATACAGAGACAGGGGGCAGTCTACTCATCTCCTGAGTCTGTGATACAGAGACAGGGGGCGGTCTACACATCCCCTGAGTTTGTGATACAGAGACAGGGAGCGGTCGACTCATCCCCTGAGTCTGTGAAACAGAGACAGGGGGCGGTCTACTCATCCCCTGAGTCTGTGATACAGAGACAGGGGGCGGTCTACTCATCCCCTGAGTTTGTGATACAGAGACAGGGAGCGGTCTACTCATCCCCTGAGTCTGTGAAACAGAGACAGGGGGCGAACTACTCATCCCCTGAGTCTGTGATACAGAGACAGGGGGCGGTCTACTCATCCCCTGAGTTTGTGATACAGAGAAAGGGGGCGGTCTACTCATCCCCTGAGTTTGTGATACAGAGACAGGGAGCGGTCTACTCATCCCCTGAGTCTGTGAAACAGAGACTGGGGGCGGTCTACTCATCCCCTGAGTCTGTGATACAGAGACAGGGGGCGGTCTACTCATCCCCTGAGTTTGTGATACAGAGACAGGGAGCGGTCTACTCATCCCCTGAGTCTGTGAAACAGAGACAGGGGGCGGTCTACTCATCCCCTGAGTCTGTGATACAGAGACAGGGGGCCGTCTACTCATCCCCTGAGTCTGTGATACAGAGACAGGGGGCGGTCTACTCATCCCCTGAGTTTGTGATACAGAGACAGGGAGCGGTCTACTCATCCCCTGAGTCTGTGAAACAGAGACAGGGGGCGGTCTACTCATCCCCTGAGTTTGTGATACAGAGACAGGGAGCGGTCTACTCATCCCCCGAGTCTGTGAAACAGAGACAGGGGGCGGTCTACTCATCCCCTGAGTCTGTGATACAGAGACAGGGGGCGGTCTACTCATCCCCTGAGTCTGTGAAACAGAGACAGGGGGCGGTCTACTCATCCCCTGAGTCTGTGATACAGAGACAGGGGGCGAACTACTCATCCCCTGAGTCTGTGATACAGAGACAGGGGGCCGTCTACTCATCCCCTGAGTCTGTGATACAGAGACAGGGGGCGGTCTACTCATCCCCTGAGTTTGTGATACAGAGACAGGGAGCGGTCTACTCATCCCCTGAGTCTGTGAAACAGAGACAGGGGGCGGTCTACTCATCCCCTGAGTTTGTGATACAGAGACAGGGAGCGGTCTACTCATCCCCCGAGTCTGTGAAACAGAGACAGGGGGCGGTCTACTCATCCCCTGAGTCTGTGATACAGAGACAGGGGGCGGTCTACTCATCCCCTGAGTCTGTGAAACAGAGACAGGGGGCGGTCTACTCATCCCCTGAGTCTGTGATACAGAGACAGGGGGCAGTCTACTCATCTCCTGAGTCTGTGATACAGAGACAGGGGGCGGTCTACACATCCCCTGATTCTGTGAGACAGAGACAGGGGGCTGTCTACTTATCCCCTGAGGCGGTGAGACAAAGACAGGGGGCGTATTACTCATCCCCTAAATTTGTGATACCGAGACAAGGGGCGGTCTGCTCATGCCCTAAATTTGTGAAACCGAGACAGGGGGCGGTCTACTCATTCACTGAGTCTGTGAGACAGAGACAGGGAGCGGTCTACTCATCCCCTGAGTCTGTGAAACAGAGACAGGGGGCGGTCTACTCATCCCCTGAGTCTGTGATACAGAGACAGGGGGCGGTCCACTCATCCCCTGAGTCTATGATACAGAGACAGGGGGCGGTCTACTAATCCCCTGAGTCTGTGATACAGAGAAAGTGAGCGGTCTACTCATCCCCTGAGTCTGTGATACAGAGACAGGGGGCGGTCTACTCATCCCCTGAGTCTGTGATACAGAGACAGGGGGCGGTCTACTCATCCCCTGAGTCCGTGATACAGAGACAGGGGGCGGTCTACTCATCCCCTGAGTTTGTGATACAGAGACAGGGAGCGGTCTACTCATCCCCTGAGTCGGTGATACAGAGATAGGGGGCGGTCTACTCATCCCCTGAGTCCGTGATACAGAGATAGGGGGCGGTCTACTCATCCCCTGAGTTTGTGATACAGAGAAAGGGGGCGGTCTACTCATCCCCTGAGTCCGTGATACAGAGATAGGGGGCGGTCTACTCATCCCCTCAGTTTGTGATACAGAGAAAGGGGGCGGTCTACTCATCCCCTGAGTCGGTGATACAGAGACAGGGGGCGGTCTACTCATCCCCTGAGTCCGTGATACAGAGACAGGGGGCGGTTAAATCATCCCCTGAGTTTGTGATACAGAGACAGGGGGCGGTTTCCTCATCCCCTAAATTTGTGATACCGAGACAAGGGGCGGTCTACTCATGCCCTAAATTTGTGAAAGCGAGACAGGGGGCAGTCTCCTCTTTCCCTAAATTTGTGATACAGAGACAGGGGGCAGTCTACTCATCCCCAGAGTTTGTGACACAGAGACAGGGAGCGGTCTACTCATCCCCTGAGTCTGTGATACAAAGACAGGGGGCGGTTTACTCATTGCCTGAGTCTGTGAAACAGAGACAGGGGGCGGTCTACTCATCCCCTGAGTCCATGATGCAGAGACAGGGGGCGGTCTACTCATCCCCTGAGTTTGTGATACAGAGACAGGGAGCGGTTTACTCATCCCCTGAGTCTGTGATACAAAGACAGGGGGCAGTCTACTCATCCCCTGAGTCTGTGACACAGAGACAGGGGCCAGTCTACTCACCCACTGAGTCTGTCATGCAGAGACAGGGGGCGGTCTACTCATCCACTGAGTCTGTGATACAAAGACAGGAGGCTATCTAATCATCCCCTGAGTCTGTGAGACAGAGACAGGGGGCGGTTAACTCATCCCCTGAGCCTGTGATACAGAGACAGTGGGCGGTCTACTCATCACCTGAGTCGCTGATACAGAGACAGGGGGCGGTCTACTCATCCACTGAGTCTGTGATACAGAGACAGGGGGCGGTCTACTCATCCCCCGAGTGCGTGACACAGAGAAAGTAGGCGGTCCAATCATCCACTGAATCTGAGATACAGAGACAGGGGACAATCCAATCATCCACTGAATCTGAGATAAAGAGACAGGGGACAGTCGAATCATCCCCCGAGTTTGTGATAAAGAGACAGGGGGCGGTCCACTCATCCCCCGAGTGCGTGATACAGAGAAAGGGGACAGTCTACTCATCCCCTGAGTCTGAGATACAGCGACAAGGGGCAGTTTACTGATCCCCTGGGTATGTGATACAGAGTTAGGGGGCGGTCTACTCATCCCCTGAGTCTGTGATGCAGAGACAGGGGGCCGTCTGCTCATCCACTGAGTGTGTGATACAAAGACAGGGGTTGGTCTACTCATCCCCTGAGTCTGTGATACAGAGACAGGGGGCGGTCGACTCATCCCCTGACTCTGTGATGCAGAGACAGGGGGCGGTCTACTCATCCCCTAAATTTGTGAAACTGAGACAGGGGGCAGTCTACTCAGCGCCAAAGTCCCTGAAATACAGACAGGGACCAGTCTACTCATCCCCCGGGTCCTTGAGACAGAGGATGATCTATTCAATCCTGAGTGTGTGAGAGAGAGACAGGAGGCGGTCTAATCATCCCCAGTCTGTTATACAGAGACAGGGCGCAATCTACTCATTCCCCGAGTGTGTGATAAAGAGACAGGGGGCGGTCTACTCATCCCCCGAGTGTGTGATGCAGAGAAATGGGGCAGTCTACTCATCCCCTGAGTCTGAGATACAGAGACAAGGGGTGGTCTACTCATCCCCTGAGTCTGTGATACAGAGACAGGGAGCGGTCTACTCATCCCCCGAGTGAGTGATACAGAGAAATTGGGCAGTCTACTCATCCCCTGGGTCTGTGATACAGACGAAGGGGGCGGTCTACTCATCCGCTGAGTCTGTGATACAGAGGCAGGGGGCCGTCTACTCATCCCCTGAATCAATGATGCAGAGACAGGGGGCGGTCTACTCATCCACTGAGTCTGTGATACAGAGACAGGGGGCGGTCTACTCATCCCCTGAGTATGTGATACAGAGACAGGGGGCGTTTTACTCATCCCCCGAGTGCGTGACACAGAGAAAGTGGGCGGTCCAATCATCCACTGAATCTGAGATACAGAGACAGGGGACAATCCAATCATCCACTGAATCTGAGATAAAGAGACAGGGGACAGTCGAATCATCCCCCGAGTGTGTGATAAAGAGACAGGGGGCGGTCCACTCATCCCCCGAGTGCGTGATACAGAGAAAGGGGACAGTCTACTCATCCCCTGAGTCTGAGATACAGCGACAAGGGGCAGTTTACTGATCCCCTGGGTATGTGATACAGAGTTAGGGGGCGGTCTACTCATCCCCTGAGTCTGTGATGCAGAGACAGGGGGCCGTCTGCTCATCCACTGAGTGTGTGATACAAAGACAGGGGTTGGTCTACTCATCCCCTGAGTCTGTGATACAGAGACAGGGGGCGGTCGACTCATCCCCTGAGTCTGTGATGCAGAGACAGGGGGGCGGACTACTCATCCCATGACTCTGTGATGCAGAGACAGGGGGCGGTCTACTCATCCCCTAAATTTGTGAAACTGAGACAGGGGGCAGTCTACTCAGCGCCAAAGTCCCTGAAATACAGACAGGGACCAGTCTACTCATCCCCCGGGTCCTTGAGACAGAGGATGATCTATTCAATCCTGAGTGTGTGAGAGAGAGACAGGAGGCGGTCTAATCATCCCCAGTCTGTTATACAGAGACAGGGCGCAATCTACTCATTCCCCGAGTGTGTGATAAAGAGACAGGGGGCGGTCTACTCATCCCCCGAGTGTGTGATGCAGAGAAATGGGGCAGTCTACTCATCCCCTGAGTCTGAGATACAGAGACAAGGGGCGGTCTACTCATCCGCTGAGTCTGTGATACAGAGACAGGGGGCCGTCTACTCATCCCCTGAATCAATGATGCAGAGACAGGGGGCGGTCTACTCATCCACTGAGTCTGTGATACAGAGACAGGGGGCGGTCTACTCATCCCCTGAGTATGTGATACAGAGACAGGGGGCGTTTTACTCATCCCCTGAGTCTGTGACACAGAGACAGGGGGCGCTCTAATCATCCCCTGAGTCTCTGATGGAGAGACAGGGGGCGGTCTACTCATCCCCTGAGTCTGTGATACAAAGACAGGGGGCTTTCTAATCATCCCCTGAGTCCGTGATACAGAGACAGGGGGCGGTGTAACCATCCCCCGAGTGTTTGAGAGGGGACAGGGGGCGGTCTACTCATAACCTGAGTCTGTGATACAGAGACAGGGGGCGCTCTAATCATCCCCTTATTCTGTGATGCCGAGACAGGGGGCTGTCTACTCATCACCGAATTCTGAGAGACAGAGAAAGGGAATGGTCTACTCAACCCCTAAGTCTGAGATGCAGAGACAGGGGACGCTCTACTCATTCCCTGAGTCTGAGATACAGAGAGTGGGGGCAATCCACTCATCCACTGAGTGTGTGATAAAGAGGCAGGGGGCGGTCTACTCATCCCCCGAGTGAGTGATACAGAGAAATGGTGCAGTCTACTCATCCGCTGAGTCTGTGATACCGAGACAGGGGGCGGTCTACTCATCCCCTGAGTCTGTGATACAGAGACAGGGGGCCGTCTACTCATCCCCTGAATCAATGATGCAGAGACAGGGGGCGGTCTACTCATCCCCTGAGTATGTGATGCAGAGACAGGAGACGGTCGACTCATCCACTGACTCTGAGAGACAGAGACAGGGGGCGGTCTACTCATCCACTGAGTCTTTGATACAGAGCCAGGGGGCGCTCTACTCATCCCCTGAGTCCATGATAGAGAGACAGGGGGCGGTCATCTCATCCCCTGAGTCGATAATAGAGAGACAGTGGGCTGTCTACTCATTCCCTGAGTCTGTGAGACAAAGACAGGGGGCTTTCTAATCATCCCCTGAGTCCGTGAAACAGAGACAGGAGGCGGTCAACTCATCCCCTGAGTCCTTGACACAGCGACAGGGGGCGCTCTACTCATCCCCTGAGTCCGTGATAGAGAGACAGGGGGCGCTCTACCCATCATCTGAGTCTATGATAAAGAGACAGGGGGCGCTCTACTCAATCCCTGAGTTTATGATAGTGAGACAGGGGGCGGTCGACTCATCCCCTGAGTCTGTGATACAAAGATAGGGGGCGGTCTACTCATCCCTTGAGTCAGTGATACAGAGACAGGAGGCTGTCTAATCATCCCCTGAGTCTGTGAGACAGAGACTGGAGGCTGTCGAATCATCCCCTGAGTATGTGATACAGAGACAGGGGGCCGTCTACTCATCCCCTGAGTATGTGATACAGAGAAATGGGGCAGTCTACTCATCCCCTGAGTATGTGATACAGAGACAGGGGGCCGTCTACTCATCCCCTGAGTATGTGATACAGAGAAATGGGGTGGTCTCCTCATCCCCTGAGTCTGTGATACATAGACAGGGGGCGGTCTCTTTATCCCGTGATTGTGTGATACAGAGACAGGGGGCGGTTAACTCATCCCCTGAGTCTGTGATACAAAGACAGGGGACGGTCTACTCATCCCCTGAGTCTGTGATACAGAGACTGGGGACGGTCTACTCATCCCATGACTCTGTGATACAGAGACAGGGGGCGGTCTACTCATTCCCTAAATTTGTGATTCAGAGAGAGGGGGTGGTCTCCTCATCCCCTCAGTTTGTGATACAGAGACAGGGGGCGGTCTACTCATCCCCCGGGTCTATGAGACCGAGACTGGGGGAGATCTATTCAATCCTGAGTGTGTGACAGGGAGACAGGGAGCCGTCCATTCATCCCCTGAGTCTGTGATACTGAGACAGAAGGCGGTCTACTCATTCCCTAAATTTGTGATACAGAGACAGGGAGCGGTCTACTCATCCCCTGAGTCTGTGATACAGAGACAGGGAGCGGTCTACTCATTCCCTAAATTTTTGATACAGAGACAGGGAACGGTCTACTCATTCCCTAAATTTGTGACACAGAGACAGGGAGCGGTCTTCGCATCCCCTGAGTCTGTGACACAGAGACAGGGGGCGGTCTACTCATCCCCTGAGTCTGTGATACAGAGACAGGGAGCGGTCTACTAATTCCCTAAATTTTTGATGCAGAGACAGGGAGCGGTCTACTCATTCCCTAAATATGTGATACAGAGAAAGGGGGCAGCCTACTCATCCCCTGTGTCTATGATACAGAGACAGGGGGCGGTCTACTCTTCCCTTGAGTCTGTGATACAGAGAAAGGGGGCAGCCTACTCATCCCCTGAGTCTGAGATATAGAGACAAGGGGCAGTTTACTCATCCCCTGTGTCTGTGATACAGAGACAGGGGGCGGTCTACTCTTCCCTTGAGTCTGTGATACAAAGACAGGAGGCTGTCTGCTCATCCCCTGAGTCTGTGATCGAGACAGGGGGCGGTCTACTCAATCACTCAGTCTGTGATACAGAGACAGGGGGCAGTCTACTCATCCCCTGAGTCTGAGATACAGAGAAAAGGGGCAGTTTACTCATCCCCCGGGTCTGTGATGCAGAGGAAGGGGTCGGTCAACTCATCCCCTGAGTCTGTGATACAGAGACAGGTGGGGGTCTACTCATCCCCTGAGTGTGTGATACAGAGACAGGGGGCGGTCTACTCATCCCGAGTCTGTGATCCAGAGACAGGGGGCGGTCTGCTCATCCACTCAGTCTGTGATACAGAGAAAAGGGGCAGTTTACTCATCCCCAGGGTCTGTGATACAGAGGAAGGGGGCGGTCCACTCATCCCCTGAGTCTGTGATACAGAGACAGGGGGCGGTCTACTCATTCCCTAAATTTGTGATTCAGAGAGAGGGGGTGGTCTCCTCATCCCCTCAGTTTGTGATACAGAGACAGGGGGCGGTCTACTCATCCCCCGGGTCTATGAGACCGAGACTGGGGGAGATCTATTCAATCCTGAGTGTGTGACAGGGAGACAGGGGGCCGTCCATTCATCCCCTGAGTCTGTGATACTGAGACAGGAGGCGGTCTACTCATTCCCTAAATTTGTGATACAGAGACAGGGAGCGGTCTACTCATCCCCTGAGTCTGTGATACAGAGACAGGGGGCTGTCTACTCATTCCCTAAATTTGTGATACAGAGACAGGGGGCGGTCTACTCATCCCCTGAGTCTGTGATACAGAGACAGGGAGCGGTCTACACATTCCCAAAATTTTTGATACAGAGACAGGGAGCGGTCTACTCATTCCCTAAATTTTTGATACAGAGACAGGGAGCGGTCTACTCATCCCCTGAGTCTGTGACACAGAGACAGGGGGCGGTCTACTCATCCCCTGAGTCTGTGATACAGAGACAGGGAGCGGTCTACACATTCCCAAAATTTTTGATACAGAGACAGGGAGCGGTCTACTCATTCCCTAAATTTGTAATTCAGAGACAGAGAGCGGTCTACTCATCCCCTGGGTCAGTGATACCGAGGAAGGGGGCGGTCTACTCATCCACTCAGTCTGTGATACAGAGACAGGGTCGGTCTACTCATCCCCTGAGTATGTGATACAGAGACAGGGGGCCGTCTACTCATCCCCTGAGCCTGTTTTGCAGAGACAGGGGGGGCTCTACTCATTCCCTGGGTCTGTGATACAGAGGAAGGGAGGCGGTCGACACATCCCCTGGGTCTGTGATGCAGAGACAGGGGGCCGTCTACTCATCCCCTGAGTATGTGATACAGAGACAGGGGGCCGTCTACTCATCCCCTGAGCCTGTTTTGCAGAGACAGGGGGGGCTCTACTCATTCCCTGAGTCTGTGATACGGAGACAAGGGGCAGTCTACTCATCCCCTGGGTCTGTGATACAGAGAAATGGGGCAGTCTACTCATCCCCTGGGTCTGTGATACAGAGGAAGGGAGGCGGTCGACGCATCCCCCGGGTCTGTGATACAGAGACAGGGGGCCGTCTACTCATCCCCTGAGTATGTGATACAGAGACAGGGGGCCGTCTACTCATCCCCTGAGTATGTGATACAGAGAAATGGGGCAGTCTACTCATCCCCTGAGTATGTGATACAGAGACAGGGGGCGGTGGAACCATCCCCCGAGTGAGCGAGACGGGGACAGGGGGCGGTCTACTCATACACTGAGTCTCTGATATAGAGACAGGGGGCGGTCTACGCATCCCCTAATTCTGAGATACAGAGAAAGGGGGCGGTCTACTCACCCCCTGAGTCCATGATAGAGAGACAGGGGGCGGTCTACTCATCCCCTGAGTCTGTGATACAGAGACAGGAGGCGGTTAACTCATCCCCTGAGTCTGTGATACAAAGACAGGGGACGGTCTACTCATCCCCTGAGTCTGTGATACAAAGACAGGGGGCGGTCTAATCATCCCCTGAGTCTGTGAAGCAGAGACAGGGGGCGGTTAACTCATCCCCTGAGTCTGTGAAACAAAGACAGGGGACGGTCTACTCATCCCCTGACTCTGTGATCCAGAGACAGGAGGCGGTCTAATCATCCCCTGAGTCTGTGAAGCAGAGACAGGGGGCGGTTAAATCATCCCCTGAGTCTGTGATACAAAGACAGGGGACGGTCTACTCATCCCCTGAGTCTGTGATACAGAGACAGGGGGCGGTTAAATCATCCCCTGAGTCTGTGATACAAAGACAGGGGACGGTCTACTCATCCCCTGAGTCTGTGATACAGAGACTGGGGGCGGACTACTCATCCCCTGACTCTGTGATCCAGAGACAGGAGGCGGTCTAATCATCCCCTGAGTCTGTGAAGCAGAGACAGGGGGCGGTTAAATCATCCCCTGAGTCTGTGATACAAAGACAGGGGACGGTCTACTCATCCCCTGAGTCTGTGATACAGAGACAGGGGGCGGTTAAATCATCCCCTGAGTCTGTGATACAAAGACAGGGGACGGTCTACTCATCCCCTGAGTCTGTGATACAGAGACTGGGGGCGGACTACTCATCCCATGACTCTGTGATACAGAGACAGGGGGCGGTCTACTCATCCGCCGGGTCTATGAGACCGAGACTGGGGGAGATCTATTCAATCCTGAGTGTGTGACATGGAGACAGGGGGCCGTCCATTCATCCCCTGAGTCTGTGATACTGAGACAGGAGGCGGTCTACTCATTCCCTAAATTTGTGATACAGAGACAGGGAGCGGTCTACTCATCCCCTGAGTCTGTGACACAGAGACAGGGGGCGGTCTACTCATTCCCTAAATTTGTGATACAGAGACAGGAGGCGGTCTACTCATTCCCTAAATTTGTGATACAGAGACAGGGAGCGGTCTTCTCATCCCCTGAGTCTGTGACACAGAGACAGGGGGCGGTCTACTCATTCCCTAAATTTTTGATGCAGAGACAGGGAGCGGTCTACTCATTCCCTACATTTGTGATACAGAGACAGGGGGCGGTCTACTCATCCCGAGTTTGTTATCCACAGACAGGGGGACGTCTACTCATTCCCTGAGTCTGTGATAGAGAGGAAGGGGACGGTCTACTCATCCCCTGTGTCTGTGATGCAGAGACAGGGGGCGGTCTACTCTTCCCCTGAGTCTGTGATACAGAAACAGGGGGCGGTCTACTCATCCCTTGAGTCTGTGATACAGAGACAGGGGGCGGTCTACTCATCCCCCGAGTGAGCGAGGCGGGGACAGGGGGCAGTCTACTCATCCCCTGGGTCTGTGATACAGAGGAAGGGAGGCGGTTGACGCATCCCCTGGGTCTGTGATGCAGAGACAGGGGGCCGTCTACTCATCCCCTGAGTATGTGATTCAGAGACAGGGGGCCATCTACTCATCCCCTGAGTATGTGATACAGAGAAATGGGGCAGTCTACTCATCCCCTGAGTATGTGATACAGAGACAGGGGGCGGTGTAACCATCCCCCGAGTGAGCGAGACGGGGACAGGGGGCGGTCTACTCATACACTGAGTCTCTGATATAGAGACAGGGGGCGGTCTAAGCATCCCCTAATTCTGAGATACAGAGAAAGGGGGTGGTCTACTCATCCACTGACTCTGTGATACAGAGACAGGGGGCGGTCTACTCATCCCCTGGGTCCATGATAGAGAGACAGGGGGTGGTCTACTCATCCCCTGAGTCTGTGATACAGAGACAGGAGGCGGTTAACTCATCCCCTGAGTCTGTTATACAAAGACAGGGGACGGTCTACTCATCCCCTGAGTCTGTGAAGCAGAGACAGGGGGCGGTTAACTCATCCCCTGAGTCTGTGATACAAAGACAGGGGGCGGTCTACTCATCCCCTGAGTCTGTGATACAGAGACTGGGGGCGGAATACTCATCCCATGACTCTGTGATACAGAGACAGGGGGCGGTCTACTCATTCCCTAAATTTGTGATTCAGAGAGAGGGGGTGGTCTCCTCATCCCCTCAGTTTGTGATACAGAGACAGGGGGCGGTCTACTCATCCCCCGGGTCTATGAGACCGAGACTGGGGGAGATCTATTCAATCCTGAGTGTGTGACAGGGAGACAGGGGGCGGTCTACTCATTCCCTAAATTTGTGATACAGAGACAGGGAGTGGTCTACTCATTCCCTAAATTTTTGATACAGAGACAGGGAGCGGTCTACTCATCCCCTGAGTCTGTGATACAGAGACAGGGAGCGGTCTTCTCATCCCCTGAGTCTGTGATACAGAGACAGGGGGCCGTCTACTCATCCCCTGAGCCTGTTTTGCAGAGACAGGGGGGGCTCTACTCATTCCCTGAGTCTGTGATACAGAGACAAGGGGCAGTCTACTCATCCCCTGGGTCTGTGATACAGAGAAATGGGGCAGTCTACTCATCCCCTGGGTCTGTGATACAGAGGAAGGGAGGCGGTCGACGCATCCCCCAGGTCTGTGATACAGAGACAGGGGGCCGTCTACTCATCTCCTGAGTATGTGATACAGAGACAGGGGGCCGTCTACTCATCCCCTGAGTATGTGATACAGAGAAATGGGGCAGCCTACTCATCCCCTGAGTATGTGATACAGAGACAGGGGGCGGTGGAACCATCCCCCGAGTGAGCGAGACGGGGACAGGGGGCGGTCTACTCATACACTGAGTCTCTGATATAGAGACAGGGGGCGGTCTACGCATCCCCTAATTCTGAGATACAGAGAAAGGGGGCGGTCTACTCACCCCCTGAGTCCATGATAGAGAGACAGGGGGCGGTCTACTCATCCCCTGAGTCTGTGATACAGAGACAGGAGGCGGTTAACTCATCCCCTGAGTCTGTGATACAAAGACAGGGGACGGTCTACTCATCCCCTGAGTCTGTGATACAAAGACAGGGGGCGGTCTAATCATCCCCTGAGTCTGTGAAGCAGAGACAGGGGGCGGTTAACTCATCCCCTGAGTCTGTGAAACAAAGACAGGGGACGGTCTACTCATCCCTTGACTCTGTGATCCAGAGACAGGAGGCGGTCTAATCATCCCCTGAGTCTGTGAAGCAGAGACAGGGGGCGGTTAAATCATCCCCTGAGTCTGTGATACAAAGACAGGGGACGGTCTACTCATCCCCTGAGTCTGTGATACAGAGACAGGGGGCGGTTAAATCATCCCCTGAGTCTGTGATACAAAGACAGGGGACGGACTACTCATCCCCTGAGTCTGTGATACAGAGACTGGGGGCGGACTACTCATCCCATGACTCTGTGATACAGAGACAGGGGGCGGTCTACTCATCCGCCGGGTCTATGAGACCGAGACTGGGGGAGATCTATTCAATCCTGAGTGTGTGACATGGAGACAGGGGGCCGTCCATTCATCCCCTGAGTCTGTGATACTGAGACAGGAGGCGGTCTACTCATTCCCTAAATTTGTGATACAGAGACAGGGAGCGGTCTACTCATCCCCTGAGTCTGTGACACAGAGACAGGGGGCGGTCTACTCATTCCCTAAATTTGTGATACAGAGACAGGAGGCGGTCTACTCATTCCCTAAATTTGTGATACAGAGACAGGGGGCGGTCTACTCATTCCCTAAATTTGTGATACAGAGACAGGGAGCGGTCTTCTCATCCCCTGAGTCTGTGACACAGAGACAGGGGGCGGTCTACTCATTCCCTAAATTTTTGATGCAGAGACAGGGAGCGGTCTACTCATTCCCTACATTTGTGATACAGAGACAGGGGGCGGTCTACTCATCCCGAGTTTGTTATCCACAGACAGGGGGACGTCTACTCATTCCCTGAGTCTGTGATAGAGAGGAAGGGGACGGTCTACTCATCCCCTGTGTCTGTGATGCAGAGACAGGGGGCGGTCTACTCTTCCCCTGAGTCTGTGATACAGAAACAGGGGGCGGTCTACTCATCCCTTGAGTCTGTGATACAGAGACAGGGGGCGGTCTACTCATCCCCCGAGTGAGCGAGGCGGGGACAGGGGGCAGTCTACTCATCCCCTGGGTCTGTGATACAGAGGAAGGGAGGCGGTTGACGCATCCCCTGGGTCTGTGATGCAGAGACAGGGGGCCGTCTACTCATCCCCTGAGTATGTGATTCAGAGACAGGGGGCCGTCTGCTCATCCCCTGAGTATGTGATACAGAGAAATGGGGCAGTCTACTCATCCCCTGAGTATGTGATACAGAGACAGGGGGCGGTGTAACCATCCCCCGAGTGAGCGAGACGGGGACAGGGGGCGGTCTACTCATACACTGAGTCTCTGATATAGAGACAGGGGGCGGTCTAAGCATCCCCTAATTCTGAGATACAGAGAAAGGGGGTGGTCTACTCATCCACTGACTCTGTGATACAGAGACAGGGGGCGGTCTACTCATCCCCTGGGTCCATGATAGAGAGACAGGGGGTGGTCTACTCATCCCCTGAGTCTGTGATACAGAGACAGGAGGCGGTTAACTCATCCCCTGAGTCTGTGAGACAGAGACTGGGGGCGGAATACTCATCCCATGACTCTGTGATACAGAGACAGGGGGCGGTCTACTCATTCCCTAAATTTGTGATTCAGAGAGAGGGGGTGGTCTCCTCATACCCTCAGTTTGTGATACAGAGACAGGGGGCGGTCTACTCATCCCCCGGGTCTATGAGACCGAGACTGGGGGAGATCTATTCAATCCTGAGTGTGTGACAGGGAGACAGGGGGCGGTCTACTCATTCCCTAAATTTGTGATACAGAGACAGGGAGTGGTCTACTCATTCCCTAAATTTTTGATACAGAGACAGGGAGCAGTCTACTCATCCCCTGAGTCTGTGATACAGAGACAGGGAGCGGTCTTCTCATCCCCTGAGTCTGTGATACAGAGACAGGGAGCGGTCTACTCATTCCCTAAATTTTTGATACAGAGACAGGGAACGGTCTACTCATTCCCTAAATTTTTGATACAGAGACAGGGGGCGGTCTACGCATCACTTGAGTCTGTGATACAGAGAAAGGGGGCAGCCTACTCATCCACTGAGTCTGAGATATAGAGAGAAGGGGCAGTTTACTCATCCCCTGAGTCTGTGATACAGAAACAGGGGGCGGTCTACTCATCCCGAGTTTGTTATACACAGACAGGGGGCGGTCTACTCATCCCTTGAGTCTGTCATGCAGAGAAAGTGTGCGGTCTACTCATCCCCTGAGTGCGTGATAAAGAGACAGGGGGCGGTCTACTCATCCCCCGAGTGTGTGATCCAGAGAAAGGGGGCGGTCTACTCATCCCCTGAGTCTGTGATGCAGAGACAGGAGGCGGTCTACTCATCCCCTCATTCTGAGATACAGAGACAAGGGGCAGTTTACTCATCCTCTGTGTCTGTGATACAAAGACAGGAGGCTGTCTGCTCATCCCCTGAGTCTGTGATAGAGACAGGGGGTGGTCTACTCATCCCCTGAGTCTGTGATACAGAGACAGGGGGGGGTCTACTCATCCCCTGAGTCAGTGAAACAGAGACAGGGGGCGGTCTACTCAGCCCCTGAGTATTTGATATCGAAACAGGGGGCAGTCTACTCATCCCCTGAGTCAGTGATATTGAGACAGGGGGCGGTCTTCTCATCCCCTGGGTCTGTGATACAGAGACAGGGGGCGGTCTCCTCATCCCCTGAGTCTGAGATACAGAGACAAGGGGCAGTTGACTCATCCCCTGGGTCTGTGATACAGAGGAAGGGCACGGTCTTCTCATCCGCTGGGTCTGTGATACAGAGACAGGGGGCAGTCTACTCATCCCCTGAGTCTGTGACATAGAGACAGGTGGCCGTCTACTCATCCCCTGAATCAATGATACAGAGACAGGGGGCGGTCTACTCATCCCCCGAGTGTGTGATACTGAGACAGGGGGTGGTCTGCTCATCCCCTGAAACTGAGATACAGAGACAAGGGGCTGTTTGCTCATCCCCTGGGTCTGTGATACAGAGGCAGGGGGCGGTCTACTCATCCCCGAGTGTGTGATACAGAGACAGGGGGCGGTCTACTCATCCCCTGAGTCTGTGATACAGAGACAGGGGGCGGTCTACTCATCCCCTGAGTCTGTGATACAGAGACAGGGGGCGGTCTACTCATCCCCTGAGTCTGTGACACAGAGACAGGGGGCGGTCTACACATCCCCTGAGTCTGTGACACAGAGACAGGGGGCGCTCTACTCATCCTCGGGCTCCGTGATACAGAAACAGGGGGCGGTCTACTCATCCCCTGAGTTAGTGACACAGAGACAGGGGGCCGTCTACTCATCCCCTGAGTCTGTGATACAGAGACAGTGGGCGGTATACTCATCCCCCGAGTGTTTGATACAGAGACAGGGGGCGCTCTACTCATCCCCGGGCTCTGTGATACAGAGACAAGGGGCAGTTTGCTCATCCCCTGAGTCAGTGATAAAGAGACAGGGGGCGCTCTACTCATCCCCGGGCTCTGTGATACAGAGACAAGGGGCAGTTTGCTCATCCCCTGAGTCAGTGATAAAGAGACAGGGGGCGGTCTACCCATCCCCTGAGTCTGTGACACAGAGACAGGGGGCGGTCTACTCATCCCCTGAGTGGATGATACAGAGACAGGGGGCTGTCTACTCATCCCCAGGCTCTGTGATACAGAGACAGGGGGCGGTCAACTCATCCACTGAGTCTGTTATACAGAGACAGGCGGTGCTCTCCTCATCCCCTAAGTCTGTGATGCAGAGACAGGGGGCGGTCGACTCATCCCCTGAATCTGTGACAGAGAGACAGGGGGCGGTCTACTCATCCCCTGAATCAATGAGACAGAAACAGGGGGCGGTGTACACATCCCCTGAGTCTGTGATACAGAGACAGGGGGCGGTCTACCCATCCCCTAAAACTGTGACACAGAAGCAGGGGGCAGTCTACTCATCCCCTGAGTCTTTGATACAGAGACATGGGGCAGTTTACTCATCCCCTGAGTCTGTGATGCAGACAGACGGCGCGGTCTACTCATCCCCTGAGTCTGTGATACAGAGACAGGCGGCGCTCTACCCATCCCCTAAAACTGTGACACAGAGACAGGGAGCGGTCTTCTCATCCCCTGAGTCTGTGATACAGAGACAGGGAGCGGTCTACTCATTCCCTAAATTTGTGATACAGAGACAGGGGGCGGTCTACGCATCACTTGAGTCTGTGATACAGAGAAAGGGGGCAGCCTACTCATCCACTGAGTCTGAGATATAGAGAGAAGGGGCAGTTTACTCATCCCCTGAGTCTGTGATACAGAAACAGGGGGCGGTCTACTCATCCCGAGTTTGTTATACACAGACAGGGGGCGGTCTACTCATCCCCTGTGTCTGTGATACAGAGACAGGGGGCGGTCTACTCATCCCTTGAGTCTGTCATGCAGAGAAAGTGTGCGGTCTACTCATCCCCTGAGTGCATGATAAAGAGACAGGGGGCGGTCTACTCATCCCCCGAGTGTGTGATCCAGAGAAAGGGGGCGGTCTACTCATCCCCTGAGTCTGTGATGCAGAGACAGGAGGCGGTCTACTCATCCCCTCATTCTGAGATACAGAGACAAGGGGCAGTTTACTCATCCTCTGTGTCTGTGATACAAAGACAGGAGGCTGTCTGCTCATCCCCTGAGTCTGTGATAGAGACAGGGGGTGGTCTACTCATCCCCTGAGTCTGTGATACAGAGACAGGGGGGGGTCTACTCATCCCCTGAGTCAGTGAAACAGAGACAGGGGGCGGTCTACTCAGCCCCTGAGTATTTGATATCGAAACAGGGGGCAGTCTACTCATCCCCTGAGTCAGTGATATTGAGACAGGGGGCGGTCTTCTCATCCCCTGGGTCTGTGATACAGAGACAGGGGGCGGTCTACTCATCCCCTGAGTCTGAGATACAGAGACAAGGGGCAGTTGACTCATCCCCTGGGTCTGTGATACAGAGGAAGGGCACGGTCTTCTCATCCGCTGGGTCTGTGATACAGAGACAGGGGGCAGTCTACTCATCCCCTGAGTCTGTGACATAGAGACAGGTGGCCGTCTACTCATCCCCTGAATCAATGATACAGAGACAGGGGGCGGTCTACTCATCCCCCGAGTGTGTGATACTGAGACAGGGGGTGGTCTGCTCATCCCCTGAAACTGAGATACAGAGACAAGGGGCTGTTTGCTCATCCCCTGGGTCTGTGATACAGAGGCAGGGGGCGGTCTACTCATCCCCGAGTGTGTGATACAGAGACAGGGGGCGGTCTACTCATCCCCTGAGTCTGTGATACAGAGACAGGGGGCGGTCTACTCATCCCCTGAGTCTGTGATACAGAGACAGGGGGCGGTCTACTCATCCCCTGAGTCTGTGACACAGAGACAGGGGGCGGTCTACACATCCCCTGAGTCTGTGACACAGAGACAGGGGGCGCTCTACTCATCCTCGGGCTCTGTGATACAGAAACAGGGGGCGGTCTACTCATCCCCTGAGTTAGTGACACAGAGACAGGGGGCCGTCTACTCATCCCCTGAGTCTGTGATACAGAGACAGTGGGCGGTATACTCATCCCCCGAGTGTTTGATACAGAGACAGGGGGCGCTCTACTCATCCCCGGGCTCTGTGATACAGAGACAAGGGGCAGTTTGCTCATCCCCTGAGTCAGTGATAAAGAGACAGGGGGCGGTCTACTCATCCCCTGAGTTAGTGACACAGAGACAGGGGACGGTCTACCCATCCCCTGAGTCTGTGACACAGAGACAGGGGGCGGTCTACTCATCCCCTGAGTGGATGATACAGAGACAGGGGGCTGTCTACTCATCCCCAGGCTCTGTGATACAGAGACAGGGGGCGGTCAACTCATCCACTGAGTCTGTTATACAGAGACAGGCGGTGCTCTCCTCATCCCCTAAGTCTGTGATGCAGAGACAGGGGGCGGTCGACTCATCCCCTGAATCTGTGACAGAGAGACAGGGGGCGGTCTACTCATCCCCTGAATCAATGAGACAGAAACAGGGGGCGGTGTACACATCCCCTGAGTCTGTGATACAGAGACAGGGGGCGGTCTACCCATCCCCTAAAACTGTGACACAGAAGCAGGGGGCAGTCTACTCATCCCCTGAGTCTTTGATACAGAGACATGGGGCAGTTTACTCATCCCCTGAGTCTGTGATGCAGACAGACGGCGCGGTCTACTCATCCCCTGAGTCTGTGATACAGAGACAGGCGGCGCTCTACCCATCCCCTAAAACTGTGACACAGAGGCAGGGGGCAGTCTACTCATCACCTGAGTCTTTGATACAGAGACATGGGGCAGTCTACTCATCCCCTGAGTCAATGATACAGAGATAGGGGGCAGTTAACTCATTCCCTGAGTCTGTGATACAGAGACAGGTGGCGGCCTACTCATCCCCTGAGTCTGTGATACAGAGACAGGGGGCGCTCCACTCATCCCCGGGATCTGTGATACAGAGACAGGGGGCGGTCTACTCATCCCCTGAGTCAATGATACAGAGATAGGGGGCGGTTAACTCATTCCCTGAGTCTGTCGTACAGAGACAAGTGGCAGTTTATTCATCCCCTGAATCTGTGATACAGAGACAGGGGGCGGTCGACTCATCCCCTGAGTCAATGATACAGAGATAGGGGGCGGTTAACTCATTCCCTGAGTCTGTGGTACAGAGACAAGTGGCAGTTTATTCATCCCCTGAATCTGTGATGCAGCGACAGGGGGCGGTCTACTCATCCACTCAGTCTGAGAAACAGAGACAGGGGGCGGTCTACTCATCCCCTGAGTCTGTGACACAGAGACAGGGGGCCGTCTACTCATTCCCTAAATTTGTGATACAGAGACAGGGGGCTGTCTACTTAGCCCCAAAATCCCTGAAATACAGACAGGGGCCATTCTACTCATCACCCGGGTCTATGAGACAGAGACTGGGGGAGATCTATTCAATCCTGAGTGTGACAGAGAGACAGGGTGCGGTCTACTCATCCCGTGAGTCTGTGATACAGAGACAGGAGGCGGTCTACTCATCCCGAGTTTGTTAACATAGACAGGGGGCGGTCTCCTCATCCCGAGTTTGTTATACAGAGACAGGGGGCGGTCTACTCATCCCCTGGGTCTGTCATACAGAGAAAGTGTGCGGTCTGCACATCACCTGAGTCTGTGATACAGAGACAGGGGGCGGTCTACTCATCGCCCTAGTGTGTGATAAAGGGACAGGGGGTCTTCTACTCATTCCCTGAGTCGGTGATACAGAGACAGAGGGCGGTCTACTCATCCCCCGAGTGTGTGATACAGAGGAAGGGGGCGGTCTACTCATTCCCTGAGTCTGTGATACTGAAACAGGGGGCGGTCTACTCATTCACTGAGTATGTGATTCAGAAACAGGAGGCGGTCTACTCATTCACTGAGTCTGTGATTCAGAAACAGGGGGCGGTCTACTCATCCCCTGAGTATGTGAGACAGAAACAGGGGGCGGTCTACTCATTCACTGAGTCTTTGATACAGAGACAGGGGCCGGTCTTCTCATCCCCTGAGTCTTTGATACAGAGACAGGGGCCGGTCTTCTCATCCACTAAGTCTGTGACACAGAGACAGGGGGCGTCTACTCATCCCCTGAGTCTTTGATACAGTGACAGGAGGCGGTCAACTCATCCACTGAGTCTGTGAGACAGAGACAGGGGCCGGTCTTCTCATCCACTGAGTCTGTGATACAGAGACAGGGGCCGGTCTACTCATCCCCTGAGTCTTTGATACAGAGACAGGGGCCGGTCTTCTCATCCACTGAGTCTGTGATATGGAGACAGGGGGCGGTTTACTCATTCCCTGAGTCTGTGATCCAGAGACAGGGGGCGGTCTACTCATTCCCTGAGTCTGTGATCCTGAGACAGGGGGCAGTCTACTCATCCCTTGAGTCTGTGATGCAGAGATAGGGGGCGGTCTACTCATCCCCTGAGTCTATGATACAGAGACAGGGGGCGGTCTACTCATCCCCTGAGTCTATGATACAGAGACAGGGGGCGGTCTACTCATCCCCTGAGTCTATGATAAAGAGACAGGGTGTGGTCTACTCATCCCCTGAGTCTTTGATACAGAGACAGAGGGCGGTCTACTCATCACCTGAGTCTATGATACAGAGACAGGGGGCGGTCTACACATCCCCTGAGTCTATGATACAGAGACAGGGGGCGGTCTCCTCATCCCCTGAGTCTTTGATACAGTGACAGGAGGCGGTCTACTCATCCCCTGAGTCTATGATACAGAGACAGGGGGCGGTCTACTCATCCCCTGAGTCTTTGATACAGAGACAGGGGGCGGTCTACTCATCCCCTGAGTCTGTTATACAGAGACAGGGGGCTGTCTACTCATCTCCCGAGAGTGTGATACAAAGAAAGGGGGCGCTCTACTCATCCCCTGGGTCTGTGATACAGAGGAAGGGAGCATTCTGCTCATCCCCTGAGTCTGTGATAGAGACAGGGGGCGGTCTACTCATCCACTGACTCTGTGAGACAGAGACAGGGTGTGGTCTACTCATCCCCTGAGTCTGTGATCCTGAGACAGGGGGCAGTCTACTCATCCCTTGAGTCTGTGATGCAGAGATAGGGGGCGGTCTACTCATCCCCTGAGTCCATGATACAGAGACAGGGGGCGGTCTACTCATCCCCTGAGTCGATGATACAGAGACAGGGGGCGGTCTACTCATCCCCTGAGTCTATGATACAGAGACAGGGTGTGGTCTACTCATCCCCTGAGTCTTTGATACAGAGACAGGGGGCGGTCTACTCATCCCCTGAGTCTTTGATACAGAGACAGGGGGCGGTCTACTCATCCCCTGAGTCTATGATACAGAGACAGGGGGCGGTCTACTCATCCCCTGAGTCTTTGATACAGTGACAGGAGGCGGTCTACTCATCCCCTGAGTCTATGATACAGAGACAGGGCGCGGTCTACTCATCCCCTGAGTCTATGATACAGAGACAGGGGGCGGTCTACTCATCCCCTGAGTCTTTGATACAGAGACAGGGGGCGGTCTACTCACCCCCTGAGTCTGTGATCCAGAGACAGGGGGCGCTCTACTCATCCCCTGAGTATGTGATACAGTAACAGGGGGCGGTCTACTCATTCACTGAGTCTGTGATACAGAAACAGGGGGCGGTCTACTCATCCCCTGATTCTTTGATACAGAGACAGGGGCCGGTCTTCTCATACACTGAGTCTGTGATACAGAGACAGGGGGCGGTCTACTCATCCCCTGAGTCAATGATACAGAGACAGGGGGCGGTCTACTCATCCACTGAGTCTGTGATACAGAGACAGGGGGCGGTCTACTCATTCACTGAGTCTGTGATACAGAAACAGGGGGCGGTCAACTCATCCCTTGAGTCTGTGATACAGAAACAGGGGGCGGTCGACTCATCCACTGAGTCTGTGATACAGAGACAGGGGGCGCTCTACTCATCCCCTTGAGTCTGTGATGCAGAGACAGGGGGCGGTCTACTCATCCCCTGAGTCTGTGATACAGAGACAAGGGGCGGTCTACTCATCCCCTGAGTCTTTGATACAGTGACAGGAGGCGGACTACTCATCCCCTGAGTCGATGATGCAGAGACAGGGGGCGGTCTACTCATCCCCAGAGTCTTTGATACAGAGACAGGGTCCGGTCTTCTCATCCACTGAATCTGTGATACAGAGACAGGGGGCGGTCTACTCATCCCTTGTGGCTGTGAAACAGAGACAGGGGACGGTCTACTCATCCCGAGTCTGTGATACAGAGACGGGGGCAGTCTGCTCATCCACTCAGTCTGTGAAAAAGAGACAGGGGGCGCTCTACTCATCCCCTGAGTCTGTGATACAGAGACAGGGGGCGGTCTACTCATCGCCGGAGTGTGTGATAAAGGGACAGGGGGTCTTCTACTCATCCCCTGAGTCTGAGAAACAGAGACAAGGGGCAGTTTACTCTGCCCCTGGGTCTGTGATACAGAGGAAGGGGGCGGTCTACTCATCACCTGAGTCTGTGATACAGAGACAGTGGGCGGTCTACTCATCCCCCGAATGTGTGATAAAGAGACAGGGGGCGGTCTACTCATCCCCCGAATGTGTGATAAAGAGACAGGGGGCGGTCTACTCACCCCCTGAGCCCGTGATACAGAGACAGGGGGCGGTCAACTCATTCACTAGGTCTGTGATACAGAGACAGGGGGCAGTCTACTCATTCACTGAGTCTTTGATACAGAGACAGGGGCCCGTCTTCTCATCCACTGAGTCTGTGATTCAGAAACAGAGGGCGGTCTACTCATCCCCTGAGTCTTTGATACAGAGACAGGGGCCCGTCTTCTCATCCACTGAGTCTGTGATACAGAGACAGGGGGCGGTCCACTCATCCCCTGAGTCTATGATACAGAGACAGGGGTCAGTCTACTCATCCCTTGAGTCTGTGATACAGAGACAGGGGGCGGTCTACTCATCCCCTGAGTCTTTGATACAGAGACAGGGGCCCGTCTTCTCATCCACTGAGTCTGTGATTCAGAAACAGAGGGCGGTCTACTCATCCCCTGAGTCTGTGATGCAGAGAAAGGGGACGGTCTACTCATCAACTGAGTCTGTGATACAGTGACAGGGGACGGTCTACTCATCCCTTGAGTATGTGATACAGAAACAGGAGGCGGTCTACTCATTCCCTGAGTCAATCATACAGTGACAGGGGGCGCTCTACTCATCCCCTGACACCATGATAGAGAGACAGGAGGCGCTCTACGCACCCCCTGAGTCTCTGATAGAGAGACAAGGGGCGGTCATCTCATCCCCTGAGTCTATGATAGAGAGACAGGGGGCGGTCCACTCTTCCCCTGAGTCTGATATACAGAGACAGGGGGCGGTCTACTCTTCCCCTGAGTCTGTGAAACAGAGACAGGGGGCGGTCCACTCATCCACTGAGTCTGTGATACAGAGACAGGGGGCGGTCTACTCATCCCCTGAGTCTGTGATACAGAAACAGGGGGCGGTTGACTCATCCCCTGAGTGTTTGATACAGAGACAGGGGCCGGTCTTCTCATCCACTGAGTCTGTGATACAGAGACAGGGGGCAGTCTACTCATCCCCTGAGTCTTTGATACAGTGACAGGAGGCGGTCTACTCATCCTCTGAGTCTATGAGACAGAAACAGGGGGCGTTCTACTCATCCCCTGAGTCTTTGATACAGAGACAGGGGCCGGTCGTCTCATCCACTGTGTCTGTGATGCAGAGACAGGGGGCGATACATTCATTCCCTGAGTCTGTGATACAGAGACAGGGGGTGGTCTACTCATCCCTTGAGTTTGTGATGCAGAGACAGGAGGCGGTCTACTCATCCCCTGAGTCCATGATAGAGAGACAGGGGGCCCTCTACTCTTCC
This sequence comes from Heterodontus francisci, assembly GCF_036365525.1. Taxonomy (NCBI): domain Eukaryota; kingdom Metazoa; phylum Chordata; class Chondrichthyes; order Heterodontiformes; family Heterodontidae; genus Heterodontus; species Heterodontus francisci. The sequence goes on from NC_090386.1 coordinate 10,332,365, forward strand.
CCTGCGTCTATGATCGAGAGACAGCGGGCGGTCTACTCACCCCCTGAGTCTTTGATACAGAGACTGGGGCCGGTCTTCTCATCCACTGAGTCTGTGATACAGAGAAAGGGGACTGCCTACTCATCCACTGAGTCTGTGATACAGTGACAGAGGACCGTCTACTCATCCAAAGAGTCTGTGATACAGAGACAGGAGGCGGTCTACTCAAACCCTGAGTCTGTGATACAGAGAAAGGGGGCAGTCTACTCATCCGCTGAGTCTGTGATACAGAGACAGGGGGTGGTCTACTCATTCCTTGAGTCTGTGATACAGAGAAAGGGGGCAGTCTACTCATCCGCTGAGTCTGTGATACAGAGAAAGGGGGCAGTCTACTCATCCCCTGAGTCTGTGAAACAGAGACAGGGGACGGTCTACGCATCACATGAGTCTGTGATACAGAGGCAGGAGGCGGTCAACTCATCCCCTGAATCTCTGATACAGAGACAGGGGGCGTTCTACTCTTCCCCTGAGTCGATGATACAGAGACAGGGGGCGTTCTACTCTTCCCCTGAGTCTGAGATACAGAGACAGGGGGCGTTCTTCTCTTCCCCTGAGTCGATGATACAGAGACAGGGGGCGTTCTACTCTTCCCCTGAGTCTGAGATACAGAGACAGGGGGCGGTCGACTCTTCCCCTGAGTCTGAGATGCAGAGACAGGGGGCGGTCTACTCATATCTTGTGGCTGTGATACTGAGACAGGGGGCTGTCTGCTCATCTCCTGAGTCTGTGATGCAGAAACAGGGGGCGGACTACTCATCCCCTAAATTTGTGATACAGAGACAAAGGGCAGTTTACTCATCCCCTGAGTCTGTGATACAAAGACAGGGGGCGGTCTATTCATCCACTGAGTCTGTGATACAGAGACAGGGGGCGCTCTACTCATCCACTGAGTCTTTGATACAGAGACTGGGGCCGGTCTTCCCATCCACTGACTCTGTGATACCGAGACAGGGGACGGTCTACTCATCCAAAGAGTCTGTGATACAGAGACAGGAGGCGGTCTACTCATCCCTTGAGTATGTGATACAGAAACAGGGGGCGGTCTACACATTCCCTGAGTCAATGATACAGTGACAGGGGGCGCTCTACTCACCCCCTGAGTCTATGATACTGAGACAGGGGGCGGTCTACTCTTCCCCTGAGTCTGATATACAGAGACAGGGGTCGGTCTACACATCCCTTGTGGCTGTGATCCAGAGACAGGGGGCTGTCTAATCAACCCCTGAGTCTGTGACACAGAGACAGGAGGCGGTCTACTCATCCCCTGAGTCTGAGATACAGAGACAAGGGGCAGATTACTCATCCCCTGGGTCTGTGATACAGAGACAGGGGGCGGTCTACTCATCCACTGAGTCTGTGGTACAGAGACAGGGAGCGGTCAACTCATCCACTGAGTCTGTGATACAGAGACAGGGGGCGGTCTACTCATCCACTGACTCTGTGATACAGAGACAGGGGGCAGTCTACTCACCCCCTGAGTCTGTGATACAGAGACAGGGGGCGGTCTACTCATCCACTGAGTCTGTGATACAGAGACAGGGGGCGCTCTACTCATCCCCTGAGTATGTGATACAGTAACAGGGGGCAGTCTACTCATTCACTGAGTCTGTGATACAGAGACAGGGGGCGGTCTACTCATCCCCTGAGTCTTTGATACAGAGACAGGAGGCGGTCTACTCATCCACTGAGTCTGTGATACAGAGACAGGGGGCGGTCTACTCATCCCCAGAGTCTTTGACACAGAGACAGGGGCCGGTCTTCTCATCCACTGAGTCTGTGAGACAGAGACAGGGGGCGGTCTACTCATCCGCTGAGTCTATGATACAGAGACAGGGGTCGCTCTACTCATCCCCTGAGTCTTTGATACAGAGACAGGGGCCGGTCTTCTCATCCACTGAGTCTGTGATACAGAGACAGGGGGCGGTCTACTCATCCACTGAGTCTGTGATACAGAGACAGGGGGCGGTCTACTCATCCCCTGAGTCTTTGATACAGAGACTGGGGCCGGTCTTCTAATCCACTGAGTCTGTGATACAGAGAAAGGGGACGGTCTACTCATCCGCTGAGTCTATGATACAGAGACAGGGGTCGCTCTACTCATCCCCTGAGTCTTTGATACAGAGACTGGCGCCGGTCTTCTAATCCACTGAGTCTGTGATACAGAGAAAGGGGACGGTCTACTCATCCACTGAGTCTGTGATACAGAGACAGGGGGCGGTCCACTCATTCCCTGAGTCTGTGAGACAGAGACAGGGGCGGTCAACTCATCCCTTGAGTCTGTGACACAGACACAGGAGGCGGTCTACTCATTCCCTGAGTCTGATACAGAGACAGGGGTTGGTCTACACATCCCTTGTGTCTGTGATACAGAGACAGGGGGCTGTCTAATCATCCCCTGAGTCTGTGACACAGAGACAGGAGGCGTTCTACTCATCACCTGAGTCTGTGGGACAGAGACAGGGGGCTGTCTACTCATCCCCAAATTCTGAGATACAGAGAAAAGGGGTGGTCTGCACATCCCTTGAGTCTGTGATACAGAGACAGGAGGCGGTCGACTCATCACCTGAGTCTATGGTACAGAGACAAGTGGCAGTTTACTCATCCCCTGAGTCTGATGCAGAGACAGTGGGCGGTCTACTCATCCCCCGAATGTGTGATAAAGAGACAGGGGGCGGTCTACTCATTCACTGAGTCTGTGATTCAGAAACAGGGGGCGGTCTACTCATCCCCTGAGTGCGTGATACAGACAAAGTGGACAGTCTACTCATACCCTGAGTCTGAGATGCAGAGACAAGGGGGAGTTTACCCATCCCCTGAGTTTGTGATACAGAGACAGGGGTTGGTCTACTCATCTCCTGAGTCTGTGATACAGAGACAGGGGTTGGTCTACTCATCTCCTGAGTCTGTGATACAGAGACAGGGGGCAGTCTGCTCATCCACTCAGTCTGTGAAACAGAGACAGTGGGCGCTCTACTCATTCACTGAGTCTGTGATTCAGAAACAGGGGGCGGTCTACTCATCCCCTGAGTCTTTGATACAGAGACAGGGGCCGGTCTTCTCATCCACTGAGTCTGTGACACAGAGAGAGGGGCCGGTCTACTCACCCCCTGAGCCCGTGATACAGAGACAGGGGGCGTTCTACTCATCCACTGAGTCTGTGATACAGAGACAGGGGGAGGTCTACTCATCCCCTGAGTATGTGATACAGAAACAGGGGCCGGTCTTCTCATCCACTGAGTCTGTGATACAGAGACAGGGGGCGGTCTACTCATCCACTGAGCCCGTGATACAGAGACAGGGGGCGGTCTACTCATCCCCTGAGTATGTGATACAGAAACAGTGGGCGGTCTACTCATCCACTGAGCCCGTGATACAGAGAAAGGGGGCGGTCTACTCATCCCCTGAGTCTTTGATACAGAGACAGGGGCCGGTCTTCTCATCCACTGAGTCTGTGACACAGAGAAAGGGGGCGGACTACTCATTGCCTGAGTCTTTAATACAGTGACAGGAGGCGTTCTACTCATCCCCTGAGTCTATGATCCAGAGACAGGGGGCGGTCTACTCATCCCCTGAGTCTTTGATACAGAGACGGGGGGCGGTCTACTCATCCCCTGAGTCTATGATACAGAGACAGGGGGCGGTCTACTCATCCACTGAGTCTGTGATACAGAGACAGGGGGCGGTCTACTCATCCCCTGAGTCTTTGATACAGTGACAGGAGGCGGTCTACCCATCCCCTGAGACCATGATACAGAGATAGGGGGTGGTCTACTCATCCACTGCGTCTGTGATACAGAGACAGGGGGCGGTCTACTCATCCCCTGAGTCAATGATACAGTGACAGCGGGCGCTCTACTCATCCCCTGAGACCATGATAGAGAGACAGGAGGCGCTCTACTCACCCCCTGAGTCCATGATAGTGAGACAGGGGGCGGTCTACACATCCCCTGAGTCTATGATACTGAGACAGGGGGCGGTCTACTCTTCCCCTGTGTCTGAGATACAGAGACAGGGGTCGGTCTGCACTTCCCTTGTGGCTGTGATACAGAGACAGGGGGCTGTCTAATCATCCCCTGAGTCTGTGACACAGAGACAGGAGGTGTTCTACTCATCACCTGAGTCTGTGGTACAGAGACAAGTGGCAGTTTATTTATCCCCTGAGTCTGTGATGCAGAGACAGGGGGCAGTTTGCTCATCCACTCAGTCTGTGAAACAGAGACAGGGGGCACTCTACTCATCCCCTGAGTCTGTGATACAAATACAGGGAGCGGTCTACTCATCTCCCGAGTGTGTGATACAGAGAAAGGGGGCAGTCTACTCATCCCCTGAGTCTGAGATACAGAGACAGGGGGCGCTCTACTCATCCCCTGAGTGTGTGATACAGAGACAGGGGGCCGTCTACTCATTCCCTAAATTTGTGATACGGAGACAGGGGGCGGTCTACTTAGCCCCAAAGTCCCTGAAATTTAGACAGGGGCCATTCTACTCATCACCCCGGTCTATGAGACAGAGACTGGGGGAGATGTATTCAATCCTGAGTGTGTGACAGAGAGACAGGGTGCGGTCTACTCATCCCGTGAGTCTGTGAAACAGAGACAGGAGGCGGTCTACTCATCCCGAGTTTTTTATACAGAGACAGGGGGCGGTCTACTCATCGCCCGAGTGTGTGATAAAGGGACAGGGGGTCTTCTACTCATTCCCTGATTCGGTGATACAGAGACAGGGGGCGGTCTACTCATTCCCTGAGTCAATGATACAGAGACAGGGGGCGGTCATCTCATCCCCTGAGTCTATGATAGAGAGACAGGGGGCGGACTACACATCCGCTGAGTCTATGATACTGAGACAGGGGGCGGTCTACTCTTCCCCTGAGTCTGAGATACAGAGACAGGGGGTGGTCTACTCACCGCTTGTGGCTGTGATACAGAGACAGGGGGCGGTCTACTCATCACCTGAGTCTGTGGTACAGAGACAAGGGGCGGTCTACTTATCCCCCGAATGTGTGAGAAAGAGACAAGGGGCAGATTACTCATCCCCTGGGTCTGTGACACAGAGTACGGGGGCGGTCAACTCATCCCGTGAGTGTGTGATACAGAGACAGGGGGTGCTCTACACATCCCCTGAGTCAGTGATACAGAGACAGGAGGCGGTCTACTCATCCCCTGAGTCGATTATCCAGAGACAGGGGGCGGTCTACTCATTCCCAGAGTCTGTGATACAGAGACAGGGGGCGGTCTACTCTTCCCCTGCGTCGTTGATACAGAGACAGGGGACGGTCGACTCATCCCCTGAGTCGGTGATACAGAGACAGGAGGCGGTCTACTCATCCCCTGAGTCTGTTATACAAAGAAAGGGGGCGGTCTACTCATCCCCTGAGTCGGTGATACAGAGACAGGAGGCGGTCTCCTCATCCCCTGAGTCTGAGATACAAAGACAGGGGGCGGTCTATTCATCCCTTGTGGCTGTGATACAGAGACAGGGGGCTGTCTAATCATCCCCCGAGTCTGTGATACAGAGACAGGAGGTGGTCTACTCATTACCTGAGTCTATGGTGCAGAGACAGGGGGCTGTCTTATCATCCCCTGAGTCTTTTATACAGAGACAGGGGCCTGTCTACTTATCCACTGAGTGTGTGATACAAACACAGGGGGCGGTCTAGTCATCCCCTGACTCTGAGATACAGAGACAGGGGGCGCTCTGCTCATCCACTGACTCTGTGATGCAGAGACAGGGGGCGGTCTACACATTCCCTGAGTCTGTGATGCAGAGACAAGCGGCAGTTTGCTCATCGCCTGAGTCTGTGACACAGAGACAGGGGGCGGTCTGCTCATCCCCTGTATCAATGATACAGAGACTGGGGGCAGTCGACTCATCCACCGAGTCTGTGAGACCGAGAATGGCGGCTGTCTAATCATCCCCTGAGTTTGTGATACAGAGACAGGAGGCGGTTTACTCATCCACTGGGTCTGTGATAGAGAGGAAGGGGGCGTTCTACTCATCCCCTGAGTCTGTGATACAGAGAAAGGGGGATGTCTACTCATCCCCTGAGTCTTTGATACAGAGACAGGGGGCGGTTTACTCATCCACTGGGTCTGTGATAGAGAGGAAGGGGGCGTTCTACTCATCCCCTCAGTCTGCGATTCAGAGACAGGGGGCGGTCTACTCATCCCCTGAATCTGTGATACAGAGACAGTGGGCAGTCTGCTCTTCCACTGAGTGTGTGATACAAAGACAGGGGACGTTCTACTCATCCCCTGAGTCTGTGAGACAAAGACTTGGGGTGGTCTACTCATCCCCTGAGTCTGTGAGATACAGACAGGGGGCAGTCTGCTCATCCACTGAGTGTGTGATACAAAGACAGGGGACGTGCAACTCATCTCCTGAGTCTGTGATGCAGAGACAGTGGGCGGACAAATCATCCCCTGAGTTTGTGATGCAGAGACAGGGGCCGGTCTACTCATCCCCTAAATTTGTGAAACAGTGATATGGGGCGGTCTACTCATTCCCTGAGTCTGTCATACAGAGACAGGAGGCGGTCTGCTCATCCCCTGAGTCGGTGATACAGAGACAGGGGGCCGTCTACTCATCCCCTGAATCAATGATACAGAGACAGGGGGCGCTCTAACCATCCCCCGAGTGTGCGAGACGGGGACAGGGGGCGGTCTACTCATACCCTAAGACAGTGATACAGAGAAAGGGGGCTGTCTAATCATCCCCTGAGTCTGTGATACAAAGACAGGAGGCGTTCTGCTCATCCCCTGAGTCTGTGATACAAAGACAGGAGGCGTTCTGCTCATCCCTTGTGGCTGCGATACAGAGACAGGGGGCAGTCTGCTCATCCACTGAGTGTGTGATACAAAGACAGGGGACGGTCTACCCGTCCCCTTAGTCTGTGATTCAAAGACAGGTGTTGGTCTACTCATCCCCTAACTTTGTGATACCGAGACAAGGGTCGGTCGACTCAGCCCCAAATTCCCTTAAATACAGACAGGGGCCTGTCAACTCATCACCCGGGTCTATGAGACAGAGACTGGGGGAGTTCTATTCAATCCTGAATGTGTGATACACAGGAAGGGGGCGGTCTACACATCCCCTGAGTCTATGATACAGAGACAGGGGGCGGTCTACTCTTCCCCTGAGTCTGAAATACAGAGACAGGGGGTGGTCTACTCACCGCTTGTGGCTGTGATACAGAGGCAGGGGGCGGTCTACTCATACCCTGAATCTCAGATAAAGAGACAGGGGGCGGTCTACTCATTCCCCGAGTGTGTGATACAGAGACAGGGGGCGGTCCACTCATCCCCTGAGTCTGTGATACAGGGACAGGGGGCGCTCTACTCATCCCGCGAGTACGTGATACAGAGACAGGGGGCGGTCTAGTCATCCGCTGACTCTGAGATACAGAGACAGGGGGCGGTCTAGTCATCCGCTGACTCTGAGATACAGAGACAGGGTGCGGTCTACGCATCCCCTGAGTCTTTGATACAGAGACAGGGGGCGGTCTTCTCATCCACTGAGTCTGTGATACAGAGACAGGTGACGGTCTACTCATCCCCTGAGTCTTTGATACAGAGACAGGGGGCGGTCTTCTCATCGCCTGAGTCTGTGACACAGAGACAGGGGGCGGTCTTCTCATCCACTGAGTCTGTGATACAGAGACAGGTGACGGTCTACTCATCCCCTGAGTCTTTGATACAGAGACAGGGGGTGGTCTTCTCATCGCCTGAGTCTGTGATACAGAGACAGGTGACGGTCTACTCATCCCCTGAGTCTGTGATACAGAGACAGGTGACGGTCTACTCATCCCCTGAGTCTTTGATACAGAGACAGGGGGCGGTCTTCTCATCGCCTGAGTCTGTGATACAGAGACAGGTGACGGTCTACTCATCCCCTGAGTCTTTGATACAGAGACAGGGGGCGGTCCATTCATCCCCTGAATCAATGATCCAGAGACAGGGGGCGGTCTACTCATCCACTGAATCAATGATACAGAGACAGGGGGCGGTCTACTCATCCCCCGAGTCGGTGATACAGCGACAGGGGGCGGTCTTCTCATCCCCCGAGTCGGTGATACAGCGACAGGGGGCGGTCGACTCATCCCCCGAGTCTGTGATACAGAGACAGGGGGCGGTCTACTCATCCCCCGAGTGTGTGATAAAGAGACAGGGGGCGGTCTACGCATCCCCTGAGTCTATGATACAGAGACAGGGGGCGGTCTACTCTTCTCCTGAGTCTGAGATACAGAGACAGGGGGCGGTCTACTCACCCCTTGTGGCTGTGATACAGAGACAGATGGCTGTCTAGTCATCCGCTGACTCTGAGATACAGAGACAGTGGGCAGTCTGCTCATCCACTGAGTCTGTGATACAGAGACAGGTGACGGTCTACTCATCCCCTGAGTCTGTGATACAGAGACAGTGGGCAGTCTGCTCATCGCCTGAGTCTGTGACACAGAGACAGGGGGCGGTCCATTCATCCCCTGAATCAATGATCCAGAGACAGGGGGCGGTCTACTCATCCACTGAATCAATGATACAGAGACAGGGGGCGTTCGACTCATCCCCCGAGTCTGTGAAACAGAGACAGGGGGCGGTCTACTCATCCCCTGAGTGTGTGACAAAGAGACAGGGGGCGGTCTACGCATCCCCTGAGTCTTTGATACAGAGACAGTGGGCAGTCTGCTCATCCACTGAGTCTGTGATACAGAGACAGGGGACGGTCTCCTCATCCACTGACTCTGTGATACAGAGACAGGGGGCGGTCTACTCATCCCCTGAGTCTTTGATACAGAGACAGGGGGCGGTCTTCTCATCCCCTGAGTCTTTGATACAGAGACAGGGGGCGTTCTCCTCATCCACTGACTCTGTGATACAGAGACAGGGGGCGGTCTACTCATCCCCTGAGTCTTTGATACAGAGACAGGGGGCGGTCTTCTCATCCCCTGAGTCTTTGATACAGAGACAGGGGGCGGTCTTCTCATCCCCTGAGTCTTTGATACAGAGACAGGGGGCGGTCTTCTCATCCCCTGAGTCTTTGATACAGAGAGAGGGGGCGGTCTTCTCATCCCCCGAGTGTGTGATAAAGAGACAGGGGGCGGTCTACGCATCCCCTGAGTCTTTGATACAGAGACAGTGGGCAGTCTGCTCATCCACTGAGTTTGTGATACAAAGACAGGGGACGGTCTACTCATCCACTGATTGTGTGATACAAAGACAGGGGGCGGTCTTCTCATCCACTGAGTCTGTGATACAGAGACAGGGGACGGTCTACTCATCCCCTGAGTGTGTGATACAAAGACAGGGGACGGTCTACCCGTCCCCTTAGTCTGTGATTCAAAGACAGGTGTTGGTCTACTCATCCCCAGAGTTTGTGACACAGAGACAGGGGGCGGTCTACTTATCCCCTCAGTCTGTGATACAGAGACAGGGGGCGGTCTACTCATCCCCTAACTTTGTGATACCGAGACAAGGGGCGGTCGACTCAGCCCCAAATTCCCTTAAATACAGACAGGGGCCTGTCAACTCATCACCCGGGTCTATGAGACAGAGACTGGGGGAGATCTATTCAATCCTGAATGTGTGATACACAGGAAGGGGGCGGTCTACACATCCCCTGAGTCTATGATACAGAGACAGGGGGCGGTCTACTCTTCCCCTGAGTCTGAGATACAGAGACAGGGGGTGGTCTACTCAGCGCTTGTGGCTGTGATACAGAGGCAGGGGGTGGTCTACTCATACCCTGAATCTCAGATAAAGGGACAGGGGGCGGTCTACTCATCCCCTGAGTCTGTGATACAGAGACAGGGGGCGCTCTACTCATCCCGCGAGTACGTGATACAGAGACAGGGGGCGGTCTAGTCATCCGCTGACTCTGAGATACAGAGACAGGGTGCGGTCTACGCATCCCCTGAGTCTTTGATACAGAGACAGGGGGCGGTCTTCTCATCCACTGAGTCTGTGATACAGAGACAGGTGACGGTCTACTCATCCCCTGAGTCTTTGATACAGAGACAGGGGGCGGTCTTCTCATCGCCTGAGTCTGTGACACAGAGACAGGGGGCGGTCCATTCATCCCCTGAATCAATGATCCAGAGACAGGGGGCGGTCTACTCATCCACTGAATCAATGATACAGAGACAGGGGGCGGTCTACTCATCCCCCGAGTCGGTGATACAGCGACAGGGGGCGGTCTTCTCATCCCCCGAGTCGGTGATACAGCGACAGGGGGCGGTCGACTCATCCCCCGAGTCTGTGATACAGAGACAGGGGGCGGTCTACTCATCCCCCGAGTGTGTGATAAAGAGACAGGGGGCGGTCTAAGCATCCCCTGAGTCTATGATACAGAGACAGGGGGCGGTCTACTCTTCTCCTGAGTCTGAGATACAGAGACAGGGGGCGGTCTACTCACCCCTTGTGGCTGTGATACAGAGACAGGGGGCTGTCTAGTCATCCGCTGACTCTGAGGTACAGAGACAGGGGGCGCTATATTCATGCCCTGAGTCTGTGATACAGAGACAGGGGGCGGTCTATTCTTCCCCTGAGTCTTTGATACAGAGACAGGGGGCGGTCTACTCATCCACTGAGTCTGTGATACAGAGACAGGTGACGGTCTACTCATCCACTGACACTGTGATACAGAGACAGGGGGCAGTCTGCTCATCGCCTGAGTCTGTGACACAGAGACAGGGGGCGGTCCATTCATCCCCTGAATCAATGATCCAGAGACAGGGGGCGGTCTACTCATCCACTGAATCAATGATACAGAGACAGGGGGCGGTCGACTCATCCCCCGAGTCTGTGAAACAGAGACAGGGGGCGGTCTACTCATCCCCTGAGTGTGTGATAAAGAGACAGGGGGCGGTCTACGCATCCCCTGAGTCTTTGATACAGAGACAGTGGGCAGTCTGCTCATCCACTGAGTCTGTGATACAGAGACAGGGGACGGTCTACTCATCCACTGACTCTGTGATACAGAGACAGGGGGCGGTCTACTCATCCCCTGAGTCTTTGATCCAGAGACAGGGGGCGGTCTTCTCATCAACTGAGTCTTTGATACAGAGACAGGGGGCGGTCTTCTCATCCCCTGAGTCTTTGATACAGAGACAGGGGGCGGTCTTCTCAACCCCCGAGTGTGTGATGAAGAGACAGGGGGCGGTCTACGCATCCCCTGAGTCTTTGATACAGAGACAGTGGGCAGTCTGCTCATCCACTGAGTTTGTGATACAAAGACAGGGGGCGGTCTTCTCATCCACTGAGTCTGTGATACAGAGACAGGGGACGGTCTACTCATCCACTGACTCTATGATACAGAGACAAGTGGCAGTTTACTCATCGCCTGAGTCTGTGACACAGAGACAGGGGGCGGTCTACTCATCCCCTGAATCAATGATACAGAGACAGGGGGCGGTCTACACATTCCCTTAGTCTGTGATACAGAAACAAGTGGCAGTTTACTCATCCCCCGAGTCTGAGATACAGAGACAGGGGGCGGTCTACTCATCCCCTGAGTCTTTGATACAGAGACAGGGGGCGGTCTTCTCATCCACTGAGTCTGTGATACGGAGACAGGGGGAGTTCGACTCATCCACTGAGTCTGTGATACAGAGACAGGGGGGGGTCTACTCATTCCCTGAGTCTGTGATACAGAGAAAGGGGGCAGTCTACTCATCCCCTGAGTCTGTGATACAGAGACAGGGGGCGGTCGACTCATCCACTGAGTCTGTGACACAGAGAATGGAGGCGGTCAACTCATTCCCTGAATCTCTGATAAAGAGACAGTTTGCGGTCTACTCTTCCCCTGCGTCTATGATACAGAGACAGGGGGCGGTCTACTCTTCCCCTGAGTCTGAGATACAGAGACAGGGGGCGGTCGACTCACCCCTTGTGGCTGTGATACAGAGACAGGGGGCTGTCTAATCAACCCCTGAGTCTGTGATACAGAGACAGGGGGCGGTCTGCTCATCCACTGAGTTTGTGATACAAAGACAGCAGGCAGTCTACTCATCCACTGAGTCTGTGATACAGAGACAGGGGGCGGTCTACTCATCCACTGAGTCTGTGATACAAAGACAGGGGGCGGTCTACTCATCCCCTGAGTCTTTGATACAGAGACAGGGGGCGGTCTTCTCATCCACTGAGTCTGTGATACAGAGACAGGGGGCGGTCTACTCATCCCCTGAGTCTGTTAGACAGAGACAGGGGACGGTCTACTCATCCCCCGAGTCTGTGACACAGAGACAGGGGGCGGTCTACTCATCCCCCGAGTCTGTGATACAGAGACAAGGGGACTGTCTACTCATCCCCCGAGTGTGTGATACAGAGACAAGGGGCGGTCAACTCATGCCCTGAGTCTGTGAGACAGAGACAGGAGGCGGTCAACTCATCCCCTGAGTCTGTGATACAGAGACAAGGGGCGGTCTACTCTTCCCCTGAGTCTATGATACAGAGACAGGGGGCGGTCTACTCTTCCCCTGAGTCTGAGATACAGAGACAGGGGGCCGTCCACTCACCCCTTGTGGCTGTGATACAGAGACAGGGGGCTGTCTAATCATCCCCTGAGTCTGTGATACAGAGACAGGGGGCTGTCTACTCATCCCCTGAATCTCTGATAAAGAGACAGGGGGAGGTCTGCACATCGCCTGAGTCTATGATACAGAGACAGAGGGCGGTCTAATCATCACCTGAGTCTGTGGTGCAGAGACAGGGGGAGGTCTACTCATCCCCTCAGTATGTGATAGAGAGACAGGGGGCGGTCTACTCATCCCCTCAGTATGTGATACAGAGACAGGGGGCCGTCTACTGCTCCCCTGAGTCTGTGATACAGAGACAGGGGGCGGTCTACTCATCCCCCGAGAGTGTGATACAGAGACATGGGGCGGTCTACTCATCCCCTCAGTATGTGATACAGAGACAGGGGGCGGTCTACTCATCCCCTGAGTCTGTGATACAGAGACAGGGGTCGGTCTTCTCATCCACTGAGTCTGCGATACAGAGACAGGTGACGGTCTTTTCATCCACTGACTCTGTGATACAGAGACAGGGGGCGGTCTACCCATCTCCTGAGTCTGTTATCCAGAGACAGGGGGCGGTCTACTCATTCCCTGAATCAATGATACAGAGTCAGGGGGCGGTATACTCATCCCCCGAGTCTATGATACAGAGACAGGGGGCGGTCTACTCATCCCCCGAGAGTGTGACACAGAGACAGGGGGCGGTCTACTCATCCCCTGAGTCTGTGATACAGAGACAGGGGGTGGTCTACTCATCCCCCGGGAGTGTGACACAGAGACAGGGGGCGGTCTATTCATACCCTGAGTCTGTGATACAGAGAAAGGAGGCGGTCTACTCATCCCCTGAGTCTGTGATACAGAGACAGGGGGCAGTCTACTCATCCCCCGAGTCTATGATGCAGAGACAGGGGGCGGTCTACTCATCCCCTGAGTCTGTGACACAGGGACAGGGGGCGGTCGTTTCATTCCCTGAGTCTGTGACACAGAGACAGGGGGCGGTCTACTCATCCCCTGACTCTGTGACATAGAGAAAGGGGGCAGTCTACTCATCCCCTGAATCAATGATACAGAAACAGGGGGCGGTGTACTCATCCCCTGAGTCTGTGATCCAGAGACAGGGGGCGGTCTACTCATCCACTGAGTCTGTGATGCAGAGACAGGGGGCAGTCTGCTCATCCCCTCAGTTTGTGATACAGAGATAGGGGGCGGTCTACTCATACCCTGAGTCTTTGATACAGAGACAGGGGGCAGTCTGCTCATCCACTGAGTGTGTGATAAAGAGACAGGGGGCGGTCTACTCATCCCCTGAGTCTTTGATACAGAGACAGGGGGCGGTCTACTCATCCACTGACTCTGTGATACAGAGACAGGGGGCGGTCTACTCATCCTCTGAGTCTTTGATACAGAGACAGGGGGCGGTCTTCTCATCCCCTGAGTCTTTGATACAGAGACAGGGGGCGGTCTTCTCATCCCCTGAGTCTTTGATACAGAGACAGGGGGCGGTCTTCTCATCGCCTGAGTCTTTGATACAGAGAGAGGGGGCGGTCTTCTCATCCCCCGAGTGTGTGATAAAGAGACAGGGGGCGGTCTACGCATCCCCTGAGTCTTTGATACAGAGACAGTGGGCAGTCTGCTCATCCACTGAGTTTGTGATACAAAGACAGGGGACGGTCTACTCATCCACTGATTGTGTGATACAAAGACAGGGGGCGGTCTTCTCATCCACTGAGTCTGTGATACAGAGACAGGGGACGGTCTACTCATCCCCTGAGTGTGTGATACAAAGACAGGGGACGGTCTACCCGTCCCCTTAGTCTGTGATTCAAAGACAGGTGTTGGTCTACTCATCCCCAGAGTTTGTGACACAGAGACAGGGGGCGGTCTACTTATCCCCTCAGTCTGTGATACAGAGACAGGGGGCGGTCTACTCATCCCCTAACTTTGTGATACCGAGACAAGGGGCGGTCGACTCAGCCCCAAATTCCCTTAAATACAGACAGGGGCCTGTCAACTCATCACCCGGGTCTATGAGACAGAGACTGGGGGAGATCTATTCAATCCTGAATGTGTGATACACAGGAAGGGGGCGGTCTACACATCCCCTGAGTCTATGATACAGAGACAGGGGGCGGTCTACTCATACCCTGAATCACAGATAAAGAGACAGGGGGCGGTCTACTCATCCCCTGAATCACAGATAAAGAGACAGGGAGCGGTCTACTCATCCCCCGAGTGTGTGAGACAGAGACAGGGGGCGCTCTACTCATCCCGCGAGTATGTGATACAGAGACAGGGGGCGGTCTAGTCATCCGCTGACTCTGAGATACAGAGACAGGGTGCGGTCTACGCATCCCATGAGTCTTTGATACAGAGACAGGGGGCGGTCTTCTCATCCACTGAGTCTGTGATACAGAGACAGGTGACTGTCTACTCATCCACTGACACTGTGATACAGAGACAGGGGGCAGTCTGCTCATCGCCTGAGTCTGTGACACAGAGACAGGGGGCGGTCCATTCATCCGCTGAATCAATGATCCAGAGACAGGGGGCGGTCTACTCATCCACTGAATCAATGATGCAGAGACAGGGGGCGGTCTACTCATCCCCCGAGTCTGTGAAACAGAGACAGGGGGCGGTCTACTCATCCCCTGAGTGTGTGATAAAGAGACAGGGGGCTGTCTACGCAACCCCTGAGTCTTTGATACAGAGACAGTGGGCAGTCTGCTCATCCACTGAGTCTGTGATACAGAGACAGGGGACGGTCTACTCATACCCTGAGTCTTTGATACAGAGACAGGGGGCGGTCTTCTCATCCCCTGAGTCTTTGATACAGAGACAGGGGGCGGTCTTCTCATCCCCTGAGTTTTTGATACAGAGACAGGGGCGGTCTTCTCATCCCCTGAGTCTTTGATACAGAGACAGGGGGCGGTCTTCTCATCCCCCGAGTGTGTGATGAAGAGACAGGGGGCGGTCTACGCATCCCCTGAGTCTTTGATACAGAGACAGTGGGCAGTCTGCTCATCCACTGAGTTTGTGATACAAAGACAGGGGGCGGTCTTCTCATCCACTGAGTCTGTGATACAGAGACAGGGGACGGTCTACTCATCCACTGACTCTGTGATACAGAGACAAGTGGCAGTTTACTCATCGCCTGAGTCTGTGACACAGAGACAGGGGGCGGTCTACTCATCCCCTGAATCAATGATACAGAGACAGGGGGCGGTCTACACATTCCCTTAGTCTGTGATACAGAGACAAGTGGCAGTTTACTCATCCCCCGAGTCTGAGATACAGAGACAGGGGGCGGTCTACTCATCCCCTGAGTCTTTGATACAGAGACAGGGGGCGGTCTTCTCATCCACTGAGTCTGTGATACGGAGACAGGGGGCGGTCGACTCATCCACTGAGTCTGTGATACAGAGACAGGGGGGGGTCTACTCATTCCCTGAGTCTGTGATACAGAGAAAGGGGGCAGTCTACTCATCCCCTGAGTCTGTGATACAGAGACAGGGGGCGGTCGACTCATCCACTGAGTCTGTGATACCGAGACAGGGGGCGGTCTACACATTCCCTGAATCTCTGATAAAGAGACAGGGGGCGGTCTGCACATCCCCTGAGTCTATGATACAGAGACAGGGGGCGGTCTACTCTTCCCCTGAGTCTGTGACACAGAGACAGGGGGCGGTCTACTCATCCCGCGAGTGTGTGACACAGAGACAGGGGGCGGTCTACTCATCCCCTGAGTCTGTGACACAGAGACAGGGGGCGGTCTACTCATCCCCCGAGTGTGTGAGACAGAGACAGGGGGCGGTCTACTCATACTCTGAGTCTGTGACACAGAGAATGGAGGCGGTCAACTCATTCCCTGAATCTCTGATAAAGAGACAGTTTGCGGTCTACTCTTCCCCTGAGTCTATGATACAGAGACAGGGGGCGGTCTACTCTTCCCCTGAGTCTGAGATACAGAGACAGGGGGCGGTCGACTCACCCCTTGTGGCTGTGATACAGAGACAGGGGGCTGTCTAATCAACCCCTGAGTCTGTGGTCCAGAGACAAGGGGCTGTTTACTCATCCCTTGAGTCTGTGATACAGAGACAGGGGGCAGTCTACTCATCCCCTGAGTCTGTGATACAAAGACAGGGGATGGTCTACTCATCCACTGAGTCTGTGATACAGAGACAGGGGGCGGTCTGCTCATCCACTGAGTTTGTGATACAAAGACAGCGGGCAGTCTACTCATCCACTGAGTCTGTGATACAGAGACAGGGGACGGTCTACTCATCCACTGACTCTGTGATACAGAGACAAGTGGCAGTTTACTCATCGCCTGAGTCTGTGACACAGAGACAGGGGGCGGTCTACTCATCCCCTGAATCAATGATACAGAGACAGGGGGCGGTCTACACATTCCCTTAGTCTGTGATACAGAGACAAGTGGCAGTTTACTCATCCCCCGAGTCTGAGATACAGAGACAGGGGGCGGTCTACTCATCCCCTGAGTCTTTGATACAGAGACAGGGGGCGGTCTTCTCATCCACTGAGTCTGTGATACGGAGACAGGGGGCGGTCGACTCATCCACTGAGTCTGTGATACAGAGACAGGGGGGGGTCTACTCATTCCCTGAGTCTGTGATACAGAGAAAGGGGGCAGTCTACTCATCCCCTGAGTCTGTGATACAGAGACAGGGGGCGGTCGACTCATCCACTGAGTCTGTGATACAGAGACAGGGGGCGGTCTACACATTCCCTGAATCTCTGATAAAGAGACAGGGGGCGGTCTGCACATCCCCTGAGTCTATGATACAGAGACAGGGGGCGGTCTACTCTTCCCCTGAGTCTGTGACACAGAGACAGGGGGCGGTCTACTCATCCCGCGAGTGTGTGACACAGAGACAGGGGGCGGTCTACTCATCCCCTGAGTCTGTGACACAGAGACAGGGGGCGGTCTACTCATCCCCCGAGTGTGTGAGACAGAGACAGGGGGCGGTCTACTCATACTCTGAGTCTGTGACACAGAGAATGGAGGCGGTCAACTCATTCCCTGAATCTCTGATAAAGAGACAGTTTGCGGTCTACTCTTCCCCTGAGTCTATGATACAGAGACAGGGGGCGGTCTACTCTTCCCCTGAGTCTGAGATACAGAGACAGGGGGCGGTCGACTCACCCCTTGTGGCTGTGATACAGAGACAGGGGGCTGTCTAATCAACCCCTGAGTCTGTGGTCCAGAGACAAGGGGCTGTTTACTCATCCCTTGAGTCTGTGATACAGAGACAGGGGGCAGTCTACTCATCCCCTGAGTCTGTGATACAAAGACAGGGGATGGTCTACTCATCCACTGAGTCTGTGATACAGAGACAGGGGGCGGTCTGCTCATCCACTGAGTTTGTGATACAAAGACAGCGGGCAGTCTACTCATCCACTGAGTCTGTGATACAGAGACAGGGGACGGTCTACTCATCCACTGACTCTGTGATACAGAGACAAGTGGCAGTTTACTCATCGCCTGAGTCTGTGACACAGAGACAGGGGGCGGTCTACTCATCCCCTGAATCAATGATACAGAGACAGGGGGCGGTCTACACATTCCCTTAGTCTGTGATACAGAGACAAGTGGCAGTTTACTCATCCCCCGAGTCTGAGATACAGAGACAGGGGGCGGTCTACTCATCCCCTGAGTCTTTGATACAGAGACAGGGGGCGGTCTTCTCATCCACTGAGTCTGTGATACGGAGACAGGGGGAGTTCGACTCATCCACTGAGTCTGTGATACAGAGACAGGGGGGGGTCTACTCATTCCCTGAGTCTGTGATCCAGAGAAAGGGGGCAGTCTACTCATCCCCTGAGTCTGTGATACAGAGACAGGGGGCGGTCGACTCATCCACTGAGTCTGTGATACAGAGACAGGGGGCGGTCTACACATTCCCTGAATCTCTGATAAAGAGACAGGGGGCGGTCTGCACATCCCCTGAGTCTATGATACAGAGACAGGGGGCGGTCTACTCTTCCCCTGAGTCTGTGACACAGAGACAGGGGGCGGTCTACTCATCCCGCGAGTGTGTGACACAGAGACAGGGGGCGGTCTACTCATCCCCTGAGTCTGTGACACAGAGACAGGGGGCGGTCTACTCATCCCCCAAGTGTGTGAGACAGAGACAGGGGGCGGTCTACTCATACTCTGAGTCTGTGACACAGAGAATGGAGGCGGTCAACTCATTCCCTGAATCTCTGATAAAGAGACAGTTTGCGGTCTACTCTTCCCCTGAGTCTATGATACAGAGACAGGGGGCGGTCTACTCTTCCCCTGAGTCTGAGATACAGAGACAGGGGGCGGTCGACTCACCCCTTGTGGCTGTGATACAGAGACAGGGGGCTGTCTAATCAACCCCTGAGTCTGTGATACAGAGACAGGGGGCGGTCTGCTCATCCACTGAGTTTGTGATACAAAGACAGCGGGCAGTCTACTCATCCACTGAGTCTGTGATACAGAGACAGGGGGCGGTCTACTCATCCACTGAGTCTGTGATACAGAGACAGGGGGCGGTCTACTCACCCCCTGAGTCTTTGATACAGAGACAGGGGGCGGTCTTCTCATCCACTGAGTCTGTGATACAGAGACAGGGGGCGGTCTACTCATCCCCTGAGTCTGTTAGACAGAGACAGGGGACGGTCTACTCATCCCCCGAGTCTGTGACACAGAGACAGGGGGCGGTCTACTCATCCCCCGAGTCTGTGATACAGAGACAAGGGGACTGTCTACTCATCCCCCGAGTGTGTGATACAGAGACAAGGGGCGGTCAACTCATGCCCTGAGTCTGTGAGACAGAGACAGGAGGCGGTCAACTCATCCCCTGAGTCTGTGATACAGAGACAAGGGGCGGTCTACTCTTCCCCTGAGTCTATGATACAGAGACAGGGGGCGGTCTAATCAACCCCTGAGTCTGTGGTCCAGAGACAAGGGGCTGTTTACTCATCCCTTGAGTCTGTGATACAGAGACAGGGGGCAGTCTACTCATCCCCTGAGTCTGTGATACAAAGACAGGGGATGGTCTACTCATCCACTGAGTCTGTGATACAGAGACAGGGGGCGGTCTGCTCATCCACTGAGTTTGTGATACAAAGACAGCGGGCAGTCTACTCATTCCCTGAATCAATGATACAGAGTCAGGGGGCGGTATACTCATCCCCCGAGTCTATGATACAGAGACAGGGGGCGGTCTACTCATCCCCCGAGAGTGTGACACAGAGACAGGGGGCGGTCTACTCATCCCCTGAGTCTGTGACACAGGGACAGGGGGCGGTCGTTTCATTCCCTGAGTCTGTGACACAGAGACAGGGGGCGGTCTACTCATCCCCTGACTCTGTGACATCGAGAAAGGGGGCAGTCTACTCATCCCCTGAATCAATGATACAGAAACAGGGGGCGGTGTACTCATCCCCTGAGTCTGTGATCCAGAGACAGGGGGCGGTTTACTCATCCACTGAGTCTGTGATGCAGAGACAGGGGGCGGTTTACTCATCCACTGAGTCTGTGATGCAGAGACAGGGGGCAGTCTGCTCATCCCCTCAGTTTGTGATACAGAGATAGGGGGCGGTCTACTCATACCCTGAGTCTTTGATACAGAGACAGGGGGCAGTCTGCTCATCCACTGAGTGTGTGATAAAGAGACAGGGGGCGGTCTACTCATCCCCTGAGTCTTTGATACAGAGACAGGGGCCGGTCTACTCATCCACTGACTCTGTGATACAGAGACAGGGGGCGGTCTACTCATCCCCTGAGTCTTTGATACAGAGACAGGGGGCGGTCTTCTCATCCCCTGAGTCTTTGATACAGAGACAGGGGGCGGTCTTCTCATCCCCTGAGTCTTTGATACAGAGACAGGGGGCGGTCTTCTCATCGCCTGAGTCTTTGATACAGAGAGAGGGGGCGGTCTTCTCATCCCCCGAGTGTGTGATAAAGAGACAGGGGGCGGTCTACGCATCCCCTGAGTCTTTGATACAGAGACAGTGGGCAGTCTGCTCATCCACTGAGTTTGTGATACAAAGACAGGGGACGGTCTACTCATCCACTGATTGTGTGATACAAAGACAGGGGGCGGTCTTCTCATCCACTGAGTCTGTGATACAGAGACAGGGGACGGTCTACTCATCCCCTGAGTGTGTGATACAAAGACAGGGGACGGTCTACTCATACCCTGAATCACAGATAAAGAGACAGGGGGCGGTCTACTCATCCCCTGAATCACAGATAAAGAGACAGGGGGCGGTCTACTCATCCCCCGAGTGTGTGAGACAGAGACAGGGGGCGCTCTACTCATCCCGCGAGTATGTGATACAGAGACAGGGGGCGGTCTAGTCATCCGCTGACTCTGAGATACAGAGACAGGGGGCGGTCTACGCATCCCCTGAGTCTTTGATACAGAGACAGGGGGCGGTCTTCTCATCCACTGACACTGTGATACAGAGACAGGGGGCAGTCTGCTCATCGCCTGAGTCTGTGACACAGAGACAGGGGGCGGTCCATTCATCCACTGAATCAATGATCCAGAGACAGGGGGCGGTCTACTCATCCACTGAATCAATGATGCAGAGACAGGGGGCGGTCTACTCATCCCCCTAGTCTGTGAAACAGAGACAGGGGGCGGTCTACTCATCCCCTGAGTGTGTGATAAAGAGACAGGGGGCGGTCTACGCATCCCCTGAGTCTTTGATACAGAGACAGGGGACGGTCTACTCATACCCTGAGTCTTTGATACAGAGACAGGGGGCGGTCTTCTCATCCCCTGAGTCTTTGATACAGAGACAGGGGGCGGTCTTCTCATCCCCTGAGTCTTTGATACAGAGACAGGGGCGGTCTTCTCATCCCCTGAGTCTTTGGTACAGAGACAGGGGGCGGTCTTCTCATCCCCCGAGTGTGTGATGAAGAGACAGGGGGCGGTCTACGCATCCCCTGAGTCTTTGATACAGAGACAGTGGGCAGTCTGCTCATCCACTGAGTTTGTGATACAAAGACAGGGGGCGGTCTTCTCATCCACTGAGTCTGTGATACAGAGACAGGGGACGGTCTACTCATCCACTGACTCTGTGATACAGAGACAAGTGGCAGTTTACTCATCGCCTGAGTCTGTGACACAGAGACAGGGGGCGGTCTACTCATCCCCTGAATCAATGATACAGAGACAGGGGGCGGTCTACACATTCCCTTAGTCTGTGATACAGAGACAAGTGGCAGTTTACTCATCCCCCGAGTCTGAGATACAGAGACAGGGGGCGGTCTACTCATCCCCTGAGTCTTTGATACAGAGACAGGGGGTTGTCTTCTCATCCACTGAGTCTGTGATACGGAGACAGGGGGCGGTCGACTCATCCACTGAGTCTGTGATACAGAGACAGGGGGGGGTCTACTCATTCCCTGAGTCTGTGATACAGAGAAAGGGGGCAGTCTACTCATCCCCTGAGTCTGTGATACAGAGACAGGGGGCGGTCGACTCATCCACTGAGTCTGTGATACAGAGACAGGGGGCGGTCTACACATTCCCTGAATCTCTGATAAAGAGACAGGGGGCGGTCTGCACATCCCCTGAGTCTATGATACAGAGACAGGGGGCGGTCTACTCTTCCCCTGACTCTGTGACACAGAGACAGGGGGCGGTCTACTCATCCCGCGAGTGTGTGACACAGAGACAGGGGGCGGTCTACTCATCCCCTGAGTCTGTGACACAGAGACAGGGGGCGGTCTACTCATCCCCCAAGTGTGTGAGACAGAGACAGGGGGCGGTCTACTCATACTCTGAGTCTGTGACACAGAGAATGGAGGCGGTCAACTCATTCCCTGAATCTCTGATAAAGAGACAGTTTGCGGTCTACTCTTCCCCTGAGTCTATGATACAGAGACAGGGGGCGGTCTACTCTTCCCCTGAGTCTGAGATACAGAGACAGGGGGCGGTCGACTCACCCCTTGTGACTGTGATACAGAGACAGGGGGCTGTCTAATCAACCCCTGAGTCTGTGGTCCAGAGACAAGGGGCTGTTTACTCATCCCTTGAGTCTGTGATACAGAGACAGGGGGCAGTCTACTCATCCCCTGAGTCTGTGATACAAAGACAGGGGATGGTCTACTCATCCACTGAGTCTGTGATACAGAGACAGGGGGCGGTCTGCTCATCCACTGAGTTTGTGATACAAAGACAGCGGGCAGTCTACTCATCCACTGAGTCTGTGATACAGAGACAGGGGGCGGTCTACTCATCCCCTGAGTCTTTGATACAGAGACAGGGGGCGGTCTTCTCATCCACTGAGTCTGTGATACAGAGACAGGGGGCGGTCTACTCATCCCCTGAGTCTGTTAGACAGAGACAGGGGGCGGTCTACTCATACCCTGAATCTCTGATAAAGAGACAGGGGACGGTCTACTCATCCCCTGAGTCTGTGACACAGAGACAGGGGGCGGTCTACTCATCCCCCGAGTCTGTGATACAGAGACAAGGGGACTGTCTACTCATCCCCCGAGTGTGTGATACAGAGACAGGGGACGGTCTACTCATCCCCCGAGTCTGTGATACAGAGACAAGGGGCGGTCAACTCATGCCCTGAGTCTGTGAGACAGAGACAGGAGGCGGTCTACTCTTCCCCTGAGTCTATGATACAGAGACAGGGGGCGGTCTACTCTTCCCCTGAGTCTATGATACAGAGACAGGGGGCGGTCTACTCTTCCCCTGAGTCTGAGATACAGAGACAGGGGGCCGTCCACTCACCCCTTGTGGCTGTGATACAGAGACAGGGGGCTGTCTAATCATCCCCTGAGTCTGTGATACAGAGACAGGGGGCTGTCTACTCATCCCCTGAATCTCTGATAAAGAGACAGGGGGAGGTCTGCACATCGCCTGAGTCTATGATACAGAGACAGAGGGCGGTCTAATCATCACCTGAGTCTGTGGTGCAGAGACAGGGGGAGGTCTACTCATCCCCTCAGTATGTGATACAGAGACAGGGGGCGGTCTACTCATCCCCTCAGTATGTGATACAGAGACAGGGGGCCGTCTACTGCTCCCCTGAGTCTGTGATACAGAGACAGGGGGCGGTCTACTCATCCCCCGAGAGTGTGATACAGAGACATGGGGCGGTCTACTCATCCCCTCAGTATGTGATACAGAGACAGGGGGCGGTCTACTCATCCCCTGAGTCTGTGATACAGAGACAGGGGGCGGTCTTCTCATCAACTGAGTCTGCGATACAGAGACAGGTGACGGTCTTTTCATCCACTGACTCTGTGAATCAGAGACATGGGGCGGTCTACTCATCCCCTCAGTATGTGATACAGAGACAGGGGGCGGTCTACCCATCTCCTGAGTCTGTTATCCAGAGACAGGGGGCGGTCTACTCATTCCCTGAATCAATGATACAGAGTCAGGGGGCGGTCTACTCATCCCCCGAGTCTATGATACAGAGACAGGGGGCGGTCTACTCATCCCCCGAGAGTGTGACACAGAGACAGGGGGCGGTCTACTCATCCCCTGAGTCTGTGATACAGAGACAGGGGGTGGTCTACTCATCCCCCGAGAGTGTGACACAGAGACAGGGGGCGGTCTATTCATACCCAAATTCCCTTAAATACAGACAGGGGCCTGTCAACTCATCACCCGGGTCTATGAGACAGAGACTGGGGGAGATCTATTCAATCCTGAATGTGTGATACACAGGAAGGGGGCGGTCTACACATCCCCTGAGTCTATGATACAGAGACAGGGGGCGGTCTACTCTTCCCCTGAGTCTGAGATACAGAGACACGGGGTGGTCTACTCACCGCTTGTGGCTGTGATACAGAGACAGGGGGCAGACTACTCATACCCTGAATCACAGATAAAGAGACAGGGGGCGGTCTACTCATCCCCTGAATCACAGATAAAGAGACAGGGGGCGGTCTACTCATCCCCCGAGTGTGTGAGACAGAGACAGGGGGCGCTCTACTCATCCCGCGAGTATGTGATACAGAGACAGGGGGCGGTCTAGTCATCCGCTGACTCTGAGATACAGAGACAGGGGGCGGTCTACGCATCCCCTGAGTCTTTGATACAGAGACAGGGGGCGGTCTTCTCATCCACTGACACTGTGATACAGAGACAGGGGGCAGTCTGCTCATCGCCTGAGTCTGTGACACAGAGACAGGGGGCGGTCCATTCATCCACTGAATCAATGATCCAGAGACAGGGGGCGGTCTACTCATCCACTGAATCAATGATGCAGAGACAGGGGGCGGTCTACTCATCCCCCTAGTCTGTGAAACAGAGACAGGGGGCGGTCTACTCATCCCCTGAGTGTGTGATAAAGAGACAGGGGGCGGTCTACGCATCCCCTGAGTCTTTGATACAGAGACAGGGGACGGTCTACTCATACCCTGAGTCTTTGATACAGAGACAGGGGGCGGTCTTCTCATCCCCTGAGTCTTTGATACAGAGACAGGGGGCGGTCTTCTCATCCCCTGAGTCTTTGATACAGAGACAGGGGCGGTCTTCTCATCCCCTGAGTCTTTGGTACAGAGACAGGGGGCGGTCTTCTCATCCCCCGAGTGTGTGATGAAGAGACAGGGGGCGGTCTACGCATCCCCTGAGTCTTTGATACAGAGACAGTGGGCAGTCTGCTCATCCACTGAGTTTGTGATACAAAGACAGGGGGCGGTCTTCTCATCCACTGAGTCTGTGATACAGAGACAGGGGACGGTCTACTCATCCACTGACTCTGTGATACAGAGACAAGTGGCAGTTTACTCATCGCCTGAGTCTGTGACACAGAGACAGGGGGCGGTCTACTCATCCCCTGAATCAATGATACAGAGACAGGGGGCGGTCTACACATTCCCTTAGTCTGTGATACAGAGACAAGTGGCAGTTTACTCATCCCCCGAGTCTGAGATACAGAGACAGGGGGCGGTCTACTCATCCCCTGAGTCTTTGATACAGAGACAGGGGGTTGTCTTCTCATCCACTGAGTCTGTGATACGGAGACAGGGGGCGGTCGACTCATCCACTGAGTCTGTGATACAGAGACAGGGGGGGGTCTACTCATTCCCTGAGTCTGTGATACAGAGAAAGGGGGCAGTCTACTCATCCCCTGAGTCTGTGATACAGAGACAGGGGGCGGTCGACTCATCCACTGAGTCTGTGATACAGAGACAGGGGGCGGTCTACACATTCCCTGAATCTCTGATAAAGAGACAGGGGGCGGTCTGCACATCCCCTGAGTCTATGATACAGAGACAGGGGGCGGTCTACTCTTCCCCTGACTCTGTGACACAGAGACAGGGGGCGGTCTACTCATCCCGCGAGTGTGTGACACAGAGACAGGGGGCGGTCTACTCATCCCCTGAGTCTGTGACACAGAGACAGGGGGCGGTCTACTCATCCCCCAAGTGTGTGAGACAGAGACAGGGGGCGGTCTACTCATACTCTGAGTCTGTGACACAGAGAATGGAGGCGGTCAACTCATTCCCTGAATCTCTGATAAAGAGACAGTTTGCGGTCTACTCTTCCCCTGAGTCTATGATACAGAGACAGGGGGCGGTCTACTCTTCCCCTGAGTCTGAGATACAGAGACAGGGGGCGGTCGACTCACCCCTTGTGACTGTGATACAGAGACAGGGGGCTGTCTAATCAACCCCTGAGTCTGTGGTCCAGAGACAAGGGGCTGTTTACTCATCCCTTGAGTCTGTGATACAGAGACAGGGGGCAGTCTACTCATCCCCTGAGTCTGTGATACAAAGACAGGGGATGGTCTACTCATCCACTGAGTCTGTGATACAGAGACAGGGGGCGGTCTGCTCATCCACTGAGTTTGTGATACAAAGACAGCGGGCAGTCTACTCATCCACTGAGTCTGTGATACAGAGACAGGGGGCGGTCTACTCATCCCCTGAGTCTTTGATACAGAGACAGGGGGCGGTCTTCTCATCCACTGAGTCTGTGATACAGAGACAGGGGGCGGTCTACTCATCCCCTGAGTCTGTTAGACAGAGACAGGGGGCGGTCTACTCATACCCTGAATCTCTGATAAAGAGACAGGGGACGGTCTACTCATCCCCTGAGTCTGTGACACAGAGACAGGGGGCGGTCTACTCATCCCCCGAGTCTGTGATACAGAGACAAGGGGACTGTCTACTCATCCCCCGAGTGTGTGATACAGAGACAGGGGACGGTCTACTCATCCCCCGAGTCTGTGATACAGAGACAAGGGGCGGTCAACTCATGCCCTGAGTCTGTGAGACAGAGACAGGAGGCGGTCTACTCTTCCCCTGAGTCTATGATACAGAGACAGGGGGCGGTCTACTCTTCCCCTGAGTCTATGATACAGAGACAGGGGGCGGTCTACTCTTCCCCTGAGTCTGAGATACAGAGACAGGGGGCCGTCCACTCACCCCTTGTGGCTGTGATACAGAGACAGGGGGCTGTCTAATCATCCCCTGAGTCTGTGATACAGAGACAGGGGGCTGTCTACTCATCCCCTGAATCTCTGATAAAGAGACAGGGGGAGGTCTGCACATCGCCTGAGTCTATGATACAGAGACAGAGGGCGGTCTAATCATCACCTGAGTCTGTGGTGCAGAGACAGGGGGAGGTCTACTCATCCCCTCAGTATGTGATACAGAGACAGGGGGCGGTCTACTCATCCCCTCAGTATGTGATACAGAGACAGGGGGCCGTCTACTGCTCCCCTGAGTCTGTGATACAGAGACAGGGGGCGGTCTACTCATCCCCCGAGAGTGTGATACAGAGACATGGGGCGGTCTACTCATCCCCTCAGTATGTGATACAGAGACAGGGGGCGGTCTACTCATCCCCTGAGTCTGTGATACAGAGACAGGGGGCGGTCTTCTCATCAACTGAGTCTGCGATACAGAGACAGGTGACGGTCTTTTCATCCACTGACTCTGTGAATCAGAGACATGGGGCGGTCTACTCATCCCCTCAGTATGTGATACAGAGACAGGGGGCGGTCTACCCATCTCCTGAGTCTGTTATCCAGAGACAGGGGGCGGTCTACTCATTCCCTGAATCAATGATACAGAGTCAGGGGGCGGTCTACTCATCCCCCGAGTCTATGATACAGAGACAGGGGGCGGTCTACTCATCCCCCGAGAGTGTGACACAGAGACAGGGGGCGGTCTACTCATCCCCTGAGTCTGTGATACAGAGACAGGGGGTGGTCTACTCATCCCCCGAGAGTGTGACACAGAGACAGGGGGCGGTCTATTCATACCCTGAGTCTGTGATACAGAGAAAGGAGGCAGTCTACTCATCCCCTGAGTCTGTGATACAGAGACAGGGGGCAGTCTACTTATCCCCCGAGTCTATGATGCAGAGACAGGGGGCGGTCTACTCATCCCCTGAGTCTGTGACACAGGGACAGGGGGCGGTCGTTTCATTCCCTGAGTCTGTGACACAGAGACAGGGGGCGGTCTACTCATCCCCTGACTCTGTGACATAGAGAAAGGGGGCAGTCTACTCATCCCCTGAATCAATGATACAGAAACAGGGGGCGGTGTACTCATCCCCTGAGTCTGTGATCCAGAGACAGGGGGCAGTCTGCTCATCCCCTCAGTATGTGATACAGAGACAGGGGGCGGTCTACTCATCCCCTGAGTCTGTGATACAGAGACAGGGGGCGGTCTACTCATCCACTGACTCTGTGATACAGAGACAGGGGGCGGTCTACCCATCCCCTGAGTCTGTTATCCAGAGACGGGGGGCGGTCTACTCATTCCCTGAATCAATGATACAGAGTCAGGGTGCGGTCTACTCATCCCCCGAGTCTATGATACAGAAACAGGGGGCGGTCCACTCATCCCCCGAGAGTGTGATACAGAGAAAGGGGGCGGTTATCTCAATCGCTGAGTGTGCGATACAGAGACAGGGGGCGCTCTACTCATTCCCTGAGTCTGTGATGCAGAGACAGGGGGCGGTCCACTCATCCACTGAGTCTGTGATACAGAGACAGGGGGCGGTCTACTCATCCCCTGAGTCAATGATACAGAGACAGGGGGCAGTCTGCTCATCCCCTCAGTCTGTGATACAGAGACAGGGGGCGGTCTACTCATCCCCTGAGTCTGTGATGCCTAGACAGGGGGCGGTCTACTCATTCCCTGAATCAATGATCAAGAGTCAAGGGGCGGTCTACTCATCCCCCGAGTCTGTGATACACAGACAGTGGGCGGTCTACTCATCCCCCGAGAGTGTGAAACAGAGACATGGGGCGGTCTACTCATCCCCTCAGTATTTGATACAGAGATAGGGGGCAGTCTACTCATCCCCTGAGTCTGTGATACAGAGACAGGGGGCGGTCAACTCATCCCCTGAGTCTGTGATACAGAGACAGGGGGCGGTCTCCTCATCCCCTGAGTCTGTGTTTCAGAGACAGGGGGCGGTCTACTCATCCCCTCAGTTTGTGATACAGAGACAGGGGGCGGTATACCCATCCCCTGAGTCTGTGATACAGAGACAGGGGGCGGTCTACTCATCCCCTCAGTATGTGATACAGAGACAGGAGGCGTTCTACTCATCCCCTGAGTCTGTGATACAGAGACAGGGGGCAGTCTGCTCATCCACTGAGTGTGTGATACAAAGACAGGGGACGGTCTGCTCATCCACTGAGTCTGTGATACAGAGACAGGGGGCTGTCTGCTTATCCCATCAGTTTGTGATACAGACACAGGGGGAGGTCTACTCATCCCCTGAGTCTGTGATGCAGAGACAGGGGGCAGTCTGCTCATCCCCTCAGTTTGTAATACAGAGATAGGGGGCGGTCTACTCATACCCTGAGTCTTTGATACAGAGACAGGGGGCGGTCTACTCATCCACTGACTCTGTGATACAGAGACAGGGGGCGGTCTACTCATCCCCTGAGTCTTTGATACAGAGACAGGGGGCGGTCTTCTCATCCCCTGAGTCTTTGATACAGAGACAGGGGCCGGTCTTCTCATCCCCTGAGTCTTTGATACAGAGACAGGGGGCGGTCTTCTCATCCCCTGAGTCTTTGATACAGAGAGAGGGGGCGGTCTTCTCATCCCCCGAGTGTGTGATAAAGAGACAGGGGGCGGTCTACGCATCCCCTGAGTCTTTGATACAGAGACAGTGGGCAGTCTGCTCATCCACTGAGTTTGTGATACAGAGAGAGGGGGCGGTCTTCTCATCCCCCGAGTGTGTGATAAAGAGACAGGGGGCGGTCTACGCATCCCCTGAGTCTTTGATACAGAGACAGTGGGCAGTCTGCTCATCCACTGAGTTTGTGATACAAAGACAGGGGGCGGTCTTCTCATCCACTGAGTCTGTGATACAGAGACAGGGGACGGTCTACTCATCCCCTGAGTGTGTGATACAAAGACAAGGGACGGTCTACCCGTCCCCTTAGTCTGTGATTCAAAGACAGGTGTTGGTCTACTCATCCCCTAACTTTGTGATACCGAGACAAGGGGCGGTCGACTCAGCCCCAAATTCCCTTAAATACAGACAGGGGCCTGTCAACTCATCACCCGGGTCTATGAGACAGAGACTGGGGGAGATCTATTCAATCCTGAATGTGTGATACACAGGAAGGGGGCGGTCTACACATCCCCTGAGTCTATGATACAGAGACAGGGGGCGGTCTACTCTTCCCCTGAGTCTGAGATACAGAGACACGGGGTGGTCTACTCACCGCTTGTGGCTGTGATACAGAGACAGGGGGCGGTCTACTCATACCCTGAATCACAGATAAAGAGACAGGGGGCGGTCTACTCATCCCCCGAGTGTGTGATACAGAGACAGGGGGCGGTCCACTCATACCCTGAATCTCAGATAAAGAGACAGGGGGCGGTCTACTCATCCCCCGAGTGTGTGAGACAGAGACAGGGGGCGCTCTACTCATCCCGCGAGTACGTGATACAGAGACAGGGGGCGGTCTAGTCATCCGCTGACTCTGAGATACAGAGACAGGGTGCGGTCTACGCATCCCCTGAGTCTTTGATACAGAGACAGGGGGCGGTCTTCTCATCCACTGAGTCTGTGATGCAGAGACAGGTGACGGTCTACTCATCCCCTGAGTCTTTGATACAGAGACAGGGGGCGGTCTTCTCATCGCCTGAGTCTGTGACACAGAGACAGGGTGCGGTCCATTCATTCGCTGAATCAATGATCCAGAGACAGGGGGCAGTCTACTCATCCACTGAATCAATGATACAGAGACAGGGGGCGGTCTACTCATCCCCCGAGTCGGTGATACAGCGACACTGGGCGGTCTTCTCATCCCCCGAGTCGGTGATGCAGCGACAGGGGGCGGTCGACTCATACCCCGAGTCTGTGATACAGAGACAGGGGGCGGTCTACTCATCTCCTGAGTCTGAGATACAGAGACAGGGGGCGGTCTACTCACCCCTTGTGGCTGTGATACAGAGACAGGGGGCTGTCTAGTCATCCGCTGACTCTGAGGTACAGAGACAGGGTGCGGTCTATTCATCCCCTGAGTCTGTGATACAGAGACAGGGGGCGGTCTATTCTTCCCCTGAGTCTGTGATAAAGAGACAGGGGGCTGTCTAGTCATCCGCTGACTCTGAGGTACAGAGACAGGGTGCGGTCTATTCTTCCCCTGAGTCTGTGATACAGAGACAGGGGGCTGTCTAGTCATCCGCTGACTCTGAGGTACAGAGACAGGGTGCGGTCTATTCATCCCCTGAGTCTGTGTTACAGAGACAGGGGACGGTCTACTCATCCACTGAGTTTGTGATACAGAGACAGGGTGCGGTCTATTCATCCCCTGAGTCTGTGATACAGAGACAGGGGGCGGTATATTCATCCCCTGAGTCTGTGATACAGAGACAGGGGGCGGTCTTCTCATCCACTGAGTCTGTGATACAGAGACAGGTGACGGTCTACTCATCCACTGACACTGTGATACAGAGACAGGGGGCAGTCTGCTCATCGCCTGAGTCTGTGACACAGAGACAGGGGGCGGTCCATTCATCCCCTGAATCAATGATCCAGAGACAGGGGGCGGTCTACTCATCCCCTGAGTGTGTGATAAAGAGACAGGGGGCGGTCTACGCATCCCCTGAGTCTTTGATACAGAGACAGTGGGCAGTCTGCTCATCCACTGAGTCTGTGATACAGAGACAGGTGACGGTCTACTCATCCACTGACTCTGTGATCCAGAGACAGGGGGCGGTCTACTCATACCCTGAGTCTTTGATACAGAGACAGGGGGCGGTCTTCTCATCCCCTGAGTCTTTGATACAGAGACAGGGGGCGGTCTTCTCATCCCCTGAGTCTTTGATACAGAGACAGGGGCGGTCTTCTCATCCCCTGAGTCTTTGATACAGAGACAGGGGGCGGTCTTCTCATCCACCGAGTGTGTGATGAAGAGACAGGGGGCGGTCTACGCATCCCCTGAGTCTTTGATACAGAGACAGTGGGCAGTCTGCTCATCCACTGAGTTTGTGATACAAAGACAGGGGGCGGTCTTCTCATCCACTGAGTCTGTGATACAGAGACAGGGGACGGTCTACTTATCCACTGACTCTGTGATACAGAGACAAGTGGCAGTTTACTCATCGCCTGAGTCTGTGACACAGAGACAGGGGGCGGTCTACTCATCCCCTGAATCAATGATACAGAGACAGGGGGCGGTCTACACATTCCCTTAGTCTGTGATACAGAGACAAGTGGCAGTTTACTCATCCCCCGAGTCTGAGATACAGAGACAGGGGGCGGTCTACTCATCCCCTGAGTCTTTGATACAGAGAAAGGGGGCGGTCTTCTCATCCACTGAGTCTGTGATACGGAGAAAGGGGGCGGTCGACTCATCCACTGAGTCTGTGATACAGAGACAGGGGGGGGTCTACTCATTCCCTGAGTCTGTGATACAGAGAAAGGGGGCAGTCTACTCATCCCCTGAGTCTGTGATACAGAGACAGGGGGCGGTCGACTCATCCACTGAGTCTGTGATACAGAGACAGGGGGCGGTCTACACATTCCCTGAATCTCTGATAAAGAGACAGGGGGCGGTCTGCACATCCCCTGAGTCTATGATACAGAGACAGGGGGCGGTCTACTCTTCCCCTGAGTCTGTGACACAGAGACAGGGGGCGGTCTACTCATCCCGCGAGTGTGTGACACAGAGACAGGGGGCGGTCTACTCATCCCCTGAGTCTGTGACACAGAGACAGGGGGCGGTCTACTCATCCCCCGAGTGTGTGAGACAGAGACAGGGGGCGGTCTACTCATACTCTGAGTCTGTGACACAGAGAATGGAGGCGGTCAACTCATTCCCTGAATCTCTGATAAAGAGACAGTTTGCGGTCTACTCTTCCCCTGAGTCTATGATACAGAGACAGGGGGCGGTCTACTCTTCCCCTGAGTCTGAGATACAGAGACAGGGGGCGGTCGACTCACCCCTTGTGGCTGTGATACAGAGACAGGGGGCTGTCTAATCAACCCCTGAGTCTGTGGTCCAGAGACAAGGGGCTGTTTACTCATCCCTTGAGTCTGTGATACAGAGACAGCGGGCAGTCTACTCATCCCCTGAGTCTGTGATACAAAGACAGGGGATGGTCTACTCATCCACTGAGTCTGTGTTACAGAGACAGGGGGCGGTCTGCTCATCCACTGAGTTTGTGATACAAAGACAGCGGGCAGTCTACTCATCCACTGAGTCTGTGATACAGAGACAGGGGGCGGTCTACTCATCCCCTGAGTCTTTGATACAGAGACAGGGGGCGGTCTTCTCATTCACTGAGTCTGTGATACAGAGACAGGGGGCGGTCTACTCATCCCCTGAGTCTGTTAGACAGAGACAGGGGACGGTCTACTCATCCACTGAGTCTGTGACACAGAGACAGGGGGCGGTCTACTCATCCACCGAGTCTGTGACACAGAGACAGGGGGCGGTCTACTCATCCCCCGAGTCTGTGATACAGAGACAAGGGGACTGTCTACTCATCCCCCGAGTGTGTGATACAGAGACAGGGGACGGTCTACTCATCCCCCGAGTCTGTGATACAGAGACAAGGGGCGGTCAACTCATGCCCTGAGTCTGTGAGACAGAGACAGGAGGCGGTCAACTCATCCCCTGAGTCTGTGATACAGAGACAGGGGGCGGTCTACTCATCCCCCGAGTCTGTGATACAGAGACAAGGGGACTGTCTACTCATCCCCCGAGTGTGTGATACAGAGACAGTGGACGGTCTGCTCATCCCCCGAGTCTGTGATACAGAGACAAGGGGCGGTCAACTCATGCCCTGAGTCTGTGAGACAGAGACAGGAGGCGGTCAACTCATCCCCTGAGTCTGTGATACTGAGACAAGGGGCGGTCTACTCTTCCCCTGAGTCTATGATACAGAGACAGGGGGCGGTCTACTCTTCCCCTGAGTCTGAGATACAGAGACAGGGGGCCGTCCACTCACCCCTTGTGGCTGTGATACAGAGACAGGGGGCTGTCTAATCATCCCCTGAGTCTGTGATACAGAGACAGGGGGCTGTCTACTCATCCCCTGAATCTCTGATAAAGAGACAGGGGGAGGTCTGCACATCGCCTGAGTCTATGATACAGAGACAGAGCGCGGTCTAATCATCACCTGAGTCTGTGGTGCAGAGACAGGGGGAGGTCTACTCATCCCCTCAGTATGTGATACAGAGACAGGGGGCGGTCTACTCATCCCCTCAGTATGTGATACAGAGACAGGGGGCGGTCTACTCATCCCCTCAGTATGTGATACAGAGACAGGGGGCCGTCTACTGCTCCCCTGAGTCTGTGATACAGAGACAGGGGGCGGTCTACTCATCCCCCGAGAGTGTGATACAGAGACATGGGGCGGTCTACTCATCCCCTCAGTATGTGATACAGAGACAGGGGGCGGTCTACTCATCCCCTGAGTCTGTGATACAGAGACAGGGGGCGGTCTTCTCATCCACTGAGTCTGCGATACAGAGACAGGTGACGTCTTTTCATCCACTGACTCTGTGATACAGAGACAGGGGGCGGTCTACCCATCTCCTGAGTCTGTTATCCAGAGACAGGGGGCGGTCTACTCATCCCCCGAGTCTATGATACAGAGACAGGGGGCGGTCTACTCATCCCCCGAGAGTGTGACACAGAGACAGGGGGCGGTCTACTCATCCCCTGAGTCTGTGATACAGAGACAGGGGGTGGTCTACTCATCCCCCGAGAGTGTGACACAGAGACAGGGGGCGGTCTATTCATACCCTGAGTCTGTGATACAGAGAAAGGAGGCGGTCTACTCATCCCCTGAGTCTGTGATACAGAGACAGGGGGCAGTCTACTTATCCCCCGAGTCTATGATGCAGAGACAGGGGGCGGTCTACTCATCCCCTGAGTCTGTGACACAGGGACAGGGGGCGGTCGTTTCATTCCCTGTGTCTGTGACACAGAAACAGGGGGCGGTGTACTCATCCCCTGTGTCTGTGATCCAGGGACAGGGGGCAGTCTGCTCATCCCCTCAGTATGTGATACAGAGACAGGGGGCGGTCTACTCATCCCCTGAGTCTGTGATACAGAGACAGGGGGTGGTCTACTCATCCACTGACTCTGTGATACAGAGACAGGGGGCGGTCTACCCATCCCCTGAGTCTGTTATCCAGAGATGGGGGGCGGTCTACTCATTCCCTGAATCAATGATACAGAGTCAGGGTGCGGTCTACTCATCCCCCGAGTCTATGATACAGAAACAGGGGGCGGTCCACTCATCCCCCGAGAGTGTGATACAGAGAAAGGGGGCGGTTATCTCAATCGCTGAGTGTGCGATACAGAGACAGGGGGCGCTCTACTCATTCCCTGAGTCTGTGATGCAGAGACAGGGGGCGGTCTACTCATCCACTGAGTCTGTGATACAGAGACAGGGGGCGGTCTACTCATCCCCTGAGTCAATGATACAGAGACAGGGGGCAGTCTGCTCATCCCCTCAGTCTGTGATACAGAGACAGGGGGCGGTCTACTCATCCCCTGAGTCTGTGATGCCTAGACAGGGGGCGGTCTACTCATTCCCTGAATCAATGATCAAGAGTCAAGGGGCGGTCTACTCATCCCCCGAGTCTGTGATACACAGACAGTGGGCGGTCTACTCATCCCCCGAGAGTGTGAAATAGAGACATGGGGCAGTCTACTCATCCCCTCAGTATTTGATACAGAGATAGGGGGCAGTCTACTCATCCCCTGAGTCTGTGATACAGAGACAGGGGGCGGTCAACTCATCCCCTGAGTCTGTGATACAGAGACAGGGGGCGGTCTCCTCATCCCCTGAGTCTGTGTTTCAGAGACAGGGGGCGGTCTACTCATCCCCTCAGTTTGTGATACAGAGACAGGGGGCGGTATACCCATCCCCTGAGTCTGTGATACAGAGACAGGGGGCGGTCTACTCATCCCCTCAGTATGTGATACAGAGACAGGGGGCGTTCTACTCATCCCCTGAGTCTGTGATACAGAGACAGGGGGCAGTCTGCTCATCCACTGAGTGTGTGATACAAAGACAGGGGACGGTCTGCTCATCCACTGAGTCTGTGATACAGAGACAGGGGGCTGTCTGCTTATCCCATCAGTTTGTGATACAGACACAGGGGGAGGTCTACTCATCCCCTGAGTCTGTGATGCAGAGACAGGGGGCAGTCTGCTCATCCCCTCAGTTTGTGATACAGAGATAGGGGGCGGTCTACTCATACCCTGAATCTTTGATACAGAGACAGGGGGCAGTCCACTCATCCCCTGAGTCTGTGATACAGAGACAGGGGGCAGTCTGCTCATCCCCTCAGTATGTGATACAGAGACAGGGGGCGGTCTACTCATACCCTGAATCAATGATAGAGAGACAGGGGGCGGTCTACTCATCCATTGAGTCTGTGATCCATAGACAGGGGGCGGTCTACTCATCCCCTCAGTCTGTGATACAGGGACAGGGGGCGGTCTACTCATCCACTGAGTCTGTGATCCATAGACAGGGGGCGGTCTACTCATCCCCTGAGTCTGTGAAAAAGAGACAGAGGGCGGTCTACTCATCCCCTGAGTCTGTGATCCATAGACAGGGGGCGATCTACTCATCCACTGAGTCTGTGATACATAGACAGGGGGCGGTCTACTCATCCCCTGAGTCTGTGATGCAGAGACAGGGGGCGGTCTACTCATCCACTGAGTCTGTGATACAGAGACAGGGGGCGGTCTACTCATCCCCTGAGTCAATGATACAGAGACAGGGGGCAGTCTGCTCATCCCCTCAGTCTGTGATACCGAGACAGGGGGCGGTCTACTCATCCCCTGAGTCTGTGATGCCTAGACAGGGGGCGGTCTACTCATTCCCTGAATCAATGATCCAGAGTCAGGGGGCGGTCTACTCATCCCCCGAGTCTGTGATACACAGACAGTGGGCGGTCTACTCATCCCCCGAGAGTGTGAAACAGAGACATGGGGCGGTCTACTCATCCCCCCAGTATTTGATACAGAGACAGGGGGCGGTCTACTCATCCCCTGAGTCTGTGATACAGAGACAGGGGGCGGTCAACTCATCCCCTGAGTCTGTGATACAGAGACAGGGGGCGGTCTCCTCATCCCCTGAGTCTGTGTTTCAGAGACAGGGGGCGGTCTACTCATCCCCTCAGTTTGTGATGCAGAGACAGGGGGCGGTATACCCATCCCCTGAGTCTGTGATACAGAGACAGGGGGCAGTCTGCTCATCCCCTCAGTATGTGATACAGAGACAGGGGGCGTTCTACTCATCCCCTGAGTCTGTGATACAGAGACAGGGGGCAGTCTGCTCATCCACTGAGTGTGTGATACAAAGACAGGGGACGGTCTACTCATCCCCTGAGTCTGTGATACAGAGACAGGGGGCGGTCTACTCATCCCTTGACTCTGTGACATCGAGAAAGGGGGCAGTCTACTCATCCCCTGAATCAATGATACAGAAACAGGGGGCGGTCTACTCATCCCCTGAGTCTGTGATACAGAGATAGGGGGCGGTCTACTCATACCCTGAGTCTTTGATACAGAGACAGGGGGCAGTCTGTTCATCCACTGAGTGTGTGATACAAAGACAGGGGACGGTCTACTCATCCCCTCAGTTTGTGATACAGAGACAGGGGGCGGTCGACTCATCCCCTGAGTCTTTGAAACAGAGACAGGGGGCGGTCTACTCATTCCCTGAATCAATGATAGAGAGACAGGGGGCGGTCCACTCATCCCCTGAGTCTGTGATACAGAGACAGGGGGCAGTCTGCTCATCCCCTCAGTATGTGATACAGAGACAGGGGGCGGTTACTCATCCACTGAGTCTGTGATCCATAGACAGGGGGAGGTCTACTCATCCCCTCAGTCTGTGATACAGGGACAGGGGGCGGTCTACTCATCCACTGAGTCTGTGATCCATAGACAGGGGGCGGTCTACTCATCCCCTGAGTCTGTGAAAAAGAGACAGGGGGCGGTCTACTCATCCCCTGAGTCTGTGATCCATAGACAGGGGGCGGTCTACTCATCCACTGAGTCTGTGATCCATAGACAGGGGGCGGTCTACTCATCCCCCGAGTATGTGAGACAGAGAAAGGCAATGGTCTACTCCTCCCCTGAAACTGAGATACAGAGACAAGGGGCAGTTTGCTCATCCCCTGTGTCTGTGATACAGAGACAGGGGGCGCTCTACTCATCCCCTGAGTCTGTGATTCAGAGACAGGGGGCGCTCTACTCATCCCCTGAGTCTGTGATTCAGAGACAGGGGGCGCTCTACTCATCCCCTGAGTCTGTGATTCAGAGACAGGGGGCGCTCTACTCATCCCCTGAGTCTGTGATACAGAGACAGGGGGCGCTCTACTCATCCCCTGAGTCTGTGATACAGAGACAGGGGGCGGTCTACTCATCCCTTGACTCTGTGACATCGAGAAAGGGGGCAGTCTACTCATCCCCTGAATCAATGATACAGAAACAGGGGGCGGTGTACTCATCCCCTGAGTCTGTGATACAGGGACAGGGGGCGGTCTACTCCTCCCCTGAGTCTGTGATACAGAGACAGGGAGCGGTCTACTCATCCCCCGAGAGTGTGATACAGAGACATGGGGCGGTCTACTCATCCCCTCAGTATGTGATACAGAGACAGGGGGCGGTCTTCTCATCCACTGAGTCTGCGATACAGAGACAGGTGACGGTCTTTTCATCCACTGACTCTGTGATACAGAGACAGGGGGCGGTCTTCTCATCCCCCGAGTGTGTGATAAAGAGACAGGGGGCGGTCTACGCATCCCCTGAGTCTTTGATACAGAGACAGTGGGCAGTCTGCTCATCCACTGAGTTTGTGATACAAAGACAGGGGGCGGTCTTCTCATCCACTGAGTCTGTGATACAGAGACAGGGGACGGTCTACTCATCCCCTGAGTGTGTGATACAAAGACAAGGGACGGTCTACCCGTCCCCTTAGTCTGTGATTCAAAGACAGGTGTTGGTCTACTCATCCCCTAACTTTGTGATACCGAGACAAGGGGCGGTCGACTCAGCCCCAAATTCCCTTAAATACAGACAGGGGCCTGTCAACTCATCACCCGGGTCTATGAGACAGAGAC
This sequence comes from Heterodontus francisci, assembly GCF_036365525.1. NCBI lineage: Eukaryota > Metazoa > Chordata > Chondrichthyes > Heterodontiformes > Heterodontidae > Heterodontus > Heterodontus francisci. The sequence goes on from NC_090386.1 coordinate 10,371,476, forward strand.
TGGGGGAGATCTATTCAATCCTGAATGTGTGATACACAGGAAGGGGGCGGTCTACACATCCCCTGAGTCTATGATACAGAGACAGGGGGCGGTCTACTCTTCCCCTGAGTCTGAGATACAGAGACACGGGGTGGTCTACTCACCGCTTGTGGCTGTGATACAGAGACAGGGGGCGGTCTACTCATACCCTGAATCACAGATAAAGAGACAGGGGGCGGTCTACTCATCCCCCGAGTGTGTGATACAGAGACAGGGGGCGGTCCACTCATACCCTGAATCTCAGATAAAGAGACAGGGGGCGGTCTACTCATCCCCCGAGTGTGTGAGACAGAGACAGGGGGCGCTCTACTCATCCCGCGAGTACGTGATACAGAGACAGGGGGCGGTCTAGTCATCCGCTGACTCTGAGATACAGAGACAGGGTGCGGTCTACGCATCCCCTGAGTCTTTGATACAGAGACAGGGGGCGGTCTTCTCATCCACTGAGTCTGTGATGCAGAGACAGGTGACGGTCTACTCATCCCCTGAGTCTTTGATACAGAGACAGGGGGCGGTCTTCTCATCGCCTGAGTCTGTGACACAGAGACAGGGTGCGGTCCATTCATTCACTGAATCAATGATCCAGAGACAGGGGGCAGTCTACTCATCCACTGAATCAATGATACAGAGACAGGGGGCGGTCTACTCATCCCCCGAGTCGGTGATACAGCGACACTGGGCGGTCTTCTCATCCCCCGAGTCGGTGATGCAGCGACAGGGGGCGGTCGACTCATACCCCGAGTCTGTGATACAGAGACAGGGGGCGGTCTACTCATCTCCTGAGTCTGAGATACAGAGACAGGGGGCGGTCTACTCACCCCTTGTGGCTGTGATACAGAGACAGGGGGCTGTCTAGTCATCCGCTGACTCTGAGGTACAGAGACAGGGTGCGGTCTATTCATCCCCTGAGTCTGTGATACAGAGACAGGGGGCGGTCTATTCTTCCCCTGAGTCTGTGATAAAGAGACAGGGGGCTGTCTAGTCATCCGCTGACTCTGAGGTACAGAGACAGGGTGCGGTCTATTCTTCCCCTGAGTCTGTGATACAGAGACAGGGGGCTGTCTAGTCATCCGCTGACTCTGAGGTACAGAGACAGGGTGCGGTCTATTCATCCCCTGAGTCTGTGTTACAGAGACAGGGGACGGTCTACTCATCCACTGAGTTTGTGATACAGAGACAGGGTGCGGTCTATTCATCCCCTGAGTCTGTGATACAGAGACAGGGGGCGGTATATTCATCCCCTGAGTCTGTGATACAGAGACAGGGGGCGGTCTTCTCATCCACTGAGTCTGTGATACAGAGACAGGTGACGGTCTACTCATCCACTGACACTGTGATACAGAGACAGGGGGCAGTCTGCTCATCGCCTGAGTCTGTGACACAGAGACAGGGGGCGGTCCATTCATCCCCTGAATCAATGATCCAGAGACAGGGGGCGGTCTACTCATCCCCTGAGTGTGTGATAAAGAGACAGGGGGCGGTCTACGCATCCCCTGAGTCTTTGATACAGAGACAGTGGGCAGTCTGCTCATCCACTGAGTCTGTGATACAGAGACAGGTGACGGTCTACTCATCCACTGACTCTGTGATCCAGAGACAGGGGGCGGTCTACTCATACCCTGAGTCTTTGATACAGAGACAGGGGGCGGTCTTCTCATCCCCTGAGTCTTTGATACAGAGACAGGGGGCGGTCTTCTCATCCCCTGAGTCTTTGATACAGAGACAGGGGCGGTCTTCTCATCCCCTGAGTCTTTGATACAGAGACAGGGGGCGGTCTTCTCATCCACCGAGTGTGTGATGAAGAGACAGGGGGCGGTCTACGCATCCCCTGAGTCTTTGATACAGAGACAGTGGGCAGTCTGCTCATCCACTGAGTTTGTGATACAAAGACAGGGGGCGGTCTTCTCATCCACTGAGTCTGTGATACAGAGACAGGGGACGGTCTACTTATCCACTGACTCTGTGATACAGAGACAAGTGGCAGTTTACTCATCGCCTGAGTCTGTGACACAGAGACAGGGGGCGGTCTACTCATCCCCTGAATCAATGATACAGAGACAGGGGGCGGTCTACACATTCCCTTAGTCTGTGATACAGAGACAAGTGGCAGTTTACTCATCCCCCGAGTCTGAGATACAGAGACAGGGGGCGGTCTACTCATCCCCTGAGTCTTTGATACAGAGACAGGGGGCGGTCTTCTCATCCACTGAGTCTGTGATACGGAGAAAGGGGGCGGTCGACTCATCCACTGAGTCTGTGATACAGAGACAGGGGGGGGGTCTACTCATTCCCTGAGTCTGTGATACAGAGAAAGGGGGCAGTCTACTCATCCCCTGAGTCTGTGATACAGAGACAGGGGGCGGTCGACTCATCCACTGAGTCTGTGATACAGAGACAGGGGGCGGTCTACACATTCCCTGAATCTCTGATAAAGAGACAGGGGGCGGTCTGCACATCCCCTGAGTCTATGATACAGAGACAGGGGGCGGTCTACTCTTCCCCTGAGTCTGTGACACAGAGACAGGGGGCGGTCTACTCATCCCGCGAGTGTGTGACACAGAGACAGGGGGCGGTCTACTCATCCCCTGAGTCTGTGACACAGAGACAGGGGGCGGTCTACTCATCCCCCGAGTGTGTGAGACAGAGACAGGGGGCGGTCTACTCATACTCTGAGTCTGTGACACAGAGAATGGAGGCGGTCAACTCATTCCCTGAATCTCTGATAAAGAGACAGTTTGCGGTCTACTCTTCCCCTGAGTCTATGATACAGAGACAGGGGGCGGTCTACTCTTCCCCTGAGTCTGAGATACAGAGACAGGGGGCGGTCGACTCACCCCTTGTGGCTGTGATACAGAGACAGGGGGCTGTCTAATCAACCCCTGAGTCTGTGGTCCAGAGACAAGGGGCTGTTTACTCATCCCTTGAGTCTGTGATACAGAGACAGCGGGCAGTCTACTCATCCCCTGAGTCTGTGATACAAAGACAGGGGATGGTCTACTCATCCACTGAGTCTGTGTTACAGAGACAGGGGGCGGTCTGCTCATCCACTGAGTTTGTGATACAAAGACAGCGGGCAGTCTACTCATCCACTGAGTCTGTGATACAGAGACAGGGGGCGGTCTACTCATCCCCTGAGTCTTTGATACAGAGACAGGGGGCGGTCTTCTCATTCACTGAGTCTGTGATACAGAGACAGGGGGCGGTCTACTCATCCCCTGAGTCTGTTAGACAGAGACAGGGGACGGTCTACTCATCCACTGAGTCTGTGACACAGAGACAGGGGGCGGTCTACTCATCCACCGAGTCTGTGACACAGAGACAGGGGGCGGTCTACTCATCCCCCGAGTCTGTGATACAGAGACAAGGGGACTGTCTACTCATCCCCCGAGTGTGTGATACAGAGACAGGGGACGGTCTACTCATCCCCCGAGTCTGTGATACAGAGACAAGGGGCGGTCAACTCATGCCCTGAGTCTGTGAGACAGAGACAGGAGGCGGTCAACTCATCCCCTGAGTCTGTGATCCAGAGACAGGGGGCGGTCTACTCATCCCCCGAGTCTGTGATACAGAGACAAGGGGACTGTCTACTCATCCCCCGAGTGTGTGATACAGAGACAGTGGACGGTCTGCTCATCCCCCGAGTCTGTGATACAGAGACAAGGGGCGGTCAACTCATGCCCTGAGTCTGTGAGACAGAGACAGGAGGCGGTCAACTCATCCCCTGAGTCTGTGATACTGAGACAAGGGGCGGTCTACTCTTCCCCTGAGTCTATGATACAGAGACAGGGGGCGGTCTACTCTTCCCCTGAGTCTGAGATACAGAGACAGGGGGCCGTCCACTCACCCCTTGTGGCTGTGATACAGAGACAGGGGGCTGTCTAATCATCCCCTGAGTCTGTGATACAGAGACAGGGGGCTGTCTACTCATCCCCTGAATCTCTGATAAAGAGACAGGGGGAGGTCTGCACATCGCCTGAGTCTATGATACAGAGACAGAGCGCGGTCTAATCATCACCTGAGTCTGTGGTGCAGAGACAGGGGGAGGTCTACTCATCCCCTCAGTATGTGATACAGAGACAGGGGGCGGTCTACTCATCCCCTCAGTATGTGATACAGAGACAGGGGGCGGTCTACTCATCCCCTCAGTATGTGATACAGAGACAGGGGGCCGTCTACTGCTCCCCTGAGTCTGTGATACAGAGACAGGGGGCGGTCTACTCATCCCCCGAGAGTGTGATACAGAGACATGGGGCGGTCTACTCATCCCCTCAGTATGTGATACAGAGACAGGGGGCGGTCTACTCATCCCCTGAGTCTGTGATACAGAGACAGGGGGCGGTCTTCTCATCCACTGAGTCTGCGATACAGAGACAGGTGACGGTCTTTTCATCCACTGACTCTGTGATACAGAGACAGGGGGCGGTCTACCCATCTCCTGAGTCTGTTATCCAGAGACAGGGGGCGGTCTACTCATCCCCCGAGTCTATGATACAGAGACAGGGAGCGGTCTACTCATCCCCCGAGAGTGTGACACAGAGACAGGGGGCGGTCTACTCATCCCCTGAGTCTGTGATACAGAGACAGGGGGTGGTCTACTCATCCCCCGAGAGTGTGACACAGAGACAGGGGGCGGTCTATTCATACCCTGAGTCTGTGATACAGAGAAAGGAGGCGGTCTACTCATCCCCTGAGTCTGTGATACAGAGACAGGGGGCAGTCTACTTATCCCCCGAGTCTATGATGCAGAGACAGGGGGCGGTCTACTCATCCCCTGAGTCTGTGACACAGGGACAGGGGGCGGTCGTTTCATTCCCTGTGTCTGTGACACAGAAACAGGGGGCGGTGTACTCATCCCCTGAGTCTGTGATCCAGGGACAGGGGGCAGTCTGCTCATCCCCTCAGTATGTGATACAGAGACAGGGGGCGGTCTACTCATCCCCTGAGTCTGTGATACAGAGACAGGGGGTGGTCTACTCATCCACTGACTCTGTGATACAGAGACAGGGGGCGGTCTACCCATCCCCTGAGTCTGTTATCCAGAGATGGGGGGCGGTCTACTCATTCCCTGAATCAATGATACAGAGTCAGGGTGCGGTCTACTCATCCCCCGAGTCTATGATACAGAAACAGGGGGCGGTCCACTCATCCCCCGAGAGTGTGATACAGAGAAAGGGGGCGGTTATCTCAATCGCTGAGTGTGCGATACAGAGACAGGGGGCGCTCTACTCATTCCCTGAGTCTGTGATGCAGAGACAGGGGGCGGTCTACTCATCCACTGAGTCTGTGATACAGAGACAGGGGGCGGTCTACTCATCCCCTGAGTCAATGATACAGAGACAGGGGGCAGTCTGCTCATCCCCTCAGTCTGTGATACAGAGACAGGGGGCGGTCTACTCATCCCCTGAGTCTGTGATGCCTAGACAGGGGGCGGTCTACTCATTCCCTGAATCAATGATCAAGAGTCAAGGGGCGGTCTACTCATCCCCCGAGACTGTGATACACAGACAGTGGGCGGTCTACTCATCCCCCGAGAGTGTGAAATAGAGACATGGGGCAGTCTACTCATCCCCTCAGTATTTGATACAGAGATAGGGGGCAGTCTACTCATCCCCTGAGTCTGTGATACAGAGACAGGGGGCGGTCAACTCATCCCCTGAGTCTGTGATACAGAGACAGGGGGCGGTCTCCTCATCCCCTGAGTCTGTGTTTCAGAGACAGGGGGCGGTCTACTCATCCCCTCAGTTTGTGATACAGAGACAGGGGGCGGTATACCCATCCCCGGAGTCTGTGATACAGAGACAGGGGGCGGTCTACTCATCCCCTCAGTATGTGATACAGAGACAGGGGGCGTTCTACTCATCCCCTGAGTCTGTGATACAGAGACAGGGGGCAGTCTGCTCATCCACTGAGTGTGTGATACAAAGACAGGGGACGGTCTGCTCATCCACTGAGTCTGTGATACAGAGACAGGGGGCTGTCTGCTTATCCCATCAGTTTGTGATACAGACACAGGGGGAGGTCTACTCATCCCCTGAGTCTGTGATGCAGAGACAGGGGGCAGTCTGCTCATCCCCTCAGTTTGTGATACAGAGATAGGGGGCGGTCTACTCATACCCTGAATCTTTGATACAGAGACAGGGGGCAGTCCACTCATCCCCTGAGTCTGTGATACAGAGACAGGGGGCAGTCTGCTCATCCCCTCAGTATGTGATACAGAGACAGGGGGCGGTCTACTCATACCCTGAATCAATGATAGAGAGACAGGGGGCGGTCTACTCATCCATTGAGTCTGTGATCCATAGACAGGGGGCGGTCTACTCATCCCCTCAGTCTGTGATACAGGGACAGGGGGCGGTCTACTCATCCACTGAGTCTGTGATCCATAGACAGGGGGCGGTCTACTCATCCCCTGAGTCTGTGAAAAAGAGACAGAGGGCGGTCTACTCATCCCCTGAGTCTGTGATCCATAGACAGGGGGCGATCTACTCATCCACTGAGTCTGTGATACATAGACAGGGGGCGGTCTACTCATCCCCTGAGTCTGTGATGCAGAGACAGGGGGCGGTCTACTCATCCACTGAGTCTGTGATACAGAGACAGGGGGCGGTCTACTCATCCCCTGAGTCAATGATACAGAGACAGGGGGCAGTCTGCTCATCCCCTCAGTCTGTGATACCGAGACAGGGGGCGGTCTACTCATCCCCTGAGTCTGTGATGCCTAGACAGGGGGCGGTCTACTCATTCCCTGAATCAATGATCCAGAGTCAGGGGGCGGTCTACTCATCCCCCGAGTCTGTGATACACAGACAGTGGGCGGTCTACTCATCCCCCGAGAGTGTGAAACAGAGACATGGGGCGGTCTACTCATCCCCCCAGTATTTGATACAGAGACAGGGGGCGGTCTACTCATCCCCTGAGTCTGTGATACAGAGACAGGGGGCGGTCAACTCATCCCCTGAGTCTGTGATACAGAGACAGGGGGCGGTCTCCTCATCCCCTGAGTCTGTGTTTCAGAGACAGGGGGCGGTCTACTCATCCCCTCAGTTTGTGATGCAGAGACAGGGGGCGGTATACCCATCCCCTGAGTCTGTGATACAGAGACAGGGGGCAGTCTGCTCATCCCCTCAGTATGTGATACAGAGACAGGGGGCGTTCTACTCATCCCCTGAGTCTGTGATACAGAGACAGGGGGCAGTCTGCTCATCCACTGAGTGTGTGATACAAAGACAGGGGACGGTCTACTCATCCCCTGAGTCTGTGATACAGAGACAGGGGGCGGTCTACTCATCCCTTGACTCTGTGACATCGAGAAAGGGGGCAGTCTACTCATCCCCTGAATCAATGATACAGAAACAGGGGGCGGTCTACTCATCCCCTGAGTCTGTGATACAGAGATAGGGGGCGGTCTACTCATACCCTGAGTCTTTGATACAGAGACAGGGGGCAGTCTGTTCATCCACTGAGTGTGTGATACAAAGACAGGGGACGGTCTACTCATCCCCTCAGTTTGTGATACAGAGACAGGGGGCGGTCGACTCATCCCCTGAGTCTTTGAAACAGAGACAGGGGGCGGTCTACTCATTCCCTGAATCAATGATAGAGAGACAGGGGGCGGTCCACTCATCCCCTGAGTCTGTGATACAGAGACAGGGGGCAGTCTGCTCATCCCCTCAGTATGTGATACAGAGACAGGGGGCGGTCTACTCATCCACTGAGTCTGTGATCCATAGACAGGGGGAGGTCTACTCATCCCCTCAGTCTGTGATACAGGGACAGGGGGCGGTCTACTCATCCACTGAGTCTGTGATCCATAGACAGGGGGCGGTCTACTCATCCCCTGAGTCTGTGAAAAAGAGACAGGGGGCGGTCTACTCATCCCCTGAGTCTGTGATCCATAGACAGGGGGCGGTCTACTCATCCACTGAGTCTGTGATCCATAGACAGGGGGCGGTCTACTCATCCCCCGAGTATGTGAGACAGAGAAAGGCAATGGTCTACTCCTCCCCTGAAACTGAGATACAGAGACAAGGGGCAGTTTGCTCATCCCCTGTGTCTGTGATACAGAGACAGGGGGCGCTCTACTCATCCCCTGAGTCTGTGATTCAGAGACAGGGGGCGCTCTACTCATCCCCTGAGTCTGTGATTCAGAGACAGGGGGCGCTCTACTCATCCCCTGAGTCTGTGATTCAGAGACAGGGGGCGCTCTACTCATCCCCTGAGTCTGTGATACAGAGACAGGGGGCGCTCTACTCATCCCCTGAGTCTGTGATACAGAGACAGGGGGCGGTCTACTCATCCCTTGACTCTGTGACATCGAGAAAGGGGGCAGTCTACTCATCCCCTGAATCAATGATACAGAAACAGGGGGCGGTGTACTCATCCCCTGAGTCTGTGATACAGGGACAGGGGGCGGTCTACTCCTCCCCTGAGTCTGTGATACAGAGACAGGGAGCGGTCTACTCATCCCCCGAGAGTGTGATACAGAGACATGGGGCGGTCTACTCATCCCCTCAGTATGTGATACAGAGACAGGGGGCGGTCTTCTCATCCACTGAGTCTGCGATACAGAGACAGGTGACGGTCTTTTCATCCACTGACTCTGTGATACAGAGACAGGGGGCGGTCTACCCATCCCCTGAGTCTGTTATCCAGAGACATGGGGCGGTCTACTCATTCCCTGAATCAATGATACAGAGACAGGGGGCGGTCTTCTCATCCACTGAGTCTGCGATACAGAGACAGGTGACGGTCTTTTCATCCACTGACTCTGTGATACAGAGACAGGGGGCGCTCTACTCATCCCCTGAGTCTGTGATTCAGAGACAGGGGGCGCTCTACTCATCCCCTGAGTCTGTGATTCAGAGACAGGGGGCGCTCTACTCATCCCCTGAGTCTGTGATTCAGAGACAGGGGGCGCTCTACTCATCCCCTGAGTCTGTGATACAGAGACAGGGGGCGCTCTACTCATCCCCTGAGTCTGTGATACAGAGACAGGGGGCGGTCTACTCATCCCTTGACTCTGTGACATCGAGAAAGGGGGCAGTCTACTCATCCCCTGAATCAATGATACAGAAACAGGGGGCGGTGTACTCATCCCCTGAGTCTGTGATACAGGGACAGGGGGCTGTCTACTCCTCCCCTGAGTCTGTGATACAGAGACAGGGAGCGGTCTACTCATCCCCCGAGAGTGTGATACAGAGACATGGGGCGGTCTACTCATCCCCTCAGTATGTGATACAGAGACAGGGGGCGGTCTTCTCATCCACTGAGTCTGCGATACAGAGACAGGTGACGGTCTTTTCATCCACTGACTCTGTGATACAGAGACAGGGGGCGGTCTACCCATCTCCTGAGTCTGTTATCCAGAGACATGGGGCGGTCTACTCATTCCCTGAATCAATGATACAGAGACAGGGGGCGGTCTTCTCATCCACTGAGTCTGCGATACAGAGACAGGTGACGGTCTTTTCATCCACTGACTCTGTGATACAGAGACAGGGGGTGGTCTACTCATCCCCTGAGTCTGTGATACAGAGACAGGGGGCAGTCTACTCATCCCCCGAGTCTATGATGCAGAGACAGGGGGCGGTCTACTCATCCCCTCAGTTTGTGATACAGAGAAAGGAGGCGGTCTACTCATCCCCTGTGTCTGTGACACAGGGACAGGGGGCGGTCGTTTCATCCCCTGAGTCTGTGACACAGAGACAGGGGGCGGTCTACTCATCCCCTGACTCTGTGACATGGAGAAAGGGGGCAGTCTACTCATCCCCTGAATCAATGATACAGAAACAGGGGGCGGTGTACTCATCCCCTGAGTCTGTGATCCAGGGACAGGGGGCAGTCTGCTCATCCCCTCAGTATGTGATACAGAGACAGGGGGCGGTCTACTCATCCCCTGAGTCTGTGATACAGAGACAGGGGGCGGTCTTCTCATCCACTGAGTCTGCGATACAGAGACAGGAGACGGTCTACCCATCCCCTGAGTCTGTTATCCAGAGACAGGGGGCGGTCTACTCATTCCCTGAATCAATGATAAAGAGTCAGGGGGCGGTCTACTCATCCCCCGAGTCTATGATACAGAAACAGGGGGCGGTCCACTCATCCCCCGAGAGTGTGATACAGAGAAAGGGGGCGCTTATCTCAATCGCTGAGTGTGCGATACAGAGACAGGGGGCGGTCTACTCATCCACTGAGTCTGTGATGCAGAGCCAGGGGGCGGTCTACTCATCCCCTGAGTCAATGATACAGAGACAGGGGGCAGTCTGCTCATCCCCCCAGTCTGTGATACAGAGACAGGGGGCGGTCTACTCATCCCCCGAGTCTGTGATACACAGACAGTGGGCAGTCTACTCATCCCCCGAGAGTGTGAAACAGAGACATGGGGCGTTCTACTAATCCCCTCAGTATTTGATACAGAGACAGGGGGCGGTCTACTCATCCCCTGAGTCTGTGATACAGAGACAGGGGGCGGTCAACTCATCCCCTGAGTCTGTGATACAGAGACAGGGGGCGTTCTCCTCATCCCCTGAGTCTGTGTTTCAGAGACAGGGGACGGTCTACTCATCCCCTCAGTTTGTGATACAGAGACAGGGGGCGTTCTACTCATCCCCTGAGTCTGTGATACAGAGACAGGGGGCAGTCTGCTCATCCACTGAGTGTGTGATACAAAGACAGGGGACGATCTGCTCATCCACTGAGTCTGTGATACAGAGACAGGGGGCTGTCTGCTTATCCCATCAGTTTGTGATACAGACACAGGGGGAGGTCTACTCATCCCCTGAGTCTGTGATGCAGAGACAGGGGGCAGTCTGCTCATCCCCACAGTTTGTGATACAGAGATAGGGGGCGGTCTACTCATACCCTGAGTCTTTGATACAGAGACAGGGGGCAGTCTGCTCATCCACTGAGTGTGTGATACAAAGACAGGGGACGGTCTACTCATCCACTGAGTCTGTGATACAGAGACAGGGGGCTGTCTGCTTATCCCCTCAGTTTGTGATGCAGACACAGGGGGAGGTCTACTCATCCCCTGAGTCTGTGTTGCAGAGACAGGGGGCAGTCTGCTCATCCACTGAGTGTGTGATACAAAGACAGGGGACGGTCTACTCATCCCCTCAGTTTGTGATACAGAGACAGGGGGCGGTCCACTCATCCCCTTAATTTGTGAAACAGAGACAGGGGGCAGTCTGCTCATCCACTGAGTGTGTGATACAAAGACAGGGGACGGTCTACTTATCCCCTCAGTGTGTGATACAGAGACAGGGGGCGGTCGACTCATCCCCTGAGTCTTTGAAACAGAGACAGGGGGCGGTCTACTCATTCCCTGAATCAATGATAGAGAGACAGGGGGCGGTCCACTCATCCCCTGAGTCTGTGATACAGAGACAGGGGGCAGTCTGCTCATCCCCTCAGTATGTGATACAGAGACAGGGGGCGGTCTACTCATCCACTGAGTCTGTGATCCATAGACAGGGGGAGGTCTACTCATCCCCTCAGTCTGTGATACAGGGACAGGGGGCGGTCTACTCATCCACTGAGTCTGTGATCCATAGACAGGGGGCGGTCTACTCATCCCCTGAGTCTGTGAAAAAGAGACAGGGGGCGGTCTACTCATCCCCTGAGTCTGTGATCCATAGACAGGGGGCGGTCTACTCATCCACTGAGTCTGTGATCCATAGACAGGGGGCGGTCTACTCATCCCCCGAGTATGTGAGACAGAGAAAGGCAATGGTCTACTCCTCCCCTGAAACTGAGATACAGAGACAAAGGGCAGTTTGCTCATCCCCTGTGTCTGTGATACAGAGACAGGGGGCGCTCTACTCATCCCCTGAGTCTGTGATTCAGAGACAGGGGGCGCTCTACTCATCCCCTGAGTCTGTGATTCAGAGACAGGGGGCGCTCTACTCATCCCCTGAGTCTGTGATTCAGAGACAGGGGGCGCTCTACTCATCCCCTGAGTCTGTGATACAGAGACAGGGGGCGCTCTACTCATCCCCTGAGTCTGTGATACAGAGACAGGGGGCGGTCTACTCATCCCTTGACTCTGTAACATCGAGAAAGGGGGCAGTCTACTCATCCCCTGAATCAATGATACAGAAACAGGGGGCGGTGTACTCATCCCCTGAGTCTGTGATACAGGGACAGGGGGCGGTCTACTCCTCCCCTGAGTCTGTGAGACAGAGACAGGGGGCGGTCTACTCATCCCCCGAGAGTGTGATACAGAGACATGGGGCGGTCTACTCATCCCCTCAGTATGCGATACAGAGACAGGGGGCGGTCTTCTCATCCACTGAGTCTGCGATACAGAGACAGGTGACGGTCTTTTCATCCACTGACTCTTTGATACAGAGACAGGGGGTGGTCTACTCATCTCCTGAGTCTGTGATACAGAGACAGGGGGCAGTCTACTCATCCCCCGAGTCTATGATGCAGAGACAGGGGGCGGTCTACTCATCCCCTCAGTTTGTGATACAGAGAAAGGAGGCGGTCTACTCATCCCCTGAGTCTGTGACACAGGGACAGGGGGCGGTCGTTTCATCCCCTGAGTCTGTGACACAGAGACAGGGGGCGGTCTACTCATCCCCTGACTCTGTGATCCAGGGACAGGGGGCGGTCTACACCTCCCCTGAGTCTGTGATACAGAGACAGGGGGCAGTCTGCTCATCCCCTCAGTATGTGATACATAGACAGGGGGTGGTCTACTCATCCCCTGAGTCTGTGATACAGAGACAGGGGGCGGTCTACACATTCCCTCAGTCTGTGATACAGGGACAGGGGGCGGTCTACTCATCCACTGAGTCTGTGATCCATAGACAGGGGGCGGTCTACTCATCCCCTGAGTCTGTGAAAAAGAGACAGGGGGCGGTCTACTCATCCCCTGAGTCTGTGATCCATAGACAGGGGGCGGTCTACTCATCCACTGAGTCTGTGATCCATAGACAGGGGGCGGTCTACTCATCCCCCGAGTATGTGAGACAGAGAAAGGCAATGGTCTACTCCTCCCCTGAAACTGAGATACAGAGACAAGGGGCAGTTTGCTCATCCCCTGTGTCTGTGATACAGAGACAGGGGGCGCTCTACTCATCCCCTGAGTCTGTGATTCAGAGACAGGGGGCGCTCTACTCATCCCCTGAGTCTGTGATTCAGAGACAGGGGGCAGTCTACTCATCCCCCGAGTCTATGATGCAGAGACAGGGGGCAGTCTACTCATCCCCCGAGTCTATGATGCAGAGACATGGGGCGGTCTACTCATTCCCTGAATCAATGATACAGAGACAGGGGGCGGTCTTCTCATCCACTGAGTCTGCGATACAGAGACAGGTGACGGTCTTTTCATCCACTGACTCTGTGATACAGAGACAGGGGGTGGTCTACTCATCCCCTGAGTCTGTGATACAGAGACAGGGGGCAGTCTACTCATCCCCCGAGTCTATGATGCAGAGACAGGGGGCGGTCTACTCATCCCCTCAGTTTGTGATACAGAGAAATGAGGCGGTCTACTCATCCCCTGAGTCTGTGACACAGGGACAGGGGGCGGTCGTTTCACCCCCTGAGTCTGTGACACAGAGACAGGGGGCGGTCTACTCATCCCCTGACTCTGTGACATGGAGAAAGGGGGCAGTCTACTCATCCCCTGAATCAATGATACAGAAACAGGGGGCGGTGTACTCATCCCCTGAGTCTGCGATCCAGGGACAGGGGGCGGTCTACACCTCCCCTGAGTCTGTGATACAGAGACAGGGGGCAGTCTGCTCATCCCCTCAGTATGTGATACAGAGACAGGGGGCGGTCTACTCATCCCCTGAGTCTGTGATACAGAGACAGGGGGCGGTCTTCTCATCCACTGAGTCTGCGATACAGAGACAGGAGACGGTCTACCCATCCCCTGAGTCTGTTATCCAGAGACAGGGGGCGGTCTACTCATTCCCTGAATCAATGATAAAGAGTCAGGGGGCGGTCTACTCATCCCCCGAGTCTATGATACAGAAACAGGGGGCGGTCCACTCATCCCCCGAGAGTGTGATACAGAGAAAGGGGGCGCTTATCTCAATCGCTGAGTGTGCGATACAGAGACAGGGGGCGGTCTACTCATCCACTGAGTCTGTGATGCAGAGCCAGGGGGCGGTCTACTCATCCCCTGAGTCAATGATACAGAGACAGGGGGCAGTCTGCTCATCCCCTCAGTATGTGATACAGAGATAGGGGGCGGTCTACTCATACCCTGAGTCTTTGATACAGAGACAGGGGGCAGTCTGCTCATCCACTGAGTGTGTGATACAAAGACAGGGGACGGTCTACTCATCCACTGAGTCTGTGATACAGAGACAGGGGGCTGTCTGCTTATCCCCTCAGTTTGTGATGCAGACACAGGGGGAGGTCTACTCATCCCCTGAGTCTGTGTTGCAGAGACAGGGGGCAGTCTGCTCATCCCCCCAGTCTGTGATACAGAGACAGGGGGCGGTCTACTCATCCCCCGAGTCTGTGATACACAGACAGTGGGCAGTCTACTCATCCCCCGAGAGTGTGAAACAGAGACATGGGGCGGTCTACTAATCCCCTCAGTATTTGATACAGAGACAGGGGGCGGTCTACTCATCCCCTGAGTCTGTGATACAGAGACAGGGGGCGGTCAACTCATCCCCTGAGTCTGTGATACAGAGACAGGGGGCGGTCTCCTCATCACCTGAGTCTGTGTTTCAGAGACAGGGGACGGTCTACTCATCCCCTCAGTTTGTGATACAGAGATAGGGGGCGGTCTACTCATACCCTGAGTCTTTGATACAGAGACAGGGGACGGTCTACTCATCCACTGAGTGTGTGATACAAAGACAGGGGACGGTCTACTCATCCACTCAGTTTGTGATACAGAGACAAGGGGCGGTCCACTCATCCCCTAAATTTGTGAAACAGAGACAGGGGGCAGTCTGCTCATCCACTGAGTGTGTGATACAAAGACAGGGGACGGTCTACTTATCCCCTCAGTTTGTGATACAGAGACAGGGGGTGGTCGACTCATCCCCTGAGTCTTTGATACAGAGACAGGGGACGGTCTACTCATCCCCCGAGAGTGTGATTCAGAGACATGGGGTGGTCCACTCATACCCTGAGTCTGTGATACAGAGACAGGAGGCTGTCTTCTCATCCCATGAGTCTGTTATACAGAGACAGGCAGCGGTCTACTCATCCCCTAAATCACTGACACAGAGACAGGGGGCAGTCTACTCATCCCCTGAGTCTGTGATACAGAGACAGGGGGCGGTCTACTCATCCCCTGAGTCTGTGAAACAGTGACAGGGGGCGGTCCACTCATCCCCTGAGTCTGTGATACAGAGACAGGGGGCAGTCTGCTCATCGCCTGACTCTGTGACACAGAGACAGGGGGCGGTCCATTCATCCCCTGAATCAATGATCCAGAGACAGGGGGCGGTCTACTCATCCACTGAATCAATGATACAGAGACAGGGGGCGGTCGACTCATCCCCCGAGTCTGTGAAACAGAGACAGGGGGCGGTCTACTCATCCCCTGAGTGTGTGATAAAGAGACAGGGGGCGGTCTACGCATCCCCTGAGTCTTTGATACAGAGACAGTGGGCAGTCTGCTCATCCACTGAGTCTGTGATACAGAGACAGGGGACGGTCTACTCATCCACTGACTCTGTGATACAGAGACAGGGGGCGGTCTACTCATACCCTGAGTCTTTGATACAGAGACAGGGGGCGGTCTTCTCATCCCCTGAGTCTTTGATACAGAGACAGGGGGCGGTCTTCTCATCCCCCGAGTGTGTGATGAAGAGACAGGGGGCGGTCTACGCATCCACTGAGTTTGTGATACAAAGACAGGGGGCGGTCTTCTCATCCACTGAGTCTGTGATACAGAGACAGGGGACGGTCTACTCATCCACTGACTCTGTGATACAGAGACAAGTGGCAGTTTACTCATCGCCTGAGTCTGTGACACAGAGACAGGGGGCGGTCTACTCATCCCCTGAATCAATGATACAGAGACAGGGGGCGGTCTACACATTCCCTTAGTCTGTGATACAGAGACAAGTGGCAGTTTACTCATCCCCCGAGTCTGAGATACAGAGACAGGGGGCGGTCCACTCATCCCCTGAGTCTTTGATACAGAGACAGGGGGCGGTCTTCTCATCCACTGAGTCTGTGATACGGAGACAGGGGGCGGTCGACTCATCCACTGAGTCTGTGATACAGAGACAGGGGGGGGGTCTACTCATTCCCTGAGTCTGTGATACAGAGAAAGGGGGCAGTCTACTCATCCCCTGAGTCTGTGATACAGAGACAGGGGGCGGTCGACTCATCCACTGAGTCTGTGATACAGAGACAGGGGGCGGTCTACACATTCCCTGAATGTCTGATAAAGAGACAGGGGGCGGTCTGCACATCCCCTGAGTCTATGATACAGAGACAGGGGGCGGTCTACTCTTCCCCTGAGTCTGTGACACAGAGACAGGGGGCGGTCTACTCATCCCGCGAGTGTGTGACACAGAGACAGGGGGCGGTCTACTCATCCCCTGAGTCTGTGACACAGAGACAGGGGGCGGTCTACACATTCCCTGAATCTCTGATAAAGAGACAGGGGGCGGTCTACTCATACTCTGAGTCTGTGACACAGAGAATGGAGGCGGTCAACTCATTCCCTGAATCTCTGATAAAGAGACAGTTTGCGGTCTACTCTTCCCCTGAGTCTATGATACAGAGACAGGGGGCGGTCTACTCTTCCCCTGAGTCTGAGATACAGAGACAGGGGGCGGTCGACTCACCCCTTGTGGCTGTGATACAGAGACAGGGGGCTGTCTAATCAACCCCTGAGTCTGTGGTCCAGAGACAAGGGGCTGTTTACTCATCCCTTGAGTCTGTGATACAGAGACAGCGGGCAGTCTACTCATCCCCTGAGTCTGTGATACAAAGACAGGGGATGGTCTACCCATCCACTGAGTCTGTGATACAGAGACAGGGGGCGGTCTGCTCATCCACTGAGTTTGTGATACAAAGACAGCGGGCAGTCTACTCATCCACTGAGTCTGTGATGCAGAGACAGCGGGCAGTCTACTCATCCCTTGAGTCTGTGATGCAGAGACAGCGGGCAGTCTACTCATCCACTGAGTCTTTGATACAGAGACAGGGGGCGGTCTACTCATCCCCTGAGTCTTTGATACAGAGACAGGGGGCGGTCTGCTCATCCACTGAGTTTGTGATACAAAGACAGCGGGCAGTCTACTCATCCACTGAGTCTGTGATGCAGAGACAGGGGGCGGTCTACTCATCCCCTGAGTCTTTGATACAGAGACAGGGGGCGGTCTTCTCATCCACTGAGTCTGTGATACAGAGACAGGGGGCGGCCTACTCATCCCCTGAGTCTGTTAGACAGAGACAGGGGACGGTCTACTCATACCCTGAGTCTGTGACACAGAGACAGGGGGCGGTCTACTCATCCCCCGAGTCTGTGATACAGAGACAAGGGGACTGTCTACTCATCCCCCGAGTGTGTGATACAGAGACAGGGGACGGTCTACTCATCCCCTGAGTCTGTTATCCATAGACGGGGGGCGGTCTACTCATTCCCTGAATCAATGATACAGAGTCAGGGTGCGGTCTACTCATCCCCCGAGTCTATGATACAGAAACAGGGGGCGGTCCACTCATCCCCCGAGAGTGTGATACAGAGAAAGGGGGCGGTTATCTCAATCGCTGAGTGTGCGATACAGTGACAGGGGGCGCTCTACTCATTCCCTGAATCTGTAATGCAGAGACAGGGGGCGGTCTACTCATCCACTGAGTCTGTGATACAGAGACAGGGGGCGGTCTACTCATCCCCTGAGTCAATGATACAGAGACAGGGGGCAGTCTGCTCATCCCCTCAGTCTGTGATACAGAGATAGGGGGCAGTCTACTCATACCCTGAGTCTTTGATACAGAGACAGGGGGCAGTCTGTTCATCCACTGAGTGTGTGATACAAAGACAGGGGACGGTCTACTCATCCCCTCAGTTTGTGATACAGAGACAGGGGGCGGTCCACTCATCCCCTAAATTTGTGAAACAGAGACAGGGGGCAGTCTGCTCATCCACTGAGTGTGTGATACAAAGACAGGGGACGGTCTACTTATCCCCTCAGTGTGTGATACAGAGACAGGGGGCGGTCGACTCATCCCCTGAGTCTTTGAAACAGAGACAGGGGGCGGTCTACTCATTCCCTGAATCAATGATAGAGAGACAGGGGGCGGTCCACTCATCCCCTGAGTCTGTGATACAGAGACAGGGGGCAGTCTGCTCATCCCCTCAGGATGTGATACAGAGACAGGGGGCGGTCTACTCATCCACTGAGTCTGTGATCCATAGACAGGGGGAGGTCTACTCAACCCCTCAGTCTGTGATACAGGGACAGGGGGCGGTCTACTCATCCACTGAGTCTGTGATCCATAGACAGGGGGCGGTCTACTCATCCCCTGAGTCTGTGAAAAAGAGACAGGGGGCGGTCTACTCATCCCCTGAGTCTGTGATCCATAGACAGGGGGCGGTCTACTCATCCACTGAGTCTGTGATCCATAGACAGGGGGCGGTCTACTCATCCCCCGAGTATGTGAGACAGAGAAAGGCAATGGTCTACTCCTCCCCTGAAACTGAGATACAGAGACAAGGGGCAGTTTGCTCATCCCCTGTGTCTGTGATACAGAGACAGGGGGCGCTCTACTCATCCCCTGAGTCTGTGATTCAGCGACAGGGGGCGCTCTACTCATCCCCTGAGTCTGTGATTCAGAGACAGGGGGCGCTCTACTCATCCCCTGAGTCTGTGATACAGAGACAGGGGGCGCTCTACTCATCCCCTGAGTCTGTGATACAGAGACAGGGGGCGGTCTACTCATCCCTTGACTCTGTGACATCGAGAAAGGGGGCAGTCTACTCATCCCCTGAATCAATGATACAGAAACAGGGGGCGGTGTACTCATCCCCTGAGTCTGTGATACAGGGACAGGGGGCGGTCTAC
Source organism: Heterodontus francisci (assembly GCF_036365525.1). Taxonomy (NCBI): domain Eukaryota; kingdom Metazoa; phylum Chordata; class Chondrichthyes; order Heterodontiformes; family Heterodontidae; genus Heterodontus; species Heterodontus francisci. The sequence continues at coordinate 10,390,519 of NC_090386.1, forward strand.
TCCTCCCCTGAGTCTGTGATACAGAGACAGGGGGCGGTCTACTCATCCCCCGAGAGTGTGATACAGAGACATGGGGCGGTCCACTCATCCCCTCAGTATGTGATACAGAGACAGGGGGCGGTCTTCTCATCCACTGAGTCTGCGATACAGAGACAGGTGACGGTCTTTTCATCCACTGACTCTGTGATACAGAGACACGGGGCGGTCTACCCATACCCTGAGTCTGTTATCCAGAGACATGGGGCGGTCTACTCATTCCCTGAATCAATGATACAGAGACAGGGGGCGGTCTTCTCATCCACTGAGTCTGCGATACAGAGACAGGTGACGGTCTTTTCATCCACTGACTCTGTGATACAGAGACAGGGGGTGGTCTACTCATCCCCTGAGTCTGTGATACAGAGACAGGGGGCAGTCTACTCATCCCCCGAGTCTATGATGCAGAGACAGGGGGCGGTCTACTCATCCCCTCCGTTTGTGATACAGAGAAAGGAGGCGGTCTACTCATCCCCTGAGTCTGTGACACAGGGACAGGGGGCGGTCGTTTCATCCCCTGAGTCTGTGACACAGAGACAGGGGGCGGTCTACTCATCCCCTGACTCTGTGACATGGAGAAAGGGGGCAGTCTACTCATCCCCTGAATCAATGATACAGAAACAGGGGGCGGTGTACTCATCCCCTGAGTCTGTGATCCAGGGACAGGGGGCGGTCTACACCTCCCCTGAGTCTGTGATACAGAGACAGGGGGCAGTCTGCTCATCCCCTCAGTATGTGATACAGAGACAGGGGGCGGTCTTCTCATCCACTGAGTCTGCGATACAGAGACAGGAGACGGTCTACCCATCCCCTGAGTCTGTTATCCAGAGACAGGGGGCGGTCTACTCATTCCCTGAATCAATGATAAAGAGTCAGGGGGCGGTCTACTCATCCCCCGAGTCTATGATACAGAAACAGGGGGCGGTCCACTCATCCCCCGAGAGTGTGATACAGAGAAAGGGGGCGCTTATGTCAATCGCTGAGTGTGCGATACAGAGACAGGGGGCGGTCTACTCATCCACTGAGTCTGTGATGCAGAGACAGGGGGCGGTCTACTCATCCCCTGAGTCAATGATACAGAGACAGGGGGCAGTCTGCTCATCCCCCCAGTCTGTGATACAGAGACAGGGGGCGGTCTACTCATCCCCCGAGTCTGTGATATACAGACAGTGGGCAGTCTACTCATCCCCCGAGAGTGTGAAACAGAGACATGGGGCGGTCTACTAATCCCCTCAGTATTTGATACAGAGACAGGGGGCGGTCTACTCATCCCCTGAGTCTGTGATACAGAGACAGGGGGCGGTCAACTCATCCCCTGAGTCTGTGATACAGAGACAGGGGGCGGTCTCCTCATCCCCTGAGTCTGTGTTTCAGAGACAGGTGTCGGTCTACTCATCCCCTCAGTTTGTGATACAGAGACAGGGAGCGTTCTACTCATCCCCTGAGTCTGTGATACAGAGACAGGGGGCAGTCTGCTCATCCACTGAGTGTGTGATACAAAGACAGGGGACGATCTGCTCATCCACTGAGTCTGTGATACAGAGACAGGGGGCTGTCTGCTTATCCCATCAGTTTGTGATACAGACACAGGGGGAGGTCTACTCATCCCCTGAGTCTGTGATGCAGAGACAGGGGGCAGTCTGCTCATCCCCTCAGTTTGTGATACAGAGATAGGGGGCAGTCTACTCATACCCTGAGTCTTTGATACAGAGACAGGGGGCAGTCTGCTCATCCACTGAGTGTGTGATACAAAGACAGGGAACGGTCTACTCATCCACTGAGTCTTTGATACAGAGACAGGGGGCTGTCTGCTTATCCCCTCAGTTTGTGATGCAGACACAGGGGGAGGTCTACTCATCCCCTGAGTCTGTGTTGCAGAGACAGGGGGCAGTCTGCTCATCCCCTCAGTTTGTGATACAGAGATAGGGGGCGGTCTACTCATACCCTGAGTCTTTGATACAGAGACAGGGGGCAGTCTGCTCATCCACTGAGTGTGTGATACAAAGACAGGGGACGGTCTACTCATCCCCTCAGTTTGTGATACAGAGACAGGGGGCGGTCTACTCATCCCCTAAATTTGTGAAACAGAGACAGGGGGCAGTCTGCTCATCCACTGAGTGTGTGATACAAAGACAGGGGACGGTCTACTTATCCCCTCAGTTTGTGATACAGAGACAGGGGGTGGTCGACTCATCCCCTGAGTCTTTGATACAGAGACATGGGGCGGTCCACTCATCCCCTGAGTCTGTGATACAGAGACAGGAGGCTGTCTTCTCATCCCATGAGTCTGTTATCCAGAGACAGGCAGCGGTCTACTCATCCACTAAATCACTGACACAGAGACAGGGGGCAGTCTAATCATCCCCTGAGTCTATGATACAGAGAGATGGGGCGGTCTACTCATCCCCTGAGTCTGTGATACAGAGACAGGGGGCGGTCTACTCATCCCCTGAGTCTGTGAAACAGTGACAGGGGGCGGTCCACTCATCCCCTGAGTCTGTGATACAGAGACAGGGGCTGTCTTCTCATCCCATGAGTCTGTTATACAGAGACAGGCAGCGGTCTACTCATCCCCTAAATCACTGACCACAGAGACAGGGGGCAGTCTACTCATCCCCTGAGTCTGTGATACAGTGACAGGGGGCGGTCTACTCATCCCCTGAGTCTCGGACACTGTGACAGGGAATGGTCTACTCATCCCCTGAATCTGAGATAAGAGACAAGGGGCAGTTTGCTCATCCCCTGAGTCTGTGACACAGAGACAGGGGGCAGTCTACAAAACCCCCGAGTGTGTGATACAGAGACAGGGGGCGCTCTACTCATCCCCGGGCTCTGTGATACTGAGACATGGGGTGGTCCACTCATCCCCTGAGTCTGTGATACAGAGACAGGCAGTGGTCTACTCATCCCCTGAATCTGAGATACAGAGACAGGGGGCGGTCTGCTTATCCCCTCAGTTTGTGTTCCCGAGACAGGGGGCAGTATACACATCCCCTGAGTCTGTGATACAGAGACAGGGGGCAGTCTGCTTATCCCCTCAGTATGTGATACAGAGACAGGGGGCGGTCTACTCATGCCCTGAGTCTGTGATGCAGAGACAGGGGGCAGTGTGCTCATCCCCTCAGTATGTGATACAGAGACAGGGTGCGGTCCACCCATCCCCTGAGTCTGTGATACAGAGACAGGGGGCAGTCTGCTTATCCCCTCAGTATGTGATACAGGGACAGGGGGCGGTCTACTTATCCCCTCAGTTTGTGACACATAGACAGGGGGTGGTCTACTCATCCCCTGAGTCTTTGATACAGAGACAGGGGGCGGTCTACTCATTCCCTGAATCAATGATAGAGAGACAGGGGGCGGTCCACTCATCCCCTGAGTCTGTGATACAGAGACAGGGGGCAGTCTGCTCATCCCCTCAGTATGTGATACAGAGACAGGGGGCGGTCTACTCATCCCCTGAGTCTGTGATACAGAGACGGGGGGCAGTCTGCTCATCCACTGAGTGTGTGATACAAAGACAGGGGACGGTCTACTCATCCACTGAGTCTGTGATACAGAGACAGGGGGCGGTCTGCTTATCCCCTCAGTTTTTGTTACAGAGACAGGGGGCGGTCTACTCATCCCCTGAGTCTGTGATACAGAGACAGGGGGCAGTCTGCTCATCCCCTCAGTATGTGATACAGAGACAGGGGGCGGTCTACTCATCCCCTGATTCTGTGAAACAAAGACAGGGGACGGTCTACTCATCCCCTAGTGTGTGATACAGAGAAAGGGGGCAGTATACTCATCCCCTCAGTTTGTGATACAGAGACAGGGGGCGGTCTACTCATCCCCTGAGTCTGTGATACAGAGACAGGGAGCGGTGTACTCATCCCCCGAGTGGATGATACAGAGACAGGGGGTGGTCTACTCATCCCCTGAGTCTTTGATACAGAGACAGGGGGCGGTCTACTCATTCCCTGAATCAATGATAGAGAGACAGGGGGCGGTCCACTCATCCCCTGAGTCTGTGATACAGAGACAGGGGGCTGTCTACTCATCCACTGAGTGTGTGATACAAAGACAGGGGACGGTCTACTCATCCACTGAGTCTGTGATACAGAGACAGGGGGCGGTCTGCTTATCCCCTCAGTTTGTGTTACAGAGACAGGGGGCGGTCTACTCATCCCCTGAGTCTGTGATACAGAGACAGGGGGCAGTCTGCTCATCTCCTCAGTCTGTGACACAGAGACAGGGGGCGGTCTACTCATCCCCTAGTGTGTGATACCGAGAAAGGGGGCAGTATACTCATCCCCTCAGTTTGTGATACAGAGACAGGGGGCGGTCTACTCATCCCCTGAGTCTGTGATACAGAGACAGGGAGCGGTGTACTCATCCCCCGAGTGGATGATACAGAGACAGGGGGGCGGTCTACTCATCCCCTAATGTGTGATGCAGAGTCAGGGTGCGGTCTACTCATCCCCTCAGTTTGTGATACAGAGTCAGGGGGCAGTCTACTCATCCACTGAGTCTGTGATACAGAGACAGGGGGCGGTCTACTCATCCACTGAGTCTGTGATACAGAGACAGGGGGCGGTCTACTCATCCACTGAGTCTGTGATACAGAGACAGGGGGCGGTCTACTCATCCCCTGAGTCTGTGATACAGAGACAGGGGGCGGTCTACTCATCCACTGAGTCTGTGATACAGAGACAGGGGGCAGTCTACTTATCCCCTCAGTTTGTGATGCAGAGTCAGGGTGCGGTCTACTCATCCCCTCAGTTTGTGATACAGAGTCAGGGTGCGGTCTACTCATCCCCTGAGTCTGTGAGACAGAGACAGGGGGCGGTCTACACATCCCCTGAGTCTGTGATACAGGGACAGGGGGCGGTCGTTTCATCCCCTGAGTCTGTGACACAGAGACAGGGGGCGGTCTACTCATCCCCTGACTCTGTGACATAGAGAAAGGGGGCAGTCTACTCATCCCCTGAATCAATGATACAGAAACAGGGGGCGGTGTACTCATCCCCTGAGTCTGTGATCCAGGGACAGGGGGCAGTCTACTCCTCCCCTGAGTCTGTGATACAGAGACAGGGGGCGGTCTACTCATCCCCTGAGTCTGTGATACAGAGACAGGGGGCGGTCTTCTCATCCACTGAGTCTGCGATACAGAGACAGGGGACGGTCTACCCATCCCCTGAGTCTGTTATCCAGAGACAGGGGGCGGGCTACTCATTCCCTGAATCAATGATAAAGAGTCAGGGGGCGGTCTACTCATCCCCCGAGTCTATGATACAGAAACAGGGGGCGGTCCACTCATCCCCCGAGAGTGTGATACAGAGAAAGGGGGCGCTTATCTCAATCGCTGAGTGTGCGATACAGAGAGAGGGGGCGGTCTACTCATCCACTGAGTCTGTGATGCAGAGACAGGGGGCGGTCTACTCATCCCCTGAGTCAATGATACAGAGACAGGGGGCAGTCTGCTCATCCCCTCAGTCTGTGATACAGAGACAGGGGGCGGTCTACTCATCCCCCGAGTCTGTGAAACACAGACAGTGGGCGGTCTACTCATCCCCCGAGAGTGTGAAACAGAGACATGGGGCGGTCTACTAATCCCCTGAGTCTGTGATACAGAGACAGGGGGCGGTCTACTCATCCCCTGAGTCTGTGTTTCAGAGACAGGGGACGGTCTACTCATCCCCTCAGTTTGTGATACAGAGACAGGGGGCATTCTACTCATCCCCTGAGTCTGTGATACAGAGACAGGGGGCAGTCTGCTCATCCACTGAGTGTGTGATACAAAGACAGGGGACAGTCTGCTTATCCCCTCAGTTTGTGATACAGACACAGGGGGAGGTCTACTCATCCCCTGAGTCTGTGTTGCAGAGACAGGGGGCAGTCTGCTTATCCCCTCAGTTTGTGATACAGAGACAGGGGGCGGTCTACTCATCCCCTGAGTCTGTGATACAGAGACAGGGGGCAGTCTGCTCATCCACTGAGTGTGTGATACAAAGACAGGGGACGGTCTACTCATCCACTGAGTCTGTGATACAGAGACAGGGGGCGGTCTGCTTATCCCCTCAGTTTGTGTTACAGACACAGGGGGAGGTCTACTCATCCCCTGAGTCTGTGATGCAGAGACAGGGGGCAGTCTGCTCATCCCCTCAGTTTGTGATGCAGAGAAAGGGGGCGGTCTACTCATACCCTGAGTCTTTGATACAGAGACAGGGGGCAGTCTGCTCTTCCACTGAGTGTGTGATACAAAGACAGGGGGCGGTCTACTCATCCCCCGAGAATGTGATTCAGAGACATGGGGCGGTCCACTCATACCCTGAGTCTGTGATACAGAGACAGGAGGCTGTGTTCTCATCCCCTGAGTCTGTGATGCAGAGACAGGGGGCAGTCTGCTCATCCCCTCAGTTTGTGATACAGAGATAGGGGGCGGTCTACTCATACCCTGAGTCTTTGATACAGAGACAGGGGGCAGTCTGCTCATCCACTGAGTGTGTGATACAAAGACAGGGGACGGTCTACTCATCCCCTCAGTTTGTGATACAGAGACAGGGGGCGGTCTACTCATCCCCTAAATTTGTGAAACAGAGACAGGGGGCAGTCTGCTCATCCACTGAGTGTGTGATACAAAGACAGGGGACGGTCTACTTATCCCCTCAGTTTGTGATACAGAGACAGGGGGTGGTCGACTCATCCCCTGAGTCTTTGATACAGAGACATGGGGCGGTCCACTCATCCCCTGAGTCTGTGATACAGAGACAGGAGGCTGTCTTCTCATCCCATGAGTCTGTTATACAGAGACAGGCAGCGGTCTACTCATCCACTAAATCACTGACACAGAGACAGGGGGCAGTCTACTCATCCCCTGAGTCTATGATACAGAGAGATGGGGCGGTCTACTCATCCCCTGAGTCTGTGATACAGAGACAGGGGGCGGTCTACTCATCCCCTGAGTCTGTGAAACAGTGACAGGGGGCGGTCCACTCATCCCCTGAGTCTGTGATACAGAGACAGGGGCTGTCTTCTCATCCCATGAGTCTGTTATACAGAGACAGGCAGCGGTCTACTCATCCCCTAAATCACTGACCACAGAGACAGGGGGCAGTCTACTCATCCCCTGAGTCTGTGATACAGTGACAGGGGGCGGTCTACTCATCCCCTGAGTCTCGGACACTGTGACAGGGAATGGTCTACTCATCCCCTGAATCTGAGATAAGAGACAAGGGGCAGTTTGCTCATCCCCTGAGTCTGTGACACAGAGACAGGGGGCAGTCTACAAAACCACCGAGTGTGTGATACAGAGACAGGGGGCGCTCTACTCATCCCCGGGCTCTGTGATACTGAGACATGGGGTGGTCCACTCATCCCCTGAGTCTGTGATACAGAGACAGGCAGTGGTCTACTCATCCCCTGAATCTGAGATACAGAGACAGGGGGCGGTCTGCTTATCCCCTCAGTTTGTGTTCCCGAGACAGGGGGCAGTATACACATCCCCTGAGTCTGTGATACAGAGACAGGGGGCAGTCTGCTTATCCCCTCAGTATGTGATACAGAGACAGGGGGCGGTCTACTCATGCCCTGAGTCTGTGATGCAGAGACAGGGGGCAGTGTGCTCATCCCCTCAGTATGTGATACAGAGACAGGGTGCGGTCCACCCATCCCCTGAGTCTGTGATACAGAGACAGGGGGCAGTCTGCTTATCCCCTCAGTATGTGATACAGGGACAGGGGGCGGTCTACTTATCCCCTCAGTTTGTGACACATAGACAGGGGGTGGTCTACTCATCCCCTGAGTCTTTGATACAGAGACAGGGGGCGGTCTACTCATTCCCTGAATCAATGATAGAGAGACAGGGGGCGGTCCACTCATCCCCTGAGTCTGTGATACAGAGACAGGGGGCAGTCTGCTCATCCCCTCAGTATGTGATACAGAGACAGGGGGCGGTCTACTCATCCCCTGAGTCTGTGATACAGAGACGGGGGGCAGTCTGCTCATCCACTGAGTGTGTGATACAAAGACAGGGGACGGTCTACTCATCCACTGAGTCTGTGATACAGAGACAGGGGGCGGTCTGCTTATCCCCTCAGTTTTTGTTACAGAGACAGGGGGCGGTCTACTCATCCCCTGAGTCTGTGATACAGAGACAGGGGGCAGTCTGCTCATCCCCTCAGTATGTGATACAGAGACAGGGGGCGGTCTACTCATCCCCTGATTCTGTGATACAAAGACAGGGGACGGTCTACTCATCCCCTAGTGTGTGATACAGAGAAAGGGGGCAGTATACTCATCCCCTCAGTTTGTGATACAGAGGCAGGGGGCGGTCTACTCATCCCCTGAGTCTGTGATACAGAGACAGGGAGCGGTGTACTCATCCCCCGAGTGGATGATACAGAGACAGGGGGTGGTCTACTCATCCCCTGAGTCTTTGATACAGAGACAGGGGGCGGTCTACTCATTCCCTGAATCAATGATAGAGAGACAGGGGGCGGTCCACTCATCCCCTGAGTCTGTGATACAGAGACAGGGGGCTGTCTACTCATCCACTGAGTGTGTGATACAAAGACAGGGGACGGTCTACTCATCCACTGAGTCTGTGATACAGAGACAGGGGGCGGTCTGCTTATCCCCTCAGTTTGTGTTACAGAGACAGGGGGCGGTCTACTCATCCCCTGAGTCTGTGATACAGAGACAGGGGGCAGTCTGCTCATCTCCTCAGTCTGTGACACAGAGACAGGGGGCGGTCTACTCATCCCCTAGTGTGTGATACCGAGAAAGGGGGCAGTATACTCATCCCCTCAGTTTGTGATACAGAGACAGGGGGCGGTCTACTCATCCCCTGAGTCTGTGATACAGAGACAGGGAGCGGTGTACTCATCCCCCGAGTGGATGATACAGAGACAGGGGGGCGGTCTACTCATCCCCTAATGTGTGATGCAGAGTCAGGGTGCGGTCTACTCATCCCCTCAGTTTGTGATACAGAGTCAGGGGGCAGTCTACTCATCCACTGAGTCTGTGATACAGAGACAGGGGGCGGTCTACTCATCCACTGAGTCTGTGATACAGAGACAGGGGGCGGTCTACTCATCCACTGAGTCTGTGATACAGAGACAGGGGGCGGTCTACTCATCCCCTGAGTCTGTGATACAGAGACAGGGGGCGGTCTACTCATCCACTGAGTCTGTGATACAGAGACAGGGGGCAGTCTACTTATCCCCTCAGTTTGTGATGCAGAGTCAGGGTGCGGTCTACTCATCCCCTCAGTTTGTGATACAGAGTCAGGGTGCGGTCTACTCATCCCCTGAGTCTGTGAGACAGAGACAGGGGGCGGTCTACACATCCCCTGAGTCTGTGACACAGGGACAGGGGGCGGTCGTTTCATCCCCTGAGTCTGTGACACAGAGACAGGGGGCGGTCTACTCATCCCCTGACTCTGTGACATAGAGAAAGGGGGCAGTCTACTCATCCCCTGAATCAATGATACAGAAACAGGGGGCGGTGTACTCATCCCCTGAGTCTGTGATCCAGGGACAGGGGGCGGTCTACTCCTCCCCTGAGTCTGTGATACAGAGACAGGGGGCGGTCTACTCATCCCCTGAGTCTGTGATACAGAGACAGGGGGCGGTCTTCTCATCCACTGAGTCTGCGATACAGAGACAGGGGACGGTCTACCCATCCCCTGAGTCTGTTATCCAGAGACAGGGGGCGGTCTACTCATTCCCTGAATCAATGATAAAGAGTCAGGGGGCGGTCTACTCATCCCCCGAGTCTATGATACAGAAACAGGGGGCGGTCCACTCATCCCCCGAGAGTGTGATACAGAGAAAGGGGGCGCTTATCTCAATCGCTGAGTGTGCGATACAGAGAGAGGGGGCGGTCTACTCATCCACTGAGTCTGTGATGCAGAGACAGGGGGCGGTCTACTCATCCCCTGAGTCAATGATACAGAGACAGGGGGCAGTCTGCTCATCCCCTCAGTCTGTGATACAGAGACAGGGGGCGGTCTACTCATCCCCCGAGTCTGTGAAACACAGACAGTGGGCGGTCTACTCATCCCCCGAGAGTGTGAAACAGAGACATGGGGCGGTCTACTAATCCCCTGAGTCTGTGATACAGAGACAGGGGGCGGTCTACTCATCCCCTGAGTCTGTGTTTCAGAGACAGGGGACGGTCTACTCATCCCCTCAGTTTGTGATACAGAGACAGGGGGCATTCTACTCATCCCCTGAGTCTGTGATACAGAGACAGGGGGCAGTCTGCTCATCCACTGAGTGTGTGATACAAAGACAGGGGACAGTCTGCTTATCCCCTCAGTTTGTGATACAGACACAGGGGGAGGTCTACTCATCCCCTGAGTCTGTGTTGCAGAGACAGGGGGCAGTCTGCTTATCCCCTCAGTTTGTGATACAGAGACAGGGGGCGGTCTACTCATCCCCTGAGTCTGTGATACAGAGACAGGGGGCAGTCTGCTCATCCACTGAGTGTGTGATACAAAGACAGGGGACGGTCTACTCATCCACTGAGTCTGTGATACAGAGACAGGGGGCGGTCTGCTTATCCCCTCAGTTTGTGTTACAGACACAGGGGGAGGTCTACTCATCCCCTGAGTCTGTGATGCAGAGACAGGGGGCAGTCTGCTCATCCCCTCAGTTTGTGATGCAGAGAAAGGGGGCGGTCTACTCATACCCTGAGTCTTTGATACAGAGACAGGGGGCAGTCTGCTCTTCCACTGAGTGTGTGATACAAAGACAGGGGGCGGTCTACTCATCCCCCGAGAATGTGATTCAGAGACATGGGGCGGTCCACTCATACCCTGAGTCTGTGATACAGAGACAGGAGGCTGTGTTCTCATCCCATGAGTCTGTTATACAGAGACAGACAGCGGTCTACTCATCCCCTAAATCACTGACACAGAGACAGGGGGCAGTCTACTCATCCCCTGAGTCTATGATACAGAGACATGGGGCGGTCTACTCATCCCCTGAGTCTGTGACACAGAGACAGGGGGCAGTCTACAAAACCCCCGAGTGTGTGATACAGAGACAGGGGGCGCTCTACTCATCCCCGGGCTCTGTGATACTGAGACATGGGGTGGTCCACTCATCCCCGGAGTCTGTGATACAGAGACAGGCAGTGGTCTACTCATCCCCTGAATCTGAGATACAGAGACAGGGGGCGGTCTGCTTATCCCCTCAGTTTGTGTTCCCGAGACAGGGGGCGGTATACCCATCCCCTGAGTCTGTAATACAGAGACAGGGGGCAGTCTGCTTATCCCCTCAGTATGTGATATCGAGACAGGGGGCGGTCTACTCATCCCCTGAGTCTGTGATGCAGAGACAGGGGGCAGTCTGCTCATCCCCTCAGTATGTGATACAGAGACAGGGTGCGGTCCACCCATCCCCTGAGTCTGTGATACAGAGACAGGGGGCAGTCTGCTTATCCCCTCAGTATGTGATACAGGGACAGGGGGCAGTCTACTTATCCCCGCAGTTTGTGACACAGAGACAGGGGGTGGTCTACTCATCCCCTGAGTCTTTGATACAGAGACAGGGGGCAGTCTACTCATTCCCTGAATCAATGATAGAGAGACAGGGGGCGGTCCACTCATCCCCTGAGTCTGTGATACAGAGACAGGGGGCGGTCTACTCATCCCCGGAGTCTGTGATACAGAGACAGGCAGTGGTCTACTCATCCCCTGAATCTGAGATACAGAGACAGGGGGCGGTCTGCTTATCCCCTCAGTTTGTGTTCCCGAGACAGGGGGCGGTATACCCATCCCCTGAGTCTGTAATACAGAGACAGTGGGCAGTCTGCTTATCCCCTCAGTATGTGATACAGAGACAGGGGGCGGTCTACTCATCCCCTGAGTCTGTGATGCAGAGACAGGGGGCAGTCTGCTCATCCCCTCAGTATGTGATACAGAGACAGGGTGCGGTCCACCCATCCCCTGAGTCTGTGATACAGAGACAGGGGGCAGTCTGCTTATCCCCTCAGTATGTGATACAGGGACAGGGGGCAGTCTACTTATCCCCGCAGTTTGTGACACAGAGACAGGGGGTGGTCTACTCATCCCCTGGGTCTTTGATACAGAGACAGGGGGCAGTCTACTCATTCCCTGAATCAATGATAGAGACACAGGGGGCGGTCCACTCATCCCCTGAGTCTGTGATACAGAGACAGGGGGCACTCTGCTCATCCCCTCAGTATGTGATACAGAGACAGGGGGCGGTCTACTCATCCCCTGAGTCTTTGATACAGAGACAGGGGGCAGTCTGCTCATCCACTGAGTGTGTGATACAAAGACAGGGGACGGTCTACTCATCCACTGAGTCTGTGATACAGAGACAGGGGGCGGTCCACTCATCCCCTAAATTTGTGAAACAGAGACAGGGGGCGGTCTGCTCATCCACTGAATGTGTGATACAAAGATAGGGGACGGTCTACTTATCCCCTCAGTTTGTGATCCAGAGACAGGGGACGGTCTACTCATCCCCTCAGTTTGTGATACAGAGACAGGGGGCGGTCTACTCATCCCCTGAGTCTGTGATACAGAGACAGGGGACGGTCTACTCATCCCCTCAGTTTGTGATACAGAGACAGGGGACGGTCTACTCATCCCCTCAGTTTGTGATACAGAGACAGGGGGCGGTCTACTCATCCCCTGAGTCTGTGATACAGAGACAGGGGCTGTCTTCTCATCCCATGGGTCTGTTATACAGAGACAGGGGGCGGTCTACTCATCCCCTAAATCACTGACACAGAGACAGGGGGCAGTCTACTCATCCCCTGAGTCTATGATACAGAGACATGGGGCGGTCTACTCATCCCCTGAGTCTGTGATACAGAGACAGGGGGCGGTCTACTCATCCCCTGAGTCTGTGATACAGTGACAGGGGGCGGTCCACTCATCCCCTGAGTCTGTGATACAGAGACAGGGGCTGTCTTCTCATCCCATGAGTCTGTTATACAGAGACAGGCAGCGGTCTACTCATCCCCTAAATCACTGACACAGAGACAGGGGGCAGTCTACTCATCCCCTGAGTCTGTGATACAGTGACAGGGGGCGGTCTACTCATCCCCTGAGTCTCGGACACTGTGACAGGGAATGGTCTACTCATCCCCTGAATCTGAGATAAGAGACAAGGGGCAGTTTGCTCATCCCCTGGGTCTGAGATTCAGAGACAGGGGGCGGTCTACTCATCCCCTGAGTCTGTGACACAGAGACAGGGGGCAGTCTACAAAACCCCCGAGTGTGTGATACAGAGACAGGGGGCGCTCTACTCAATCCCGGGCTCTGTGATACTGAGACATGGGGTGGTCCACTCATCCCCTGAGTCTGTGATACAGAGACAGGCAGTGGTCTACTCATCCCCTGAATCTGAGATACAGAGACAGGGGCGGTCTGCTTATCCCCTCAGTTTGTGTTCCCGAGACAGGGGGCGGTATACCCATCCCCTGAGTCTGTAATACAGAGACAGGGGGCAGTCTGCTTATCCCCTCAGTATGTGATACAGAGACAGGGGGCGGTCTACTCATCCCCTGAGTTTTTGATGCAGAGACAGGGGGCAGTCTGCTCATCCCCTCAGTATGTGATACAGAGACAGGGGGCAGTCTGCTTATCCCCTCAGTATGTGATACAGGGACAGGGGGCGGTCTACTTATCCCCTCAGTTTGTGACACAGAGACAGGGGGTGGTCTACTCATCCCCTGAGTCTTTGATACAGAGACAGGGGGCGGTCTACTCATTCCCTGAATCAATGATAGAGAGACAGGGGGCGGTCCACTCATCCCCTGAGTCTGTGATACAGAGACAGGGGGCAGTCTGCTCATCCCCTCAGTATGTGATACAGAGACAGGGGGCGGTCTACTCATCCCCTGAGTCTGTGATGCAGAGACAGGGGGCAGTCTGCTCATCCACTGAGTGTGTGATACAAAGACAGAGGACGGTCTACTCATCCACTGAGTCTGTGATACAGAGACAGGGGGCGGTCTGCTTATCCCCTCAGTTTGTGATGCAGACACAGGGGGAGGTCTACTCATCCCCTGAGTCTGTGTTGCAGAGACAGGGGGCAGTCTGCTCATCCCCTCAGTTTGTGATACAAAGACAGGGGACGGTCTACTCATCCCCTAAATTTGTGAGACAGAGACAGGGGGCGGTCCACTCATCCCCTGAGTCTGTGACACAGAGACAGGGGGCAGTCTACAAAACCCCCGAGTGTGTGATACAGAGACAGGGGGCGCTCTACTCATCCCCGGGCTCTGTGATACTGAGACATGGGGTGGTCCACTCATCCCCTGAGTCTGTGATACAGAGACAGGCAGTGGTCTACTCATCCCCTGAATCTGAGATACAGTGACAGGGGGCGGTCTGCTTATCCCCTCAGTTTGTGTTCCCGAGACAGGGGGCGGTATACCCATCCCCTGAGTCTGTAATACAGAGACAGGGGGCAGTCTGCTTATCCCCTCAGTATGTGATACAGAGACAGGGGGCGGTCTACTCATCCCCTGAGTCTGTGACACAGAGACAGGGGGCGGTCTACTCATCCCCTGAGTCTGTGACACAGAGACAGGGGGCGATCTACTCATCCCCTGAGTCTGTGATACAGAGACAGGGGGCGGTCTACTCATCCCCCGAGTGTGTGATACAGAGAAAGGCAGTGGTCTACTCATCCCCTGAAAATGAGATACAGAGACAAGGGGCAGTTTGCTCATCCCCTTTGTCTGTGATACAGAGACAGGGGGCGGTCTACTCATCCCCTGAGTCTGTGACACAGAGACAGGGAGCGGTCTACTCATCCCCTGAGTCTGTGACATAGAGAAAGAGGGCAGTCTACTCATCCCCTGAATCAATGATACAGAAACAGGGGGCGGTGTACTCATCCCCTGAGTCTGTAATACAGGAATGGTTTCAGTGTCTGGGGAAGGGGTTTCACTGTGTGGGGAAGGGTTTCAGTGTGTGGGGAATGGTTTCAGTGTGTGGGGAACGGTTTCAGTGTGTGGGGAAGGGTTTCAGTGTGTGGGGAATGTTTTCAGTGTGTGGGGAAGTTGTTTCACTGTGTGGGGAATGGTTTCAGTGTGTGGGGAAGGGGTTTCAGTGTGTGGGGAATGGTTTCAGTGTGTGGTGAAGGGTTTCAGTGTGTGGGGAAGGGGTTTCAGTGTGTGGGGAATGGTTTCAGTGTGTGGGGAAGGGGTTTCAGTGTGTGGGGAATGGTTTCAGTGTGTGGGGAAGGGGTTTCACTGTGTGGGGGATGGTTTCAGTGTGTGGGGAAGGCTTTCAGTGTGTGGGGAATGGTTTCAGTGTGTGGGGAAGTGGTTTCACTGTGTGGGGAATGGTTTCAGTGTGTGGGGAAGGGGTTTCAGTGTGTGTGGAAGGGGTTTCAGTGTGTGGGGAATGGTTTCATTGTGTGTGGAAGTGGTTTCAGTGTGTGGGAAGGGTTTCAGTGTGCGGGGAATGGTTTCAGTGTGTGGGGAATGGTTTCAGTGCGTGGGGAACGGGTTTCACTGTGTGGGGTAAGTTTTCAGTGTGTGGGGAATGGTTTGACTGTGTGGAGAAGGGTTTCAGTGCGTGGGGAATGGTTTCAGTGTGTGGGGTATGGCTTCAGTGTGTGGGGAAGGGGTTTCAGTGTGTGGGGAAGGGGTTTCACTATGTGGGAAATGGTTTCAGTGTGTTGGGAAGGGTTTCAGTGTGTGGGGAAAGGGGTTTCAGAGTGTGGGGAATGGTTTCAGTGTGTGGGGAATGGTTTCAGTGTGTGGGGAAGGGGTTTCAGTGTGTGGTGAATGGTTTCAGTGTGTGGGGAAGAGGTGTCAGTGTGTGGGGAAGGGGTTTCAGTGTGTGGGGAAGGGTTTCAGTGTGTGGGGAAGGGGTTACAGTGTGTGGGGAATGGTTTCAGTGTTTGTGGAAGTGGTTGCAGTGTGTGGGGAAGGGGTTTCAGTGTGTGGGGAAGGGGTTTCACTGTGTGGGCAAGAGGTTTCAGTGTGTGGGGAAGGGGTTTCACTGTGTGGGGAATTGTTTCAGTGCCTGGGGAAAGGATTTCGGTGGGTGGGGAAGGTGATTCATTGCGTGGGGATGGGGATTCTCTGTGTGGGGAAGGGGGTTCGTTGTGTGGGGAAGGGGTTTCAGTGTGTGGGGAAGGGGTTTCAGTGTGTGGGGAATGGTTTCAGTGTGTGTGGAAGGTGTTTCAGAGTGTGGGGAAGGGATTTCAGTGTGTGTGGAAGGGGTTTCCGTGTGTGGGGAATGATTACAGTGTGTGGGGAATGGTTTCAGTGTGTTGGGAAGGGGTTTCGCTGTATGGGGAAGGGGTTTCAGTGTGTGGGGAATGGTTTGACTGTGTGGAGAAGGGTTTCAGTGCGTGGGGAATGGTTTCAGTGTGTGGGGTACGGTTTCAGTGTGTGGGGAAGGTGTTTCAGTGTGTGGGGAAGGGGTTTCACTATGTGGGAAATGGTTTCAGTGTGTTGGGAAGGGTTTCAGTGTGTGGGGAAAGGGTTTTCAGAGTGTGGGGAATGGTTTCAGTGTGTGGGGAAGGTGTTTCAGTGTGTGGGGAATGGTTTCAGCGTGTGGGGAAGGGTTTCAGTGTGTGGGGAATGGTTTCAGTGTGTGGGGAATGGTTTCAGTGTGTGGGGAAGGGGTTTCAGTGTGTGGTGAATGGTTTCAGTGTGTGGGGAAGAGGTGTCAGTGTGTGGGGAAGGGGTTTCAGTGTGTGGGGAAGGGTTTCAGTGTGTGGGGAAGGGGTTACAGTGTGTGGGGAATGGTTTCAGTGTTTGTGGAAGTGGTTGCAGTGTGTGGGGAAGGGGTTTCAGTGTGTGGGGAAGGGGTTTCACTGTGTGGGCAAGAGGTTTCAGTGTGTGGGGAAGGGGTTTCACTGTGTGGGGAATTGTTTCAGTGTCTGGGGAAAGGATTTCGGTGGGTGGGGAAGGTGATTCATTGCGTGGGGATGGGGATTCTCTGTGTGGGGAAGGGGGTTCGTTGTGTGGGGAAGGGGTTTCAGTGTGTGGGGAAGGGGTTTCAGTGTGTGGGGAATGGTTTCAGTGTGTGTGGAAGGTGTTTCAGTGTGTGGGGAAGGGATTTCAGTGTGTGTGGAAGGGGTTTCAGTGTGTGGGGAATGGTTACAGTGTGTGGGGAATGGTTTCAGTGTGTTGGAAAGGGGTTTCACTGTATGGGGAAGGGGTTTCAGTGTGTGGGGAATGGTTTGACTGTGTGGAGAAGGGTTTCAGTGCGTGGGGAATGGTTTCAGTGTGTGGGGTATGGTTTCAGTGTGTGGGGAAGGGGTTTCAGTGTGTGGGGAAGGGGTTTCACTATGTGGGAAATGGTTTCAGTGTGTTGGGAAGGGTTTCAGTGTGTGGGGAAAGGGGTTTCAGAGTGTGGGGAATGGTTTCAGTGTGTGGGGAAGGTGTTTCAGTGTGTGGGGAATGGTTTCAGCGTGTGGGGAATGGTTTCAGTGTGTGGGGAATGGTTTCAGTGTGTGGGGAATGGTTTCAGTGTGTGGGGAAGGGGTTTCAGTGTGTGGTGAATGGTTTCAGTGTGTGGGGAAGAGGTGTCAGTGTGTGGGGAAGGGGTTTCAGTGTGTGGGGAAGGGTTTCAGTGTGTGGGGAAGGGGTTACAGTGTGTGGGGAATGGTTTCAGTGTTTGTGGAAGTGGTTGCAGTGTGTGGGGAAGGGGTTTCAGTGTGTGGGGAAGGGGTTTCACTGTGTGGGCAAGAGGTTTCAGTGTGTGGGGAAGGGGTTTCACTGTGTGGGGAATTGTTTCAGTGTCTGGGGAAAGGATTTCGGTGGGTGGGGAAGGTGATTCATTGCGTGGGGATGGGGATTCTCTGTGTGGGGAAGGGTTTCAGTGTGTGGGGAAGGGGTTTCAGTGTGTGGGGAAGGGGTTTCAGTGTGTGGGGAATGGTTTCAGTGTGTGTGGAAGGTGTTTCAGTGTGTGGGGAAGGGATTTCAGTGTATGGAGAAGGGGAATCAGTGTCTGGGAAATGGTTTCATGTGGGGACGGGTTTCAGTGTGTGGGGAAGGGTTTCAGTGTGTGGGGAAGGGTTTTCACTGTGTGGGGACGGGGTATCAGTGTGTGGGGAACGGTTTCAGTGTGTGGGCAAGGTATTCAGTGTGTGGGGAAGGGGTTTCACTGTGAGGGGAAGGGTTTTCAGTGTGTGGGGAATTGTTTCACTGTGTGGGGAATGGTTTCAGTGTGTGGGGAAGGGGTTTCACTGTGTGTGGAAGGTGTTTCAGTGTGGGGTGAAGGGGTTTCAGTGTGTGGGGAAGTGTTTCAGTGTGTGGGGAGGGGTTTCACTGCGTGTGGAATGTGTTTCAGTGTGTGGGGAAGGGGTTTCAGTGTGTGGGGAAGGGTTTCAGTGTGTGGGGAAGGGTTTCAGTGTGTGGGGAAGGTGTTTCAGTGTGTGGGGAAGGGGATTCAGTGTGTGGGGAAGGGTTTCAGTGTGTGGGGAAGGGTTTCAGTGTGTGGGGAATGGTTTCAGCGTGTGGGGAAGGGGTTTTAGTGTGCGGGGAAGGATTTCAGTGTGTGGGGATGGGTTTCAGTGTGTGGAGAAGGGTTTCATTGTGTGGGGAAGGGGTTACAGTGTGTGGGGAAGGGTTTCAGTGTGTGGGTATGGGTTTCAGTGTGTGGGGAACGGTTTCACTGTGTGGGGAAGGAGTTTCAGTGTGTGAGGAAGGTGTTTCACTGTGTGGGGACGGGGTTTCAGTGTGTGGGGAAGGGGTTTCAGTGTGTAGGGTAGGGGTTTCAGTGTGTGGGGAAGGGTTTCAGTGTGTGGGGAATGGGTTTCAGTGTGTGGGGAAGGGGCTTCACTGTGTGGGGATGGGTTTTCAGTGTGTGGGGAAGATGTTTCAGTGTGAGGGGACGGGGTTTCAGTGTGTGGGGAAGGGGTTTCCGTGTGTGGTGAAAGGGTTTCAGTGTGTGGGGAAGGGGTTTCACTGTGTGGGGAAGGGGTTTCAGTGTGTGGGGAAGGGGTTTCTGTGTGTGAGGAAGGGGTTTCATTGTGTGGGGCAAGGGTTTCAGTGTGTGGGGACGTGGTTTCAGTGTGTGGGGAAGGGGTGTCACTGTGTGGGGATGGGTTTTCAGTGTGTGGGGAAGATGTATCAGTGAGTGGGGACGGGGTTTCAGTGTGTGGGGAAGGGGTTTCAGTGTGTAGGGTAGGGGTTTCAGTGTGTGGGGAAGGGTTTCAGTGTGTGGGGAATGGGTTTCAGTGTGTGGGGAAGGGGCTTCACTGTGTGGGGATGGGTTTTCAGTGTGTGGGGAAGATGTTTCAGTGTGAGGGGACGGGGTTTCAGTGTGTGGGGAAGGGGTTTCCGTGTGTGGTGAAAGGGTTTCAGTGTGTGGGGAAGGGGTTTCACTGTGTGGGGAAGGGGTTTCAGTGTGTGGGGAAGGGGTTTCTGTGTGTGAGGAAGGGGTTTCATTGTGTGGGGCAAGGGTTTCAGTGTGTGGGGACGTGGTTTCAGTGTGTGGGGAAGGGGTGTCACTGTGTGGGGATGGGTTTTCAGTGTGTGGGGAAGATGTATCAGTGAGTGGGGATGGGGTTTCAGTGTGTGGGGAAGGGGTTTCAGTGTGTGGGGAAAGGGTTTCAGTGTGTGGGGAAGTGGTTTCACTGTGTGGGGAAGGGGTTTCACTGTGTGGGGAAGGGGTTTCAGTGTGTGGGGAAGGGTTTCAGTGTGTGGGGAAGGGGTTACAGTGTGTGGGGAATGGTTTCAGTGTTTGTGGAATTGGTTGCAGTGTGTGGGGAAGGGGTTTCAGTGTGTGGGGAAGGGGTTTCACTGTGTGGGCAAGAGGTTTCATGTGTGGGGAAGGGGTTTCACTGTGTGGGGAATTGTTTCAGTGTCTGGGGAAAGGATTTCGGTGTGTGGGGAAGGTGATTCATTGCGTGGGGATGGGGATTCTCTGTGTGGGGAAGGGGGTTCGTTGTGTGGGGAAGGGGTTTCAGTGTGTGGGGAAGGGGTTTCAGTGTGTGGGGAATGGTTTCAGTGTGTGTGGAAGGTGTTTCAGTGTGTGGGGAAGGGATTTCAGTGTGTGTGGAAGGGGTTTCAGTGTGTGGGGAATGGTTACAGTGTGTGGGGAATGGTTTCAGTGTGTTGGGAAGGGGTTTCGCTGTATGGGGAAGGGGTTTCAGTGTGTGGGGAATGGTTTGACTGTGTGGAGAAGAGTTTCAGTGCGTGGGGAATGGTTTCAGTGTGTGGGGTATGGTTTCAGTGTGTGGGGAAGGGGTTTCAGTGTGTGGGGAAGGGGTTTCACTATGTGGGAAATGGTTTCAGTGTGTTGGGAAGGGTTTCAGTGTGTGGGGAAAGGGGTTTCAGAGTGTGGGGAATGGTTTCAGTGTGTGGGGAAGGTGTTTCAGTGTGTGGGGAATGGTTTCAGCGTGTGGGGAAGGGTTTCAGTGTGTGGGGAATGGTTTCAGTGTGTGGGGAATGGTTTCAGTGTGTGGGGAAGGGGTTTCAGTGTGTGGTGAATGGTTTCAGTGTGTGGGGAAGAGGTGTCAGTGTGTGGGGAAGGGGTTTCAGTGTGTGGGGAAGGGTTTCAGTGTGTGGGGAAGGGGTTACAGTGTGTGGGGAATGGTTTCAGTGTTTGTGGAAGTGGTTGCAGTGTGTGGGGAAGGGGTTTCAGTGTGTGGGGAAGGGGTTTCACTGTGTGGGCAAGAGGTTTCAGTGTGTGGGGAAGGGGTTTCACTGTGTGGGGAATTGTTTCAGTGTCAGGGGAAAGGATTTCGGTGGGTGGGGAAGGTGATTCATTGCGTGGGGAATGGTTTCAGTGTGTGGGGTATGGTTTCAGTGTGTGGGGAAGGGGTTTCAGTGTGTGGGGAAGGGGTTTCACTATGTGGGAAATGGTTTCAGTGTGTTGGGAAGGGTTTCAGTGTGTGGGGAAAGGGGTTTCAGAGTGTGGGGAATGGTTTCAGTGTGTGGGGAAGGTGTTTCAGTGTGTGGGGAATGGTTTCAGCGTGTGGGGAAGGGTTTCAGTGTGTGGGGAATGGTTTCAGTGTGTGGGGAATGGTTTCAGTGTGTGGGGAAGGGGTTTCAGTGTGTGGTGAATGGTTTCAGTGTGTGGGGAAGAGGTGTCAGTGTGTGGGGAAGGGGTTTCAGTGTGTGGGGAAGGGTTTCAGTGTGTGGGGAAGGGGTTACAGTGTGTGGGGAATGGTTTCAGTGTTTGTGGAAGTGGTTTCAGTGTGTGGGGAAGGTGTTTCAGTGTGTGGGGAATGGTTTCAGCGTGTGGGGAAGGGTTTCAGTGTGTGGGGAATGGTTTCAGTGTGTGGGGAATGGTTTCAGTGTGTGGGGAATTGTTTCACTGTGTGGGGAATGGTTTCAGTGTGTGGGGAAGGGGTTTCACTGTGTGTGGAATGTGTTTCAGTGTGGGGTGAAGGGGTTTCAGTGTGTGGGGAAGTGTTTCAGTGTGTGGGGAGGGGTTTCACTGCGTGTGGAATGTGTTTCAGTGTGTGGGGAAGGGGTTTCAGTGTGTGGGGAAGGGTTTCAGTGTGTGGGGAAGGGTTTCAGTGTGAGGGGAAGGGGTTTCAGTGTGGGGGGAAGGGTTTCAGTGTGTGGGAAAAGGTTTCACTGTGTGGGGAAGGTGTTTCAGTGTGTGGGGAAGGGGATTCAGTGTGTGGGGAAGGGTTTCAGTGTGTGGGGAAGGGCTTCAGTGTGTGGGGAATGGTTTCAGCGTGTGGGGAAGGGGTTTTAGTGTGCGGGGAAGGATTTCATTGTGTGGGGAAGGCGTTACAGTGTGTGGGGAAGGGTTTCAGTGTGTGGGTATGGGTTTCAGTGTGTGGGGAACGGTTTCAGTGTGTGGGGAAGGAGTTTCAGTGTGTGAGGAAGGTGTTTCACTGTGTGGGGACGGGGTTTCAGTGTGTGGGGAAGGGGTTTCAGTGTGTAGGGTAGGGGTTTCAGTGTGTGGGGAAGGGTTTCAGTGTGTGGGGAATGGGTTTCAGTGTGTGGGGAAGGGGCTTCACTGTGTGGGGATGGGTTTTCAGTGTGTGGGGAAGATGTTTCAGTGTGAGGGGACGGGGTTTCAGTGTGTGGGGAAGGGGTTTCCGTGTGTGGTGAAAGGGTTTCAGTGTGTGGGGAAGGGGTTTCACTGTGTGGGGAAGGGGTTTCAGTGTGTGGGGAAGGGGTTTCTGTGTGTGAGGAAGGGGTTTCATTGTGTGGGGCAAGGGTTTCAGTGTGTGGGGACGTGGTTTCAGTGTGTGGGGAAGGGGTGTCACTGTGTGGGGATGGGTTTTCAGTGTGTGGGGAAGATGTATCAGTGAGTGGGGATGGGGTTTCAGTGTGTGGGGAAGGGGTTTCAGTGTGTGGGGAAAGGGTTTCAGTGTGTGGGGAAGTTGTTTCACTGTGTGGGGAAGGGGTTTCACTTTGTGGGGAAGGGGTTTCAGTGTGTGGGGAATGGGTTCAGTGTGTGGGGTAAGGGTTTCAGTGTGTGGGGAAGGGGCTTCAGTGTGTGGGGAAGGGGATTCACTGTGTGGGGAAGGGGTTTCAGTGTGTGGGGAAGGGGTTTCAGTGTGTGGGGACGTTGTTTCAGTGTGTGTGGAAGGGGTTTCAGTGTGTGGGGAAGGGGTTTCAGTGTGTGGAGAAGTGGTCTCAGTGCGTGGGGAATGGTTTCAGTGTGTGGGGACGGGTTTCAGTGGGTGGGGAAGGGGTTTCACTGCGTGGGGAAGGATTACATTGTGTGGGGAAGGGTTTCAGTGTGTGGGGAAGGGTTTCACTATGTGGGTAATGGGTTTCAGTGTGTGGGGAAGGGTTTTAGTGTGTGTGTATGGTTTCAGTGTGTGGGGAAGTGTTTTGGTGTGTGGGGAAGGGGTTTCAGTGTGTGGGGAAGGGTTTCAGTGTGTGGGGAAGGGGTTACAGTGTGTGGGGAATGGTTTCAGTGTTTGTGGAAGTGGTTGCAGTGTGTGGGGAAGGGGTTTCAGTGTGTGGGGAAGGGGTTTCACTGTGTGGGCAAGAGGTTTCAGTGTGTGGGGAAGGGGTTTCACTGTGTGGGGAATTGTTTCAGTGTCTGGGGAAAGGATTTCGGTGGGTGGGGAAGGTGATTCATTGCGTGGGGATGGGGATTCTCTGTGTGGGGAAGGGTTTCAGTGTGTGGGGAAGGGGTTTCAGTGTGTGGGGAAGGGGTTTCAGTGTGTGGGGAATGGTTTCAGTGTGTGTGGAAGGTGTTTCAGTGTGTGGGGAAGGGATTTCAGTGTGTGTGGAAGGGGTTTCAGTGTGTGGGGAATGGTTACAGTGTGTGGGGAATGGTTTCAGTGTGTTGGGAAGGGGTTTCAATGTATGGGGAAGGGGTTTCAGTGTGTGGGGAATGGTTTCAGTGAGTGGGGTAGGGGTTTCAGTGTGTGGGGAAGGGTTTCAGTGTGTGGGGAAGCGGTTTCAGTGTGTGGGGACGGGGTTTTAGTGTGTGGAGAAGGGGAATCAGTGTCTGGGAAATGGTTTCATGTGGGGACGAGTTTCAGTGTGTGGGGAAGGGTTTCAGTGTGTGGGGAAGGGGTTTCACTGTGTGGGGACGGGGTATCAGTGTGTGGGGAACGGATTCAGTGTGTGGGCAAGGTATTCAGTGTGTGGGGAAGGGGTTTCACTGTGAGGGGAAGGGTTTTCAGTGTGTGGGGAATTGTTTCACTGTGTGGGGAATGGTTTCAGTGTGTGGGGAAGGGGTTTCACTGTGTGTGGAATGTGTTGCAGTGTGGGGTGAAGGGGTTTCAGTGTGTGGGGAAGTGTTTCAGTGTGTGGGGAGGGGTTTCACTGCGTGTGGAATGTGTTTCAGTGTGTGGGGAAGGGGTTTCAGTGTGTGGGGAAGGGTTTCAGTGTGTGGGGAAGGGTTTCAGTGTGAGGGGAAGGGGTTTCAGTGTGGGGGGAAGGGTTTCAGTGTGTGGGAAAAGGTTTCACTGTGTGGGGAAGGTGTTTCAGTGTGTGGGGAAGGGGATTCAGTGTGTGGGGAAGGGTTTCAGTGTGTGGGGAAGGGTTTCAGTGTGTGGGGAATGGTTTCAGCGTGTGGGGAAGGGGTTTTAGTGTGCGGGGAAGGATTTCAGTGTGTGGGGATGGGTTTCAGTGTGTGGAGAAGGGTTTCATTGTGTGGGGAAGGGGTTACAGTGTGTGGGGAAGGGTTTCAGTGTGTGGGTATGGGTTTCAGTGTGTGGGGAACGGTTTCAGTGTGTGGGGAAGGAGTTTCAGTGTGTGAGGAAGGTGTTTCACTGTTTGGGGACGGGGTTTCAGTGTGTGGGGAAGGGGTTTCAGTGTGTAGGGTAGGGGTTTCAGTGTGTGGGGAAGGGTTTCAGTGTGTGGGGAATGGGTTTCAGTGTGTGGGGAAGGGGCTTCACTGTGTGGGGATGGGTTTTCAGTGTGTGGGGAAGATGTTTCAGTGTGAGGGGACGGGGTTTCAGTGTGTGGGGAAGGGGTTTCCGTGTGTGGTGAAAGGGTTTCAGTGTGTGGGGAAGGGGTTTCACTGTGTGGGGAAGGGGTTTCAGTGTGTGGGGAAGGGGTTTCTGTGTGTGAGGAAGGGGTTTCATTGTGTGGGGCAAGGGTTTCAGTGTGTGGGGACGTGGTTTCAGTGTGTGGGGAAGGGGTGTCACTGTGTGGGGATGGGTTTTCAGTGTGTGGGGAAGATGTATCAGTGAGTGGGGATGGGGTTTCAGTGTGTGGGGAAGGGGTTTCAGTGTGTGGGGAAAGGGTTTCAGTGAGTGGGGAAGTGGTTTCACTGTGTGGGGAAGGGGTTTCACTGTGTGGGGAAGGGGTTTCAGTGTGTGGGGAATGGGTTCAGTGTGTGGGGTAAGGGTTTCAGTGTGTGGGGAAGGGGCTTCAGTGTGTGGGGAAGGGGATTCACTGTGTGGGGAAGGGGTTTCAGTGTGTGGGGAAGGGGTTTCAGTGTGTGGGGACGTTGTTTCAGTGTGTGTGGAAGGGGTTTCAGTGTGTGGGGAAGGGGTTTCTGTGTGTGGAGAAGTGGTCTCAGTGCGTGGGGAATGGTTTCAGTGTGTGGGGAATGGTTTCAGTGGGTGGGGAAGGGGTTTCACTGCGTGGGGAAGGATTACATTGTGTGGGGAAGGGTTTCAGTGTGTGGGGAAGGGTTTCACTATGTGGGTAATGGGTTTCAGTGTGTGGGGAAGGGTTTCAGTGTGTGGGTATGGTTTCAGTGTGTGGGGAAGGGTTTTGGTGTGTGGGGAAGGAGATTCAGTATGAGGGCAATGTGTTTCACTGTGTGGGGATGGGGTTCAGTGTGTGGGGAAGGGGTTTCAGTGTGAAGGGTAGGGGTTTCAGTGTGTGGGGAAGGGTTTCAGTGTGTAGGGACGGGGTTTCAGTGTGTGGGGAAGGGGTGTCACTGTGTGGGGATGGGTTTGCAGTGTGTGGGGAAGATGTATCAGTGTGTGGGGAAAGGGTTTCAGTGTGTGGGGAAGTGGTTTAACTGTGTGGGGAAGGGGTTTCAGTGTGTGGGGAATGGTTTCAGTGTGTGTGGAAGGTGTTTCAGTGTGTGGGGAAGGGATTTCAGTGTGTGTGGAAGGGGTTTCAGTGTGTGGGGAATGGTTCCAGTGTGTGGGGAATGGTTTCAATGTGTTGGGAAGGGGTTTCACTGTCTGGGGAAGGGGTTTCAGTGTGTGGAGAATGGTTTCAGTGAGTGGGGAAGGGGTTTCAGTGTGTGGGGAAGGGTTTCAGTGTGTGGGGAAGCGGTTTCAGTGTGTGGGGACGGGGTTTCAGTGTGTGGAGAAGGGGAATCAGTGTCTGGGAAATGGTTTCATGTGGGGACGAGTTTCAGTGTGTGGGGAAGGGTTTCAGTGTGTGGGGAAGGGGTTTCACTGTGTGGGGACGGGGTATCAGTGTGTGGGGAACGGTTTCAGTGTGTGGGCAAGGTATTCAGTGTGTGGGGAAGGGGTTTCACTGTGAGGGGAAGGGTTTTCAGTGTGTGGGGAATTGTTTCACTGTGTGGGGAAGGGTTTCAGTGTGTGGGGAAGGAGTTTCACTGTGTGGGGACGGGGTTTCAGTGTGTGGGGAAGGGGTTTCAGTGTGTAGGGTAGGGGTTTCAGTGTGTGGGGAAGTGTTTCAGTGTGTGGGGAATGGGTTTCAGTGTGTGGGGAAGGGGTGTCACTGTGTGGGGATGGGTTTTCAGTGTGTGGGGAAGATGTTTCAGTGTGAGGGGACGGGGCTTCCGTGTGTGGTGAAAGGGTTTCAGTGTGTGGGGAAGGGGTTTCACTGTGTGGGGAAGGGGTTTCAGTGTGTGGGGAAGGGGTTTCTGTGTGTGGGGAAGGGGTTTCATTGTGTGGGGCAAGGGTTTCAGTGTGTGGGGAAGGGGTTTCTGTGTGTGGGGAAGGGGTTTCATTGTGTGGGGAAGGGGTTTGAGTGTGTGGGGAAGGGGTTTCAGTGTGTGGGGACGTTGTTTCAGTGTGTGTGGAAGGGGTTTCAGTGTGTGGGGAAGGGGTTTCAGTGTGTGGAGAAGTGGTCTCAGTGCGTGGGGAATGGTTTCAGTGTGTGGGGACGGGTTTCAGTGGGTGGGGAAGGGGTTTCACTGCGTGGGGAAGGATTACATTGTGTGGGGAAGGGTTTCAGTGTGTGGGGAAGGGTTTCACTATGTGGGTAATGGGTTTCAGTGTGTGGGGAAGGGTTTCAGTGTGTGGGTATGGTTTCAGTGTGTGGGGAAGGGTTTTGGTGTGTGGGGAAGGAGATTCAGTATGAGGGCAATGTGTTTCACTGTGTGGGGATGGGGTTCAGTGTGTGGGGAAGGGGTTTCAGTGTGAAGGGTAGGGGTTTCAGTGTGTGGGGAAGGGTTTCAGTGTGTAGGGACGGGGTTTCAGTGTGTGGGGAAGGGGTGTCACTATGTGGGGATGGGTTTGCAGTGTGTGGGGAAGATGTATCAGTGTGTGGGGAAAGGGTTTCAGTGTGTGGGGAAGTGGTTTAACTGTGTGGGGAAGGGGTTTCAGTGTGTGGGGAATGGTTTCAGTGTGTGTGGAAGGTGTTTCAGTGTGTGGGGAAGGGATTTCAGTGTGTGTGGATGGGGTTTCAGTGTGTGGGGAATGGTTCCAGTGTGTGGGGAATGGTTTCAGTGTGTTGGGAAGGGGTTTCACTGTCTGGGGAAGGGGTTTCAGTGTGTGGAGAATGGTTTCAGTGAGTGGGGAAGGGGTTTCAGTGTGTGGGGAAGGGTTTCAGTGTGTGGGGAAGCGGTTTCAGTGTGTGGGGACGGGGTTTCAGTGTGTGGAGAAGGGGAATCAGTGTCTGGGAAATGGTTTCATGTGGGGACGAGTTTCAGTGTGTGGGGAAGGGTTTCAGTGTGTGGGGAAGGGGTTTCACTGTGTGGGGACGGGGTATCAGTGTGTGGGGACGGGGTTTCAGTGTGTGGGCAAGGTATTCAGTGTGTGGGGAAGGGGTTTCACTGTGAGGGGAAGGGTTTTCAGTGTGTGGGGAATTGTTTCACTGTGTGGGGAAGGGTTTCAGTGTGTGGGGAAGGAGTTTCAGTGTGTGGGGAAGGTGTTTCACTGTGTGGGGACGGGGTTTCAGTGTGTGGGGAAGGGGTTTCAGTGTGTAGGGTAGGGGTTTCAGTGTGTGGGGAAGTGTTTCAGTGTGTGGGGAATGGGTTTCAGTGTGTGGGGAAGGGGTGTCACTGTGTGGGGATGGGTTTTCAGTGTGTGGGGAAGATGTTTCAGTGTGAGGGGACGGGGCTTCCGTGTGTGGTGAAAGGGTTTCAGTGTGTGGGGAAGGGGTTTCACTGTGTGGGGAAGGGGTTTCAGTGTGTGGGGAAGGGGTTTCTGTGTGTGGGGAAGGGGTTTCATTGTGTGGGGCAAGGGTTTCAGTGTGTGGGGAAGGGGTTTCTGTGTGTGGGGAAGGGGTTTCATTGTGTGGGGCAAGGGTTTCAGTGAGTGGGGAAGGGGTTTCAGTGAGTGGGGTAGGGGTTTCGGTGTGTGGGGACGTTGTTTCAGTGTGTTGGGAAGGGGTTTCAGTGTGTGGGGAATGGGTTTCACTGTGTGGGGAAGGGGTTTCAGTATGTGTGGAAGGGGTTTCACTTTGTGGGGAAGGGGTTTCAGTGTGTGGGGAATGGTTTCAGTGTGTGGGGAAAGGATTTCAGTGTGTGGGGAAGGTGATTCAGTGTGTGGAGAAGGGGATTCTCTGTGTGGGGAAGGGGTTACAGTGTGTGGGGAAGGGGTTTCAGTGTGTGGGGAAGGGGTTTCAGTGTGTGGGGAATGGTTTCAGTGTGTGGGGAAGGGTTTCAGTGTGTGGGGAATGGTTTCAGCGTGTGGGGAATGGGTTTCAGTGTGTGGGGAAGGGTTTCAGTGTGTGGGGAAGTGTTTCACTGTGTTGGGAAGTTGTTTCAGTGTGTGAGTAAGGGTTTCAGTGTGTGGGAAATGTTTTCAGGGTGTGGGGAATGGTTTCAGCGTGTGGGGAAGGATTTCATTGTTTGTGGAAGCGTTTCAGTGTGTGGGGAAGGATTTCATTGTGTGGGGAAGGGTTTCAGTGTGTGGGGAAGGGTTTCACTGTGTGGGTAATGGGTTTCAGTGTGTGGGGAAGGGTTTCAGTGTGTGGGTATGGTTTTCAGTGTGTGGGGAAGGGTTTCGGTGTGTGGGGAAGGAGTTTCAGTGTGAGGGGAATGTGTTTCACTGTGTGGGGACGGGGTTTCAGTGTGTGGGGAAGGGGTTTCAGTGTGAAGGGTAGGGGTGTCACTGTGTGGGGATGGGTTTTCAGTGTGTGGGGAAGATGTATCAGTGTGTGAGGATGGGGTTTCAGTGTGTGGGGAAGGGGTTTCAGTGTGTGGGGAAAGGGTTTCAGTGTGTGGGGAAGTGGTTTCACTGTGTGGGGAAGGGGTTTCACTGTGTGGGGAAGGGGTTTCAGTGTGTGGGGAATGGTTTCAGTGTGTGGGGTAAGGGTTTCAGTGTGTGGGGAAGGGGTTTCAGTGTGTGGGGAAGGGGATTCTCTGTGTGGGGAAGGGGTTTGAGTGTGTGGGGAAGGGGTTTCAGTGTGTGGGGACGTTGTTTCAGTGTGTGTGGAAGGGGTTTCAGTGTGTGGGGAAGGGGTTTCAGTGTGTGGGGAAGTGGTTTCAGTGCGTGGGGAATGGTTTCAGTGTGTGGGGACGGGTTTCAGTGGGTGGGGAAGGGGTTTCACTGTGTGGGGAAGGATTACATGGTGTGGGGAAGGGTTTCAGTGTGTGGGGAAGGGTTTCACTATGTGGGTAATGGGTTTCAGTGTGTGGGGAAGGGTTTCAGTGTGTGGGTATGGGTTTCAGTGTGTGGGGAAGGGGTTTGGTGTGTGGGGAAGGAGATTCAGTGTGAGGGCAATGTGTTTCACTGAGTGGGGATGGGGTTTCAGTGTGTGGGGAAGGGGTTTCAGTGTGAAGGGTAGGGGTTTTAGTGTGTGGGGAAGGGTTTCAGTGTGTGGGGACGGGGTTTCAGTGTGTGGGGAAGGGGTGTCACTGTGTGGGGATGGGTTTTCAGTGTGTGGGGAAGATGTATCAGTGTGTGCGGATGGGGTTTCTGTGTGTGGTGAAGGGGTTTCCGTGTGTGGGGAAAGGGTTTCAGTGTGTGGGGAAGTGGTTTAACTTTGTGGGGTAGGGGTTTCACTGTGTGGGGAAGGGGTTTCAGTGTGTGGGGAATGGTTTCAGTGTGTGGGGTAAGGGTTTCAGTGTGTGGGCAAGGTGTTTCAGTGTGTGGGGAAGGGGATTCACTGTGTGGGGAAGGGGTTTCAGTGTGTGGGGAAGGGGTTTCAGTGTGTGGGGACGTGTTTCAGTGTGTGGGGAAGGGGTTTCACTGTGTGGGTAATGGGTTTCAGTGCGTGGGGAAGGGTTTCAGTGTGTGGGTATGGGTTTCAGTGTGTGGGGAAGAGTTTCGGTGTGTGGGGAAGGAGTTTCAGTGTGAGGGGAATGTGTTTCACTGTGTGGGGACGGGGTTTCAGTGTGTGGGGAAGGGGTTTCAGTGTGAATGGTAGGGGTTTCAGTGTGTGGGGAAGGGTTTCAGTGTGTGGGGACGGGGTTTCAGTGTGTGGGGAATGGGTGTCACTGTGTGGGGATGGGTTTTCAGTGTGTGAGGATGGGGTTTCAGTGTGTGGGGAAGGGGTTTCCGTGTGTGGGGAAAGAGTTTCAGTGTGTGGGGAAGTGGTTTCACTGTTTGGGGAAGGGGTTTCACTGTGTGGGGAAGGGGTTTCAGTGTGTGGGGAATGGTTTCAGTGTGTGGGGTAAGGGTTTCAGTGTGTGGGGAAGGTGTTTCAGTGAGTGGGGAAGGGGATTCACTGTGTGGGGAAGGGGTTTCAGTGTGTGGGGAAGGGGTTTCAGTGTGTGGGGAAGTTGATTCAGTGTGTGTGGAAGGGGTTTCAGTGTGTGGTGAAGGGGAGTCAGTGTGTGGGGAAGTGGTTTCAGTGCGTGGGGAATGGTTTCAGTGTGTGGGGACGGGTTTCAGTGTGTGGGGAAGGGGTTTCACTGTGTGGGGAAAGGGTTTCAGTGTGTGGGGAAGGGGTTTCACTGTGTGGAGAAGGGGTTTCAGTGTGTGGGGAAGGGGTTTCACTGTCTGGCGAAGCGGTTTCAGAGTGTGGGGAATGGTTTCAGTGTGTGGGGAAAGGATTTCAGTGTGTGGGGAAGGTGATTCAGTATGTGGAGAAGGGGATTCTCTGTGTGGGGAAGGGGTTTCAGTGTGTGGGGAAGGGGTTTCAGTGTGTGGGGAAGGGGATTCAGTGTGTGGGGAATGGTTTCAGTGTGTGGGGAAGGGGTTTCAGTGTGTGGGGAAGGGGTTTCAGTGTGTGTTGTAGGGGTTTCAGTGTGTGGGGAATGGTTTCACTGTGTGGGGAAGAGGTTTCAGTGAGTGTGGAAGGGGTTTCAGTGTGTGGGGAATGTGGTTGTGTGTGGGGAAGGTGTTTCAGTGTGTGGGGAATGGTTTCAGTGTGTGGGGAAGGGGTTTCACTGAGTGGGGAAGGGGTTTCAGTGTGTGGGGAAGGATTTCAGTGTGTGGGGAAGGATTGCAGTGTGTGGGGAAGGGTTTCAGTGTGTGGGGAAGGGTTTTCAGTGTGTGGGGAACGGTTTCCGTGTGTGGGTATGTGTTTCAGTGTGTGGGGAAGGGTTTCAGTGTTTGGGGAAGGTGTTTCAGTGTGTGGGGAATGTGTTTCACTGTGTGTGGACGGGGTTTCAGTGTGTGGGGAAGGAGTTTCAGTGTGTAGGGTAGGGATTTCAGTCTGTGGGGAAGGGTTTCAGTGTGTGGGGAAGGGGTTTCAGTGTGTGGGGTAGGGGTTTCAGTGTGTGGGGATGGGTTTTCAGTGTGTGGGGAAGATATTTCACTGTGTGGGGACGGGGTTTCAGTGTGTGGGGAAGGGGTTTCCGAGTAGGAAAGTGTTTCAGTGTGTGGGGAAGCGGTTTCACTGTGTGGGGAAGGGGTTTCAGTGTGTGGGGAAGGGGTTTCAGTGTGTGGGGAAATGGTTTCAGTGTGTGGGGAAAGGGTTCCAGTGTGTGGGGATGGTTTTTCAGTGTGTGGGGAAGGGGATTCTCTGTGTGGGGAAGGGGTTTGAGTGTGTGGGGAAGGGGTTTCATTGTGTGGGGACGTTGTTTCAGTGTGTGTGGAAGGGGTTTCAGTGTGTGGGGAAGGGGTTTCAGTGTGTGGGGAAGTGGTTTCAGTGCGTGGGGAATGGTTTCAGTGTGTGGGGACGGGTTTCAGTGGGTGGGGAAGGGGTTTCACTGTGTGGGGAAGGATTACATGGTGTGGGGAAGGGTTTCAGTGTGTGGGGAAGGGTTTCACTATGTGGGTAATGGGTTTCAGTGTGTGGGGAAGGGTTTCAGTGTGTGGGTATGGGTTTCAGTGTGTGGGGAAGGGGTTTGGTGTGTGGGGAAGGAGATTCAGTGTGAGGGCAATGTGTTTCACTGAGTGGGGATGGGGTTTCAGTGTGTGGGGAAGGGGTTTCAGTGTGAAGGGTAGGGGTTTTAGTGTGTGGGGAAGGGTTTCAGTGTGTGGGGACGGGGTT
Organism: Heterodontus francisci; assembly: GCF_036365525.1. Taxonomy (NCBI): domain Eukaryota; kingdom Metazoa; phylum Chordata; class Chondrichthyes; order Heterodontiformes; family Heterodontidae; genus Heterodontus; species Heterodontus francisci. The sequence goes on from NC_090386.1 coordinate 10,422,409, forward strand.
TCAGTGTGTGGGGAAGGGGTGTCACTGTGTGGGGATGGGTTTTCAGTGTGTGGGGAAGATGTATCAGTGTGTGGGGATGGGGTTTCTGTGTGTGGTGAAGGGGTTTCCGTGTGTGGGGAAAGGGTTTCAGTGTGTGGGGAAGTGGTTTAACTTTGTGGGGAAGGGGTTTCACTGTGTGGGGAAGGGGTTTCAGTGTGTGGGGAATGGTTTCAGTGTGTGGGGTAAGGGTTTCAGTGTGTGGGGAAGGTGTTTCAGTGTGTGGGGAAGGGGATTCACTGTGTGGGGAAGGGGTTTCAGTGTGTGGGGAAGGGGTTTCAGTGTGTGGGGACGTGTTTCAGTGTGTGGGGAAGGGGTTTCACTGTGTGGGTAATGGGTTTCAGTGCGTGGGGAAGAGTTTCGGTGTGTGGGGAAGGAGATTCAGTGTGAGGGGAATGTGTTTCACTGTGTGGGGACGGGGTTTCAGTGTGTGGGGAAGGGGTTTCAGTGTGAATGGTAGGGGTTTCAGTGTGTGGGGAAGGGTTTCAGTGTGTGGGGACGGGGTTTCAGTGTGTGGGGAAGGGGTGTCACTGTGTGGGGATGGGTTTTCAGTGTGTGGGGATGGGGTTTCAGTGTGTGAGGATGGGGTTTCAGTGTGTGGGGAAGGGGTTTCCGTGTGTGGGGAAAGAGTTTCAGTGTGTGGGGAAGTGGTTTCACTGTGTGGGGAAGGGGTTTCACTGTGTGGGGAAGGGGTTTCAGTGTGTGGGGAATGGTTTCAGTGTGTGGGGTAAGGGTTTCAGTGTGTGGGGAAGGTGTTTCAGTGTGTGGGGAAGGGGATTCACTGTGTGGGGAAGGGGTTTCAGTGTGTGGGGAAGGGGTTTCAGTGTGTGGGGAAGTTGATTCAGTGTGTGTGGAAGGGGTTTCAGTGTGTGGTGAAGGGGATTCAGTGTGTGGGGAAGTGGTTTCAGTGCGTGGGGAATGGTTTCAGTGTGTGGGGACGGGTTTCAGTGTGTGGGGAAGGGGTTTCACTGTGTGGGGAAAGGGTTTCAGTGTGTGGGGAAGGGGTTTCACTGTGTGGAGAAGGGGTTTCAGTGTGTGGGGAAGGGGTTTCACTGTCTGGCGAAGCGGTTTCAGAGTGTGGGGAATGGTTTCAGTGTGTGGGGAAAGGATTTCAGTGTGTGGGGAAGGTGATTCAGTATGTGGAGAAGGGGATTCTCTGTGTGGGGAAGGGGTTTCAGTGTGTGGGGAAGGGGTTTCAGTGTGTGGGGAAGGGGATTCAGTGTGTGGGGAATGGTTTCAGTGTGTGGGGAAGGGGTTTCAGTGTGTGGGGAAGGGGTTTCAGTGTGTGTTGTAGGGGTTTCAGTGTGTGGGGAATGGTTTCACTGTGTGGGGAAGAGGTTTCAGTGGGTGTGGAAGGGGTTTCAGTGTGTGGGGAATGTGGTTGTGTGTGGGGAAGGTGTTTCAGTGTGTGGGGAATGGTTTCAGTGTGTGGGGAAGGGGTTTCACTGAGTGGGGAAGGGGTTTCAGTGTGTGGGGAAGGATTTCAGTGTGTGGGGAAGGATTGCAGTGTGTGGGGAAGGGTTTCAGTGTGTGGGGAAGGGTTTTCAGTGTGTGGGGAACGGTTTCCGTGTGTGGGTATGTGTTTCAGTGTGTGGGGAAGGGTTTCAGTGTTTGGGGAAGGTGTTTCAGTGTGTGGGGAATGTATTTCACTGTGTGTGGACGGGGTTTCAGTGTGTGGGGAAGGAGTTTCAGTGTGTAGGGTAGGGATTTCAGTCTGTGGGGAAGGGTTTCAGTGTGTGGGGAAGGGGTTTCAGTGTGTGGGGTAGGGGTTTCAGTGTGTGGGGATGGGTTTTCAGTGTGTGGGGAAGATATTTCACTGTGTGGGGATGGGGTTTCAGTGTGTGGGGAAGGGGTTTCCGAGTAGGAAAGTGTTTCAGTGTGTGGGGAAGCGGTTACACTGTGTGGGGAAGGGGTTTCAGTGTGTGGGGAAGGGGTTTCAGTGTGTGGGGAAATGGTTTCAGTGTGTGGGGAAAGGGTTCCAGTGTGTGGGGATGGTTTTTCAGTGTGTGGGGAAGGGGATTCACTGTGTGCGGTAGGGGTTTCAGTGTGTGGGGAAGGGGTTTCAGTGTGTGGGGACGTTGTTTCAGTATGTGGGGAAGGGGTTTCAGTGTGTGGGGAAGGGGTTTGAGTGTGTGGGGAAGGGGTTTCAGTGCGTGGGGAATGGTTTCAGTGTGTGGGGACAGGCTTCAGTGTGTGGAGAAGAGGTTTCACTGTGTGGGGAAAGTGTTTCAGTGTGTGGGGAAGGCGTTTCCCTGTGTGGCGAAGGGGTTTCAGTGTGTGGGGAAGGGGCTTCACTGTTTGGAGAAGGGGTTTCAGTTTGTGGGGAATGGTTTCAGTGTGTGGTGAAAGGATTTCAGTGTGTGGGGAAGGTGAATCACTGTGTGGGGCAGTGGATTCTGTGTGTGGGGAAGGTGTTTCAGTGTGTGGGGAAGGGGTTTCTGTGTGTGGGGAAGGGGTTTCAGTTTGTGGGAAATGGTTTCAGTGTGTGGGGAAGGGGTTTCAGTGTGTGGGGAAGGTGTTTCACTGTGTGGGGAAGGGGTTTCAGTGTGTGGGGAATGCTTTCAGTGTGTGGGGTAAGGGTTTCCGTGTGTGGTGAAAGGGTTTCAGTGTGTGGGGAAGGGGTTTCACTGTGAGGGGAAGGGGTTTCAGTGTGTGTGGAAGGGGTTTCTGTGTGTGGGGAAGGGGTTTCATTGTGTGGGGCAAGGGTTTCAGTGTGTGGGGAAGGTGATTCAGTGTGTGGGGAAGGGTATTCACTGTGTGGGGAAGGGGTTTCAGTGAGTGTGGTAGGGGTTTCGGTGTGTGGGGACGTTGTTTCAGTGTGTTGGGAAGGGGTTTCAGTGTGTGGGGAATGGGTTTCACTGTGTGGGGAAGGGGTTTCAGTATGTGTGGAAGGGGTTTCACTTTGTGGGGAAGGGGTTTCAGTGTGTGGGGAATGGTTTCAGTGTGTGGGGAAAGGATTTCAGTGTGTGGGGAAGGTGATTCAGTGTGTGGAGAAGGGGATTCTCTGTGTGGGGAAGGGGTTACAGTGTGTGGGGAAGGGGTTTCAGTGTGTGGGGAAGGGGTTTCAGTGTGTGGGGAATGGTTTCAGTGTGTGGGGAAGGGTTTCAGTGTGTGGGGAATGGTTTCAGCGTGTGGGGAAGGGGTTTCAGTGTGTGGGGAAGGGGTTTCAGTGTGTGGGGAATGGTTTCAGTGTGTGGGGAAGGGTTTCAGTGTGTGGGGAATGGTTTCAGCGTGTGGGGAAGGGGTTTCAGTGTGTGGGGAAGGGTTTCAGTGTGTGGGGAAGTGTTTCACTGTGTTGGGAAGTTGTTTCAGTGTGTGGGTAAGGGTTTCAGTGTGTGGGAAATGTTTTCAGGGTGTGGGGAATGGTTTCAGCGTGTGGGGAAGGATTTCATTGTGTGGGGAAGCGTTTCAGTGTGTGGGGAAGGATTTAATTGTGTGGGGAAGGGTTTCAGTGTGTGGGGAAGGGTTTCACTGTGTGGGTAATGGGTTTCAGTGTGTGGGGAAGGGTTTCAGTGTGTGGGTATGGGTTTCAGTGTGTGGGGAAGGGTTTCGGTGTGTGGGGAAGGAGTTTCAGTGTGAGGGGAATGTGTTTCACTGTGTGGGGACGGGGTTTCAGTGTGTGGGGAAGGGGTTTCAGTGTGAAGGGTAGGGGTTTCAGTGTGTGGGGAAGGGTTTCAGTGTGTGGGGACGGGGTTTCAGTGTGTGGGGAAGGGGTGTCACTGTGTGGGGATGGGTTTTCAGTGTGTGGGGAAGATGTATCAGTGTGTGGGGATGGGGTTTCAGTGTGTGGGGAAGGGGTTTCAGTGTGTGGGGAAGGGGTTTCAGTGTGGGGGGAAGGGTTTCAGTGTGTGGGGAAAGGTTGCACTGTGTGGGGAAGGTGTTTCAGTATGTGGGGAAGGGGATTCAGTGTGTGGGGAAGGGTTTCAGTGTGTGGGGAAGGGTTTCAGTGTGTGGGGAATGGTTTCAGCGTGTGGGGAAGGGGTTTTAGTGTGCGGGGAAGGATTTCAGTGTGAGGGGATGGGTTTCAGTGTGTGGAGAAGGGTTTCATTGTGTGGGGAAGGGGTTTCAGTGTGTGGGGAAGGGTTTCAGTGTGTGGGTATGGGTTTCAGTGTGTGGGGAAGGGTTTCAGTGTGTGGGGAAGGAGTTTCAGTGTGTGGGGAAGGTGTTTCACTGTGTGGGGATGGGGTTTCAGTGTGTGGGGAAGGGTTTCAGTGTGTGGGGAATGGGTTTCAGTGTGTGGGGAAGGGGTGTCACTGTGTGGGGATGGGTTTTCAGTGTGTGGGGAAGATGTTTCAGTGTGAGGGGACGGGGCTTCCGTGTGTGGTGAAAGGGTTTCAGTGTGTGGTGAAGGGGTTTCACTGTGTGGGGAAGGGGTTTCAGTGTGTGGGGAAGGGGTTTCTGTGTGTGGGGAAGGGGTTTCATTGTGTGGGGCAAGGGTTTCAGTGTGTGGGGAAGGTGTTTCTGTGTGTGGGGAAGGGTATTCACTGTGTGGGGAAGGGGTTTCAGTGAGTGGGGTAGGGGTTTCGGTGTGTGGGGACGTTGTTTCAGTGTGTTGGGAAGGGGTTTCAGTGTGTGGGGAATGGGTTTCACTGTGTGGGGAAGGGGTTTCAGTATGTGTGGAAGGGGTTTCACTTTGTGGGGAAGGGGTTTCAGTGTGTGGGGAATGGTTTCAGTGTGTGGGGAAAGGATTTCAGTGTGTGGGGAAGGTGATTCAGTGTGTGGAGAAGGGGATTCTCTGTGTGGGGAAGGGGTTACAGTGTGTGGGGAAGGGGTTTCATTGTGTGGGGAAGGGTTTCAGTGTGTGGGGAAGGGTTTCACTGTGTGGGTAATGGGTTTCAGTGTGTGGGGAAGGGTTTCAGTGTGTGGGTATGGGTTTCAGTGTGTGGGGAAGGGTTTCGGTGTGTGGGGAAGGAGTTTCAGTGTGAGGGGAATGTGTTTCACTGTGTGGGGACGGGGTTTCAGTGTGTGGGGAAGGGGTTTCAGTGTGAAGGGTAGGGGTGTCACTGTGTGGGGATGGGTTTTCAGTGTGTGGGGAAGATGGATCAGTGTGTGAGGATGGGGTTTCAGTGTGTGGGGAAGGGGTTTCAGTGTGTGGGGAAATGGTTTCAGTGTGCGGGGAAGTGGTTTCAGTGTGTGGGGACGTTGTTTCAGTGTGTGTGGAAGGGGTTTCAGTGTGTGGGGAAGGGGTTTCAGTGTGTGGGGCAGTGGTCTCAGTGCGTGGGGAATGGTTGCAGTGTGTGGGGACGGGTTTCAGTGGGTGGGGAAGGGGTTTCACTGTGTGGGGAAGGATTACATTGTGTGGGGAAGGGTTTCAGTGTGTGGGGAAGAGTTTCACTATGTGGGAAATGGGTTTCAGTGTGTGGGGAAGGGTTTCAGTGTGTGGGTATGGGTTTCAGTGTGTGGGGAAGGGTTTTGGTGTGTGGGGAAGGAGATTCAGTGTGAGGGCAATGTGTTTCACTGTGTGGGGATGGGGTTTCAGTGTGTGGGGAAGGGGTTTCAGTGTGAAGGGTAGGGGTTTCAGTGTGTGGGGAAGGGTTTCAGTGTGTGGGGACGGTGTTTCAGTGTGTGGGGAAGGGGTGTCACTGTGTGGGGATGGGTTTTCAGTGTGTGGGGAAGATGTATCAGTGTGTGGGGATGGGGTTTCAGTGTGTGGGGAAGGGGTTTCCGTGTGTGGGGAAAGGGTTTCAGTGTGTGGGGAAGTGGTTTAACTGTGTGGGGAAGGGGTTTCAGTGTGTGGGGAATGGTTTCAGTGTGTGTGGAAGGTGTTTCAGTGTGTGGGGAAGGGATTTCAGTGTGTGTGGAAGGGGTTTCAGTGTGTGGGGAATGGTTACAGTGTGTGGGGAATGGTTTCAGTGTGTTGGGAAGGGGTTTCACTGTATGGGGAAGGGGTTTCAGTGTGTGGAGAATGGTTTCAGTGAGTGGGGAAGGGGTTTCAGTGTGTGGGGAAGGGTTTCAGTGTGTGGGGAAGCGGTTTCAGTGTGTGGGGACGGGGTTTCAGTGTGTGGAGAAGGGGAATCAGTGTCTGGGACATGGTTTCATGTGGGGACGAGTTTCAGTGTGTGGGGAAGGGTTTCAGTGTGTGGGGAAGGGGTTTCACTGTGTGGGGACGGGGTATCAGTGTGTGGGGAACGGTTTCAGTGTGTGGGCAAGGTATTCAGAGTGTGGGGAAGGGGTTTCACTGTGAGGGGAAGGGTTTTCAGTGTGTGGGGAATTGTTTCACTGTGTGGGGAATGGTTTCAGTGTGTGGGGAAGGGGTTTCACTTTGTGTGGAAAATGTTTCAGTGTGGGGTGAAGGGGTTTCCGTGTGTGGGGAAGTGTTTCAGTGTGTGGGGAGGGGTTTCACTGCGTGTGGAATGTGTTTCAGTGTGTGGGGAAGGGGTTTCAGTGTGTGGGGAAGGGTTTCAGTGTGTGGGGAAGGGTTTCAGTATGTGGGGAAGGGGTTTCAGTGTGGGGGGAAGGGTTTCAGTGTGTGGGGAAAGGTTTCACTGTGTGGGGAAGGTGTTTCAGTGTGTGGGGAAGGGGATTCAGTGTGTGGGGAAGGGTTTCAATGTGTGGGGAAGGGTTTCAGTGTGTGGGGAATGGTTTCAGCGTGTGGGGAAGGGGTTTTAGTGTGCGGGGAATGATTTCAGTGTGAGGGGATGGGTTTCAGTGTGTGGAGAAGGGTTTCATTGTGTGGGGAAGGGGTTTCAGTGTGTGGGGAAGGGTTTCAGTGTGTGGGTTTGGGTTTCAGTGTGTGGGGAAGGGTTTCAGTGTGTGGGGAAGGAGTTTCAGTGTGTGGGGAAGGTGTTTCACTGTGTGGGGACGGGGTTTCAGTGTGTGGGGAAGGGGTTTCAGTGTGTAGGGTAGGGGTTTCAGTGTGTGGGGAAGGGTTTCAGTGTGTGGGGAATGGGTTTCAGTGTGTGGGGAAGGGGTGTCACTGTGTGGGGATGGGTTTTCAGTGTGTGGGGAAGATGTATCAGTGTGTGGGGATGGGGTTTCAGTGTGTGGGGAAGGGGTTTCAGTGTGTGGGGAAGGGGTTTCAGTGTGGGGGGAAGGGTTTCAGTGTGTGGGGAAAGGTTTCACTGTGTGGGGAAGGTGTTTCAGTATGTGGGGAAGGGGATTCAGTGTGTGGGGAAGGGTTTCAGTGTGTGGGGACGGGTTTCAGTGTGTGGGGAATGGTTTCAGCGTGTGGGGAAGGGGTTTTAGTGTGCGGGGAAGGATTTCAGTGTGAGGGGATGGGTTTCAGTGTGTGGAGAAGGGTTTCATTGTGTGGGGAAGGGGTTTCAGTGTGTGGGGAAGGGTTTCAGTGTGTGGGTATGGGTTTCAGTGTGTGGGGAAGGGTTTCAGTGTGTGGGGAAGGAGTTTCAGTGTGTGGGGAAGGTGTTTCACTGTGTGGGGATGGGGTTTCAGTGTGTGGGGAAGGGTTTCAGTGTGTGGGGAATGGGTTTCAGTGTGTGGGGAAGGGGTGTCACTGTGTGGGGATGGGTTTTCAGTGTGTGGGGAAGATGTTTCAGTGTGAGGGGACGGGGCTTCCGTGTGTGGTGAAAGGGTTTCAGTGTGTGGGGAAGGGGTTTCACTGAGTGGGGAAGGGGTTTCAGTGTGTGGGGAAGGGGTTTCTGTGTGTGGGGAAGGGGTTTCATTGTGTGGGGCAAGGGTTTCAGTGTGTGGGGAAGGTGTTTCAGTGTGTGGGGAAGGGTATTCACTGTGTGGGGAAGGGGTTTCAGTGAGTGTGGTAGGGGTTTCGGTGTGTGGGGACGTTGTTTCAGTGTGTTGGGAAGGGGTTTCAGTGTGTGGGGAATGGGTTTCACTGTGTGGGGAAGGGGTTTCAGTATGTGTGGAAGGGGTTTCACTTTGTGGGGAAGGGGTTTCAGTGTGTGGGGAATGGTTTCAGTGTGTGGGGAAAGGATTTCAGTGTGTGGGGAAGGTGATTCAGTGTGTGGAGAAGGGGATTCTCTGTGTGGGGAAGGGGTTACAGTGTGTGGGGAAGGGGTTTCATTGTGTGGGGAAGGGTTTCAGTGTGTGGGGAAGGGTTTCACTGTGTGGGTAATGGGTTTCAGTGTGTGGGGAAGGGTTTCAGTGTGTGGGTATGGGTTTCAGTGTGTGGGGAAGGGTTTCGGTGTGTGGGGAAGGAGTTTCAGTGTGAGGGGAATGTGTTTCACTGTGTGGGGACGGGGTTTCAGTGTTTGGGGAAGGGGTTTCAGTGTGAAGGGTAGGGGTGTCACTGTGTGGGGATGGGTTTTCAGTGTGTGGGGAAGATGGATCAGTGTGTGAGGATGGGGTTTCAGTGTGTGGGGAAGGGGTTTCAGTGTGTGGGGAAATGGTTTCAGTGTGCGGGGAAGTGGTTTCAGTGTGTGGGGACGTTGTTTCAGTGTGTGTGGAAGGGGTTTCAGTGTGTGGGGAAGGGGTTTCAGTGTGTGGGGCAGTGGTCTCAGTGCGTGGGGAATGGTTGCAGTGTGTGGGGACGGGTTTCAGTGGGTGGGGAAGGGGTTTCACTGTGTGGGGAAGGATTACATTGTGTGGGGAAGGGTTTCAGTGTGTGGGGAAGGGTTTCACTATGTGGGAAATGGGTTTCAGTGTGTGGGGAAGGGTTTCAGTGTGTGGGTATGGGTTTCAGTGTGTGGGGAAGGGTTTTGGTGTGTGGGGAAGGAGATTCAGTGTGAGGGCAATGTGTTTCACTGTGTGGGGATGGGGTTTCAGTGTGTGGGGAAGGGGTTTCAGTGTGAAGGGTAGGGGTTTCAGTGTGTGGGGAAGGGTTTCAGTGTGTGGGGACGGTGTTTCAGTGTGTGGGGAAGGGGTGTCACTGTGTGGGGATGGCTTTTCAGTTTGTGGGGAAGATGTATCAGTGTGTGGGGATGGGGTTTCAGTGTGTGGGGAAGGGGTTTCCGTGTGTGGGGAAAGGGTTTCAGTGTGTGGGGAAGTGGTTTAACTGTGTGGGGAAGGGGTTTCAGTGTGTGGGGAATGGTTTCAGTGTGTGTGGAAGGTGTTTCAGTGTGTGGGGAAGGGATTTCAGTGTGTGTGGAAGGGGTTTCAGTGTGTGGGGAATGGTTACAGTGTGTGGGGAATGGTTTCAGTGTGTTGGGATGGGGTTTCACTGTATGGGGAAGGGGTTTCAGTGTGTGGAGAATGGTTTCAGTGAGTGGGGAAGGGGTTTCAGTGTGTGGGGAAGGGTTTCAGTGTGTGGGGAAGCGGTTTCAGTGTGTGGGGACGGGGTTTCAGTGTGTGGAGAAGGGGAATCAGTGTCTGGGACATGGTTTCATGTGGGGACGAGTTTCAGTGTGTCGGGAAGGGTTTCAGTGTGTGGGGAAGGGGTTTCACTGTGTGGGGACGGGGTATCAGTGTGTGGGGAACGGTTTCAGTGTGTGGGCAAGGTATTCAGAGTGTGGGGATGGGGTTTCACTTTGTGTGGAAAATGTTTCAGTGTGGGGTGAAGGGGTTTCCGTGTGTGGGGAAGTGTTTCAGTGTGTGGGGAGGGGTTTCACTGCGTGTGGAATGTGTTTCAGTGTGTGGGGAAGGGGTTTCAGTGTGTGGGGAAGGGTTTCAGTGTGTGGGGAAGGGTTTCAGTGTGTGGGGAAGGGGTTTCAGTGTGGGGGGAAGGGTTTCAGTGTGTGGGGAAAGGTTTCACTGTGTGGGGAAGGTGTTTCAGTGTGTGGGGAAGGGGATTCAGTGTGTGGGGAAGGGTTTCAGTGTGTGGGGAAGGGTTTCAGTGTGTGGGGAATGGTTTCAGCGTGTGGGGAAGGGGTTTTAGTGTGCGGGGAAGGATTTCAGTGTGAGGGGATGGGTTTCAGTGTGTGGAGAAGGGTTTCATTGTGTGGGGAAGGGGTTTCAGTGTGTGGGGAAGGGTTTCAGTGTGTGGGTTTGGGTTTCAGTGTGTGGGGAAGGGTTTCAGTGTGTGGGGAAGGAGTTTCAGTGTGTGGGGAAGGTGTTTCACTGTGTGGGGACGGGGTTTCAGTGTGTGGGGAAGGGGTTTCAGTGTGTTGGGTAGGGGTTTCAGTGTGTGGGGAAGGGTTTCAGTGTGTGGGGAATGGGTTTCAGTGTGTGGGGAAGGGGTGTCACTGTGTGGGGATGGGTTTTCAGTGTGTGGGGAAGATGTTTCAGTGTGAGGGGACGGGGCTTCCGTGTGTGGTGAAAGGGTTTCAGTGTGTGGGGAAGGGGTTTCACTGTGTGGGGAAGGGGTTTCAGTGTGTGGGGAAGGGGTTTCTGTGTGTGGGGAAGGGGTTTCATTGTGTGGGGCAAGGGTTTCAGTGTGTGGGGAAGGTGTTTCAGTGAGTGGGGAAGGGTATTCACTGTGTGGGGAAGGGGTTTCAGTGAGTGGGGTAGAGGTTTCGGTGTGTGGGGACGTTGTTTCAGTGTGTTGGGAAGGGGTTTCAGTGTGTGGGGAATGGGTTTCACTGTGTGGGGAAGGGGTTTCAGTATGTGTGGAAGGGGTTTCACTTTGTGGGGAAGGGGTTTCAGTGTGTGGGGAATGGTTTCAGTGTGTGGGGAAAGGATTTCAGTGTGTGGGGAAGGTGATTCAGTGTGTGGAGAAGGGGATTCTCTGTGTGGGGAAGGGGTTACAGTGTGTGGGGAAGGGGTTTCAGTGTGTGGGGAAGGGGTTTCAGTGTGTGGGGAATGGTTTCAGTGTGTGGGGAAGGGTTTCAGTGTGTGGGGAATAGTTTCAGTGTGTGGGGAAGTGTTTCACTGTGTTGGGAAGTTGTTTCAGTGTGTGAGTAAGGGTTTCAGTGTGTGGGAAATGTTTTCAGGGTGTGGGGAATGGTTTCAGCGTGTGGGGAAGGATTTCATTGTGTGGGGAAGCGTTTCAGTGTGTGGGGAAGGATTTCATTGTGTGGGGAAGGGTTTCAGTGTGTGGGGAAGGGTTTCACTGTGTGGGTAATGGGTCTCAGTGTGTGGGGAAGGGTTTCAGTGTGTGGGTATGGGTTTCAGTGTGTGGGGAAGGGTTTTGGTGTGTGGGGAAGGAGTTTCAGTGTGAGGGGAATGTGTTTCACTGTGTGGGGACGGGGTTTCAGTGTGTGGGGAAGGGGTTTCAGTGTGAAGGGTAGGGGTGTCACTGTGTGGGGATGGGTTTTCAGTGTGTGGGGAAGATGTATCAGTGTGTGAGGATGGGGTTTCAGTGTGTGGGGAAGGGGTTTCAGTGTGTGGGGAAAGGGTTTCAGTGTGTGGGGATGTGGTTTCACTGTGTGGGGAAGGGGTTTCACTGTGTGGGGAAGGGGTTTCAGTGTGTGGGGAATGGTTTCAGTGTGTGGGGTAAGGGTTTCAGTGTGTGGGGAAGGGGTTTCAGTGTGTGGGGAAGGGGATTCACTGTGTGGGGAAGGGGTTTGAGTGTGTGGGGAAGGGGTTTCAGTGTGTGGGGACGTTGTTTCAGTGTGTGTGGAAGGGGTTTCAGTGTGTGGGGAAGGGGTTTCAGTGTGTGGGGAAGTGGTTTCAGTGCGTGGGGAATGGTTTCAGTGTGTGGGGACGGGTTTCAGTGGGTGGGGAAGGGGTTTCACTGTGTGGGGAAGGATTACATTGTGTGGGGAAGGGTTTCAGTGTGTGGGGAAGGGTTTCACTATGTGGGTAATGGGTTACAGTGTGTGGGGAAGGGTTTCAGTGTGTGGGTATGGGTTTCAGTGTGTGGGGAAGGGGTTTGGTGTGTGGGGAAGGAGATTCAGTGTGAGGGCAATGTGTTTCACTGTGTGGGAATGGGGTTTCAGTGTGTGGGGAAGGGGTTTCAGTGTGAAGGGTAGGGGTTTCAGTGTGTGGGGAAGGGTTTCAGTGTGTGGGGACGGGGTTTCAGTGTGTGCGGAAGGGGTGTCACTGTGTGGGGATGGGTTTTCAGTGTGTGGGGAAGATGTATCAGTGTATGGGGATGGGGTTTCAGTGTGTGGGGAAGGGGTTTCCGTGTGTGGGGAAAGGGTTTCAGTGTGTGGGGAAGTGGTTTAACTGTGTGGGGAAGGGGTTTCACTGTGTGGGGAAGGGGTTTCAGTGTGTGGGGAATGGTTGCAGTGTGTGGGGTAAGGGTTTCAGTGTGTGGGGAAGGTGTTTCAGTGTGTGGGGAAGGGGATTCACTGTGTGGGGAAGGGGTTTCAGTGTGTGGGGAAGGGGTTTCAGTGTGTGGCGACGGGTTTCAGTGTGTGGGGAAGGGGTTCCACTGTGTGGGTAATGGGTTTCAGTGCGTGGGGAAGGGTTTCAGTGTGTGGGTATGGGTTTCAGTGTGTGGGGAAGAGTTTCGGTGTGTGGGAAAGGAGTTTCAGTGTGAGGGGAATGTGTTTCACTGTCTGGGGACGGGGTTTCAGTGTGTGGGGAAGGGGTTTCAGTGTGAAGGGTAGGGGTTTCAGTGTGTGGGGAAGGGTTTCAGTGTGTGGGGACGGGGTTTCAGTGTGTGGGGAAGGGGTGTCACTGTGTGGGGATGGGTTTTCAGTGTGTGGGGAAGATGTATCAGTGTGTGGGGATGGGGTTTCAGTGTGTGGGGAAGGGGTTTCCGTGTGTGGGGAAAGAGTTTCAGTGTGTGGGGAAGTGGTTTCACTGTGTGGGGAAGGGGTTTCACTGTGTGGGGAAGGGGTTTCAGTGTGTGGGAATGGTTTCAGTGTGTGGGGTAAGGGTTTCAGTGTGTGGGGAAGGGTTTCAGTGTGTGGGGAAGGGGATTCACTGTGTGGGGAAGGGGTTTCAGTGTGTGGGGAAGGGGTTTCAGTGTGTGGGGAAGTTGATTCAGTGTGTGTGGAAGGGGTTTCAGTGTGTGGTGAAGGGGATTCAGTGTGTGGGGAAGTGGTTTCAGTGCGTGGGGAATGGTTTCAGTGTGTGGGGACGGGTTTCAGTGTGTGGGGAAGGGGTTTCACTGTGTGGGGAAAGGGTTTCAGTGTGTGGGGAAGGGGTTTCACTGTGTGGAGAAGGGGTTTCAGTGTGTGGAGAAGGGGTTTCACTGTCTGGCGAAGCGGTTTCAGTGTGTGGGGAATGGTTTCAGTGTGTGGGGAAAGGATTTCAGTGTGTGGGGAAGTTGATTCAGTATGTGGAGAAGGGGATTCTCTGTGTGGGGAAGGGGTTTCAGTGTGTGGGGAAGGGGTTTCAGTGTGTGGGGAAGGGGTTTCATTGTGTGGGGAATGGTTTCAGTGTGTGGGGAAGGGGTTTCAGTGTGTGGGGAAGGGGTTTCAGTGTGTGTTGAAGGGGTTTCAGTGTGTGGGGAATGGTTTCACTGTGTGGGGAAGAGGTTTCAGTGTGTGTGGAAGGGGTTTCAGTGTGTGGGGAATGTGGTTGTGTGTGGGGAAGGTGTTTCAGTGTGTGGGGAATGGTTTCAGTGTGTGGGGAAGGGGTTTCAGTGTGTGGGGAAGGGTTTCAGTGTGTGGGGAAGGGGTTTCACTGTGTGGGGACGGGGTATCAGTGTGTGGGGAACGGTTTCAGAGTGTGGGGAAGGGGTTTCACTGTGAGGGGAATGGTTTTCAGTGTGTGGGGAATTGTTTCACTGTGTGGGGAATGGTTTCAGTGTGTGGGGAAGGGGTGTCACTGTGTGTGGAAAATGTTTCAGTGTGGGGTGAAGGGGTTTCAGTGTGTGGGGAAGTGTTTCAGTGTGTGGGGAGGGGTTTCACTGCGTGTGGAATGTGTTTCAGTGTGTGGGGAAGGGGTTTCAGTGTGTGGGGAAGGGTTTCAGTGTGTGGGGAAGGGTTTCAGTGTGTGGGGAAGGGGTTTCAGTGTGAGGGGAAGGGTTTCAGTGTGTGGGGAAAGGTTTCACTTTGTGGGGAAGGTGTTTCAGTGTGTGGGGAAGGGGATTCAGTGTGTGGGGAAGGGTTTCAGTGTGTGGGGAAGGGTTTCAGTGTGTGGGGAATGGTTTCAGCGTGTGGGGAAGGGGTTTTAGTGTGCGGGGAAGGATTTCAGTGTGAGGGGATGGGTTTCAGTGTGTGGAGAAGGGTTTCATTGTGTGGGGAAGGGGTTTCAGTGTGTGGGGAAGGGTTTCAGTGTGTGGGTATGGGTTTCAGTGTGTGGGGAAGGGTTTCAGTGTGTGGGGAAGGAGTTTCAGTGTGTGGGGAAGGTGTTTCACTGTGTGGGGACGGGGTTTCAGTGTGTGGGGAAGGGGTTTCAGTGTGTAGGGTAGGGGTTTCAGTGTGTGGGGAAGGGTTTCAGTGTGTGGGGAATGGGTTTCAGTGTGTGGGGAAGGGGTGTCACTGTGTGGGGATGGGTTTTCAGTGTGTGGGGAAGATGTTTCAGTGTGAGGGGACGGGGTTTCAGTGTGTGGGGAAGGGGTTTCTGTGTGTGGGGAAGGGGTTTCATTGTGTGGGGCAAGGGTTTCAGTGTGTGGGGAAGGTGTTTCATTGTGTGGGGAAGGGCATTCACTGTGTGGGGAAGGGGTTTCAGTGAGTGGGGTAGGGGTTTCGGTGTGTGGGGACGTTGTTTCAGTGTGTTGGGAAGGGGTTTCAGTGTGTGGGGAATGGGTTTCACTGTGTGGGGAAGGGGATTCAGTATGATTGGAAGGGGTTTCACTTTGTGGGGAAGGGGTTTCAGTGTGTGGGGAATGGTTTCAGTGTGTGGGGAAAGGATTTCAGTGTGTGGGGAAGGTGATTCAGTGTGTGGAGAAGGGGATTCTCTGTGTGGGGAAGGGGTTACAGTGTGTGGGGAAGGGGTTTCAGTGTGTGGGGAAGGGGTTTCAGTGTGTTGGGAATGGTTTCAGTGTGTGGGGAAGGGTTTCAGTGTGTGGGGAATGGTTTCAGCGTGTGGGGAATGGGTTTCAGTGTGTGGGGAAGGGTTTCAGTGTGTTGGGAAGTTGTTTCAGTGTTGGGGTAAGGGTTTCAGTGTGTGGGAAATGTTTTCAGGGTGTGGGGAATGGTTTCAGCGTGTGGGGAAGGATTTCATTGTGTGGGGAAGGGTTTCAGTGTGTGGGGAAGGGTTTCACTGTGTGGGTAATGGGTTTCAGTGTGTGGGGAAGGGTTTCAGTGTGTGGGTATGGGTTTCAGTGTGTGGGGAAGGGTTTCGGTGTGTGGGGAAGGAGTTTCAGTGTGTGGGGAAGTGGTTTCACTGTGTGGGGAAGGGGTTTCACTGTGTGGGGAAGGGGTTTCAGTGTGTGGGAATGGTTTCAGTGTGTGGGGTAAGGGTTTCAGTGTGTGGGGAAGGTGTTTCAGTGTGTGGGGAAGGGGATTCACTGTGTGGGGAAGGGGTTTCAGTGTGTGGGGAAGGGGTTTCAGTGTGTGGGGAAGTTGATTCAGTGTGTGTGGAAGGGGTTTCAGTGTGTGGTGAAGGGGATTCAGTGTGTGGGGAAGTGGTTTCAGTGCGTGGGGAATGGTTTCAGTGTGTGGGGACGGGTTTCAGTGTGTGGGGAAGGGGTTTCACTGTGTGGGGAAAGGGTTTCAGTGTGTGGGGAAGGGGTTTCACTGTGTGGAGAAGGGGTTTCAGTGTGTGGAGAAGGGGTTTCACTGTCTGGCGAAGCGGTTTCAGTGTGTGGGGAATGGTTTCAGTGTGTGGGGAAAGGATTTCAGTGTGTGGGGAAGGTGATTCAGTATGTGGAGAAGGGGATTCTCTGTGTGGGAAAGGGGTTTCAATGTGTGGGGAAGGGGTTTCAGTGTGTGGGGAAGGGGTTTCAGTGTGTGGGGAATGGTTTCAGTGTGTGGGGAAGGGGTTTCAGTGTGTGGGGAAGGGGTTTCAGTGTGTGTTGAAGGGGTTTCAGTGTGTGGGGAATGGTTTCACTGTGTGGGGAAGAGGTTTCAGTGTGTGTGGAAGGGGTTTCAGTGTGTGGGGAATGTGGTTGTGTGTGGGGAAGGTGTTTCAGTGTGTGGGGAATGGTTTCAGTGTGTGGGGAAGGGGTTTCAGTGTGTGGGGAAGGGTTTCAGTGTGTGGGGTAGGGGTTTCACTGTGTGGGGACGGGGTATCAGTGTGTGGGGAACGGTTTCAGTGTGTGGGCAAGGTATTCAGAGTGTGGGGAAGGGGTTTCACTGTGAGGGGAAGGGTTTTCAGTGTGTGGGGAATTGTTTCACTGTGTGGGGAATGGTTTCAGTGTGTGGGGAAGGGGTTTCACTGTGTGTGGAAAATGTTTCAGTGTGGGGTGAAGGGGTTTCAGTGTGTGGGGAAGTGTTTCAGTGTGTGGGGAGGGATTTCACTGCGTGTGGAATGTGTTTCAGTGTGTGGGGAAGGGGTTTCAGTGTGTGGGGAAGGGTTTCAGTGTGTGGGGAAGGGTTTCACTGTGTGGGGAAGGGGTTTCAGTGTGGGGGGAAGGGTTTCAGTGTGTGGGGAAAGGTTTCACTGTGTGGGGAAGGTGTTTCAGTGTGTGGGGAAGGGGATTCACTGTGTGGGGAAGGGTTTCAGTGTGTGGGGAAGGGTTTCAGTGTGTGGGGAATGGTTTCAGCGTGTGGGGAAGGGGTTTTAGTGTGCGGGGAAGGATTTCAGTGTGAGGGGATGGGTTTCAGTGTGTGGAGAAGGGTTTCATTGTGTGGGGAAGGGGTTTCAGTGTGTGGGGAAGGGTTTCAGTGTGTGGGTATGGGTTTCAGTGTGTGGGGAAGGGTTTCAGTGTGTGGGGAAGGAGTTTCAGTGTGTGGGGAAGGTGTTTCACTGTGTGGGGACGGGGTTTCAGTGTGTGGGGAAGGGGTTTCAGTGTGTAGGGTAGGGGATTCAGTGTGTGGGGAAGGGTTTCAGTGTATGGGGAAGGGGTTTCAGTGTGTGGGGAAGGGGTGTCACTGTGTGGGGATGGGTTTTCAGTGTGTGGGGAAGATGTTTCAGTGTGAGGGGACGGGGCTTCCGTGTGTGGTGAAAGGGTTTCAGTGTGTGGGGAAGGGGTTTCACTGTGTGGGGAAGGGGTTTCAGAGTGTGGGGAAGGGGTTTCTGTGTGTGGGGAAGGGGTTTCATTGTGTGGGGCAAGGGTTTCAGTGTGTGGGGAAGGTGTTTCATTGTGTGGGGAAGGGTATTCACTGTGTGGGGAAGGGGTTTCAGTGAGTGGGGTAGGGGTTTCGGTGTGTGGGGACGTTGTTTCAGTGTGTTGGGAAGGGGTTTCAGTGTGTGGGGAATGGGTTTCACTGTGTGGGGAAGTGGTTTCAGTATGTGTGGAAGGGGTTTCACTTTGTGGGGAAGGGGTTTCAGTGTGTGGGGAATGGTTTCAGTGTGTGGGGAAAGGATTTCAGTGTGTGGGGAAGGTGATTCAGTGTGTGGAGAAGGGGATTCTCTGTGTGGGGAAGGGGTTACAGTGTGTGGGGAAGGGGTTTCAGTGTGTGGGGAAGGGGTTTCAGTGTGTGGGGAATGGTTTCAGTGTGTGGGGAAGGGTTTCAGTGTGTGGGGAATGGTTTCAGCGTGTGGGGAATGGGTTTCAGTGTGTGGGGAAGGGTTTCAGTGTGTTGGGAAGTTGTTTCAGTGTGTGAGTAAGGGTTTCAGTGTGTGGGAAATGTTTTCAGGGTGTGGGGAATGGTTTCAGCGTGTGGGGAAGGATTTCATTGTGTGGGGAAGCGTTTCAGTGTGTGGGGAAGGATTTCATTGTGTGGGGAAGGGTTTCAGTGTGTGGGGAAGGGTTTCACTGTGTGTGTAATGGGTTTCAGTGTGTGGGGAAGGGTTTCAGTGTGTGGGTATGGGTTTCAGTGTGTGGGGAAGGGTTTCGGTGTGTGGGGAAGGAGTTTCAGTGTGAGGGGAATGTGTTTCACTGTGTGGGGACGGCGTTTCAGTGTGTGGGGAAGGGGTTTCAGTGTGAAGGGTAGGGGTGTCACTGTGTGGGGATGGGTTTTCAGTGTGTGGGGAAGATGTATCAGTGTGTGAGGATGGGGTTTCAGTGTTTGGGGAAGGGGTTTCAGTGTGTGGGGAAAGGGTTTCAGTGTGTGGGGAAGTGGTTTCACTGTGTGGGGAAGGGGTTTCACTGTGTGGGGAAGTGGTTTCAGTGTGTGGGGAATGGTTTCAGTGGTTGGGGTAAGGGTTTCAGTGTGTGGGGAAGGGGTTTCAGTGTGTGGGGAAGGGGATTCACTGTGTGGGGAAGGGGTTTGAGTGTGTGGGGAAGGGGTTTCAGTGTGTGGGGACGTTGTTTCAGTGTGTGTGGAAGGGGTTTCAGTGTGTGGGGAAGGGGTTTCAGTGTGTGGGGAAGTGGTTTCAGTGCGTGGGGAATGGTTTCAGTGTGTGGGGACGGGTTTCAGTGGGTGGCGAAGGGGTTTCACTGTGTGGGGAAGGATTACATTGTGTGGGGAAGGGTTTCAGTGTGTGGGGAAGGGTTTCACTATGTGGGTAATGGGTTACAGTGTGTGGGGAAGGGTTTCAGTGTGTGGGTATGGGTTTCAGTGTGTGGGGAAGGGGTTTGGTGTGTGGGGATGGAGATTCATTGTGAGGGCAATGTGTTTCACTGTGTGGGAATGGGGTTTCAGTGTGTGGGGAAGGGGTTTCAGTGTGAAGGGTAGGGGTTTCAGTGTGTGGGGAAGGGTTTCAGTGTGTGGGGACGGGGTTTCAGTGTGTGGGGAAGGGGTGTCACTGTGTGGGGATGGGTTTTCAGTGTGTGGGGAAGATGTATCAGTGTATGGGGATGGGGTTTCAGTGTGTGGGGAAGGGGTTTCCGTGTGTGGGGAAAGGGTTTCAGTGTGTGGGGAAGGGTTTCAGTGTGTGGGGAAGGGGTTTCAGTGTGGGGGGAAGGGTTTCAGTGTGTGGGGAAAGGTTTCACTGTGTGGGGAAGGTGTTTCAGTGTGTGGGGAAGGGGATTCAGTGTGTGGGGAAGGGTTTCAGTGTGTGGGGAAGGGTTTCAGTGTGTGGGGAATGGTTTCAGCGTGTGGGGAAGGGGTTTTAGTGTGCGGGGAAGGATTTCAGTGTGAGGGGATGGGTTTCAGTGTGTGGAGAAGGGTTTCATTGTGTGGGGAAGGGGTTTCAGTGTGTGGGGAAGGGTTTCAGTGTGTGGGTATGGGTTTCAGTGTGTGGGGAAGGGTTTCAGTGTGTGGGGAAGGAGTTTCAGTGTGTGGGGAAGGTGTTTCACTGTGTGGGGACGGGGTTTCAGTGTGTGGGGAAGGGGTTTCAGTGTGTAGGGTAGGGGTTTCAGTGTGTGGGGAAGGGTTTCAGTGTATGGGGAATGGGTTTCAGTGTGTGGGGAAGGGGTGTCACTGTGTGGGGATGGGTTTTCAGTGTGTGGGGAAGATGTTTCAGTGTGAGGGGACGGGGCTTCCGTGTGTGGTGAAAGGGTTTCAGTGTGTGGGGAAGGGGTTTCACTGTGTGGGGAAGGGGTTTCAGTGTGTGGGGAAGGGGTTTCTGTGTGTGGGGAAGGGGTTTCATTGTGTGGGGCAAGGGTTTCAGTGTGTGGGGAAGGTGTTTCATTGTGTGGGGAAGGGTATTCACTGTGTGGGGAAGGGGTTTCAGTGAGTGGGGTAGGGGTTTCGAAGTGTGGGGACGTTGTTTCAGTGTGTTGGGAAGGGGTTTCAGTGTGTGGGGAATGGGTTTCACTGTGTGGGGAAGGGGTTTCAGTATGTGTGGAAGGGGTTTCACTTTGTGGGGAAGGGGTTTCAGTGTGTGGGGAATGGTTTCAGTGTGTGGGGAAAGGATTTCAGTGTGTGGGGAAGGTGATTCAGTGTGTGGAGAAGGGGATTCTCTGTGTGGGGAAGGGGTTACAGTGTGTGGGGAAGATGTTTCAGTGTGTGGGGAAGGGGTTTCAGTGTGTGGGGAATGGTTTCAGTGTGTGGGGAAGGGTTTCAGTGTGTGGGGAATGGTTTCAGCGTGTGGGGAATGGGTTTCAGTGTGTGGGGAAGGGTTTCAGTGTGTTGGGAAGTTGTTTCAGTGTGTGAGTAAGGGTTTCAGTGTGTGGGAAATGTTTTCAGGGTGTGGGGAATGGTTTCAGCGTGTGGGGAAGGATTTCATTGTGTGGGGAAGCGTTTCAGTGTGTGGGGAAGTATTTCATTGTGTGGGGAAGGGTTTCAGTGTGTGGGGAAGGGTTTCACTGTGTGGGTAATGGGTTTCAGTGTGTGGGGAAGGGTTTCAGTGTGAAGGGTAGGGGTGTCACTGTGTGGGGATGGGTTTTCAGTGTGTTGGGAAGATGTATCAGTGTGTGAGGATGGGGTTTCAGTGTTTGGGGAAGGGGTTTCAGTGTGTGGGGAAAGGGTTTCAGTGTGTGGGGAAGTGGTTTCACTGTGTGGGGAAGGGGTTTCACTGTGTGGGGAAGGGGTTTCAGTGTGTGGGGAATGGTTTCAGTGTGTGGGGTAAGGGTTTCAGTGTGTGGGGAAGGGGTTTCAGTGTGTGGGGAAGGGGATTCACTGTGTGGGGAAGGGGTTTGAGTGTGTGGGGAAGGGGTTTCAGTGTGTGGGGACGTTGTTTCAGTGTGTGTGGAAGGGGTTTCAGTGTGTGGGGAAGGGGTTTCAGTGTGTGGGGAAGTGGTTTCAGTGCGTGGGGAATGGTTTCAGTGTGTGGGGACGGGTTTCAGTGGGTGGCGAAGGGGTTTCACTGTGTGGGGAAGGATTACATTGTGTGGGGAAGGGTTTCACTGTGTGGGGTAGGGTTTCACTATGTGGGTAATGGGTTACAGTGTGTGGGGAAGGGTTTCAGTGTGTGGGTATGGGTTTCAGTGTGTGGGGAAGGGGTTTGGTGTGTGGGGAAGGAGATTCAGTGTGAGGGCAATGTGTTTCACTGTGTGGGAATGGGGTTTCAGTGTGTGGGGAAGGGGTTTCAGTGTGAAGGGTAGGGGTTTCAGTGTGTGGGGAAGGGTTTCAGTGTGTGGGGACGGGGTTTCAGTGTGTGGGGAAGGGGTGTCACTGTGTGGGGATGGGTTTTCAGTGTGTGGGGAAGATGTATCAGTGTATGGGGATGGGGTTTCAGTGTGTGGGGAAGGGGTTTCCGTGTGTGGGGAAAGGGTTTCAGTGTGTGGGGAAGGTGTTTCAGTGTGTGGGGAAGGGGATTCACTGTGTGGGGAAGGGGTTTCAGTGTGTGGGGAAGGGGTTTCAGTGTGTGGGGACGGGTTTCAGTGTGTGGGGAAGGGGTTCCACTGTGTGGGTAATGGGTTTCAGTGCGTGGGGAAGGGTTTCAGTGTGTGGGTATGGGTTTCAGTGTGTGGGGAAGAGTTTCGGTGTGTGGGGAAGGAGTTTCAGTGTGAGGGGAATGTGTTTCACTGTGTGGGGACGGGGTTTCAGTGTGTGGGGAAGGGGTTTCAGTGTGAAGGGTAGGGGTTTCAGTGTGTGGGGAAGGGTTTCAGTGTGTGGGGACGGGGTTTCAGTGTGTGGGGAAGGGGTGTCACTGTGTGGGGATGGGTTTTCAGTGTGTGGGGAAGATGTATCAGTGTGTGGGGATGGGGTTTCAGTGTGTGGGGAAGGGGTTTCCGTGTGTGGGGAAAGAGTTTCAGTGTGTGGGGAAGTGGTTTCACTGTGTGGGTAAGGGGTTTCACTGTGTGGGGAAGGGGTTTCAGTGTGTGGGAATGGTTTCAGTGTGTGGGGTAAGGGTTTCAGTGTGTGGGGAAGGTGTTTCAGTGTGTGGGGAAGGGGATTCACTGTGTGGGGAAGGGGTTTCAGTGTGTGGGGAAGGGGTTTCCGTGTGTGGGGAAGTTGATTCAGTGTGTGTGGAAGGGGTTTCAGTGTGTGGGGAAGGATTTCAGTGTGTGGGGAAGGATAGCAGTGTGTGGGGAAGGGTTTCAGTGTGTGGGGAAGGGGTTTCAGTGTGTGGGGAACGGTTTCCGTGTGTGGGTATGTGTTTCAGTGTGTGGGGAAGGGTTTCAGTGTTTGGGGAAGGTGTTTCAGTGTGTGGGGAATGTGTTTCACTGTGTGGGGACGGGGTTTCAGTGTGTGGGGAAGGGGTTTCAGTGTGTAGGGTAGGGGTTTCAGTCTGTGGGGAATGGTTTCAGTGTGTGGGGAAGGGGTTTCAGTGTGTGGGGTAGGGGTTTCAGTGTGTGGGGATGGGATTTCAGTGTGTGGGGAAGATATTTCACTGTTTGGGGACGGGGTTTCAGTGTGTGGGGCAGGGGTTTCCGAGTAGGAAAGTGTTTCAGTGTGTGTGGAAGCGGTTTCACTGTGTGGGGAAGGGGTTTCAGTGTGTGGGGAAGGGGTTTCAGTGTGTGGGGAAATGGTTTCAGTGTGTGGGGAAAGGGTTCCAGTGTGTGGGGATGGTTTTTCAGTGTGTGGGGAAGGGGATTCACTGTGTGCGGTAGGGGTTTCAGTGTGTGGGGAAGGGGTTTCAGTGTGTGGGGACGTTGTTTCAGTATGTGGGGAAGGGGTTTCAGTTTGTGGGGAAGGGGTTTCAGTGTGTGGGGAAGGGGTTTCAGTGCGTGGGGAATGGTTTCAGTGTGTGGGGACAGGCTTCAGTGTGTGGAGAAGGGGTTTCACTGTGTGGGGAAAGGGTTTCAGTGTGTGGGGAAGGCGTTTCCCTGTGTGGCGAAGGGGTTTCAGTGTGTGGGGAAGGGGCTTCACTGTTTGGAGAAGGGGTTTCAGTGTGTGGGGAATGGTTTCAGTGTGTGGTGAAAGGATTTCAGTGTGTGGGGAAGGTGAATCACTGTGTGGGGCAGTGGATTCTCTGTGTGAGGAAGGTGTTTCAGTGTGTGGGGAAGGGGTTTCTGTGTGTGGGGAAGGGGTTTCAGTTTGTGGGAAATGGTTTCAGTGTGTGGAGAAGGGGTTTCAGTGTGTGGGGAAGGTGTTTCACTTTGTGGGGAAGTGGTTTCAGTGTGTGGGGAATGGTTTCAGTGTGTGGGGTAAGGGTTTCCGTGTGTGGTGAAAGGGATTCAGTGTGTGGGGAAGGGGTTTCACTGTGTGGGGAAGGGGTTTCAGTGTGTGTGGAAGGGGTTTCTGTGTGTGGGGAAGGGGTTTCATTGTGTGGGGCAAGGGTTTCAGTGTGTGGGGAAGGTGTTTCAGTGTGTGGGGAAGGGTATTCACTGTGTGGGGAAGGGGTTTCAGTGAGTGGGTTAGGGGTTTCAGTGTGTGGGGACGTTGTTTCAGTGTGTTGGGAAGGGGTTTCAGTGTGTGGGGAATGGGTTTCACTGTGTGGGGAAGGGGTTTCAGTATGTGTGGAAGGGGTTTCACTTTGTGGGGAAGGTGTTTCAGTGTGTGGGGAATGGATTTCAGTGTGTGGGGAAGGTGATTCAGTGTGTGGAGAAGGGGATTCTCTGTGTGGGGAAGGGGTTGCAGTGTGTGGGGAAGGGGTTTCAGTGTGTGGGGAAGGGGGTTCAGTGTGTGGGGAATGGTTTCAGTGTGTGGGGTAGGGTTTCAGTGTGTGGGGAATGGTTTCAGCGTGTGGGGAAGGGGTTTCAGTGTGTGGGGAAGGGTTTCAGTGTGTGGGGAAGTGTTTCACTGTGTTGGGAAGTTGTTTCAGTGTTTGGGTAAGGGTTTCAGTGTGTGGCAAATGTTTTCAGGGTGTGGGGAATGGTTTCAGCGTGTGGGGAAGGATTTCATTGTGTGGGGAAGCGTTTCAGTGTGTGGGGAAGGATTTCATTGTGTGGGCAAGGGTTTCAGTGTGTGGGGAAGGGTTTCACTGTGTGGGTAATGGGTTTCAGTGTGTGGGGAAGGGTTTCAGTGTGTGGGTATGGGTTTCAGTGTGTGGGGAAGGGTTTCGGTGTGTGGGGAAAGAGTTTCAGTGTGAGGGGAATGTGTTTCACTGATTGGGGACGGGGTTTCAGTGTGTGGGGAAGGGGTTTCAGTGTGAAGGGTAGGGGTTTCATTGTGTGGGGAAGGGTTTCAGTGTGTGGGGACGGGGTTTCAGTGTGTGGGGAAGGGGTGTCACTGCGTGGGGATGTGTTTTCAGTGTGTGGGGAAGATGTATCAGTGAGTGGGGATGGGGTTTCAGTGTGTGGGGAAGGGGTTTCAGTGTGTGGGGAAGGGGTTTCAGTGTGGGGGGAAGGGTTTCAGTGTGTGGGGAAAGGTTTCACTGTGTGGGGAAGGTGTTTCAGTGTGTGGGGAAGGGGATTCAGTGTGTGGGGAAGGGTTTCAGTGTGTGGGGAAGGGTTTCAGTGTGTGGGGAATGGTTTCAGCGTGTGGGGAAGGGGTTTTAGTGTGCGGGGAAGGATTTCAGTGTGAGGGGATGGGTTTCAGTGTGTGGAGAAGGGTTTCATTGTGTGGGGAAGGGGTTTCAGTGTGTGGGGAAGGGTTTCAGTGTGTGGGTATGGGTTTCAGTGTGTGGGGAAGGGTTTCAGTGTGTGGGGAAGGAGTTTCAGTGTGTGGGGAAGGTGTTTCACTGTGTGGGGACGGGGTTTCAGTGTGTGGGGAAGGGGTTTCAGTGTGTAGGGTAGGGGATTCAGTGTGTGGGGAAGGGTTTCAGTGTATGGGGAAGGGGTTTCAGTGTGTGGGGAAGGGGTGTCACTGTGTGGGGATGGGTTTTCAGTGTGTGGGGAAGATGTTTCAGTGTGAGGGGACGGGGCTTCCGTGTGTGGTGAAAGGGTTTCAGTGTGTGGGGAAGGGGTTTCACTGTGTGGGGAAGGGGTTTCAGAGTGTGGGGAAGGGGTTTCTGTGTGTGGGGAAGGGGTTTCATTGTGTGGGGCAAGGGTTTCAGTGTGTGGGGAAGGTGTTTCATTGTGTGGGGAAGGGTATTCACTGTGTGGGGAAGGGGTTTCAGTGAGTGGGGTAGGGGTTTCGGTGTGTGGGGACGTTGTTTCAGTGTGTTGGGAAGGGGTTTCAGTGTGTGGGGAATGTGTTTCACTGTGTGGGGACGGGGTTTCAGTGTGTGGGGAAGGGGTTTCAGTGTGTAGGGTAGGGGTTTCAGTGTGTGGGGAAGGGTTTCAGTGTGTGGGGAATGGGTTTCAGTTGGGTGGGGAAGGGGTGTCACTGTGTGGGGATGGGTTTTCAGTGTGTGGGGAAGATGTTTCAGTGTGAGGGGACGGGGCTTCCGTGTGTGGTGAAAGGGTTTCAGTGTGTGGGGAAGGGTATTCACTGTGTGGGGAAGGGGTTTCAGTGAGTGGGGTAGGGGTTTCAGTGTGTGGGGACGTTGTTTCAGTGTGTTGGGAAGGGGTTTCAGTGTGTGGGGAATGTGTTTCACTGTGTGGGGACGGGGTTTCAGTGTGTGGGGAAGGGGTTTCAGTGTGAAGGGTAGGGGTTTCAGTGTGTGGGGAAGGGTTTCAGTGTGTGGGGACGGGGTTTCAATGTGTGGGGAAGGGGTGTCACTGTGTGGGGATGGGTTTTCAGTGTGTGGGGAAGATGTATCAGTGTGTGGGGATGGGGTTTCAGTGTGTGGGGAAGGGGTTTCCGTGTGTGGGGAAAGAGTTTCAGTGTGTGGGGAAGTGGTTTCACTGTGTGGGGAAGGGGTTTCACTGTGTGGGGAAGGGGTCTCAGTGTGTGGGAATGGTTTCAGTGTGTGGGGTAAGGGTTTCAGTGTGTGGGGAAGGTGTTTCAGTGTGTGGGGAAGGGGATTCACTGTGTGGGGAAGGGGTTTCAGTGTGTGGGGAAGGGGTTTCAGTGTGTGGGGAAGTTGATTCAGTGTGTGTGGAAGGGGTTTCAGTGTGTGGTGAAGGGGATTCAGTGTGTGGGGAAGTGGTTTCAGTGCGTGGGGAATGGTTTCAGTGTGTGGGGACGCGTTTCAGTGTGTGGGGAAGGGGTTTCACTGTGTGGGGAAAGGGTTTCAGTGTGTGGGGAAGGGGTTTCACTGTGTGGAGAAGGGGTTTCCGTGTGTGGAGAAGGGGTTTCACTGTCTGGCGAAGCGGTTTCAGTGTGTGGGGAATGGTTTCAGTGTGTGGGGAAAGGATTTCAGTGTGTGGGGAAGGTGATTCAGTATGTGGAGAAGGGGATTCTCTGTGTGGGGAAGGGGTTTCAGTGTGTGGGGAAGGGGTTTCAGTGTGTGGGGAAGGGGTTTCAGTGTGTGGGGAATGGTTTCAGTGTGTGGGGAAGGGGTTTCAGTGTGTGGGGAAGGGGTTTCAGTGTGTGTTGAAGGGGTTTCAGTGTGTGGGGAATGGTTTCACTGTGTGGGGAAGAGGTTTCAGTGTGTGTGGAAGGGGTTTCAGTGTGTGGGGAATGTGGTTGTGTGTGGGGAAGGTGTTTCAGTGTGTGGGGAATGGTTTCAGTGTGTGGGGAAGGGGTTTCACTGTGTGGGGAAGGGGTTTCAGTGTGTGGGGAAGGATTTCAGTGTGTGGGGAAGGATAGCAGTGTGTGGGGAAGGGTTTCAGTGTGTGGGGAAGGGGTTTCAGTGTGTGGGGAACGGTTTCCGTGTGTGGGTATGTGTTTCAGTGTGTGGGGAAGGGTTTCAGTGTTTGGGGAAGGTGTTTCAGTGTGTGGGGAATGTGTTTCACTGTGTGGGGACGGGGTTTCAGTGTGTGGGGAAGGGGTTTCAGTGTGTAGGGTAGGGGTTTCAGTCTGTGGGGAAGGGTTTCAGTGTGTGGGGAAGGGGTTTCAGTGTGTGGGGTAGGGGTTTCAGTGTGTGGGGATGGGATTTCAGTGTGTGGGGAAGATATTTCACTGTTTGGGGACGGGGTGTCAGTGTGTGGGGCAGGGGTTTCCGAGTAGGAAAGTGTTTCAGTGTGTGGGGAAGCGGTTTCACTGTGTGGGGAAGGGGTTTCAGTGTGTGGGGAAGGGGTTTCAGTGTGTGGGGAAATGGTTTCAGTGTGTGGGGAAAGGGTTCCAGTGTGTGGGGATGGTTTTTCAGTGTGTGGGGAAGGGGATTCACTGTGTGCAGTAGGGGTTTCAGTGTGTGGGGAAGGGGTTTCAGTGTGTGGGGACGTTGTTTCAGTATGTGGGGAAGGGGTTTCAGTTTGTGGGGAAGGGGTTTCAGTGCGTGGGGAAGGGGTTTCAGTGCGTGGGGAATGGTTTCAGTGTGTGGGGACAGGCTTCAGTGTGTGGAGAAGGGGTTTCACTGTGTGGGGAAAGGGTTTCAGTGTGTGGGGAAGGCGTTTCCCTGTGTGGCGAAGGGGTTTCAGTGTGTGGGGAAGGGGCTTCACTGTTTGGAGAAGGGGTTTCAGTGTGTGGGGAATGGTTTCAGTGTGTGGTGAAAGGATTTCAGTGTGTGGGGAAGGTGAATCACTGTGTGGGGCAGTGGATTCTCTGTGTGAGGAAGGTGTTTCAGTGTGTGGGGAAGGGGTTTCTGTGTGTGGGGAAGGGGTTTCAGTTTGTGGGAAATGGTTTCAGTGTGTGGAGAAGGGGTTTCAGTGTGTGGGGAAGGTGTTTCACTTTGTGGGGAAGTGGTTTCAGTGTGTGGGGAATGGTTTCAGTGTGTGGGGTAAGGGTTTCCGTGTGTGGTGAAAGGGTTTCAGTGTGTGGGGAAGGGGTTTCACTGTGTGGGGAAGGGGTTTCAGTGTGTGTGGAAGGGGTTTCTGTGTGTGGGGAAGGGGTTTCATTGTGTGGGGCAAGGGTTTCAGTGTGTGGGGAAGGTGTTTCAGTGTGTGGGGAAGGGGATTCACTGTGTGGGGAAGGGGTTTCAGTGTGTGGGGCAAGGGTTTCAGTGTGTGGGGAAGGTGTTTCAGTGTGTGGGGAAGGGTATTCACTGTGTGGGGAAGGGGTTTCAGTGAGTGGGGTAGGGGTTTCAGTGTGTGGGGACGTTGTTTCAGTGTGTTGGGAAGGGGTTTCAGTGTGTGGGGAATGGGTTTCACTGTGTGGGGAAGGGGTTTCAGTATGTGTGGAAGGGGTTTCACTTTGTGGGGAAGGTGTTTCAGTGTGTGGGGAATGGATTTCAGTGTGTGGGGAAGGTGATTCAGTGTGTGGAGAAGGGGATTCTCTGTGTGGGGAAGGGGTTGCAGTGTGTGGGGAAGGGGTTTCAGTGTGTGGGGAAGGGGTTTCAGTGTGTGGGGAATGGTTTCAGTGTGTGGGGTAGGGTTTCAGTGTGTGGGGAATGGTTTCAGCGTGTGGGGAAGGGGTTTCAGTGTGTGGGGAAGGGTTTCAGTGTGTGGGGAAGTGTTTCACTGTGTTGGGAAGTTGTTTCAGTGTTTGGGTAAGGGTTTCAGTGTGTGGCAAATGTTTTCAGGGTGTGGGGAATGGTTTCAGCGTGTGGGGAAGGATTTCATTGTGTGGGGAAGCGTTTCAGTGTGTGGGGAAGGATTTCATTGTGTGGGCAAGGGTTTCAGTGTGTGGGGAAGGGTTTCACTGTGTGGGTAATGGGTTTCAGTGTGTGGGGAAGGGTTTCAGTGTGTGGGTATGGGTTTCAGTGTGTGGGGAAGGGTTTCGGTGTGTGGGGAAAGAGTTTCAGTGTGAGGGGAATGTGTTTCACTGATTGGGGACGGGGTTTCAGTGTGTGGGGAAGGGGTTTCAGTGTGAAGGGTAGGGGTTTCATTGTGTGGGGAAGGGTTTCAGTGTGTGGGGACGGGGTTTCAGTGTGTGGGGAAGGGGTGTCACTGCGTGGGGATGGGTTTTCAGTGTGTGGGGAAGATGTATCAGTGTGTGGGGATGGGGTTTCAGTGTGTGGGGAAGGGGTTTCAGTGTGTGTGGAAGGGGTTTCAGTGTGGGGGGAAGGGTTTCAGTGTGTGGGGAAAGGTTTCACTGTGTGGGGAAGGTGTTTCAGTGTGTGGGGAAGGGGATTCAGTGTGTGGGGAAGGGTTTCAGTGTGTGGGGAAGGGTTTCAGTGTGTGGGGAATGGTTTCAGCGTGTGGGGAAGGGGTTTTAGTGTGCGGGGAAGGATTTCAGTGTGAGGGGATGGGTTTCAGTGTGTGGAGAAGGGTTTCATTGTGTGGGGAAGGGGTTTCAGTGTGTGGGGAAGGGTTTCAGTGTTTGGGTATGGGTTTCAGTGTGTGGGGAAGGGTTTCAGTGTGTGGGGAAGGAGTTTCAGTGTGTGGGGAAGGTGTTTCACTGTGTGGGGACGGGGTTTCAGTGTGTGGGGAAGGGGTTTCAGTGTGTAGGGTAGGGGTTTCAGTGTGTGGGGAAGGGTTTCAGTGTGTGGGGAATGGGTTTCAGTTGGGTGGGGAAGGGGTGTCACTGTGTGGGGATGGGTTTTCAGTGTGTGGGGAAGATGTTTCAGTGTGAGGGGACGGGGCTTCCGTGTGTGGTGAAAGGGTTTCAGTGTGTGGGGAAGGGGTTTCACTGTGTGGGGAAGGGGTTTCAGTGTGTGGGGAAGGGGTTTCTGTGTGTGGGGAAGGGGTTTCATTGTGTGGGGCAAGGGTTTCAGTGTGTGGGGAAGGTGTTTCAGTGCGTGGGGTAAGGGTTTCCGTGTGTGGTGAAAGGGTTTCAGTGTGTGGGGAAGGGGTTTCACTGGGTGGGGAAGGGGTTTCAGTGTGTGTGGAAGGGGTTTCTGTGTGTGGGGAAGGGGTTTCATTGTGTGGGGCAAGGGTTTCAGTGTGTGGGGAAGGTGTTTCAGTGTGTGGGGAAGGGTATTCACTGTGTGGGGAAGGGGTTTCAGTGAGTGGGGTAGGGGTTTCAGTGTGTGGGGACGTTGTTTCAGTGTGTTGGGAAGGGGTTTCAGTGTGTGGGGAATGGGTTTCACTGTGTGGGGAAGGGGTTTCAGTATGTGTGGAAGGGGTTTCACTTTGTGGGGAAGGTGTTTCAGTGTGTGGGGAATGGATTTCAGTGTGTGGGGAAGGTGATTCAGTGTGTGGAGAAGGGGATTCTCTGTGTGGGGAAGGGGTTGCAGTGTGTGGGGAAGGGGTTTCAGTGTGTGGGGAAGGGGTTTCAGTGTGTGGGGAATGGTTTCAGTGTGTGGGGTAGGGTTTCAGTGTGTGGGGAATGGTTTCAGCGTGTGGGGAAGGGGTTTCAGTGTGTGGGGAAGGGTTTCAGTGTGTGGGGAAGTGTTTCACTGTGTTGGGAAGTTGTTTCAGTGTTTGGGTAAGGGTTTCAGTGTGTGGCAAATGTTTTCAGGGTGTGGGGAATGGTTTCAGCGTGTGGGGAAGGATTTCATTGTGTGGGGAAGCGTTTCAGTGTGTGGGGAAGGATTTCATTGTGTGGGCAAGGGTTTCAGTGTGTGGGGAAGGGTTTCACTGTGTGGGTAATGGGTTTCAGTGTGTGGGGAAGGGTTTCAGTGTGTGGGTATGGGTTTCAGTGTGTGGGGAAGGGTTTCGGTGTGTGGGGAAAGAGTTTCAGTGTGAGGGGAATGTGTTTCACTGATTGGGGACGGGGTTTCAGTGTGTGGGGAAGGGTTTCAGTGTGTGGGTATGGGTTTCAGTGTGTGGGGAAGGGTTTCGGTGTGTGGGGAAAGAGTTTCAGTGTGAGGGGAATGTGTTTCACTGATTGGGGACGGGGTTTCAGTGTGTGGGGAAGGGTTTCAGTGTGTGGGGACGGGGTTTCAGTGTGTGGGGAAGGGGTGTCACTGCGTGGGGATGGGTTTTCAGTGTGTGGGGAAGATGTATCAGTGTGTGGGGATGGGGTTTCAGTGTGTGTGGAAGGGGTTTCAGTGTGTGGGGAAGGGGTTTCAGTGTGGGGGGAAGGGTTTCAGTGTGTGGGGAAAGGTTTCACTGTGTGGGGAAGGTATTTCAGTGTGTGGGGAAGGGGATTCAGTGTGTGGGGAAGGGCTTCAGTGTGTGGGGAAGGGTTTCAGTGTGTGGGGAATGGTTTCAGCGTGTGGGGAAGGGGTTTTAGTGTGCGGGGAAGGATTTCAGTGTGAGGGGATGGGTTTCAGTGTGTGGAGAAGGGTTTCATTGTGTGGGGAAGGGGTTTCACTGTGTGGGGAAGGGGTTTCAGTGTGTGTGGAAGGGGTTTCTGTGTGTGGGGAAGGGGTTTCATTGTGTGGGGCAAGGGTTTCAGTGTGTGGGGAAGGTGTTTCAGTGTGTGGGGAAGGGTATTCACTGTGTGGGGAAGGGGTTTCAGTGAGTGGGGTAGGGGTTTCAGTGTGTGGGGACGTTGTTTCAGTGTGTTGGGAAGGGGTTTCAGTGTGTGGGGAATGGGTTTCACTGTGTGGGGAAGGGGTTTCAGTATGTGTGGAAGGGGTTTCACTTTGTGGGGAAGGTGTTTCAGTGTGTGGGGAATGGATTTCAGTGTGTGGGGAAGGTGATTCAGTGTGTGGAGAAGGGGATTCTCTGTGTGGGGAAGGGGTTGCAGTGTGTGGGGAAGGGGTTTCAGTGTGTGGGGAAGGGGTTTCAGTGTGTGGGGAATGGTTTCAGTGTGTGGGGTAGGGTTTCAGTGTGTGGGGAATGGTTTCAGCGTGTGGGGAAGGGGTTTCAGTGTGTGGGGAAGGGTTTCAGTGTGTGGGGAAGTGTTTCACTGTGTTGGGAAGTTGTTTCAGTGTTTGGGTAAGGGTTTCAGTGTGTGGCAAATGTTTTCAGGGTGTGGGGAATGGTTTCAGCGTGTGGGGAAGGATTTCATTGTGTGGGGAAGCGTTTCAGTGTGTGGGGAAGGATTTCATTGTGTGGGCAAGGGTTTCAGTGTGTGGGGAAGGGTTTCACTGTGTGGGTAATGGGTTTCAGTGTGTGGGGAAGGGTTTCAGTGTGTGGGTATGGGTTTCAGTGTGTGGGGAAGGGTTTCGGTGTGTGGGGAAAGAGTTTCAGTGTGAGGGGAATGTGTTTCACTGATTGGGGACGGGGTTTCAGTGTGTGGGGAAGGGGTTTCAGTGTGAAGGGTAGGGGTTTCAGTGTGTGGGGAAGGGTTTCAGTGTGTGGGGACGGGGTTTCAGTGTGTGGGGAAGGGGTGTCACTGCGTGGGGATGGGTTTTCAGTGTGTGGGGAAGATGTATCAGTGTGTGGGGATGGGGTTTCAGTGTGTGTGGAAGGGGTTTCAGTGTGTGGGGAAGGGGTTTCAGTGTGGGGGGAAGGGTTTCAGTGTGTGGGGAAAGGTTTCACTGTGTGGGGAAGGTGTTTCAGTGTGTGGGGAAGGGGATTCTGTGTGTGGGGAAGGGTTTCAGTGTGTGGGGAAGGGTTTCAGTGTGTGGGGAATGGTTTCAGCGTGTGGGGAAGGGGTTTTAGTGTGCGGGGAAGGATTTCAGTGTGAGGGGATGGGTTTCAGTGTGTGGAGAAGGGTTTCATTGTGTGGGGAAGGGGTTTCAGTGTGTGGGGAAGGGTTTCAGTGTGTGGGTATGGGTTTCAGTGTGTGGGGAAGGGTTTCAGTGTGTGGGGAAGGAGTTTCAGTGTGTGGGGAAGGTGTTTCACTGTGTGGGGACGGGGTTTCAGTGTGTGGGGAAGGGGTTTCAGTGTGTAGGGTAGGGGTTTCAGTGTGTGGGGAAGGGTTTCAGTGTGTGGGGAATGGGTTTCAGTTGGGTGGGGAAGGGGTGTCACTGTGTGGGGATGGGTTTTCAGTGTGTGGGGAAGATGTTTCAGTGTGAGGGGACGGGGCTTCCGTGTGTGGTGAAAGGGTTTCAGTGTGTGGGGAAGGGGTTTCACCGTGTGGGGAAGGGGTTTCAGTGTGTGGGGAAGGGGTTTCTGTGTGTGGGGAAGGGGTTTCATTGTGTGGGGCAAGGGTTTCAGTGTGTGGGGAAGGTGTTTCAGTGCGTGGGGTAGGGGTTTTGGTGTGTGGGGACGTTGTTTCAGTGTGTTGGGAAGGGGTTTCAGTGTGTGGGGAATGGGTTTCACTGTGTGGGGAAGGGGTTTCAGTATGTGTGGAAGGGGTTTCACTTTGTGGGGAAGGGGTTTCAGTGTGTGGGGAATGGTTTCAGTGTGTGGGGAAAGGATTTCAGTGTGTGGGGAAGGTGATTCAGTGTGTGGAGAAGGGGATTCTCTGTGTGGGGAAGGGGTTACAGTGTGTAGGGAAGGGGTTTCAGTGTGTGGGGAAGGGGTTTCAGTGTGTGGGGAATGGTTTCAGTGTGTGGGGAAGGGTTTCAGTGTGTGGGGAATGGTTTCAGCGTGTGGGGAATGGGTTTCAGTGTGTGGGGAAGGGTTTCAGTGTGTGGGGAAGTGTTTCACTGTGTTGGGAAGTTGTTTCAGTGTGTGAGTAAGGGTTTCAGTGTGTGGGAAATGTTTTCAGGGTGTGGGGAATGGTTTCAGCGTGTGGGGAAGGATTTCATTGTGTGGGGAAGCGTTTCAGTGTGTGGGGAAGGATTTCATTGTGTGGGGAAGGGTTTCAGTGTGTGGGGAAGGGTTTCACTGTGTGTGTAATGGGTTTCAGTGTGTGGGGAAGGGTTTCAGTGTGTGGGTATGGGTTTCAGTGTGTGGGGAAGGGTTTCGGTGTGTGGGGAAGGAGTTTCAGTGTGAGGGGAATGTGTTTCACTGTGTGGGGACGGGGTTTCAGTGTGTGGGGAAGGGGTTTCAGTGTGAAGGGTAGGGGTGTCACTGTGTGGGGATGGGTTTTCAGTGTGTGGGGAAGATGTATCAGTGTGTGAGGGTGGGGTTTCAGTGTGTGGGGAAGGGGTTTCAGTGTGTGGGGAAAGGGTTTCAGTGTGTGGGGAAGTGGTTTCACTGTGTGGGGAAGGGGTTTCACTGTGTGGGGAAGGGGTTTCAATGTGTGTGGAATGGTTTCAGTGTGTGGGGTAAGGGTTTCAATGTGTGGGGAAGGGGTTTCAGTGTGTGGGGAAGGGGATTCACTGTGTGGGGAAGGGGTTTGAGTGTGTGGGGAAGGGGTTTCAGTGTGTGGGGACGTTGTTTCAGTGTGTGTGGAAGGGGTTTCAGTGTGTGGGGAAGGGGTTTCAGTGTGTGGGGAAGTGGTTTCAGTGTGTGGGGAATGGTTTCAGTGTGTGGGGACGGGTTTCAGTGGGTGGGGAAGGGGTTTCACTGTGTGGGGAAGGATTACATTGTGTGGGGAAGGGTTTCAGTGTGTGGGAAAGGGTTTCACTATGTGGGTAATGGGTTTCAGTGTGTGGGGAAGGGTTTCAGTGTGTGGGTATGGGTTTCAGTGTGTGGGGAAGGGGTTTGGTGTGTGGGGAAGGAGATTCAGTGTGAGGGCAATGTGTTTCACTGTGTGGGGATCGGGTTTCAGTGTGTGGGGAAGGGGTTTCAGTGTGAAGGGTAGGGGTTTCAGTGTGTGGGGAAGGGTTTCAGTGTGTGGGGACGGGGTTTCAGTGTGTGGGGAAGGGGTGTCACTGTGTGGGGATGGGTTTTCAGTGTGTGGGGAAGATGTATCAGTGTGTGGGGATGGGGTTTCTGTGTGTGGGGAAGGGGTTTCCGTGTGTGGGGAAAGGGTTTCAGTGTGTGGGGAAGTGGTTTAACTGTGTGGGGAAGGGGTTTCACTGTGTGGGGAAGGGGTTTCAGTGTGTGGGGAATGGTTTCAGTGTGTGGGGTAAGGGTTTCAGTGTGTGGGGAAGGTGTTTCAGTGTGTGGGGAAGGGGATTCACTGTGTGGGGAAGGGGTTTCAGTGTGTGGGGAAGGGGTTTCAGTGTGTGGGGACGGGTTTCAGTGTGTGGGGAAGGGGTTTCACTGTGTGGGTAATGGGTTTCAGTGCGTGGGGAAGGGTTTCAGTGTGTGGGTATTGGTTTCAGTGTGTGGGGAAGAGTTTCGGTGTTTGGGGAAGGAGTTTCAGTGTGAGGGGAATGTGTTTCACTGTGTGGGGACGGGGTTTCAGTGTGTGGGGAAGGGGTTTCAGTGTGAAGGGTAGGGGTTTCAGTATGTGGGGAAGGGTTTCAGTGTGTGGGGACGGGGTTTCAGTGTGTGGGGAAGAGGTGTCACTGTGTGGGGATGGGTTTTCAGTGTGTGGGGAAGATGTATCAGTGTGTGGGGATGGGGTTTCAGTGTGTGGGGAAGGGGTTTCCGTGTGTGGGGAAAGAGTTTCAGTGTGTGGGGAAGTGGTTTCACTGTGTGGGGAAGGGGTTTCAGTGTGTGGGGAATGGTTTCAGTGTGTGGGGTAAGGGTTTCAGTGTGTGGGGAAGGTGTTTCAGTGTGTGGGGAAGGGGATTCACTGTGTGGGGAAGGGGTTTCAGTGTGTGGGGAGGGGGTTTCAGTGTGTGGGGAAGGGGATTCACTGTGTGGGGAAGGGGTTTCAGTGTGTGGGGAAGGGGTTTCAGTGTGTGGGGACGGGTTTCAGTGTGTGGGGAATGGTTTCACTGTGTGGGGACGGGTTTCAGTGTGTGGGGAAGGGGTTTCACTGTGTGGGGAAGGGGATTCACTGTGTGGGGAAGGGGTTTCAGTGTGTGGTGAAGGGGATTCAATGTGTGGGGAAGTGGTTTCAGTGCGTGGGGAATGGTTTCAGTGTGTGGGGACGGGTTTCAGTGTGTGGGGAAGGGGTTTCACTGTGTGGGGAAAGGGTTTCAGTGTGTGGGGAAGGGGTTTCACTGTGTGAAGAAGGGGTTTCAGTGTGTGGGGAAGGGGTTTCACTGTCTGGCGAAGCGGTTTCAGTGTGTGGGGAATGGTTTCAGTGTGTGGGGAAAGAATTTCAGTGTGTGGGGAAGGGTTTCAGTGTGTGAGGAAGGGTTTCACTGTGTGGGTAATGGGTTTCAGTGTGTGGGGAAGGGTTTCAGTGTGTGGGTATGGGTTTCAGTGTGTGGGGAAGGGTTTCGGTGTGTGGGGAAGGAGTTTCAGTGTGAGGGGAATGTGTTTCACTGTGTGGGGACGGGGTTTCAGTGTGTGGGGAAGGGGTTTCAGTGTGAAGGGTAGGGGTGTCACTGTGTGGGGATGGGTTTTCAGTGTGTGGGGAAGATGTATCAGTGTGTGAGGATGGGGTTCAGTGTGTGGGGAAGGGGTTTCAGTGTGTGGGGAAGGGGTTTCAGTGTGTGGGGAAGGGGTTTCAGTGTGAAGGGTAGGGGTTTCAGTGTGTGGGGAAGGGTTTCAGTGTGTGGGGACGGGGTTTCAGTGTGTGGGGAAGGGGTGTCACTGCGTGGGGATGGGTTTTCAGTGTGTGGGGAAGATGTATCAGTGTGTGGGGATGGGGTTTCAGTGTGTGGGGAAGGGGTTTCAGTGTGTGGGGATGGGGTTTCAGTGTGGGGGGAAGGGTTTCAGTGTGTGGGGAAAGGTTTCACTGTGTGGGGAAGGTGTTTCAGTGTGTGGGGAAGGGGATTCAGTGTGTGGGGAAGGGTTTCAGTGTGTGGGGAAGGGTTTCAGTGTGTGGGGAATGGTTTCAGCGTGTGGGGAAGGGGTTTTAGTGTGCGGGGAAGGATTTCAGTGTGAGGGGATGGGTTTCAGTGTGTGGAGAAGGGTTTCATTGTGTGGGGCAAGGGTTTCAGTGTGTGGGGAAGGTGTTTCAGTGCGTGGGGTAGGGGTTTTGGTGTGTGGGGAAGGGTTTCAGTGTGTGGGGAAGGAGTTTCAGTGTGTGGGGAAGGTGTTTCACTGTGTGGGGACGGGGTTTCAGTGTGTGGGGAAGGGGTTTCAGTGTGTAGGGTAGGGGTTTCAGTGTGTGGGGAAGGGTTTCAGTGTGTGGGGAATGGGTTTCAGTTGGGTGGGGAAGGGGTGTCACTGTGTGGGGATGGGTTTTCAGTGTGTGGGGAAGATGTTTCAGTGTGAGGGGACGGGGCTTCCGTGTGTGGTGAAAGGGTTTCAGTGTGTGGGGAAGGGGTTTCACTGTGTGGGGAGGGGGTTTCAGTGTGTGGGGAAGGGGTTTCTGTGTGTGGGGAAGGGGTTTCATTGTGTGGGGCAAGGGTTTCAGTGTGTGGGGAAGGTGTTTCAGTGCGTGGGGTAGGGGTTTTGGTGTGTGGGGACGTTGTTTCAGTGTGTTGGGAAGGGGTTTCAGTGTGTGGGGAATGGGTTTCACTGTGTGGGGAAGGGGTTTCAGTATGTGTGGAAGGGGTTTCACTTTGTGGGGAAGGGGTTTCAGTGTGTGGGGAATGGTTTCAGTGTGTGGGGAAAGGATTTCAGTGTGTGGGGAAGGTGATTCAGTGTGTGGAGAAGGGGATTCTCTGTGTGGGGAAGGGGTTACAGTGTGTGGGGAAGGGGTTTCAGTGTGTGGGGAAGGGGTTTCAGTGTGTGGGGAATGGTTTCAGTGTGTGGGGAAGGGTTTCAGTGTGTGGGGAATGGTTTCAGCGTGTGGGGAATGGGTTTCAGTGTGTGGGGAAGGGTTTCAGTGTGTGGGGAAGTGTTTCACTGTGTTGGGAAGTTGTTTCAGTGTGTGAGTAAGGGTTTCAGTGTGTGGGAAATGTTTTCAGGGTGTGGGGAATGGTTTCAGCGTGTGGGGAAGGATTTCTTTGTGTGGGGAAGCGTTTCAGTGTGTGGGGAAGGATTTCATTGTGTGGGGAAGGGTTTCAGTGTGTGGGGAAGGGTTTCACTGTGTGTGTAATGGGTTTCAGTGTGTGGGGAAGGGTTTCAGTGTGTGGGTATGGGTTTCAGTGTGTGGGGAAGGGTTTCGGTGTGTGGGGAAGGAGTTTCAGTGTGAGGGGAATGTGTTTCACTGTGTGGGGACGGGGTTTCAGTGTGTGGGGAAGGGGTTTCAGTGTGAAGGGTAGGGGTGTCACTGTGTGGGGATGGGTTTTCAGTGTGTGGGGAAGATGTATCAGTGTGTGAGGGTGGGGTTTCAGTGTGTGGGGAAGGGGTTTCAGTGTGTGGGGAAAGGGTTTCAGTGTGTGGGGAAGTGGTTTCACTGTGTGGGGAAGGGGTTTCACTGTGTGGGGAAGGGGTTTCAATGTGTGTGGAATGGTTTCAGTGTGTGGGGTAAGGGTTTCAGTGTGTGGGGAAGGGGTTTCAGTGTGTGGGGAAGGGGATTCACTGTGTGGGGAAGGGGTTTGAGTGTGTGGGGAAGGGGTTTCAGTGTGTGGGGACGTTGTTTCAGTGTGTGTGGAAGGGGTTTCAGTGTGTGGGGAAGGGGTTTCAGTGTGTGGGGAAGTGGTTTCAGTGTGTGGGGAATGGTTTCAGTGTGTGGGGACGGGTTTCAGTGGGTGGGGAAGGGGTTTCACTGTGTGGGGAAGGATTACATTGTGTGGGGAAGGGTTTCAGTGTGTGGGAAAGGGTTTCACTATGTGGGTAATGGGTTTCAGTGTGTGGGGAAGGGTTTCAGTGTGTGGGTATGGGTTTCAGTGTGTGGGGAAGGGGTTTGGTGTGTGGGGAAGGAGATTCAGTGTGAGGGCAATGTGTTTCACTGTGTGGGGATCGGGTTTCAGTGTGTGGGGAAGGGGTTTCAGTGTGATGGGTAGGGGTTTCAGTGTGTGGGGAAGGGTTTCAGTGTGTGGGGACGGGGTTTCAGTGTGTGGGGAAGGGGTGTCACTGTGTGGGGATGGGTTTTCAGTGTGTGGGGAAGATGTATCAGTGTGTGGGGATGGGGTTTCTGTGTGTGGGGAAGGGGTTTCCGTGTGTGGGGAAAGAGTTTCAGTGTGTGGGGAAGTGGTTTAACTGTGTGGGGAAGGGGTTTCACTGTGTGGGGAAGGGGTTTCAGTGTGTGGGGAATGGTTTCAGTGTGTGGGGTAAGGGTTTCAGTGTGTGGGGAAGGTGTTTCAGTGTGTGGGGAAGGGGATTCACTGTGTGGGGAAGGGGTTTCAGTGTGTGGGGAAGGGGTTTCAGTGTGTGGGGACGGGTTTCAGTGTGTGGGGAAGGGGTTTCACTGTGTGGGTAATGGGTTTCAGTGCGTGGGGAAGGGTTTCAGTGTGTGGGTATTGGTTTCAGTGTGTGGGGAAGAGTTTCGGTGTGTGGGGAAGGAGTTTCAGTGTGAGGGGAATGTGTTTCACTGTGTGGGGACGGGGTTTCAGTGTGTGGGGAAGGGGTTTCAGTGTGAAGGGTAGGGGTTTCAGTATGTGGGGAAGGGTTTCAGTGTGTGGGGACGGGGTTTCAGTGTGTGGGGAAGAGGTGTCACTGTGTGGGGATGGGTTTTCAGTGTGTGGGGAAGATGTATCAGTGTGTGGGGATGGGGTTTCAGTGTGTGGGGAAGGGGTTTCCGTGTGTGGGGAAAGAGTTTCAGTGTGTGGGGAAGTGGTTTCACTGTGTGGGGAAGGGGTTTCACTGTGTGGGGAAGGGGTTTCAGTGTGTGGGGAATGGTTTCAGTGTGTGGGGTAAGGGTTTCAGTGTGTGGGGAAGGTGTTTCAGTGTGTGGGGAAGGGGATTCACTGTGTGGGGAAGGGGTTTCAGTGTGTGGGGAAGGGGTTTCAGTGTGTGGGGAAGTTGATTCAGTGTGTGTGGAAGGGGTTTCAGTGTGTGGTGAAGGGGATTCAGTGTGTGGGGAAGTGGTTTCAGTGCGTGGGGAATGGTTTCAGTGTGTGGGGACGGGTTTCAGTGTGTGGGGAAGGGGTTTCACTGTGTGGGGAAAGGGTTTCAGTGTGTGGGGAAGGGGTTTCACTGTGTGGAGAAGGGGTTTCAGTGTGTGGGGAAGGGGTTTCACTGTCTGGCGAAGCGGTTTCAGTGTGTGGGGAATGGTTTCAGTGTGTGGGGAAAGAATTTCAGTGTGTGGGGAAGGGTTTCAGTGTGTGAGGAAGGGTTTCACTGTGTGGGTAATGGGTTTTAGTGTGTGGGGAAGGGTTTCAGTGTGTGGGTATGGGTTTCAGTGTGTGGGGAAGGGTTTCGGTGTGTGGGGAAGGAGTTTCAGTGTGAGGGGAATGTGTTTCACTGAGTGGGGACGGGGTTTCAGTGTGTGGGGAAGGGGTTTCAGTGTGAAGGGTAGGGGTGTCACTGTGTGGGGATGGGTTTTCAGTGTGTGGGGAAGATGTATCAGTGTGTGAGGATGGGGTTCAGTGTGTGGGGAAGGGGTTTCAGTGTGTGGGGAAAGGGTTTCAGTGTGTGGGGAAGTGGTTTCACTGTGTGGGGAAGGGGTTTCACTGTGTGGGGAAGGGGTTTCAGTGTGTGGGGAATGGTTTCAGTGTGTGGGGTAAGGGTTTCAGTGTGTGGGGAAGGGGTTTCAGTGTGTGGGGAAGGGGATTCACTGTGTGGGGAAGGGGTTTGAGTGTGTGGGGAAGGGGTTTCAGTGTGTGGGGACGTTGTTTCAGTGTGTGTGTAAGGGGTTTCAGTGTTTGGGGAAGGGGTTTCAGTGTGTGGGGAAGTGGTTTCAGTGCGTGGGGAATGGTGTCAGTGTGTGGGGACGGGTTTCAGTGGGTGGGGAAGGGGTTTCACTGTGTGGGGAATGATTACATTGTGTGGGGAAGGGTTTCAGTGTGTGGGGAAGGGTTTCACTATGTGGGTAATGGGTTACAGTGTGTGGGGAAGGGTTTCAGTGTGTGGGTATGGGTTTCAGTGTGTGGGGAAGGGGTTTGGTGTGTGGGGAAGGAGATTCAGTGTGAGGGCAATGTGTTTCACTGTGTGGGAATGGGGTTTCAGTGTGTGGGGAAGGGGTTTCAGTGTGAAGGGTAGGGGTTTCAGTGTGTGGGGAAGGGTTTCAGTGTGTGGGGACGGGGTTTCAGTGTGTGGGGAAGGGGTGTCACTGTGTGGGGATGGGTTTTCAGTGTGTGGGGAAGAAGTATCAGTGTATGGGGATGGGGTTTCAGTGTGTGGGGAAGGGGTTTCCGTGTGTGGGGAAAGGGTTTCAGTGTGTGGGGAAGTGGTTTAACTGTGTGGGGAAGGGGTTTCACTGTGTGGGGAAGGGGTTTCAGTGTGTGGGGAATGGTTTCAGTGTGTGGGGTAAGGGTTTCAGTGTGTGGGGAAGGTGTTTCAGTGTGTGGGGAAGGGGATTCACTGTGTGGGGAAGGGGTTTCAGTGTGTGGGGAAGGGGTTTCAGTGTGTGGGGACGGGTTTCAGTGTGTGGGGAAGGGGTTCCACTGTGTGGGTAATGGGTTTCAGTGCGTGGGGAAGGGTTTCAGTGTGTGGGTATGGGTTTCAGTGTGTGGGGAAGAGTTTCGGTGTGTGGGGAAGGAGTTACAGTGTGAGGAGAATGTGTTTCACTGTGTGGGGACGGGGTTTCAGTGTGTGGGGAAGGGGTTTCAGTGTGAAGGGTAGGGGTTTCAGTGTGTGGGGAAGGGTTTCAGTGTGTGGGGACGGGGTTTCAATGTGTGGGGAAGGGGTGTCACTGTGTGGGGATGGGTTTTCAGTGTGTGGGGAAGATGTATCAGTGTGTGGGGATGGGGTTTCAGTGTGTGGGGAAGGGGTTTCCATGTGTGGGGAAAGAGTTTCAGTGTGTGGGGAAGTGGTTTCACTGTGTGGGGAAGGGGTTTCACTGTGTGGGGAAGGGGTTTCAGTGTGTGGGAATGGTTTCAGTGTGTGGGGTAAGGGTTTCAGTGTGTGGGGAAGGTGTTTCAGTGTGTGGGGGAGGGGATTCACTGTGTGGGGAAGGTGTTTCAGTGTGTGGGGAAGGGGATTCAGTGTGTGGGGAAGTGGTTTCAGTGCGTGGGGAATGGTTTCAGTGTGTGGGGACGGGTTTCAGTGTGTGGGGAAGGGGTTTCACTGTGTGGGGAAAGGGTTTCAGTGTGTGGGGAAGGGGTTTCACTGTGTGGAGAAGGGGTTTCAGTGTGTGGAGAAGGGGTTTCACTGTCTGGCGAAGCGGTTTCAGTGTGTGGGGAATGGTTTCAGTGTGTGGGGAAAGGATTTCAGTGTGTGGGGAAGGTGATTCAGTATGTGGAGAAGGGGAGTCTCTGTGTGGGGAAGGGGTTTCAGTGTGTGGGGAAGGGGTTTCAGTGTGTGGGGAAGGGGTATCAGTGTGTGGGGAATGGTTTCAGTGTGTGGGGAAGGGGTTTCAGTGTGTGGGGAAGGGGTTTCAGTGTGTGTTGAAGGGGTTTCAGTGTGTGGGGAATGGTTTCACTGTGTGGGGAAGAGGTTTCAGTGTGTGTGGAAGGGGTTTCAGTGTGTGGGGAATGTGGTTGTGTGTGGGGAAGGTGTTTCAGTGTGTGGGGAATGGTTTCAGTGTGTGGGGAAGGGGTTTCACTGTGTGGGGAAGGGGTTTCAGTGTGTGGGGAAGGATTTCAGTGTGTGGGGAAGGATAGCAGTGTGTGGGGAAGGGTTTCAGTGTGTGGGGAAGGGGTTTCAGTGTGTGGGGAACGGTTTCCGTGTGTGGGTATGTGTTTCAGTGTGTGGTGAAGGGTTTCAGTGTTTGGGGAAGGTGTT
Organism: Heterodontus francisci; assembly: GCF_036365525.1. Classification (NCBI taxonomy): domain Eukaryota; kingdom Metazoa; phylum Chordata; class Chondrichthyes; order Heterodontiformes; family Heterodontidae; genus Heterodontus; species Heterodontus francisci. Next base: position 10,463,846 of record NC_090386.1, read on the forward strand.
TCAGTGTGTGGGGAATGTGTTTCACTGTGTGGGGACGGGGTTTCAGTGTGTGGGGAAGGGGTTTCAGTGTGTAGGGTAGGGGTTTCAGTCTGTGGGGAAGGGTTTCAGTGTGTGGGGAAGGGGTTTCAGTGTGTGGGGTAGGGGTTTCAGTGTGTGGGGATGGGATTTCAGTGTGTGGGGAAGATATTTCACTGTTTGGGGACGGTGTTTCAGTCTGTGGGGCAGGGGTTTCCGAGTAGGAAAGTGTTTCAGTGTGTGGGGAAGCGGTTTCACTGTGTGGGGAAGGGGTTTCAGTGTGTGGGGAAGGGGTTTCAGTGTGTGGGGAAATGGTTTCAGTGTGTGGGGAAAGGGTTCCAGTGTGTGGGGATGGTTTTTCAGTGTGTGGGGAAGCGGATTCACTGTGTGCGGTAGGGGTTTCAGTGTGTGGGGAAGGGGTTTCAGTGTGTGGGGACGTTGTTTCAGTATGTGGGGAAGGGGTTTCAGTTTGTGGGGAAGGGGTTTCAGTGTGTGGGGAAGGGGTTTCAGTGCGTGGGGAATGGTTTCAGTGTGTGGGGACAGGCTTCAGTGTGTGGAGAAGGGGTTTCACTGTGTGGGGAAAGGGTTTCAGTGTGTGGGGAAGGCGTTTCCCTGTGTGGCGAAGAGGTTTCAGTGTGTGGGGAAGGGGCTTCACTGTTTGGAGAAGGGGTTTCAGTGTGTGGGGAATGGTTTCAGTGTGTGGTGAAAGGATTTCAGTGTGTGGGGAAGGTGAATCACTGTGTGGGGCAGTGGATTCTCTGTGTGGGGAAGGTGTTTCAGTGTGTGGGGAAGGGGTTTCTGTGTGTGGGGAAGGGGTTTCAGTTTGTGGGAAATGGTTTCAGTGTGTGGGGAAGCGGTTTCAGTGTGTGGGGAAGGTGTTTCACTGTGTGGGGAAGGGGTTTCAGTGTGTGGGGAATGGTTTCAGTGTGTGGGGTAAGGGTTTCCGTGTGTGGTGAAAGGGTTTCAGTGTGTGGGGAAGGTGAATCACTGTGTGGGGCAGTTGATTCTCTGTGTGGGGAAGGTGTTTCAGTGTGTGGGGAAGGGGTTTCTGTGTGTGGGGAAGGGGTTTCAGTTTGTGGGAAATGGTTTCAGTGTGTGGGGAAGCGGTTTCAGTGTGTGGGGAAGGTGTTTCACTGTGTGGGGAAGGGGTTTCAGTGTGTGGGGAATGGTTTCAGTGTGTGGGGTAAGGGTTTCCGTGTGTGGTGAAGGGGTTTCACTGTGTGGGGAAGGGGTTTCAGTGTGTGGGGAAGGGGTTTCACTGTGTGGGGAAGGGGTTTCAGTGTGTGTGGAAGGGGTTTCTGTGTGTGGGGAAGGGGTTTCATTGTGTGGGGCAAGGGTTTCAGTGTGTGGGGAAGGTGTTTCAGTGTGTGGGGAAGGTTATTCACTGTGTGGGGAAGGGGTTTCAGTGAGTGGGGTAGGGGTTTCGGTGTGTGGGGACGTTGTTTCAGTGTGTTGGGAAGGGGTTTCAGTGTGTGGGGAATGGGTTTCACTGTGTGGGGAAGGGGTTTCAGTATGTGTGGAAGGGGTTTCACTTTGTGGGGAAGGGGTTTCAGTGTGTGGGGAATGGTTTCAGTGTGTGGGGAAAGGATTTCAGTGTGTGGGGAAGGTGATTCAGTGTGTGGAGAAGGGGATTCTCTGTGTGGGGAAGGGGTTACAGTGTGTGGGGAAGGGGTTTCAGTGTGTGGGGAAGGGGTTTCAGTGTGTGGGGAATGGTTTCAGTGTGTGAGGTAGGGTTTCAGTGTGTGGGGAATGGTTTCAGCGTGTGGGGAAGGGGTTTCAGTGTGTGGGGAAGGGTTTCAGTGTGTGGGGAAGTGTTTCACTGTGTTGGGAAGTTGTTTCAGTGTGTGGGTAAGGGTTTCAGTGTGTGGGAAATGTTTTCAGGGTGTGGGGAATGGTTTCAGCGTGTGGGGAAGGATTTCATTGTGTGGGGAAGCGTTTCAGTGTGTGGGGAAGGATTTCATTGTGTGGGGAAGGGTTTCAGTGTGTGGGGAAGGGTTTCACTGTGTGGGTAATGGGTTTCAGTGTGTGGGGAAGGGTTTCAGTGTGTGGGTATGGGTTTCAGTGTGTGGGGAAGGGTTTCGGTGTGTGGGGAAGGAGTTTCAGTGTGAGGGGAATGTGTTTCACTGTGTGGGGACGGGGTTTCAGTGCGTGGGGAAGGGGTTTCAGTGTGAAGGGTAGGGGTTTCAGTGTGTGGGGAAGGGTTTCAGTGTGTGGGGACGGGGTTTCAGTGTGTGGGGAAGGGGTGTCACTGTGTGGGGATGGGTTTTCAGTGTGTGGGGAAGATGTATCAGTGTGTGGGGATGGGGTTTCAGTGTGTGGGGAAGGGGTTTCAGTGTGTGGGGAAGGGGTTTCAGTGTGGGGGGAAGGGTTTCAGTGTGTGGGGAAAGGTTTCACTGTCTGGGGAAGGTGTTTCAGTGTGTGGGGAAGGGGTTTCAGTGTGTGGGGAAGGGTTTCAGTGTGTGGGGAAGGGTTTCAGTGTGTGGGGAATGGTTTCAGCGTGTGGGGAAGTGGTTTTAGTGTGCGGGGAAGGATTTCAGTGTGAGGGGATGGGTTTCAGTGTGTGGAGAAGGGTTTCATTGTGTGGGGAAGGGGTTTCAGTGTGTGGGGAAGGGTTTCAGTGTGTGGGTATGGGTTTCAGTGTGTGGGGAAGGGTTTCAGTGTGTGGGGAAGGAGTTTCAGTGTGTGGGGAAGGTGTTTCACTGTGTGGGGACGGGGTTTCAGTGTGTGGGGAAGGGGTTTCAGTGTGTAGGGTAGGGGTTTCAGTGTGTGGGGAAGGGTTTCAGTGTGTGGGGAATGGGTTTCAGTGTGTGGGGAAGGGGTGTCACTGTGTGGGGATGGGTTTTCAGTGTGTGGGGAAGATGTTTCAGTGTGAGGGGAAGGGGCTTCCGTGTGTGGTGAAAGGGTTTCAGTGTGTGGGGAAGGGGTTTCACTGTGTGGGGAAGGGGTTTCAGTGTGTGGGGAAGGGGTTTCTGTGTGTGGGGAAGGGGTTTCATTGTGTGGGGCAAGGGTTTCAGTGTGTGGGGAAGGTGTTTCAGTGTGTGGGGAAGGGTATTCACTGTGTGGGGAAGGGGTTTCAGTGAGTGGGGTAGGGGTTTCGGTGTGTGGGGACGTTGTTTCAGTGTGTTGGGAAGGGGTTTCAGTGTGTGGGGAATGGGTTTCACTGTGTGGGGAAGGGGTTTCAGTATGTGTGGAAGGGGTTTCACTTTGTGGGGAAGGGTTTCAGTGTGTGGGGAATGGTTTCAGTGTGTGGGGAAAGGATTTCAGTGTGTGGGGAAGGTGATTCAGTGTGTGGAGAAGGGGATTCTCTGTGTGGGGAAGGGGTTACAGTGTGTGGGGAAGGGGTTTCAGTGTGTGGGGAAGGGGTTTCAGTGTGTGGGGAATGGTTTCAGTGTGTGGGGAAGGGTTTCAGTGTGTGGGGAATGGTTTCAGCGTGTGGGGAATGGGTTTCAGTGTGTGGGGAAGGGTTTCAGTGTGTGGGGAAGTGTTTCACTGTGTTGGGAAGTTGTTTCAGTGTGTGAGTAAGGGTTTCAGTGTGTGGGAAATGTTATCAGGGTGTGGGGAATGGTTTCAGCGTGTGGGGAAGGATTTCATTGTGTGGGGAAGCGTTTCAGTGTGTGGGGAAGGATTTCATTGTGTGGGGAAGGGTTTCAGTGTGTGGGGAAGGGTTTCACTGTGTGGGTAATGGGTTTCAGTGTGTGGGGAAGGGTTTCAGTGTGTGGGTATGGGTTTCAGTGTGTGGGGAAGGGTATCGGTGTGTGGGGAAGGAGTTTCAGTGTGAGGGGAATGTGTTTCACTGTGTGGGGACGGTGTTTCAGTGTGTGGGGAAGGGGTTTCAGTGTGAAGGGTAGGGGTGTCACTGTGTGGGGATGGGTTTTCAGTGTGTGGGGAAGATGTATCAGTGTGTGAGGATGGGGTTTCAGTGTGTGGGGAAGGGGTTTCAGTGTGTGGGGAAAGGGTTTCAGTGTGTGGGGAAGTGGTTTCACTGTGTGGGGAAGGGGTTTCACTGTGTGGGGAAGGGGTTTCAGTGTGTGGGGAAGGGGTTTCAGTGTGTGGGGAATGGTTTCAGTGTGTGGGGTAAGGGTTTCAGTGTGTGGGGAAGGGGTTTCAGTGTGTGGGGAAGGGGATTCACTGTGTGGGGAAGGGGTTTCAGTGTGTGGGGAAGGGGTTTCAGTGTGTGGGGACGTTGTTTCAGTGTGTGTGGAAGGGGTTTCAGTGTGTGGGGAAGGGGTTTCAGTGTGTGGGGAAGTGGTTTCCGTGCGTGGGGAATGGTTTCAGTGTGTGGGGACGGGTTTCAGTGGGTGGGGAAGGGGTTTCACTGTGTGGGGAAGGATTACATTGTGTGGGGAAGGGTTTCAGTGTGTGGGAAAGGGTTTCACTATGTGGGTAATGGGTTTCAGTGTGTGGGGAAGGGTTTCAGTGTGTGGGTATGGGTTTCAGTGTGTGGGGAAGGGGTTTGGTGTGTGGGGAAGGAGATTCAGTGTGAGGGCAATGTGTTTCACTGTGTGGGGATGGGGTTTCAGTGTGTGGGGAAGGGGTTTCAGTGTGAAGGGTAGGGGTTTCAGTGTGTGGGGAAGGGTTTCAGTGTGTGGGGACGGGGTTTCAGTGTGTGGGGAAGGGGTGTCACTGTGTGGGGATGGGTTTTCAGTGTGTGGGGAAGATGTATCAGTGTGTGGGGATGGGGTTTCAGTGTGTGGGGAAGGGGTTTCCGTGTGTGGGGAAAGGGTTTCAGTATGTGGGGAAGTGGTTTAACTGTGTGGGGAAGGGGTTTCACTGTGTGGGGAAGGGGTTTCAGTGTGTGGGGAATGGTTTCAGTGTGTGGGGTAAGGGTTTCAGTGTGTGGGGAAGGTGTTTCAGTGTGTGGGGAAGGGGATTCACTGTGTGGGGAAGGGGTTTCAGTGTGTGGGGAAGGGGTTTCAGTGTGTGGGGACGGGTTTCAGTGAGTGGGGAAGGGGTTTCACTGTGTGGGTAATGGGTTTCAGTGCGTGGGGAAGGGTTTCAGTGTGTGGGTATGGGTTTCAGTGTGTGGGGAAGAGTTTCGGTGTGTGGGGAAGGAGTTTCAGTGTGAGGGGTAGGGGTTTCAGTGTGTGGGGAAGGGTTTCAGTGTGTGGGGACGGGGTTTCAGTGTGTGGGGAAGAGGTGTCACTGTGTGGGGATGGGTTTTCAGTGTGTGGGGAAGATGTATCAGTGTGTGGGGATGGGGTTTCAGTGTGTAGGGAAGGGGTTTCCGTGTGTGGGGAAAGAGTTTCAGTGTGTGGGGAAGTGGTTTCACTGTGTGGGGAAGGGGTTTCACTGTGTGGGGAAGGGGTTTCAGTGTGTGGGGAATGGTTTCAGTGTGTGGGGTAAGGGTTTCAGTGTGTGGGGAATTTGTTTCAGTGTGTGGGGAAGGGGATTCACTGTGTGGGGAAGGGGTTTCAGTGTGTGGGGAAGGGGTTTCAGTGTGTGGGGAAGTTGATTCAGTGTGTGTGGAAGGGGTTTCAGTGTGTGGTGAAGGGGATTCAGTGTGTGGGGAAGTGGTTTCAGTGCGTGGGGAATGGTTTCAGTGTGTGGGGACGGGTTTCAGTGTGTGGGGAAGGGGTTTCACTGTGTGGGGAAAGGGTTTCAGTGTGTGGGGAAGGGGTTTCACTGTGTGGAGAAGGGGTTTCAGTGTGTGGGGAAGGGGTTTCACTGTCTGGCGAAGCGGTTTCAGTGTGTGGGGAATAGTTTCAGGGTGTGGGGAAAGGATTTCAGTGTGTGGGGAAGGTGATTCAGTATGTGGAGAAGGGGATTCTCTGTGTGGGGAAGGGGTTTCAGTGTGTGGGGAAGGGGTTTCAGTGTGTGGGGAATGGTTTCAGAGTGTGGGGAAGGGGTTTCAGTGTGTGGGGAAGGGGTTTCAGTGTGTGTTGAAGGGGTTTCAGTGTGTGGGGAATGGTTTCACTGTGTGGGGAAGAGGTTTCAGTGTGTGTGGAAGGGGTTTCAGTGTGTGGGGAATGTGGTTGTGTGTGGGGAAGGTGTTTCAGTGTGTGGGGAATGGTTTCAGTGTGTGGGGAAGGGGTTTCACTGTGTGGGGAAGGGGTTTCAGTGTGTGGGGAAGGATTTCAGTGTGTGGGGAAGGATTGCAGTGTGTGGGGAAGGGTTTCAGTGTGTGGGGAAGGGGTTTCAGTGTGTGGGGAACGGTTTCCGTGTGTGGGTATGTGTTTCAGTGTGTGGGGAAGGGTTTCAGTGTTTGGGGAAGGTGTTTCAGTGTGTGGGGAATGTGTTTCACTGTGTGGGGACGGGGTTTCAGTGTGTGGGGAAGGGGATTCAGTGTGTAGGGTAGGGGTTTCAGTCTGTGGGGAAGGGTTTCAGTGTGTGGGGAAGGGGTTTCAGTTAGTGGGGTAGGGGTTTCAGTGTGTGGGGATGGGTTTTCAGTGTGTGGGGAAGATATTTCCCTGTGTGGGGACGGGGTTTCAGTGTGTGGGGAAGGGGTTTCCGAGTAGGAAAGTGTTTCAGTGTGTGGGGAAGCGGTTTCACTGTGTGGGGAAGGGGTTTCAGTGTGTGGGGAATGGGTTTCAGTGTGTGGGGAAATGGTTTCAGTGTGTGGGGAAGGTGTTTCAGTGTGTGGGGAAGGGGTTTCAGTGTGTGGGGAAGGGTTTCAGTGTGTGGGGAAGGGTTTCAGTGTGTGGGGAATGGTTTCAGCGTGTGGGGAAGGGGTTTTAGTGTGCGGGGAAGGATTTCAGTGTGAGGGGATGGGTTTCAGTGTGTGGAGAAGGGTTTCATTGTGTGGGGAAGGGGTTTCAGTGTGTGGGGAAGGGTTTCAGTGTGTGGGTATGGGTTTCAGTGTGTGGGGAAGGGTTTCAGTGTGTGGGGAAGGAGTTTCAGTGTGTGGGGAAGGTGTTTCACTGTGTGGGGACGGGGTTTCAGTGTGTGGGGAAGGGGTTTCAGTGTGTAGGGTAGGGGTTTCAGTGTGTGGGGAAGGGTTTCAGTGTGTGGGGAATGGGTTTCAGTGTGTGGGGAAGGGGTGTCACTGTGTGGGGATGGGTTTTCAGTGTGTGGGGAAGATGTTTCAGTGTGAGGGGAAGGGGCTTCCGTGTGTGGTGAAAGGGTTTCAGTGTGTGGGGAAGGGGTTTCACTGTGGGGGGAAGGGGTTTCAGTGTGTGGGGAAGGGGTTTCTGTGTGTGGGGAAGGGGTTTCATTGTGTGGGGCAAGGGTTTCAGTGTGTGGGGAAGGTGTTTCAGTGTGTGGGGAAGGGTATTCACTGTGTGGGGAAGGGGTTTCAGTGAGTGGGGTAGGGGTTTCGGTGTGTGGGGACGTTGTTTCAGTGTGTTGGGAAGGGGTTTCAGTGTGTGGGGAATGGGTTTCACTGTGTGGGGAAGGGGTTTCAGTATGTGTGGAAGGGGTTTCACTTTGTGGGGAAGGGTTTCAGTGTGTGGGGAATGGTTTCAGTGTGTGGGGAAAGGATTTCAGTGTGTGGGGAAGGTGATTCAGTGTGTGGAGAAGGGGATTCTCTGTGTGGGGAAGGGGTTACAGTGTGTGGGGAAGGGGTTTCAGTGTGTGGGGAAGGGGTTTCAGTGTGTGGGGAATGGTTTCAGTGTGTGGGGAAGGGTTTCAGTGTGTGGGGAATGGTTTCAGCGTGTGGGGAATGGGTTTCAGTGTGTGGGGAAGGGTTTCAGTGTGTGGGGAAGTGTTTCACTGTGTTGGGAAGTTGTTTCAGTGTGTGAGTAAGGGTTTCAGTGTGTGGGAAATGTTTTCAGGGTGTGGGGAATGGTTTCAGCGTGTGGGGAAGGATTTCATTGTGTGGGGAAGCGTTTCAGTGTGTGGGGAAGGATTTCATTGTGTGGGGAAGGGTTTCAGTGTGTGGGGAAGGGTTTCACTGTGTGGGTAATGGGTTTCAGTGTGTGGGGAAGGGTTTCAGTGTGTGGGTATGGGTTTCAGTGTGTGGGGAAGGGTATCGGTGTGTGGGGAAGGAGTTTCAGTGTGAGGGGAATGTGTTTCACTGTGTGGGGACGGGGTTTCAGTGTGTGGGGAAGGGGTTTCAGTGTGAAGGGTACGGGTGTCACTGTGTGGGGATGGGTTTTCAGTGTGTGGGGAAGATGTATCAGTGTGTGAGGATGGGGTTTCAGTGTGTGGGGAAGGGGTTTCAGTGTGTGGGGAAAGGGTTTCAGTGTGTGGGGAAGTGGTTTCACTGTGTGGGGAAGGGGATTCACTGTGTGGGGAAGGGGTTTCAGTGTGTGGGGAAGGGGTTTCAGTGTGTGGGGAATGGTTTCAGTGTGTGGGATAAGGGTTTCAGTGTGTGGGGAAGGGGTTTCAGTGTGTGGGGAAGGGGATTCACTGTGTGGGGAAGGGGTTTCAGTGTGTGGGGAAGGGGTTTCAGTGTGTGGGGACGTTGTTTCAGTGTGTGTGGAAGGGGTTTCAGTGTGTGGGGAAGGGGTTTCAGTGTGTGGGGAAGTGGTTTCAGTGCGTGGGGAATGGTTTCAGTGTGTGGGGACGGGTTTCAGTGGGTGGGGAAGGGGTTTCACTGTGTGGGGAAGGATTACATTGTGTGGGGAAGGGTTTCAGTGTGTGGGAAAGGGTTTCACTATGTGGGTAATGGGTTTCAGTGTGTGGGGAAGGGTTTCAGTGTGTGGGTATGGGTTTCAGTGTGTGGGGAAGGGGTTTGGTGTGTGGGGAAGGAGATTCAGTGTGAGGGCAATGTGTTTCACTGTGTGGGGATGGGGTTTCAGTGTGTGGGGAAGGGGTTTCAGTGTGAAGGGTAGGGGTTTCAGTGTGTGGGGAAGGGTTTCAGTGTGTGGGGACGGGGTTTCAGTGTGTGGGGAAGGGGTGTCACTGTGTGGGGATGGGTTTTCAGTGTGTGGGGAAGATGTATCAGTGTGTGGGGATGGGGTTTCAGTGTGTGGGGAAGGGGTTTCCGTGTGTGGGGAAAGGGTTTCAGTATGTGGGGAAGTGGTTTAACTGTGTGGGGAAGGGGTTTCACTGTGTGGGGAAGGGGTTTCAGTGTGTGTGGAATGGTTTCAATGTGTGGGGTAAGGGTTTCAGTGTGTGGGGAAGGTGTTTCAGTGTGTGGGGAAGGGGATTCACTGTGTGGGGAAGGGGTTTCAGTGTGTGGGGAAGGGGTTTCAGTGTGTGGGGACGGGTTTCAGTGAGTGGGGAAGGGGTTTCACTGTGTGGGTAATGGGTTTCAGTGCGTGGGGAAGGGTTTCAGTGTGTGGGTATGGGTTTCAGTGTGTGGGGAAGAGTTTCGGTGTGTGGGGAAGGAGTTTCAGTGTGAGGGGTAGGGGTTTCAGTGTGTGGGGAAGGGTTTCAGTGTGTGGGGACGGGGTTTCAGTGTGTGGGGAAGAGGTGTCACTGTGTGGGGATGGGTTTTCAGTGTGTGGGGAAGATGTATCAGTGTGTGGGGATGGGGTTTCAGTGTGTGGGGAAGGGGTTTCCGTGTGTGGGGCAAGAGTTTCAGTGTGTGGGGAAGTGGTTTCACTGTGTGGGGAAGGGGTTTCACTGTGTGGGGAAGGGGTTTCAGTGTGTGGGGAATGGTATCAGTGTGTGGGGTAAGGGTTTCAGTGTGTGGGGAATTTGTTTCAGTGTGTGGGGAAGGGGATTCACTGTGTGGGGAAGGGGTTTCAGTGTGTGGGGAAGGGGTTTCAGTGTGTGGGGAAGTTGATTCAGTGTGTGGGGAAGTGGTTTCAGTGCGTGGGGAATGGTTTCAGTGTGTGGGGACGGGTTTCAGTGTGTGGGGAAGGCGTTTCACTGTGTGGGGAAAGGGTTTCAGTGTGTGGGGAAGGGGTTTCACTGTGTGGAGAAGGGGTTTCAGTGTGTGGGGAAGGGGTTTCACTGTCTGGCGAAGCGGTTTCAGTGCGTGGGGAATGGTTTCAGTGTGTGGGGACGGGTTTCAGTGGGTGGGGAAGGGGTTTCACTGTGTGGGGAAGGATTACATTGTGTGGGGAAGGGTTTCAGTGTGTGGGAAAGGGTTTCACTATGTGGGTAATGGGTTTCAGTGTGTGGGGAAGGGTTTCAGTGTGTGGGTATGGGTTTCAGTGTGTGGGGAAGGGGTTTGGTGTGTGGGGAAGGAGATTCAGTGTGAGGGCAATGTGTTTCACTGTGTGGGGATGGGGTTTCAGTGTGTGGGGAAGGGGTTTCAGTGTGAAGGGTAGGGGTTTCAGTGTGTGGGGAAGGGTTTCAGTGTGTGGGGACGGGGTTTCAGTGTGTGGGGAAGGGGTGTCACTGTGTGGGGATGGGTTTTCAGTGTGTGGGGAAGATGTATCAGTGTGTGGGGATGGGGTTTCAGTGTGTGGGGAAGGGGTTTCCGTGTGTGGGGAAAGGGTTTCAGTATGTGGGGAAGTGGTTTAACTGTGTGGGGAAGGGGTTTCACTGTGTGGGGAAGGGGTTTCAGTGTGTGTGGAATGGTTTCAATGTGTGGGGTAAGGGTTTCAGTGTGTGGGGAAGGTGTTTCAGTGTGTGGGGAAGGGGATTCACTGTGTGGGGAAGGGGTTTCAGTGTGTGGGGAAGGGGTTTCAGTGTGTGGGGACGGGTTTCAGTGAGTGGGGAAGGGGTTTCACTGTGTGGGTAATGGGTTTCAGTGCGTGGGGAAGGGTTTCAGTGTGTGGGTATGGGTTTCAGTGTGTGGGGAAGAGTTTCGGTGTGTGGGGAAGGAGTTTCAGTGTGAGGGGTAGGGGTTTCAGTGTGTGGGGAAGGGTTTCAGTGTGTGGGGACGGGGTTTCAGTGTGTGGGGAAGAGGTGTCACTGTGTGGGGATGGGTTTTCAGTGTGTGGGGAAGATGTATCAGTGTGTGGGGATGGGGTTTCAGTGTGTGGGGAAGGGGTTTCCGTGTGTGGGGAAAGAGTTTCAGTGTGTGGGGAAGTGGTTTCACTGTGTGGGGAAGGGGTTTCACTGTGTGGGGAAGGGGTTTCAGTGTGTGGGGAATGGTTTCAGTGTGTGGGGTAAGGGTTTCAGTGTGTGGGGAATTTGTTTCAGTGTGTGGGGAAGGGGATTCACTGTGTGGGGAAGGGGTTTCAGTGTGTGGGGAAGGGGTTTCAGTGTGTGGGGAAGTTGATTCAGTGTGTGGGGAAGTGGTTTCAGTGCGTGGGGAATGGTTTCAGTGTGTGGGGACGGGTTTCAGTGTGTGGGGAAGGCGTTTCACTGTGTGGGGAAAGGGTTTCAGTGTGTGGGGAAGGGGTTTCACTGTGTGGAGAAGGGGTTTCAGTGTGTGGGGAAGGGGTTTCACTGTCTGGCGAAGCGGTTTCAGTGTGTGGGGAATAGTTTCAGGGTGTGGGGAAAGGATTTCAGTGTGTGGGGAAGGTGATTCAGTATGTGGAGAAGGGGATTCTCTGTGTGGGGATGGGTTTTCAGTGTGTGGGGAAGATGTTTCAGTGTGAGGGGACGGGGCTTCCGTGTGTGGTGAAAGGGTTTCAGTGTGTGGGGAAGGGGTTTCACTGTGTGGGGAAGGGGTTTCAGTGTATGGGGAAGGGGTTTCTGTGTGTGGGGAAGGGGTTTCATTGTGTGGGGCAAGGGTTTCAGTGTGTGGGGAAGGTGTTTCAGTGCGTGGGGTAAGGGTTTCCGTGTGTGGTGAAAGGGTTTCAGTGTGTGGGGAAGGGGTTTCACTGTGTGGGAAAGGGGTTTCAGTGTGTGTGGAGGGTTTCTGTGTGTGGGGAAGGGGTTTCATTGTGTGGGGCAAGGGTTTCAGTGTGTGGGGAAGGTGTTTCAGTGTGTGGGGAAGGGTATTCACTGTGTGGGGAAGGGGTTTCAGTGAGTGGGGTAGGGGTTTCAGTGTGTGGGGACGTTGTTTCAGTGTGTTGGGAAGGGGTTTCAGTGTGTGGGGAATGGGTTTCACTGTGTGGGGAAGGGGTTTCAGTATGTGTGGAAGGGGTTTCACTTTGTGGGGAAGGTGTTTCAGTGTGTGGGGAATGGATTTCAGTGTGTGGGGAAGGTGATTCAGTGTGTGGAGAAGGGGATTCTCTGCGTGGGGAAGGGGTTGCAGTGTGTGGGGAAGGGGTTTCAGTGTGTGGGGAAGGGGTTTCAGTGTGTGGGGAATGGTTTCAGTGTGTGGGGTATGGTTTCAGTGTGTGGGGAATGGTTTCAGCGTGTGGGGAATGGGTTTCAGTGTGTGGGGAAGGGTTTCAGTGTGTGGGGAAGTGTTTCACTGTGTTGGGAAGTTGTTTCAGTGTTTGGGTAAGGGTTTCAGTGTGTGGCAAATGTTTTCAGGGTGTGGGGAATGGTTTCAGCGTGTGGGGAAGAATTTCATTGTGTGGGGAAGCGTTTCAGTGTGTGGGGAAGGATTTCATTGTGTGGGCAAGGGTTTCAGTGTGTGGGGAAGGGTTTCACTGTGTGGGTAATGGGTTTCAGTGTGTGGGGAAGGGTTTCAGTGTGTGGGTATGGGTTTCAGTGTGTGGGGAAGGGTTTCGGTGTGTGGGGAAAGAGTTTCAGTGTGAGGGGAATGTGTTTCACTGATTGGGGACGGGGTTTCAGTGTGTGGGGAAGGGGTTTCAGTGTGAAGGGTAGGGGTTTCAGTGTGTGGGGAAGGGTTTCAGTGTGTGGGGACGGGGTTTCAGTGTGTGGGGAAGGGGTGTCACTGCGTGGGGATGGGTTTTCAGTGTGTGGGGAAGATGTATCAGTGTGTGGGGATGGGGTTTCAGTGTGTGTGGAAGGGGTTTCAGTGTGTGGGGAAGGGGTTTCAGTGTGGGGGGAAGGGTTTCAGTGTGTGGGGAAAGGTTTCACTGTGTGGGGAAGGTGTTTCAGTGTGTGGGGAAGGGGATTCAGTGTGTGGGGAAGGGTTTCAGTGTGTGGGGAAGGGTTTCAGTGTGTGGGGAATGGTTTCAGCGTGTGGGGAAGGGGTTTTAGTGTGCGGGGAAGGATTTCAGTGTGAGGGGATGGGTTTCAGTGTGTGGAGAAGGGTTTCATTGTGTGGGGAAGGGGTTTCAGTGTGTGGGGAAGGGTTTCAGTGTGTGGGTATGGGTTTCAGTGTGTGGGGAAGGGTTTCAGTGTGTGGGGAAGGAGTTTCAGTGTGTGGGGAAGGTGTTTCACTGTGTGGGGACGGGGTTTCAGTGTGTGGGGAAGGGGTTTCAGTGTGTAGGGTAGGGGTTTCAGTGTGTGGGGAAGGGTTTCAGTGTGTGGGGAATGGGTTTCAGTTGGGTGGGGAAGGGGTGTCACTGTGTGGGGATGGGTTTTCAGTGTGTGGGGAAGATGTTTCAGTGTGAGGGGACGGGGCTTCCGTGTGTGGTGAAAGGGTTTCAGTGTGTGGGGAAGGGGTTTCACTGTGTGGGGAAGGGGTTTCAGTGTGTGGGGAAGGGGTTTCTGTGTGTGGGGAAGGGGTTTCATTGTGTGGGGCAAGGGTTTCAGTGTGTGGGGAAGGTGTTTCAGTGCGTGGGGTAGGGGTTTTGGTGTGTGGGGACGTTGTTTCAGTGTGTTGGGAAGGGGTTTCAGTGTGTGGGGAATGGGTTTCACTGTGTGGGGAAGGGGTTTCAGTATGTGTGGAAGGGGTTTCACTTTGTGGGGAAGGGGTTTCAGTGTGTGGGGAATGGTTTCAGTGTGTGGGGAAAGGATTTCAGTGTGTGGGGAAGGTGATTCAGTGTGTGGAGAAGGGGATTCTCTGTGTGGGGAAGGGGTTACAGTGTGTGGGGAAGGGGTTTCAGTGTGTGGGGAAGGGGTTTCAGTGTGTGGGGAATGGTTTCAGTGTGTGGGGAAGGGTTTCAGTGTGTGGGGAATGGTTTCAGCGTGTGGGGAATGGGTTTCAGTGTGTGGGGAAGGGTTTCAGTGTGTGGGGAAGTGTTTCACTGTGTTGGGAAGATGTTTCAGTGTGTGAGTAAGGGTTTCAGTGTGTGGGGAATGTTTTCAGGGTGTGGGGAATGGTTTCAGCGTGTGGGGAAGGATTTCATTGTGTGGGGAAGCGTTTCAGTGTGTGGGGAAGGATTTCATTGTGTGGGGAAGGGTTTCAGTGTGTGGGGAAGGGTTTCACTGTGTGTGTAATGGGTTTCAGTGTGTGGGGAAGGGTTTCAGTGTGTGGGTATGGGTTTCAGTGTGTGGGGAAGGGTTTCGGTGTGTGGGGAAGGAGTTTCAGTGTGAGGGGAATGTGTTTCACTGTGTGGGGACGGGGTTTCAGTGTGTGGGGAAGGGGTTTCAGTGAGAAGGGTAGGGGTGTCACTGTGTGGGGATGGGTTTTCAGTGTGTGGGGAAGATGTATCAGTGTGTGAGGGTGGGGTTTCAGTGTGTGGGGAAGGGGTTTCAGTGTGTGGGGAAAGGGTTTCAGTGTGTGGGGAAGTGGTTTCACTGTGTGGGGAAGGGGTTTCACTGTGTGGGGAAGGGGTTTCAATGTGTGTGGAATGGTTTCAGTGTGTGGGGTAAGGGTTTCAGTGTGTGGGGAAGGGGTTTCAGTGTGTGGGGAAGGGGATTCACTGTGTGGGGAAGGGGTTTCAGTGTGTGGGCAAGGGGTTTCAGTGTGTGGGGACGTTGTTTCAGTGTGTGTGGAAGGGGTTTCAGTGTGTGGGGAAGGGGTTTCAGTGTGTGGGGAAGTGGTTTCAGTGTGTGGGGAATGGTTTCAGTGTGTGGGGACGGGTTTCAGTGGGTGGGGAAGGGGTTTCACTGTGTGGGGAAGGATTACATTGTGTGGGGAAGGGTTTCAGTGTGTGGGAAAGGGTTTCACTATGTGGGTAATGGGTTTCAGTGTGTGGGGAAGGGTTTCAGTGTGTGGGTATGGGTTTCAGTGTGTAGGGAAGGGGTTTGGTGTGTGGGGAAGGAGATTCAGTGTGAGGGCAATGTGTTTCACTGTGTGGGGATCGGGTTTCAGTGTGTGGGGAAGGGGTTTCAGTGTGAAGGGTAGGGGTTTCAGTGTGTGGGGAAGGGTTTCAGTGTGTGGGGACGGGGTTTCAGTGTGTGGGGAAGGGGTGTCACTGTGTGGGGATGGGTTTTCAGTGTGTGGGGAAGATGTATCAGTGTGTGGGGATGGGGTTTCTGTGTGTGGGGAAGGGGTTTCCGTGTGTGGGGAAAGGGTTTCAGTGTGTGGGGAAGTGGTTTAACTGTGTGGGGAAGGGGTTTCACTGTGTGGGGAAGGGGTTTCAGTGTGTGGGGAATGGTTTCAGTGTGTGGGGTAAGGGTTTCAGTGTGTGGGGAAGGTGTTTCAGTGTGTGGGGAAGGGGATTCACTGTGTGGGGAAGGGGTTTCAGTGTGTGGGGAAGGGGTTTCAGTGTGTGGGGACGGGTTTCAGTGTGTGGGGAAGGGGTTTCACTGTGTGGGTAATGGGTTTCAGTGCGTGGGGAAGGGTTTCAGTGTGTGGGTATAGGTTTCAGTGTGTGGGGAAGAGTTTCGGTGTGTGGGGAAGGAGTTTCAGTGTGAGGGGAATGTGTTTCACTGTGTGCGGACGGGGTTTCAGTGTGTGGGGAAGGGGTTTCAGTGTGAAGGGTAGGGGTTTCAGTATGTGGGGAAGGGTTTCAGTGTGTGGGGACGGGGTTTCAGTGTGTGGGGAAGAGGTGTCACTGTGTGGGGATGGGTTTTCAGTGTGTGGGGAAGATGTATCAGTGTGTGGGCATGGGGTTTCAGTGTGTGGGGAAGGGGTTTCCGTGTGTGGGGAAAGAGTTTCAGTGTGTGGGGAAGTGGTTTCACTGTGTGGGGAAGGGGTTTCACTGTGTGGGGAAGGGGTTTCAGTGTGTGGGGAATGGTTTCAGTGTGTGGGGTAAGGGTTTCAGTGTGTGGGGAAGGTGTTTCAGTGTGTGGGGAAGGGGATTCACTGTGTGGGGAAGGGGTTTCAGTGTGTGGGGAAGGGGTTTCAGTGTGTGGGGAAGTTGATTCAGTGTGTGTGGAAGGGGTTTCAGTGTGTGGTGAAGGGGATTCAATGTGTGGGGAAGTGGTTTCAGTGCGTGGGGAATGGTTTCAGTGTGTGGGGACGGGTTTCAGTGTGTGGGGAAGGGGTTTCACTGTGTGGGGAAAGGGTTTCAGTGTGTGGGGAAGGGGTTTCACTGTGTGGAGAAGGGGTTTCAGTGTGTGGGGAAGGGGTTTCACTGTCTGGCGAAGCGGTTTCAGTGTGTGGGGAATGGTTTCAGTGTGTGGGGAAAGAATTTCAGTGTGTGGGGAAGGGTTTCAGTGTGTGAGGAAGGGTTTCACTGTGTGGGTAATGGGTTTCAATGTGTGGGGAAGGGTTTCAGTGTGTGGGTATGGGTTTCAGTGTGTGGGGAAGGGTTTCGGTGTGTGGGGAAGGAGTTTCAGTGTGAGGGGAATGTGTTTCACTGTGTGGGGACGGGGTTTCAGTGTGTGGGGAAGGGGTTTCAGTGTGAAGGGTAGGGGTGTCACTGTGTGGGGATGGGTTTTCAGTGTGTGGGGAAGATGTATCTGTGTGTGAGGATGGGGTTCAGTGTGTGGGGAAGGGGTTTCAGTGTGTGGGGAAGGGGTTTCAGTGTGTGGGGAAGGGGTTTCAGTGTGAAGGGTAGGGGTTTCAGTGTGTGGGGAAGGGTTTCAGTGTGTGGGGACGGGGTTTCAGTGTGTGGGGAAGGGGTGTCACTGCGTGGGGATGGGTTTTCAGTGTGTGGGGAAGATGTATCAGTGTGTGGGGATGGGGTTTCAGTGTGTGGGGAAGGGGTTTCAGTGTGGGGGGAAGGGTTTCAGTGTGTGGGGAAAGGTTTCACTGTGTGGGGAAGGTGTTTCAGTGTGTGGGGAAGGGGATTCAGTGTGTGGGGAAGGGTTTCAGTGTGTGGGGAAGGGTTTCAGTGTGTGGGGAATGGTTTCAGCGTGTGGGGAAGGGGTTTTAGTGTGCGGGGAAGGATTTCAGTGTGAGGGGATGGGTTTCAGTGTGTGGAGAAGGGTTTCATTGTGTGGGGAAGGGGTTTAAGTGTGTGGGGAAGGGTTTCAGTGTGTGGGTATGGGTTTCAGTGTGTGGGGAAGTGTTTCAGTGTGTGGGGAAGGAGTTTCAGTGTGTGGGGAAGGTGTTTCACTGTGTGGGGACGGGGTTTCAGTGTGTGGGGAAGGGGTTTCAGTGTGTAGGGTAGGGGTTTCAGTGTGTGGGGAAGGGTTTCAGTGTGTGGGGAATGGGTTTCAGTTGGGTGGGGAAGGGGTGTCACTGTGTGGGGATGGGTTTTCAGTGTGTGGGGAAGATGTTTCAGTGTGAGGGGACGGGGCTTCCGTGTGTGGTGAAAGGGTTTCAGTATGTGGGGAAGGGGTTTCACTGTGTGGGGAAGGGGTTTCAGTGTGTGGGGAAGGGGTTTCTGTGTGTGGGGAAGGGGTTTCATTGTGTGGGGCAAGGGTTTCAGTGTGTGGGGAAGGTGTTTCAGTGCGTGGGGTAGGGGTTTTGGTGTGTGGGGACGTTGTTTCAGTGTGTTGGGAAGGGGTTTTAGTGTGTGGGGAATGGGTTTCACTGTGTGGGGAAGGGGTTTCAGTATGTGTGGAAGGGGTTTCACTTTGTGGGGAAGGGTTTTCAGTGTGTGGGGAATGGTTTCAGTGTGTGGGGAAAGGATTTCAGTGTGTGGGGAAGGTGATTCAGTGTGTGGAGAAGGGGATTCTCTGTGTGGGGAAGGGGTTACAGTGTGTGGGGAAGGGGTTTCAGTGTGTGGGGAAGGGGTTTCAGTGTGTGGGGAATGGTTTCAGTGTGTGGGGAAGGGTTTCAGTGTGTGGGGAATGGTTTCAGCGTGTGGGGAATGGGTTTCAGTGTGTGGGGAAGGGTTTCAGTGTGTGGGGAAGTGTTTCAGTGTGTTGGGAAGTTGTTTCAGTGTGTGAGTAAGGGTTTCAGTGTGTGGGAAATGTTTTCAGGGTGTGGGGAATGGTTTCAGCGTGTGGGGAAGGATTTCATTGTGTGGGGAAGCGTTTCAGTGTGTGGGGAAGGATTTCATTGTGTGGGGAAGGGTTTCAGTGTGTGGGGAAGGGTTTCACTGTGTGTGTAATGGGTTTCAGTGTGTGGGGAAGGGTTTCAGTGTGTGGGTATGGGTTTCAGTGTGTGGGGAAGGGTTTCGGTGTGTGGGGAAGGAGTTTCAGTGTGAGGGGAATGTGTTTCACTGTGTGGGGACGGGGTTTCAGTGTGTGGGGAAGGGGTTTCAGTGTGAAGGGTAGGGGTGTCACTGTGTGGGGATGGGTTTTCAGTGTGTGGGGAAGATGTATCAGTGTGTGAGGGTGGGGTTTCAGTGTGTGGGGAAGGGGTTTCAGTGTGTGGGGAAAGGGTTTCAGTGTGTGGGGAAGTGGTTTCACTGTGTGGGGAAGGGGTTTCACTGTGTGGGGAAGGGGTTTCAATGTGTGTGGAATGGTTTCAGTGTGTGGGGTAAGGGTTTCAGTGTGTGGGGAAGGGGTTTCAGTGTGTGGGGAAGGGGATTCACTGTGTGGGGAAGGGGTTTGAGTGTGTGGGGAAGGGGTTTCAGTGTGTGGGGACGTTGTTTCAGTGTGTGTGGAAGGGGTTTCAGTGTGTGGGGAAGGGGTTTCAGTGTGTGGGGAAGTGGTTTCAGTGTGTGGGGAATGGTTTCAGTGTGTGGGGACGGGTTTCAGTGGGTGGGGAAGGGGTTTCACTGTGTGGGGAAGGATTACATTGTGTGGGGAAGGGTTTCAGTGTGTGGGAAAGGGTTTCACTATGTGGGTAATGGGTTTCAGTGTGTGGGGAAGGGTTTCAGTGTGTGGGTATGGGTTTCAGTGTGTGGGGAAGGGGTTTGGTGTGTGGGGAAGGAGATTCAGTGTGAGGGCAATGTGTTTCACTGTGTGGGGATCGGGTTTCAGTGTGTGGGGAAGGGGTTTCAGTGTGAAGGGTAGGGGTTTCAGTGTGTGGGGAAGGGTTTCAGTGTGTGGGGACGGGGTTTCAGTGTGTGGGGAAGGGGTGTCACTGTGTGGGGATGGGTTTTCAGTGTGTGGGGAAGATGTATCAGTGTGTGGGGATGGGGTTTCTGTGTGTGGGGAAGGGGTTTCCGTGTGTGGGGAAAGGGTTTCAGTGTGTGGGGAAGTGGTTTAACTGTGTGGGGAAGGGGTTTCACTGTGTGGGGAAGGGGTTTCAGTGTGTGGGGAATGGTTTCAGTGTGTGGGGTAAGGGTTTCAGTGTGTGGGGAAGGTGTTTCAGTGTGTGGGGAAGGGGATTCACTGTGTGGGGAAGGGGTTTCAGTGTGTGGGGAAGGGGTTTCAGTGTGTGGGGACGGGTTTCAGTGTGTGGGGAAGGGGTTTCACTGAGTGGGTAATGGGTTTCAGTGCGTGGGGAAGGGTTTCAGTGTGTGGGTATTGGTTTCAGTGTGTGGGGAAGAGTTTCGGTGTGTGGGGAAGGAGTTTCAGTGTGAGGGGAATGTGTTTCACTGTGTGGGGACGGGGTTTCAGTGTGTGGGGAAGGGGTTTCAGTGTGAAGGGTAGGGGTTTCAGTATGTGGGGAAGGGTTTCAGTGTGTGGGGACGGGGTTTCAGTGTGTGGGGAAGAGGTGTCACTGTGTGGGGATGGGTTTTCAGTGTGTGGGGAAGATGTATCAGTGTGTGGGGATGGGGTTTCAGTGTGTGGGGAAGGGGTTTCCGTGTGTGGGGAAAGAGTTTCAGTGTGTGGGGAAGTGGTTTCACTGTGTGGGGAAGGGGTTTCACTGTGTGGGGAAGGGGTTTCAGTGTGTGGGGAATGGTTTCAGTGTGTGGGGTAAGGGTTTCAGTGTGTGGGGAAGGTGTTTCAGTGTGTGGGGAAGGGGATTCACTGTGTGGGGAAGGGGTTTCAGTGTGTGGGGAAGGGGTTTCAGTGTGTGGGGAAGTTGATTCAGTGTGTGTGGAAGGGGTTTCAGTGTGTGGTGAAGGGGATTCAGTGTGTGGGGAAGTGGTTTCAGTGCGTGGGGAATGGTTTCAGTGTGTGGGGACGGCTTTCAGTGTGTGGGGAAGGGGTTTCACTGTGTGGGGAAAGGGTTTCAGTGTGTGGGGAAGGGGTTTCACTGTGTGGAGAAGGGGTTTCAGTGTGTGGGGAAGGGGTTTCACTGTCTGGCGAAGCGGTTTCAGTGTGTGGGGAATGGTTTCAGTGTGTGGGGAAAGAATTTCAGTGTGTGGGGAAGGGTTTCAGTGTGTGAGGAAGGGTTTCACTGTGTGGGTAATGGGTTTCAGTGTGTGGGGAAGGGTTTCAGTGTGTGGGTATGGGTTTCAGTGTGTGGGGAAGGGTTTCGGTGTGTGGGGAAGGAGTTTCAGTGTGAGGGGAATGTGTTTCACTGTGTGGGGACGGGGTTTCAGTGTGTGGGGAAGATGTTTCAGTGTGAAGGGTAGGGGTGTCACTGTGTGGGGATGGGTTTTCAGTGTGTGGGGAAGATGTATCAGTGTGTGAGGATGGGGTTCAGTGTGTGGGGAAGGGGTTTCAGTGTGTGGGGAAAGGGTTTCAGTGTGTGGGGAAGTGGTTTCACTGTGTGGGGAAGGGGTTTCACTGTGTGGGGAAGGTGTTTCAGTGTGTGGGGAATGGTTTCAGTGTGTGGGGTAAGGGTTTCAGTGAGTGGGGAAGGGGTTTCAGTGTGTGGGGAAGGGGATTCACTGTGTGGGGAAGGGGTTTGAGTGTGTGGGGAAGGGGTTTCAGTGTGTGGGGACGTTGTTTCAGTGTGTGTGTAAGGGGTTTCAGTGTGTGGGGAAGGGGTTTCAGTGTGTGGGGAAGTGGTTTCAGTGCGTGGGGAATGGTGTCAGTGTGTGGGGACGGGTTTCAGTGGGTGGGGAAGGGGTTTCACTGTGTGGGGAATGATTACATTGTGTGGGGAAGGGTTTCAGTGTGTGGGGAAGGGTTTCACTATGTGGGTAATGGGTTACAGTGTGTGGGGAAGGGTTTCAGTGTGTGGGTATGGGTTTCAGTGTGTGGGGAAGGGGTTTGGTGTGTGGGGAAGGAGATTCAGTGTGAGGGCAATGTGTTTCACTGTGTGGGAATGGGGTTTCAGTGTGTGGGGAAGGGGTTTCAGTGTGAAGGGTAGGGGTTTCAGTGTGTGGGGAAGGGTTTCAGTGTGTGGGGACGGGGTTTCAGTGTGTGGGGAAGGGGTGTCACTGTGTGGGGATGGGTTTTCAGTGTGTGGGGAAGAAGTATCAGTGTATGGGGATGGGGTTTCAGTGTGTGGGGAAGGGGTTTCCGTGTGTGGGGAAAGGGTTTCAGTGTGTGGGGAAGTGGTTTAACTGTGTGGGGAAGGGGTTTCACTGTGTGGGGAAGGGGTTTCAGTGTGTGGGGAATGGTTTCAGTGTGTGGGGTAAGGGTTTCAGTGTGTGGGGAAGGTGTTTCAGTGTGTGGGGAAGGGGATTCACTGTGTGGGGAAGGGGTTTCAGTGTGTGGGGAAGGGGTTTCAGTGTGTGGGGACGGGTTTCAGTGTGTGGGGAAGGGGTTCCACTGTGTGGGTAATGGGTTTCAGTGCGTGGGGAAGGGTTTCAGTGTGTGGGGAAGGGGTTTCAGTGTGTGGGGAAGGGGTTTCAGTGTGGGGGGAAGGGTTTCAGTGTGTGGGGAAAGGTTTCACTGTCTGGGGAAGGTGTTTCAGTGTGTGGGGAAGGGGTTTCAGTGTGTGGGGAAGGGTTTCAGTGTGTGGGGAAGGGTTTCAGTGTGTGGGGAATGGTTTCAGCGTGTGGGGAAGTGGTTTTAGTGTGCGGGGAAGGATTTCAGTGTGAGGGGATGGGTTTCAGTGTGTGGGGAAGGGTTTCAGTGTGTGGGGAAGGAGTTTCAGTGTGTGGGGAAGGTGTTTCACTGTGTGGGGACGGGGTTTCAGTGTGTGGGGAAGGGGTTTCAGTGTGTAGGGTAGGGGTTTCAGTGTGTGGGGAAGGGTTTCAGTGTGTGGGGAATGGGTTTCAGTGTGTGGGGAAGGGGTGTCACTGTGTGGGGATGGGTTTTCAGTGTGTGGGGAAGATGTTTCAGTGTGAGGGGAAGGGGCTTCCGTGTGTGGTGAAAGGGTTTCAGTGTGTGGGGAAGGGGTTTCACTGTGTGGGGAAGGGGTTTCAGTGTGTGGGGAAGGGGTTTCTGTGTGTGGGGAAGGGGTTTCATTGTGTGGGGCAAGGGTTTCAGTGTGTGGGGAAGGTGTTTCAGTGTGTGGGGAAGGGTATTCACTGTGTGGGGAAGGGGTTTCAGTGAGTGGGGTAGGGGTTTCGGTGTGTGGGGACGTTGTTTCAGTGTGTTGGGAAGGGGTTTCAGTGTGTGGGGAATGGGTTTCACTGTGTGGGGAAGGTGTTTCAGTATGTGTGGAAGGGGTTTCACTTTGTGGGGAAGGGTTTCAGTGTGTGGGGAATGGTTTCAGTGTGTGGGGAAAGGATTTCAGTGTGTGGTGAAGGTGATTCAGTGTGTGGAGAAGGGGATTCTCTGTGTGGGGAAGGGGTTACAGTGTGTGGGGAAGGGGTTTCAGTGTGTGGGGAAGGGGTTTCAGTGTGTGGGGAATGGTTTCAGTGTGTGGGGAAGGGTTTCAGTGTGTGGGGAATGGTTTCAGCGTGTGGGGAATGGGTTTCAGTGTGTGGGGAAGGGTTTCAGTGTGTGGGGAAGTGTTTCACTGTGTTGGGAAGTTGTTTCAGTGTGTGAGTAAGGGTTTCAGTGTGTGGGAAATGTTTTCAGGGTGTGGGGAATGGTTTCAGCGTGTGGGGAAGGATTTCATTGTGTGGGGAAGCGTTTCAGTGTGTGGGGAAGGATTTCATTGTGTGGGGAAGGTTTTCAGTGTGTGGGGAAGGGTTTCACTGTGTGGGTAATGGGTTTCAGTGTGTGGGGAAGGGTTTCAGTGTGTGGGTATGGGTTTCAGTGTGTGGGGAAGGGTATCGGTGTGTGGGGAAGGAGTTTCATTGTGAGGGTAATGTGTTTCACTGTGTGGGGACGGGGTTTCAGTGTGTGGGGAAGGGGTTTCAGTGTGAAGGGTAGGGGTGTCACTGTGTGGGGATGGGTTTTCAGTGTGTGGGGAAGATGTATCAGTGTGTGAGGATGGGGTTTCAGTGTGTGGGGAAGGGGTTTCAGTGTGTGGGGAAAGGGTTTCAGTGTGTGGGGAAGTGGTTTCACTGTGTGAAGAAGGGGTTTCACTGTGTGGGGAAGGGGTTTCAGTGTGTGGGGAAGGGGTTTCAGTGTGTGGGGAATGGTTTCAGTGTGTGGGGTAAGGGTTTCAGTGTGTGGGGAAGGGGTTTCAGTGTGTGGGGAAGGGAATTCACTGTGTGGGGAAGGGGTTTCAGTGTGTGGGGAAGGGGTTTCAGTGTGTGGGGACGTTGTTTCAGTGTGTGTGGAAGGGGTTTCAGTGTGTGGGGAAGGGGTTTCAGTGTGTGGGGACGGGTTTCAGTGGGTGGGGAAGGGGTTTCACTGTGTGGGGAAGGATTACATTGTGTGGGGAAGGGTTTCAGTGTGTGGGAAAGGGTTTCACTATGTGGGTAATGGGTTTCAGTGTGTGGGGAAGGGTTTCAGTGTGTGGGTATGGGTTTCAGTGTGTGGGGAAGGGGTTTGGTGTGTGGGGAAGGAGATTCAGTGTGAGGGCAATGTGTTTCACTGTGTGGGGATGGGGTTTCAGTGTGTGGGGAAGGGGTTTCAGTGTGAAGGGTAGGGGTTTCAGTGTGTGGGGAAGGGTTTCAGTGTGTGGGGACGGGGTTTCAGTGTGTGGGGAAGGGGTGTCACTGTGTGGGGATGGGATTTCAGTGTGTGGGGAAGATGTATCAGTGTGTGGGGATGGGGTTTCAGTGTGTGGGGAAGGGGTTTCCGTGTGTGGGGAAAGGGTTGCAGTATGTGGGGAAGTGGTTTAACTGTGTGGGGTAGGGGTTTCACTGTGTGGGGAAGGGGTTTCAGTGTGTGGGGAATGGTTTCAGTGTGTGGGGTAAGGGTTTCAGTGTGTGGGGAAGGTGTTTCAGTGTGTGGGGAAGGGGATTCACTGTGTGGGGAAGTGGTTTCAGTGTGTGGGGAAGGGGTTTCAGTGTGTGGGGACGGGTTTCAGTGAGTGGGGAAGGGGTTTCACTGTGTGGGTAATGGGTTTCAGTGCGTGGGGAAGGGTTTCAGTGTGTGGGTATGGGTTTCCGTGTGTGGGGAAGAGTTTCGGTGTGTGGGGAAGGAGTTTCAGTGTGAGGGGTAGGGGTTTCAGTGTGTGGGGAAGGGTTTCAGTGTGTGGGGACGGGGTTTCAGTGTGTGGGGAAGAGGTGTCACTGTGTGGGGATGGGTTTTCAGTGTGTGGGGAAGATGTATCAGTGTGTGGGGATGGGGTTTCAGTGTGTGGGGAAGGGGTTTCCGTGTGTGGGGAAAGAGTTTCAGTGTGTGGGGAATTGGTTTCACTGTGTGGGGAAGGGGTTTCACTGTGTGGGGAAGGGGTTTCAGTGTGTGGGGAATGGTTTCAGTGTGTGGGGTAAGGGTTTCAGTGTGTGGGGAATTTGTTTCAGTGTGTGGGGAAGGGGATTCACTGTGTGGGGAAGGGGTTTCAGTGTGTGGGGAAGGGGTTTCAGTGTGTGGGGAAGTTGATTCAGTGTGTGTGGAAGGGGTTTCAGTGTGTGGTGAAGGGGATTCAGTGTGTGGGGAAGTGGTTTCAGTGCGTGGGGAATGGTTTCAGTGTGTGGGGACGGGTTTCAGTGTGTGGGGAAGGGGTTTCACTGTGTGGGGAAAGGGTTTCAGTGTGTGGGGAAGGGGTTTCACTGTGTGGAGAAGGGGTTTCAGTGTGTGGGGAAGGGGTTTCACTGTCTGGCGAAGCGGTTTCAGTGTGTGGGGAATAGTTTCAGGGTGTGGGGAAAGGATTTCAGTGTGTGGGGAAGGTGATTCAGTATGTGGAGAAGGGGATTCTCTGTGTGGGGAAGGGGTTTCAGTGTGTGGGGAAGGGGTTTCAGTGTGTGGGGAATGGTTTCAGAGTGTGGGGAAGGGGTTTCAGTGTGTGGGGAAGGGGTTTCAGTGTGTGTTGAAGGGGTTTCAGTGTGTGGGGAATGGTTTCACTGTGTGGGGAAGAGGTTTCAGTGTGTGTGGAAGGGGTTTCAGTGTGTGGGGAATGTGGTTGTGTGTGGGGAAGGTGTTTCAGTGTGTGGGGAATGGTTTCAGTGTGTGGGGAAGGGGTTTCACTGTGTGGGGAAGGGGTTTCAGTGTGTGGGGAAGGATTTCAGTGTGTGGGGAAGGATTGCAGTGTGTGGGGAAGGGTTTCAGTGTGTGGGGAAGGGGTTTCAGTGTGTGGGGAACGGTTTCCGTGTGTGGGTATGTGTTTCAGTGTGTGGGGAAGGGTTTCAGTGTTTGGGGAAGGGTTTCAGTGTGTGGGGAATGTGTTTCACTGTGTGGGGACGGGGTTTCAGTGTGTGGGGAAGGGGATTCAGTGTGTAGGGTAGGGGTTTCAGTCTGTGGGGAAGGGTTTCAGTGTGTGGGGAAGGGGTTTCAGTTAGTGGGGTAGGTGTTTCAGTGTGTGGGGATGGGTTTTCAGTGTGTGGGGAAGATATTTCACTGTGTGGGGACGGGGTTTCAGTGTGTGGGGAAGGGGTTTCCGAGTAGGAAAGTGTTTCAGTGTGTGGGGAAGCGGTTTCACTGTGTGGGGAAGGGGTTTCAGTGTGTGGGGAATGGGTTTCAGTGTGTGGGGAAATGGTTTCAGTGTGTGGGGAAGGTGTTTCAGTGTGTGGGGAAGGGGTTTCAGTGTGTGGGGAAGGGTTTCAGTGTGTGGGGAAGGGTTTCAGTGTGTGGGGAATGGTTTCAGCGTGTGGGGAAGGGGTTTTAG
This sequence comes from Heterodontus francisci, assembly GCF_036365525.1. Classification (NCBI taxonomy): domain Eukaryota; kingdom Metazoa; phylum Chordata; class Chondrichthyes; order Heterodontiformes; family Heterodontidae; genus Heterodontus; species Heterodontus francisci. The sequence goes on from NC_090386.1 coordinate 10,489,335, forward strand.
TGTGCGGGGAAGGATTTCAGTGTGAGGGGATGGGTTTCAGTGTGTGGAGAAGGGTTTCATTGTGTGGGGAAGGGGTTTCAGTGTGTGGGGAAGGGTTTCAGTGTGTGGGTATGGGTTTCAGTGTGTGGGGAAGGGTTTCAGTGTGTGGGGAAGGAGTTTTAGTGTGTGGGGAAGGTGTTTCACTGTTTGGGGACGGGGTTTCAGTGTGTGGGGAAGGGGTTTCAGTGTGTAGGGTAGGGGTTTCAGTGTGTGGGGAAGGGTTTCAGTGTGTGGGGAATGGGTTTCAGTGTGTGGGGAAGGGGTGTCACTGTGTGGGGATGGGTTTTCAGTGTGTGGGGAAGATGTTTCAGTGTGAGGGGAAGGGGCTTCCGTGTGTGGTGAAAGGGTTTCAGTGTGTGGGGAAGGGGTTTCACTGTGGGGGGAAGGGGTTTCAGTGTGTGGGGAAGGGGTTTCTGTGTGTGGGGAAGGGGTTTCATTGTGTGGGGCAAGGGTTTCAGTGTGTGGGGAAGGTGTTTCAGTGTGTGGGGAAGGGTATTCACTGTGTGGGGAAGGGGTTTCAGTGAGTGGGGTAGGGGTCTCGGTGTGTGGGGACGTTGTTTCAGTGTGTTGGGAAGGGGTTTCAGTGTGTGGGGAATGGGTTTCAATGTGTGGGGAAGGGGTTTCAGTATGTGTGGAAGGGGTTTCACTTTGTGGGGAAGGGTTTCAGTGTGTGGGGAATGGTTTCAGTGTGTGGGGAAAGGATTTCAGTGTGTGGGGAAGGTGATTCAGTGTGTGGAGAAGGGGATTCTCTGTGTGGGGAAGGGGTTACAGTGTGTGGGGAAGGGGTTTCAGTGTGTGGGGAAGGGGTTTCAGTGTGTGGGGAATGGTTTCAGTGTGTGGGGAAGGGTTTCAGTGTGTGGGGAATGGTTTCAGCGTGTGGGGAATGGGTTTCAGTGTGTGGGGAAGGGTTTCAGTGTGTGGGGAAGTGTTTCACTGTGTTGGGAAGTTGTTTCAGTGTGTGAGTAAGGGTTTCAGTGTGTGGGAAATGTTTTCAGGGTGTAGGGAATGGTTTCAGCGTGTGGGGAAGGATTTCATTGTGTGGGGAAGCGTTTCAGTGTGTGGGGAAGGATTTCATTGTGTGGGGAAGGGTTTCAGTGTGTGGGGAAGGGTTTCACTGTGTGGGTAATGGGTTTCAGTGTGTGGGGAAGGGTTTCAGTGTGTGGGTATGGGTTTCAGTGTGTGGGGAAGGGTATCGGTGTGTGGGGAAGGAGTTTCAGTGTGAGGGGAATGTGTTTCACTGTGTGGGGACGGGGTTTCAGTGTGTGGGGAAGGGGTTTCAGTGTGAAGGGTAGGGGTGTCACTGTGTGGGGATGGGTTTTCAGTGTGTGGGGAAGATGTATCAGTGTGTGAAGATGGGGTTTCAGTGGGTGGGGAAGGGGTTTCAGTGTGTGGGGAAAGGGTTTCAGTGTGTGGGGAAGTGGTTTCACTGTGTGGGGAAGGGGTTTCACTGTGTGGGGAAGGGGTTTCAGTGTGTGGGGAAGGGGTTTCAGTGTGTGGGGAATGGTTTCAGTGTGTGGGGTAAGGGTTTCAGTGTGTGGGGAAGGGGTTTCAGTGTGTGGGGAAGGGGATTCACTGTGTGGGGAAGGGGTTTCAGTGTGTGGGGAAGGGGTTTCAGTGTGTGGGGACGTTGTTTCAGTGTGTGTGGAAGGGGTTTCAGTGTGTGGGGAAGGGGTTTCAGTGTGAGGGGAAGTGGTTTCAGTGCGTGAGGAATGGTTTCAGTGTGTGGGGACGGGTTTCAGTGGGTGGGGAAGGGGTTTCACTGTGTGGGGAAGGATTACATTGTGTGGGGAAGGGTTTCAGTGTGTGGGAAAGGGTTTCACTATGTGGGTAATGGGTTTCAGTGTGTGGGGAAGGGTTTCAGTGTGTGGGTATGGGTTTCAGTGTGTGGGGAAGGGGTTTGGTGCGTGGGGAAGGAGATTCAGTGTGAGGGCAATGTGTTTCACTGTGTGGGGATGGGGTTTCAGTGTGTGGGGAAGGGGTTTCAGTGTGAAGGGTAGGGGTTTCAGTGTGTGGGGAAGGGTTTCAGTGTGTGGGGACGGGGTTTCAGTGTGTGGGGAAGGGGTGTCACTGTGTGGGGATGGGTTTTCAGTGTGTGGGGAAGATGTATCAGTGTGTGGGGATGGGGTTTCAGTGTGTGGGGAAGGGGTTTCCGTGTGTGGGGAAAGGGTTTCAGTATGTGGGGAAGTGGTTTAACTGTGTGGGGAAGGGGTTTCACTGTGTGGGGAAGGGGTTTCAGTGTGTGGGGAATGGTTTCAGTGTGTGGGGTAAGGGTTTCAGTGTGTGGGGAAGGTGTTTCAGTGTGTGGGGAAGGGGATTCACTGTGTGGGGAAGGGGTTTCAGTGTGTGGGGAAGGGGTTTCAGTGTGTGGGGACGGGTTTCAGTGAGTGGGGAAGGGGTTTCACTGTGTGGGTAATGGGTTTCAGTGCGTGGGGAAGGGTTTCAGTGTGTGGGTATGGGTTTCAGTGTGTGGGGAAGAGTTTCGGTGTGTGGGGAAGGAGTTTCAGTGTGAGGGGTAGGGGTTTCAGTGTGTGGGGAAGGGTTTCAGTGTGTGGGGACGGGGTTTCAGTGTGTGGGGAAGAGGTGTCACTGTGTGGGGATGGGTTTTCAGTGTGTGGGGAAGATGTATCAGTGTGTGGGGATGGGGTTTCAGTGTGTGGGGAAGGGGCTTCCGTGTGTGGGGAAAGAGTTTCAGTGTGTGGGGAAGTGGTTTCACTGTGTGGGGAAGGGGTTTCACTGTGTGGGGAAGGGGTTTCAGTGTGTGGGGAATGGTTTCAGTGTGTGGGGTAAGGGTTTCAGTGTGTGGGGAATTTGTTTCAGTGTGTGGGGAAGGGGATTCACTGTGTGGGGAAGGGGTTTCAGTGTGTGGGGAAGGGGTTTCAGTGTGTGGGGAAGTTGATTCAGTGTGTGTGGAAGGGGTTTCAGTGTGTGGTGAAGGGGATTCAGTGTGTGGGGAAGTGGTTTCAGTGCGTGGGGAATGGTTTCAGTGTGTGGGGACGGGTTTCAGTGTGTGGGGAAGGGGTTTCACTGTGTGGGGAAAGGGTTTCAGTGTGTGGGGAAGGGGTTTCACTGTGTGGAGAAGGGGTTTCAGTGTGTGGGGAAGGGGTTTCACTGTCTGGCGAAGCGGTTTCAGTGTGTGGGGAATAGTTTCAGGGTGTGGGGAAAGGATTTCAGTGTGTGGGGAAGGTGATTCAGTATGTGGAGAAGGGGATTCTCTGTGTGGGGAAGGGGTTTCAGTGTGTGGGGAAGGGGTTTCAGTGTGTGGGGAATGGTTTCAGAGTGTGGGGAAGGGGTTTCAGTGTGTGGGGAAGGGGTTTCAGTGTGTGTTGAAGGGGTTTCAGTGTGTGGGGAATGGTTTCACTGTGTGGGGAAGAGGTTTCAGTGTGTGTGGAAGGGGTTTCAGTGTGTGGGGAATGTGGTTGTGTGTGGGGAAGGTGTTTCAGTGTGTGGGGAATGGTTTCAGTGTGTGGGGAAGGGGTTTCACTGTGTGGGGAAGGGGTTTCAGTGTGTGGGGAAGGATTTCAGTGTGTGGGGAAGGATTGCAGTGTGTGGGGAAGGGTTTCAGTGTGTGGGGAAGGGGTTTCAGTGTGTGGGGAACGGTTTCCGTGTGTGGGTATGTGTTTCAGTGTGTGGGGAAGGGTTTCAGTGTTTGGGGAAGGTGTTTCAGTGTGTGGGGAATGTGTTTCACTGTGTGGGGACGGGGTTTCAGTGTGTGGGGAAGGGGATTCAGTGTGTAGGGTAGGGGTTTCAGTCTGTGGGGAAGGGTTTCAGTGTGTGGGGAAGGGGTTTCAGTTAGTGGGGTAGGGGTTTCAGTGTGTGGGGATGGGTTTTCAGTGTGTGGGGAAGATATTTCACTGTGTGGGGACGGGGTTTCAGTGTGTGGGGAAGGGGTTTCCGAGTAGGAAAGTGTTTCAGTGTGTGGGGAAGCGATTTCACTGTGTGGGGAAGGGGTTTCAGTGTGTGGGGAATGGGTTTCAGTGTGTGGGGAAATGGTTTCAGTGTGTGGGGAAAGGGTTCCAGTGTGTGGGGATGGTTTTTCAGTGTGTGGGGAAGGGGATTCACTGTGTGCGGTAGGGGTTTCAGTGTGTGGGGAAGGGGTTTCAGTGTGTGGGGACGTTGTTTCAGTATGTGGGGAAGGGGTTTCAGTTTGTGGGGAAGGGCTTTCAGTGCGTGGGGAAGGGGTTTCAGTGCGTGGGGAATGGTTTCAGTGTGTGGGGAAAGGCTTCAGTGTGTGGAGAAGGGGTTTCACTGTGTGGGGAAAGGGTTTCAGTGTGTGGGGAAGGCGTTTCCCTGTGTGGCGAAGGGGTTTCAGTGTGTGGGGAAGGGGCTTCACTGTTTGGAGAAGGGGTTTCAGTGTGTGGGGAATGGTTTCAGTGTGTGGTGAAAGGATTTCAGTGTGTGGGGAAGGTGAATCACTGTGTGGGGCAGTGGATTCTCTGTGTGGGGAAGGTGTTTCAGTGTGTGGGGAAGGGGTTTCTGTGTGTGGGGAAGGGGTTTCAGTTTGTGGGAAATGGTTTCAGTGTGTGGGGAAGGGGTTTCAGTGTGTGGGGAAGGTGTTTCACTGTGTGGGGAAGGGGTTTCAGTGTGTGGGGAATGGTTTCAGTGTGTGGGGTAAGGGTTTCCGTGTGTGGTGAAAGGGTTTCAGTGTGTGGGGAAGGGGTTTCACTGTGTGGGGAAGGGGTTTCAGTGTGTGTGGAAGGGGTTTCTGTGTGTGGGGAAGGGGTTTCATTGTGTGGGGCAAGGGTTTCAGTGTGTGGGGAAGGTGTTTCAGTGTGTGGGGAAGGGTATTCACTGTGTGGGGAAGGGGTTTCAGTGAGTGGGGTAGGGGTTTCGGTGTGTGGGGACGTTGTTTCAGTGTGTTGGGAAGGGGTTTCAGTGTGTGGGGAATGGGTTTCACTGTGTGGGGAAGGGGTTTCAGTATGTGTGGAAGGGGTTTCACTTTGTGGGGAAGGGATTTCAGTGTGTGGGGAAGGGGTTTCAGTGTGTGGGGAACGGTTTCCGTGTGTGGGTATGTGTTTCAGTGTGTGGGGAAGGGTTTCAGTGTTTGGGGAAGGTGTTTCAGTGTGTGGGGAATGTGTTTCACTGTGTGGGGACGGGGTTTCAGTGTGTGGGGAAGGGGATTCAGTGTGTAGGGTAGGGGTTTCAGTCTGTGGGGAAGGGTTTCAGTGTGTGGGGAAGGGGTTTCAGTTAGTGGGGTAGGGGTTTCAGTGTGTGGGGATGGGTTTTCAGTGTGTGGGGAAGATATTTCACTGTGTGGGGACGGGGTTTCAGTGTGTGGGGAAGGGGTTTCCGAGTAGGAAAGTGTTTCAGTGTGTGGGGAAGCGATTTCACTGTGTGGGGAAGGGGTTTCAGTGTGTGGGGAATGGGTTTCAGTGTGTGGGGAAATGGTTTCAGTGTGTGGGGAAAGGGTTCCAGTGTGTGGGGATGGTTTTTCAGTGTGTGGGGAAGGGGATTCACTGTGTGCGGTAGGGGTTTCAGTGTGTGGGGAAGGGGTTTCAGTGTGTGGGGACGTTGTTTCAGTATGTGGGGAAGGGGTTTCAGTTTGTGGGGAAGGGCTTTCAGTGCGTGGGGAAGGGGTTTCAGTGCGTGGGGAATGGTTTCAGTGTGTGGGGAAAGGCTTCAGTGTGTGGAGAAGGGGTTTCACTGTGTGGGGAAAGGGTTTCAGTGTGTGGGGAAGGCGTTTCCCTGTGTGGCGAAGGGGTTTCAGTGTGTGGGGAAGGGGCTTCACTGTTTGGAGAAGGGGTTTCAGTGTGTGGGGAATGGTTTCAGTGTGTGGTGAAAGGATTTCAGTGTGTGGGGAAGGTGAATCACTGTGTGGGGCAGTGGATTCTCTGTGTGGGGAAGGTGTTTCAGTGTGTGGGGAAGGGGTTTCTGTGTGTGGGGAAGGGGTTTCAGTTTGTGGGAAATGGTTTCAGTGTGTGGGGAAGGGGTTTCAGTGTGTGGGGAAGGTGTTTCACTGTGTGGGGAAGGGGTTTCAGTGTGTGGGGAATGGTTTCAGTGTGTGGGGTAAGGGTTTCCGTGTGTGGTGAAAGGGTTTCAGTGTGTGGGGAAGGGGTTTCACTGTGTGGGGAAGGGGTTTCAGTGTGTGTGGAAGGGGTTTCTGTGTGTGGGGAAGGGGTTTCATTGTGTGGGGCAAGGGTTTCAGTGTGTGGGGAAGGTGTTTCAGTGTGTGGGGAAGGGTATTCACTGTGTGGGGAAGGGGTTTCAGTGAGTGGGGTAGGGGTTTCGGTGTGTGGGGACGTTGTTTCAGTGTGTTGGGAAGGGGTTTCAGTGTGTGGGGAATGGGTTTCACTGTGTGGGGAAGGGGTTTCAGTATGTGTGGAAGGGGTTTCACTTTGTGGGGAAGGGGTTTCAGTGTGTGGGGAATGGTTTCAGTGTGTGGGGAAAGGATTTCAGTGTGTGGGGAAGGTGATTCAGTGTGTGGAGAAGGGGATTCTCTGTGTGGGGAAGGGGTTACAGTGTGTGGGGAAGGGGTTTCAGTGTGTGGGGAAGGGGTTTCAGTGTGTGGGGAATGGTTTCAGTGTGTGGGGAAGGGTTTCAGTGTGTGGGGAATGGTTTCAGCGTGTGGGGAAGGGGTTTCAGTGTGTGGGGAAGGGTTTCAGTGTGTGGGGAAGTGTTTCACTGTGTTGGGAAGTTGTTTCAGTGTGTGGGTAAGGGTTTCAGTGTGTGGGAAATGTTTTCAGGGTGTGGGGAATGGTTTCAGCGTGTGGGGAAGGATTTCATTGTGTGGGGAAGCGTTTCAGTGTGTGGGGAAGGATTTCATTGTGTGGGGAAGGGTTTCAGTGTGTGGGGAAGGGTTTCACTGTGTGGGTAATGGGTTTCAGTGTGTGGGGAAGGGTTTCAGTGTGTGGGTATGGGTTTCAGTGTGTGGGGAAGGGTTTCGGTGTGTGGGGAAGGAGTTTCAGTGTGAGGGGAATGTGTTTCACTGTGTGGGGACGGGGTTTCAGTGTGTGGGGAAGGGGTTTCAGTGTGAAGGGTAGGGGTTTCAGTGTGTGGGGAAGGGTTTCAGTGTGTGGGGACGGGGTTTCAGTGTGTGAGGAATGGGTGTCTGTGTGTGGGGATGGTTTTTCAGTGTGTGGGGAAGATGTATCAGTGAGTGGGGATGGGGTTTCAGTGTGTGGGGAAGGGGTTTCAGTGTGTGGGGAAAGGTTTTCAGTGTGTGGGGAAGTGGTTTCACTGTGTGTGGAAGGGGTTTCAGTGTGTGGGGAAGGGGTTTCAGTGTGTGGGGAAGTGGTTTCAGTGTGTGGGGGTGGGTTTCACTATGTGGGTAATGGGTTTCAGTGTGTGGGGAAGGGTTTCAGTGTGTGGGTATGGGTTTCAGTGTGTGGGGAAGGGGTTTGGTGTGTGGGGAAGGAGATTCAGTGTGAGGGCAATGTGTTTCACTGTGTGGGGATGGGGTTTCAGTGTGTGGGGAAGGGGTTTCAGTGTGTAGGGTAGGGGTTTCAGTCTGTGGGGAAGGGTTTCAATGTGTGGGGAAGGGGTTTCAGTGTGTGGGGTAGGGGTTTCAGTGTGTGGGGATGGGTTTTCAGTGTGTGGGGAAGATATTTCACTATGTGGGGACGGGGTTTCAGTGTGTGGGGAAGGGGTTTCCGAGTAGGAAAGTGTTTCAGTGTGTGGGGAAGCGGTTTCACTGTGTGGGGAAGGGGTTTCAGTGTGTGGGGAAGGGGTTTCAGTGTGTGGGGAAATGGTTTCAGTGTGTGGGGAAAGGGTTCCAGTGTGTGGGGATGGTTTTTCAGTGTGTGGGGAAGGGGATTCACTGTGTGCGGTAGGGGTTTCAGTGTGTGGGGAAGGGGTTTCAGTGTGTGGGGACGTTGTTTCAGTATGTGGGGAAGGGGTTTCAGTTTGTGGGGAAGGGGTTTCAGTGTGTGGGGAAGGGGTTTCAGTGCGTGGGGAATGGTTTCAGTGTGTGGGGACAGGCTTCAGTGTGTGGAGAAGGGGTTTCACTGTGTGGGGAAAGGGTTTCAGTGTGTGGGGAAGGCGTTTCCCTGTGTGGCGAAGGGGTTTCAGTGTGTAGGGAAGGGGCTTCACTGTTTGGAGAAGGGGTTTCAGTGTGTGGGGAATGGTTTCAGTGTGTGGCGAAAGGATTTCAGTGTGTGGGGAAGGTGAATTACTGTGTGGGGCAGTGGATTCTCTGTGTGGGGAAGGTGTTTCAGTGTGTGGGGAAGGGGTTTCTGTGTGTGGGGAAGGGGTTTCAGTTTGTGGGAAATGGTTTCAGTGTGTGGGGAAGGGGTTTCAGTGTGTGTGGAAGGTGTTTCACTGTGTGGGGAAGGGGTTTCAGTGTGTGGGGAATGGTTTCAGTGTGTGGGGTAAGGGTTTCCGTGTGTGGTGAAAGGGTTTCAGTGTGTGGGGAAGGGGTTTCACTGTGTGGGGAAGGGGTTTCAGTGTGTGTGGAAGGGGTTTCTGTGTGTGGGGAAGGGGTTTCATTGTTTGGGGCAAGGGTTTCAGTGTGTGGGGAAGGTGTTTCAGTGTGTGGGGAAGCGTATTCACTGTGTGGGGAAGGGGTTTCAGTGAGTGGGGTAGGGGTTTCGGTGTGTGGGGACGTTGTTTCAGTGTGTTGGGAAGGGGTTTCAGTGTGTGTGGAATGGGTTTCACTGTGTGGGGAAGGGGTTTCAGTATGTGTGGAAGGGGTTTCACTTTGTGGGGAAGGGGTTTCAGTGTGTGGGGAATGGTTTCAGTGTGTGGGGAAAGGATTTCAGTGTGTGGGGAAGGAGATTCAGTGTGTGGAGAAGGGGATTCTCTGTGTGGGGAAGGGGTTACAGTGTGTGGGGAAGGGGTTTCAGTGTGTGGGGAAGGGGTTTCAGTGTGTGGGGAATGGTTTCAGTGTGTGGGGAAGGGTTTCAGTGTGTGGGGAATGGTTTCAGCGTGTGGGGAAGGGGTTTCAGTGTGTGGGGAAGGGTTTCAGTGTGTGGGGAAGTGTTTCACTGTGTTGGGAAGTTGTTTCAGTGTGTGGGTAAGGGTTTCAGTGTGTGGGAAATGTTTTCAGGGTGTGGGGAATGGTTTCAGCGTGTGGGGAAGGATTTCATTGTGTGGGGAAGCGTTTCAGTGTGTGGGGAAGGATTTCATTGTGTGGGCAAGGGTTTCAGTGTGTGGGGAAGGGTTTCACTGTGTGGGTAATGGGTTTCAGTGTGTGGGGAAGGGTTTCAGTGTGTTGGTATGGGTTTCACTGTGTGGGGAAGGGTTTCGGTGTGTGGGGAAGGAGTTTCAGTGTGAGGGGAATGTGTTTCACTGTGTGGGGACGGGGTTTCAGTGTGTGGGGAAGGGGTTTCAGTGTGAAGGGTAGGGGTTTCAGTGTGTGGGGAAGGGTTTCAGTGTGTGGGGACGGGGTTTCAGTGTGTGGGGAAGGGGTGTCACTGTGTGGGGATGGGTTTTCAGTGTGTGGGGAAGATGTATCAGTGTGTGGGGATGGGGTTTCAGTGTGTGGGGAAGGGGTTTCAGTGTGTGGGGAAAGGGTTTCAGTGTGTGGGGAAGTGGTTTCACTGTGTGGGGAAGGGGTTTCACTGTGTGGGGAAGGGGTTTCAGTGTGTGGGGAATGGTTTCAGTGTGTGGGGTAAGGGTTTCAGTGTGTGCGGAAGGGGTTTCAGTGTGTGGGGAAGGGGATTCACTGTGTGGGGAAGGGGTTTCAGTGTGTGGGGACGTTGTTTCAGTGTGTGTGGAAGGGGTTTCAGTGTGTGGGGAAGGGGTTTCAGTGTGAAGGGTAGGGGTTTCAGTGTGTGGGGAAGGGTTTCAGTGTGTGGGGACGGGGTTTCAGTGTGTGGGGAAGGGGTGTCACTGTGTGGGGATGGGTTTTCAGTGTGTGGGGAAGATGTATCAGTGTGTGGGGATGGGGTTTCAGTGTGTGGGGAAGGGGTTTCAGTGTGTGGGGAAAGGGTTTCAGTGTGTGGGGAAGTGGTTTCACTGTGTGGGGAAGGGGTTTCACTGTGTGGGGAAGGGGTTTCAGTGTGTGGGGAATGGTTTCAGTGTGTGGGGTAAGGGTTTAAGTGTGTGGGGAAGGGGTTTCACTGTGTGGGGAAGGGGTTTCAGTGTGTGGGGACGTTGTTTCAGTGTGTGTCGAAGGGGTTTCAGTGTGTGGGGAAGGGGTTTCAGTGTGTGGGGAAGTGGTTTCAGTGCGTGGGGAATGGTTTCAGTGTGTGGGGACGGGTTTCAGTGGGTGGGGAAGGGGTTTCACTGTGTGGGGAAGGATTACATTGTGTGGGGAAGGGTTTCAGTGTGTGGGGAAGGGTTTCACTATGTGGGTAATGGGTTTCAGTGTGTGGGGAAGGGTTTCAGTGTGTGGGTATGGGTTTCAGTGTGTGGGGAAGGGGTTTGGTGTGTGGGGAAGGAGATTCAGTCTGAGGGCAATGTGTTTCACTGTGTGGTGATGGGGTTTCAGTGTGTGGGGAAGGGGTTTCAGTGTGAAGGGTAGGGGTTTCAGTGTGTGGGGAAGGGTTTCAGTGTGTGGGGACGGGGTTTCAGTGTGTGGGGAAGGGGTGTCACTGTGTGGGGATGGGTTTTCAGTGTGTGGGGAAGATGTATCAGTGTGTGGGGATGGGGTTTCAGTGTGTGGGGAAGGGGTTTCCGTGTGTGGGGAAAGGGTTTCAGTGTGTGGGGAAGAGGTTTAACTGTGTGGGGAAGGGGTTTCACTGTGTGGGGAAGGAGTTTCAGTGTGTGGGGAATGGTTTCTGTGTGTGGGGTAAGGGTTTCAGTGTGTGGGGAAGGTGTTTCAGTGTGTGGGGAAGGGGATTCACTGTGTGGGGAAGGGGTTTCAGTGTGTGGGGAAGTGGTTTCAGTGTGTGGGGAAGTTGATTCAGTGTGTGTGGAAGGGGTTTCAGTGTGTGCTGAAGGGGATTCAGTGTGTGGGGAAGTGGTTTCAGTGCGTGGGGAATGGTTTCAGTGTGTGGGGACGGGTTTCAGTGTGTGGGGAAGGGGTTTCACTGTGTGGAGAAGGGGTTTCAGTGTGTGGGGAAGGGGTTTCACTGTCTGGCGAAGCGGTTTCAGTGTGTGGGGAATGGTTTCAGTGTGTGGGGAAAGGATTTCAGTGTGTGGGGAAGGTGATTCAGTATGTGGAGAAGGGGATTCTCTGTGTGGGGAAGGGGTTTCAGTGTGTGGGGAAGGGGTTTCAGTGTGTGGGGAAGGGGTTTCAGTGTGTGGGGAATGGTTTCAGTGTGTGGAGAAGGGGTTTCAGTGTGTGGGGAAGGGGTTTCAGTGTGTGTTGAAGGGGTTTCAGTGTGTGGGGAATGGTTTCACTGTGTGGGGAAGAGGTTTCAGTGTGTGTGGAAGGGGTTTCAGTGTGTGGGGAATGTGGTTGTGTGTGGGGAAGGGGTTTCAGTGTGTGGGGAATGGTTTCAGTGTGTGGGGAAGGGGTTTCACTGTGTGGGGAAGGGGTTACAGTGTGTGGGGAAGGATTTCAGTGTGTGGGGAAGGATTGCAGTTTGTGGGGAAGGGTTTCAGTGTGTGGGGAAGGGGTTTCAGTGTGTGGGGATGAGGTTTCAGTGTGTGGGGATGGGTTTCAGTGTGTGGGGAAGGATTTCAGTGTGTGGGGAAGGATTGCAGTTTGTGGGGAAGGGTTTCAGTGTGTGGGGAAGGGGTTTCAGTGTGTGGGGAACGGTTTCCGTGTGTGGGTATGTGTTGCAGTGTGTGGGGAAGGGTTTCAGTGTTTGCGGAAGGTGTGTCAGTGTGTGGGGAATGTGTTTCACTGTGTGGGGATGGGGTTTCAGTGTGTGGGGAAGGGGTTTCAGTGTGTAGGGTAGGGGTTTCAGTCTGTGGGGAAGGGTTTCAGTGTGTGGGGAAGGGGTTTCAGTGTGTGGGGAAGGGATTTCAGTGTGTGGGGATGGGTTTTCAGTGTGTGGGGAAGATATTTCACTGTGTGGGGACGGGGTTTCAGTGTGTGGGGAAGGGGTTTCCGAGTAGGAAAGTGTTTCAGTGTGTGGGGAAGGTGTTTCACTGTGTGGGGAAGGGGTTTCAGTGTGTGGGGAAGGGGTTTCAGTGTGTGGGGAAATGGTTTCAGTGTGTGGGGAAAGGGTTCCAGTGTGTGGGGATGCTTTTTCAGTGTGTGGGGAAGGGGATTCACTGAGTGGGGTAGGGGTTTCAGTGTGTGGGGACGTTGTTTCAGTATGTGGGGAAGGGGTTTCAGTTTGTGGGGAAGGGGTTTCAGTGTGTGGGGAAGGGGTTTCAGTGCGTGGGGAATGGTTTCAGTGTGTGGGGACAGGCTTCAGTGTGTGGAGAAGGGGTTTCACTGTGTGGGGAAAGGGTTTCAGTGTGTGGGGAAGGCGTTTCCCTGTGTGCCGTACGGGTTTCAGTGTGTGGGGAAGGGGCTTCACTGTTTGGAGAAGGGGTTTCAGTGTGTGGGGAATGGTTTCAGTGTGTGGTGAAAGGATTTCAGTGTGTGGGGAAGGTGAATCACTGTGTGGGGCAGTGGATTCTGTGTGTGGGGAAGGTGTTTCACTGTGTGGGGAAGGGGTTTCTGTGTGTGGGGAAGGGGTTTCAGTTTGTGGGAAATGGTTTCAGTGTGTGGGGAAGGGGTTTCAGTGTGTGGGGAAGGTGTTTCACTGTGTGGGGAAGGGGTTTCAGTGTGTGGGGAATGGTTTCAGTGTGTGGGTTAAGGGTTTCAGTGTGTGGGGAAGGTGTTTCAGTGTGTGGGGAAGGGGATTCACTGTGTGGGGAAGGGGTTTCAGTGTGTAGGGAAGGGGTTTCACTGTCTGGCGAAGCGGTTTCAGTGTGTGGGGAATCGTTTCAGTGTGTGGGGAAGGGGTTTCACTGTGTGGGGAAAGGGTTTCAGTGTGTGGGGAAGGGGTTTCACTGTGTGGAGAAGGGGTTTCAGTGTGTGGGGAAGGGGTTTCACTGTCTGGCGAAGCGGTTTCAGTGTGTGGGGAATCGTTTCAGTGTGTGGGGAAAGGATTTCAGTGTGTGGGGAAGGTGATTCAGTGTGTGGGGAAGGGGTTTCAGTGTGTGGGGAAGGGGTTTCAGTGTGTGGGGAATGGTTTCGGTGTGTGGGGAAGGGGTTTCAGCGTGTGGGGAAGGGGTTTCATTGTGTGCGGAAGGGGTTTCAGTGTGTGGGGGATGGTTTCAGTGTGTGGGGAAGGGGTTTCAGTGTGTGTGGAAGGGGTTTCAGTGTGTGGGGAATGTGGTTCAGTGTGTGGGGAAGGGGTTTCAGTGTGTGGGGAGTGGTTTCAGTGTGTGGGGAAGGGGTTTCACTGTGTGGGGAAGGCGTTTCAGTGTTTGGGGAATGGTTTCAATATGTGAGTAAGGGGTTTCAGTGTGTGGTGAAGGGTTTCAGTGTGTGGGGAAGGGGTTCAGTGTGTGGGGACGGGGTTTCAGTGTGTGGGGAAGGGGTTTCAGTGTGTGGGGAATGATTTCAGTTTGTGGGGACGGATTTCAGTGTGTGGGGAAGGGTTTCAGTGTGTGGGAAAGGGGTTTCACTGTGTGGGTCAGTGGTTTCAGTGTGTGGGGAATGGTTTCAGTGTGTGGGCAAGGTATTCAGTGTGTCGGGAAGGGGTTTCACTGTGAGGGGAAGGGTTTTCAGTGTGTGGGGAATGGTGTCACTGTGTGGGGAATGGTTTCAGTGTATGGGGAAGGGGTTTCACTGTGTGTGGAAGTTGTTTCAGTGTGGGGTGAAGGGGTTTCAGTGTGTGGGGAAGGGTTTCAGTGTGTGGGCAGGGTTTTCACTGTGTGTGGAATGTGTTTCAGTGGGTGGGGAAGGGTTTCAGTGTGTGGGGAATTGTTTCAGTGTGTGGGGAAGGGGTTTCAGTGTGTGGGGAAGGGCTTTCAGTGTGTGGGGAAGGGGTTTTAGTTTGTGGGGAAGAGGTTTCAGTGTGTGGGGATGGGTTTCAGTGTGTGGGGAAGGGGTTTCAGTGTGTGGGGAATATGTTTCAGTGTGTGGGGATGGCTTTCTGTGTGTGGGGAAGGGGTTTTAGTTTGTGGGGAGGAGGTTTCAGTGTGTGGGGATGGGTTTCAGTCTGTAGGGAAAGGTTTAAGTGTGTGTGGAAGAGGTTTCAGTGTGTGGGGATGGGTTTCAGTGAGTGGGGAAGGGGTTTCAATCTGTGGGGATGTGTTTCAGTCTATGGGGATGGGTTTCAGTTTGTGCGGAAGGGGTTTCAGTGTCTGGGGAAGAGGTTTCAGTGCGTGGGGAAGGGCTTTCAGTGTGCGGGGAAGGGTTTTCAGTGTGTGTGGAAGGGGTTTCAGTGTGTGGGGAAGGGGTTTCAGTGTGCGGGGAAGGGGTTACAGTGTGTGTGGAAGGGGTTTCAGTGTGCAGGGAAGGGGTTTCAGTTTGTGTGGAAGATGGATCAGTGTGTGTGGAAGGGGTTTCAGTTTGTGGGGATGGGTTTCAAGGGTTGTGGAAGAAGATTCAGCGTGTGGGGATGAGGTTTCAGTGTGAGGGGAAGATGTTTCAGTGTGTGTGGAAGATGTTTCAGTGTGTGGGTAAGAGGTTTCTGGGCGTGGGGAAGGGGTTTCAGTGTGTGGGGAAGAGGTTTCAGTATGTGGGTAAGGGTTTCAGTCTGTGGGGAAGAGCTTTCAGTGTGTGGGCAAGAGGTTTCAGTGTGTGTGGAAGGGGTTTCACTGTGTGGGGAAGAGGTTTCAGTGTGTGGGGATGGGTTTCAGTGTGTGGGGAAGGGGTTTCAGTGTGTGGGGAAGAGATTTCAGTGTGTGGGATTGGGTTTCAGTGTGTGGTTAAGGGGTTTCAGTCTGTGGGGAAGGGGTTTTAGTGACTGGGGAAGTGGTTTCAGTGCGTGGGGAAGAGGTTTCAGTGTGTGGGGAAGGGGATTCAGTGTGTGGTGAAGGGGATTCAGTGTGTGGGGAAGAGGGTTCAGTGTGTGGGGAAGAGGTTTTCTTGTCTGGGGAAGGGTTTCAGACTGTGGCGAAGAGGTTTCAGTGTTTGGGAAGAGGTTTCAGTGTGTGGGGAAGGGTTTCAGTGTGTGGGGATGGGCTTCAGTGTGTGGGGAAGGGGTTTCAGTGTGTGGGGAGGTGGTTTCTGTGTGTGGGGATGGGTTTGAGTTTGTGGGGAAGGCGTTTCAGTGTGTGGGGAAGGTGTTTCAGTGTGTGGGGATGAGGTTTCAGTGTGTGGGGATGGGTTTCACTGTGTGGGGAAGGGGTTTCAGTCTGTGCGGAAGAGGTTTCAGTGTGTGGGGAAGAGGTTTCAGTGTGTGGGAAAGGGGTTTCAGTGTGTGGATAAGGAGTTTCAGTGTGTGGGGAAGAGGTTTCAGTGTGTGGGGAAGAGGTTTCAGTGTGTGGGGAAGTGGTTTCAGTCTGTTGGGAAGGGGTTTCAGTGTATGGGGAAGTGGTTTCAGTATGTGGGGAAGGGGTTTCAGTGTGTGGGGAAGGGGTTTCAGTGTGTGGGGAAGAGATTTCTGTGTGTGGGGAAGGGGTTGCAGTGTGTGGGGAAGAGGTTTCAGTGTGTGGGGAAGAGGTTTCAGTGTGTGGGGATGGCTTTCTGTGTGTGGGGAAGGGGTTTCAGTGTGTGTGGAAGAGGTTTCAGTGTGTGGGGAAGGGGTTTCAGTCTGTCGGGATGTGTTTCAGTCTGTGGGGATGGGTTTCAGTTTGTGGGGAAGGTGTTTCATTGTGTGGGGAAGAGGTTTCAGTGGGTGGGGAAGGGGTTTCAATGTGCGGGGAAGGGGTTTTAGTGTGTGTGGAAGGGGTTTCATTGTCTGGGGAAGGGGTTTCAATGTGCGGGAAAGGGGTTACAGTGTGTGTGGAAGGGGTTTCAGTGTGTGGGGAAGGGGTTTCAGTGTGTGTGGAAGAGGTTTTAGTGTGTGTGGAAGGGGTTTCAGTGTGTGGGGAAGAGAGTTCATTGTGTGGGTAAGATTTTCAGTCTGTGGGGAAGAGCTTTCTGTGTGTGGGGAAGTGGCTTCAGTGTGTGGCGATGGGTTTCAGTGTGTAGGGATGGGTTTCAGTGTATGGGGAAGGGGTTTCAGTGTGTGGGGAAGAGGTTTCAGAGTGTGGGGATGGGTTTCAGTGTGTGGGGAAGGGGTTTCAGTGTGTGGGGAAGGGGTTTCAGTGTGTGGGGAAGAGATTTCAGTATGTGGGGATGGGTTTCAGTGTTTGGTTAAGGGGCTTCTGTCTGTGGGGAAGGGGTTTCAGTGTGTGGGGAAGGTTTTCAGTGTGTGGGGAAGAGGTCTCAGTGTGTGGGGTACAGGTTTCAGTGTGTGGGGATGGGGTTCATTGTGTAGGGAAAGGGTTCAGTGTGTGGGGAAGGGGTTTCAGTGTGTGTGGAAGAGGTTTCAGTGTGTGGGGAATGGATTTCATTGTGTGTGGAAGAGGTTTCAGTGTGTGTGGAAGGGGTTTCCGTGTGTGGGGATGGGTTTCAGTGGGTGTGGAAGAGGTTTCAGCGTGTGAGGAAGAGGTTTCAGTGTGTGGGGAAGATGTTTCAGTGTGTGTGGAAGAGGTTTCAGTGCGTGGGGAAGAGGTTTCAGTGTGTGGGGAAGAGGTTTCTGTGTGTGGAACAAGTTTCAGTGCGTGGGGACGGTGTTTCAGCGTGTGGGGAAGAGGTTTCAGTGTGTGGGGAAGTGGTTTCAGTGTGTGGGGAAGGGGTTTCAGTGTGTGCGGAAGGGGTTTCAGTGTGTGGGGAAGGAGTTTCAGTGTGTGGGGATGAGGTTTCAATCTGTGGGGATGTGTTTCAGTCTATGGGGATGGGTTTCAGTTTGTGCGGAAGGGGTTTCAGTGTCTGGGGAAGAGGTTTCAGTGCGTGGGGAAGGGCTTTCAGTGTGCGGGGAAGGGTTTTCAGTGTGTGGAAGGGGTTTCAGTGTGTGGGGAAGGGGTTTCAGTGTGCGGGGAAGGGGTTACAGTGTGTGTGGAAGGGGTTTCAGTGTGCAGGGAAGGGGTTTCAGTTTGTGTGGAAGATGGATCAGTGTGTGTGGAAGGGGTTTCAGTTTGTGGGGATGGGTTTCAGGGGTTGTGGAAGAAGATTCAGCGTGTGGGGATGAGGTTTCAGTGTGAGGGGAAGATGTTTCAGTGTGTGTGGAAGATGTTTCAGTGTGTGGGTAAGGGTTTCAGTCTGTGGGGAAGAGCTTTCAGTGTGTGGGCAAGAGGTTTCAGTGTGTGTGGAAGGGGTTTCACAGTGTGGGGAAGAGGTTTCAGTGTGTGGGGATGGGTTTCAGTGTGTGGGGAAGGGGTTTCACTGTGTGGGGAAGGGGTTTCTGTGTGTGGGGAAGAGATTTCAGTGTGTGGGATTGGGTTTCAGTGTGTGGTTAAGGGGTTTCAGTCTGTGGGGAAGGGGTTTCAGTGACTGGGGAAGTGGTTTCAGTGCGTGGGGAAGGGCTTTCAGTGTGCGGGGAAGGGTTTTCAGTGTGTGTGGAAGGGGTTTCAGTGTGTGGGGAAGGGGTTTCAGTGTGCGGGGAAGGGGTTACAGTGTGTGTGGAAGGGGTTTCAGTGTGCAGGGAAGGGGTTTCAGTTTGTGTGGAAGATGGATCAGTGTGTGTGGAAGGGGTTTCAGTTTGTGGGGATGGGTTTCAGGGGTTGTGGAAGAAGATTCAGCATGTGGGGATGAGGTTTCAGTGTGAGGGGAAGATGTTTCAGTGTGTGTGGAAGATGTTTCAGTGTGTGGGGAAGGGGTTTCAGTGTGCGGGGAAGGGGTTACAGTGTGTGTGGAAGGGGTTTCAGTGTGCAGGGAAGGGGTTTCAGTTTGTGTGGAAGATGGATCAGTGCGTGTGGAAGGGGTTTCAGTTTGTGGGGATGGGTTTCAGGGGTTGTGGAAGAAGATTCAGCATGTGGGGATGAGGTTTCAGTGTGTGGGGAAGAGGTTTCAGTATGTGGGTAAGGGTTTCAGTCTGTGGGGAAGAGCTTTCAGTGTGTGGGCAAGAGGTTTCAGTGTGTGTGGAAGGGGTTTCACTGTGTGGGGAAGAGGTTTCAGTGTGTGGGGATGGGTTTCAGTGTGTGGGGAAGGGGTTTCAGTGTGTGGGGAAGGGGTTTCTGTGTGTGGGGAAGAGATTTCAGTGTGTGGGATTGGGTTTCAGTGTGTGGTTAAGGGGTTTCAGTCTGTGGGGAAGGGGTTTCAGTGACTGGGGAAGTGGTTTCAGTGCGTGGGGAAGAGGTTTCAGTGTGTGGGGAAGGGGTTTCAGTGTGTGGTGAAGGGGATTCAGTGTGTGGGAAAGAGGTTTCAGTGTGCGGGGAAGGGGTTTCAGTGTGTGGGGAAGAGGCTTCAGTGTGTGGGGAAGAGGTTTTCTTGTGTGGGGAAGGGTTTCAGACTGTGGCGAAGAGGTTTCAGTGTTTGGGAAGAGGTTTCAGTGTGGGGAAGGGTTTCAGTGTGTGGGGATGGGTTTCAGTGTGTGGGGAAGGGGTTTCAGTGTGTGGGGAGGAGGTTTCTGTGTGTGGGGATGGGTTTGAGTTTGTGGGGAAGGCGTTTCAGTGTGTGGGGAAGGTGTTTCAGTGTGTGTGGATGAGGTTTCAGTGTGTGGGGATGGGTTTCAGTGTGTGGGGAAGGGGTTTCAGTCTGTGCGGAAGAGGTTTCAGTGTGTGGGGAAGAGGTTTCAGTGTGTGGGAAAGGGGTTTCAGTGTGTGGATAAGGAGTTTCAGTGTGTGGGGAAGAGGTTTCAGTGTGTGGGGAAGAGGTTGAAGTGTGTGGGGAAGTGGTTTCAGTCTGTTGGGAAGGAGTTTCAGTGTATGGGGAAGAGGTTTCAGTATGTGGTGAAGGGGTTTCAGTGTGTGGGGAAGGGGTTTCAGTGTGTGGGGAAGAGATTTCTGTGTGTGGGGAAAGGGTTGCAGTGTGTGGGGAAGAGGTTTCAGTGTGTGGGGAAGAGGTTTCAGTGTGTGGGGATGGCTTTCTGTGTGTGGGGAAGGGGTTTCAGTGTGTGGGGAAGAGGTTTCAGTTTGTGGGGAAGGCTTTCAGTCTGTAGGGAAATGTTTCAGTGTGTGTGGAAGAGGTTTCAGTGTGTGGGGAAGGGGTTTCAGTCTGTCGGGATGTGTTTCAGTCTGTGGGGATGGGTTTCAGTTTGTGGGGAAGGTGTTTCATTGTGTGGGGAAGAGGTTTCAGTGTGTGGGGAAGGGGTTTCAATGTGCGGGGAAGGGGTTTTAGTGTGTGTGGAAGGGGTTTCATTGTCTGGGGAAGGGGTTTCAGTGTGCGGGAAAGGGGTTACAGTGTGTGTGGAAGGGGTTTCAGTCTGTGGGGATGGGGTTTCAGTGTGAGTGGAAGAGGTTTTAGTGTGTGTGGAAGGGGTTTCAGTGTGTGGGGAAGAGGGTTCATTGTGTGGGTAAGGGTTTCAGTCTGTGGGGAAGAGCTTTCTGTGTGTGGGGAAGTGGCTTCAGTGTGTGGGGATGGGTTTCAGTGTGTAGGGATGGGTTTCACTGTATGGGGAAGGGGTTTCAGTGTGTGGGGAAGAGGTTTCAGTGTGTGGGGAAGGGGTTTCAGTGTGTGGGGAAGAGATTTCAGTATGTGGGGATGGGATTCAGTGTTTGGTTAAGGGGCTTCTGTCTGTGGGGAAGGGGTTTCAGTGTGTGGGGAAGGTTTTCAGTGTGTGGGGAAGAGGTTTCAGTGTGTGGGGTACAGGTTTCAGTGTGTGGGGATGGGTTTCATTGTGTAGGGAAAGGGTTCAGTGTGTGGGGAAGGGGTTTCAGTGTGTGTGGAAGAGGTTTCAGTGTGTGGGGACTGGATTTCATTGTGTGTGGAAGATGTTTCAATGTGTGTGGAAGGGGTTTCAGTGTGTGGGGATGGGTTTCAGTGGGTGTGGAAGAAGTTTCAGCGTGTGGGGAAGAGGTTTCAGTGTGTGGGGAAGATGTTTCAGTGTGTGTGGAAGAGGTTTCAGTGCGTGGGGAAGAGGTTTCAGTGTGTGGGGAAGAGGTTTCTGTGTGTGGAACAAGTTTCAGTGCGTGGGGACGGTGTTTCAGTGTGTGGGGAAGAGGTTTCAGTGTGTGGGGAAGTGGTTTCAGTGTGTGGGGAAGGGGTTTCAGTGTGTGGGGAAGGGGGTTCAGTGTGTGGGGAAGGAGTTTCAGTGTTTGGGGATGAGGTTTCAGTGTGTGGGAATAGGGTTTCAGTGTGTGGGGAAGGGGTTTCAGTGTGTGGGGAAGGGGTTTCAGTCTGTGCGGAAGGGGTTTCATTGTCTGTGGAAGGGGTTTCAGTGTGCGGGAAAGGGGTTACAGTGTGTGTGGAAGGGGTTTCAGTGTGTGGGGAAGGGATTTCAGTGTGTGTGGAAGAGGTTTTAGTGTGTGTGGAAGGGGTTTCTGTGCGTGGGGAAGGGGTTTCAGTGTGTGGGGAAGAGGTTTCATTGTGTGGGTAAGGGTTTCAGTCTGTGGGGAAGAGCTTTCTGTGTGTGGGGAAGTGACTTCAGTGTGTGGGGATGGGTTTCAGTGTGTGGGGATGGGTTTCCGTGTATGGGGAAGGGGTTTCAGTGTGTGGGGAAGAGGTTTCAGTGTGTGGGGATGGGTTTCAGTGTGTGGGGAAGGGGTTTCAGTGTGTGGGGAAGGGGTTTCAGAGTGTGGGGAAGAGATTTCAGTTTGTGGGGATGGGTTTCAGTGTTTGGTTAAGGGGCTTCTGTCTGTGGGGAAGGGGTTTCAGTGTTTGGGGAAGGATTTCATTGTGTGGGGAAGAGGTTTCAGTGTGTGGGGTACAGGTTTCAGTGTGTGGGGATGGGTTTCATTGTGTAGGGAAAGGTTTCAGTGTGTGGGGAAGGGGTTTCAGTGTGTGCGGAAGAGGTTTCAGTGTGTGGGGAATGGATTTCATTGTGTGTGGAAGAGGTTTCAGTGTGTGTGGAAGGGGTTTCAGTGTGTGGGGATGGGTTTCAGTGGGTGTGGATGAGGTTTCAGTGCGTGGGGAAGAGGTTTCAGTGTGTGGGGAAGAGGTTTCTGTGTGTGGAAGAAGTTTCAGTGCGTGGGGAAGGTGTTTCAATGTGTGGGGAAGAGGTTTCAGTGTGTGGGAAGTGGTTTCAGTGTGTGGGGAAGGGGCTTCAGTGTGTGGGGAAGGGGTTTCATTGTGTGGGGAAGGAGTTTCAGTGTGTGGGGATGAGGCTTCAGTGTGTGGGGATGGGTTTCAGTGTGTGGGGAAGGGGTTTCAGTGTGTGGGGAAGGGGTTTCAGTCTGTGCGGAAGAGGCTTCAGTGTGTTGGGAAGAGGTTTCAGTGTGTGGGGATGGGTTTCAGTGTGTGGGGAAGTGGTTTCAGTGTGTGCGGATGAGGTTTCCGTGTGTGGGGTAGAGGTTTCAGTATGTGGGAAAGGGGTTTCAGTTTGTGGATAAGGGGTTTCGGTGTGTGGGGAAGAGGTTTCAGTGGGTGGGGTAGTGGTTTCAGTCTGTGGGGAAGGGGTTTTAGTGCATGGGGAAGAGGTTTCAGTGTGTGGGGAAGGGGTTTCAGTGTGTGGGTAAGAGGTTTCAGTTTGTGGGGAAGAGGTTTCAGTGTGTGGGTATGGGTTTCAGTGTGTGTGGAAGTGGTTTGAGTGTGTGGGGTAGAGGTTTCAGTGTGTGGGGAAGGATTTCAGTCAGTAGGGAAAGGTTTCAGTGTGTGTGGAAGAGGTTTCAATGTGTGGGGATGCGTTTCAGTGTGTGGGGAAGGGGTTTCAGTCTGTGGGGATGTGTTTCAGTCTGTGGGGATGGTTTTCAGTTTGTGGCAAGGGGTTTCAGTGTGTGGGGAAGAGGTTTCAGTGCATGGGGAAGGAGTTTCCGTGTGCGGGGAAGGGGTTTCAGTGTGTGTGGAAGGTGTTTCAGTGTGTGGGGAAGGGGTTTCAGTGTGCGGGGAAGGGTTTCAGTGTTTGGGGATTGGTTTCAGTGTGTGGGTATGGGTTTCAGTGTGTGGGGAAGGGTTTCAGTGTGTGGGGAAGGGGTTTCAGTATGTGGGGAAGGTGTTTCACTGTATGGGGACGGTGTTTCAGTCTGTGGGGAAGGGGTTTCGGTTTGTCGGGTAGGGGTTTCAGTGTGTGGGTATGGGTTTCAGTGTGTGGGGAAGGGGCTTCAGTGTGTGGGGAGGGGGTTTCACTGTGTGGGGATGGGGTTTCAGTGTGTGGGGAAGATGTTTCAGTGTGTGGGGACGGGGTTCCAGTGTGTGGGGAAGAGGTTTCAGTGTGTGGGGAAGGGTTTCAGTGTGTGGGGAAGGAGTTTCAGTGTGTGGGGATGAGGCTTCAGTGTGTGGGGATGGGTTTCAGTGTGTGGGGAAGGGGTTTCAGTGTGTGGGGAAGGGGTTTCAGTCTGTGCGGAAGAGGCTTCAGTGTGTTGGGAAGAGGTTTCAGTGTGTGGGGATGGGTTTCAGTGTGTGGGGAAGTGGTTTCAGTGTGTGCGGATGAGGTTTCCGTGTGTGGGGAAGAGGTTTCAGTATGTGGGAAAGGGGTTTCAGTTTGTGGATAAGGGGTTTCAGTGTGTGGGGAAGAGGTTTCAGTGGGTGGGGTAGTGGTTTCAGTCTGTGGGGAAGGGGTTTTAGTGCATGGGGAAGAGGTTTCAGTGTGTGGGGAACGGGTTTCAGTGTGTGGGTAAGAGGTTTCAGTTTGTGGGGAAGAGGTTTCAGTGTGTGGGGATGGGTTTCAGTGTGTGTGGAAGTGGTTTGAGTGTGTGGGGTAGAGGTTTCAGTGTGTGGGGAAGGATTTCAGTCAGTAGGGAAAGGTTTCAGTGTGTGTGGAAGAGGTTTCAATGTGTGGTGATGCGTTTCAGTGTGTGGGGAAGGGGTTTCAGTCTGTGGGGATGTGTTTCAGTCTGTGGGGATGGTTTTCAGTTTGTGGCAAGGGGTTTCAGTGTGTGGGGAAGAGGTTTCAGTGCATGGGGAAGGAGTTTCCGTGTGCGGGGAAGGGGTTTCAGTGTGTGTGGAAGGTGTTTCAGTGTGTGGGGAAGGGGTTTCAGTGTGCGGGGAAGGGTTTCAGTGTTTGGGGATTGGTTTCAGTGTGTGGGTATGGGTTTCAGTGTGTGGGTATGGGTTTCAGTGTGTGGGGAAGGGTTTCAGTGTGTGGGGAAGGGGTTTCAGTATGTGGGGAAGGTGTTTCACTGTATGGGGACGCTGTTTCAGTCTGTGGGGAAGGGGTTTCGGTTTGTCGGGTAGGGGTTTCAGTGTGTGGGTATGGGTTTCAGTGTGAGGGGAAGGGGCTTCAGTGTGTGGGGAGGGGGTTTCACTGTGTGGGGATGGGGTTTCAGTGTGTGGGGAAGATGTTTCAGTGTGTGGGGACGGGGTTCCAGTGTGTGGGGAAGAGGTTTCAGTGTGTGGGGAAGGGTTTCAGTTTGTGGGGATGGGTTTCAGTGTGTGGGGAAGGGGTTTCAGTGTGTTGGGAGGAGGTTTCTGTGTGTGGGGATGGGTTTGAGTTTGTGGGAAAGGGGTTTCAGTGTGTGGATCAGGAGTTTCAGTGTGTGGGGAAGATGTTTCAGTGTGTGGGGAAGAGGTTTCAGTGTGTGGGGAAGTGGTTTCAGTCTGTTGGGAAGGGGTTTCAGTGTATGGGGAAGAGGTTTCAGTATGTGGGGAAGGGGTTTCAGTGTGTGGGGAAGGGGTTTCAGTGTGTGGTGAAGAGATTTCTGTGTGTGGGGAAGGGGTTGCAGTTTGTGGGGAAGAGGTTTCAGTGTGTGGGGATGGCTTTCTGTGTGTGGGGAAGGGGTTTCAGTGTGTGGGGAAGAGGTTTCAGTTTGTGGGGAAGGCTTTCAGTCTGTAGGGAAATGTTTCAGTGTGTGTGGAAGAGGTTTCAGTGTGTGGGGAAGGGGTTTCAGTCTGTCGGGATGTGTTTCAGTCTGTGGGGATGGGTTTCAGTGTGTGGGGAAGGTGTTTCATTGTGTGGGGAAGAGGTTTCAGTGTGTGGGGAAGGGGTTTCAGTGTGTGGGGAAGTGGTTTCTGTGTGTGCGGATGAGGTTTCCGTGTGTGGGGATGGGTTTCAGTTTGTGGGGAAGGGGTTTCAGCCTGTGCGGAAGAGGTTTTAGTGTGTGGGGAAGAGGTTTCAGTGTGTGGGAAAGGGGTTTCAGTTTGTGAATAAGGGGTTTCAGTGTGTGGGGAAGAGGTTTCAGTGGGTGGGGTAGTGGTTTCAGTCTGTGGGGAAGGGGCTTTAGTGCATGGGGAAGAGGTTTCAGTGTGTGGGGAAGGGGTTTCAGTGTGTGGGTAAGAGGTTTCAGTTTGTGGGGAAGAGGTTTCAGTGTGTGGGGATGGGTTTCAGTGTGTGTGGAAGTGGTTTGAGTGTGTGGGGTAGAGGTTTCAGTGTGTGGGGAAGGATTTCAGTCAGTAGGGAAAGGTTTCAGTGTGTGTGGAAGAGGTTTCAATGTGTGGGGATGCGTTTCAGTGTGTGGGGAAGGGGTTTCAGTGTGTGGGGAAGAGGTTTCAGTGCATGGCGAAGGAGTTTCTGTGTGCGGGGAAGGGGTTTCAGTGTGTGTGGAAGGTGTTTCAGTAGGTGGGGAAGGGGTTTCAGTGTGCGGGGAAGGGTTTCAGTGTTTGAGGATTGGTTTCAGTGTGTGGGTATGGGTTTCAGTGTGTGGGGAAGGGTTTCAGTGTGTGGGGAAGGGGTTTCAGTATGTGGGGAAGGTGTTTCACTGTATGGGGACGGTGTTTCAGTCTGTGGGGAAGGGGTTTCGGTTTGTCGGGTAGGGGTTTCAGTGTGTGGGTATGGGTTTCAGTGTGTGGGGAAGGGGCTTCAGTGTGTGGGGAGGGGGTTTCACTGTGTGGGGATGGGGTTTCAGTGTGTGGGGAAGATGTTTCAGTGTGTGGGGACGGGGTTCCAGTGTGTGGGGAAGAGGTTTCAGTGTGTGGGGAAGTGGTTTCAGTGTGTGCGGATGAGGTTTCCGTGTGTGGGGATGGGTTTCAGTGTGTGGGGAAGGGGTTTCAGCCTGTGCGGAAAAGGTTTTTGTGTGTGGGGAAGAGGTTTCAGTGTGTGGGAAAGGGGTTTCAGTTTGTGGATAAGGGGTTTCAGTGTGTGGGGAAGAGGTTTCAGTGGGTGGGGTAGTGGTTTCAGTCTGTGGGGAAGGGGTTTTAGTGCATGGGGAAGAGGTTTCAGTGTGTGGGGAAGGGGTTTCAGTGTGTGGGTAAGAGGTTTCAGTTTGTGGGGAAGAGGTTTCAGTGTGTGGGGATGGGTTTCAGTGTGTGTGGAAGTGGTTTGAGTGTGTGGGGTAGAGGTTTCAGTGTGTGGGGAAGGATTTCAGTCAGTAGGGAAAGGTTTCAGTGTGTGTGGAAGAGGTTTCAATGTGTGGGGATGCGTTTCAGTGTGTGGGGAAGGGGTTTCAGTCTGTGGGGATGTGTTTCAGTCTGTGGGGATGGTTTTCAGTTTGTGGGAAGGGGTTTCAGTGTGTGGGGAAGAGGTTTCAGTGCATGGGGAAGGAGTTTCCGTGTGCGGGGAAGGGGTTTCAGTGTGTGTGGAAGGTGTTTCAGTGTGTGGGGAAGGGGTTTCAGTGTGCGGGGAAGGGTTTCAGTGTTTGGAGATTGGTTTCAGTGTGTGGGTATGGGTTTCAGTGTGTGGGGAAGGGTTTCAGTGTGTGGGGAAGGGGTTTCAGTATGTGGGGAAGGTGTTTCACTGTATGGGGACGGTGTTTCAGTCTGTGGGGAAGGGGTTTCGGTTTGTCGGGTAGGGGTTTCAGTGTGTGGGTATGGGTTTCAGTGTGTGGGGAAGGGGCTTCAGTGTGTGGGGAGGGGGTTTCACTGTGTGGGGATGGGGTTTCAGTGTGTGGGGAAGATGTTTCAGTGTGTGGGGACGGGGTTCCAGTGTGTGGGGAAGAAGTTTCAGTGTGTGGGGAAGGGTTTCAGTGTGTGGGGATGGGTTTCAGTGTGTGGGGAAGAGTTTTCAGTGTGTGGGGAGGAGGTTTCTGTGTGTGGGGATGGGTTTCAGTGTGTGGGGAAGGGGTTTCAGTCTGTGCGGAAGAGGTTTCAGTGTGTGGGGAAGAGGTTTCAGTGTGTGGGAAAGGGGTTTCAGTGTGTGGATAAGGAGTTTCAGTGTGTGAGGAAGAGGTTTCAGTGTGTGGGGAAGAGGTTTCAGTGTGTGGGGAAGTGGTTTCAGTCTGTTGGGAAGGGGTTTCAGTGTATGGGGAAGAGGTTTCAGTATGTGGGGAAGGTGTTTCAGTGTGTGGGGAAGGGGTTTCAGTGTGTGGGGAAGAGATTTCTGTGTGTGGGGAAGGGGTTGCAGTGTGTGGGGAAGAGGTTTCAGTGTGTGGGGAAGAGGTTTCAGTGTGTGGGGATGGCTTTCTGTGTGTGGGGAAGGGGTTTCAGTGTGTGGGGAAGAGGTTTCAGTTTGTGGGGAAGGCTTTCAGTCTGTAGGGAAATGTTTCAGTGTGTGTGGAAGAGGTTTCAGTGTGTGGGGAAGGGGTTTCAGTCTGTCGGGATGTGTTTCAGTCTGTGGGGATGGGATTCAGTTTGTGGGGAAGGTGTTTCATTGTGTGGGGAAGAGGTTTCAGTGTGTGGGGAAGGGGTTTCAATGTGCGGGGAAGGGGTTTTAGTGTGTGTGGAAGGGGTTTCATTGTCTGGGGAAGGGGTTTCAGTGTGCGGGAAAGGGGTTACAGTGTGTGTGGAAGGGGTTTCAGTGTGTGGGGAAGGGGTTTCAGTGTGTGTGGAAGAGGTTTTAGTGTGTGTGGAAGGGGTTTCAGTGTGTGGGGAAGAGGTTTCCTTGTGTGGGTAAGGGTTTCAGTCTGTATGGAAGGGGTTTCAGTGTATTGGGAAGAGGTTTCAGTGTGTGGGCAAGTTGTTTCAGTGTGTGTGGAAGAGGTTTCAGTGCGTGGGGAAGAGGTTTCAGTGTGTGGGGAAGAGGTTTCTGTGTGTGGAAGAAGTTTCAGTGCGTGGGGACGGTGCTTCAGTGTGTGGGGAAGAGGTTTCAGTGTGTGGGGAAGTGGTTTCAGTGTGTGGGGAAGGGGTTTCAGTGTGTGGGGAAGGGGTTTCAGTGTGTGGGGAAGAGATTTCTGTGTGTGGGGAAGGGGTTGCAGTTTGTGGGGAAGAGGTTTCAGTGTGTGGGGATGGCTTTCTGTGTGTGGGGAAGGGGTTTCAGTGTGTGGGGAAGAGGTTTCAGTTTGTGGGGAAGGCTTTCAGTCTGTAGGGAAATGTTTCAGTGTGTGTGGAAGAGGTTTCAGTGTGTGGGGAAGGGGTTTCAGTCTGTCGGGATGTGTTTCAGTCTGTGGGGATGGGTTTCAGTTTGTGGGGAAGGTGTTTCATTGTGTGGGGAAGAGGTTTCAGTGTGTGGGGAAGGGGTTTCAGTGTGTGGGGAAGTGGTTTCTGTGTGTGCGGATGAGGTTTCCGTGTGTGGGGATGGGTTTCAGTGTGTGGGGAAGGGGTTTCAGCCTGTGCGGAAGAGGTTTTAGTGTGTGGGGAAGAGGTTTCAGTGTGTGGGAAAGGGGTTTCAGTTTGTGGATAAGGGGTTTCAGTGTGTGGGGAAGAGGTTTCAGTGGGTGGGGTAGTGGTTTCAGTCTGTGGGGAAGGGGTTTTAGTGCATGGGGAAGAGGTTTCAGTGTGTGGGGAAGGGGTTTCAGTGTGTGGGTAAGAGGTTTCAGTTTGTGGGGAAGAGGTTTCAGTGTGTGGGGATGGGTTTCAGTGTGTGTGGAAGTGGTTTGAGTGTGTGGGGTAGAGGTTTCAGTGTGTGGGGAAGGATTTCAGTCAGTAGGGAAAGGTTTCAGTGTGTGTGGAAGAGGTTTCAATGTGTGGGGATGCGTTTCAGTGTGTGGGGAAGGGGTTTCAGTGTGTGGGGAAGAGGTTTCAGTGCATGGCGAAGGAGTTTCCGTGTGCGGGGAAGGGGTTTCAGTGTGTGTGGAAGGTGTTTCAGTGTGTGGGGAAGGGGTTTCAGTGTGCGGGGAAGGGTTTCAGTGTTTGGGGATTGGTTTCAGTGTGTGGGTATGGGTTTCAGTGTGTGGGGAAGGGTTTCAGTGTGTGGGGAAGGGGTTTCAGTATGTGGGGAAGGTGTTTCACTGTATGGGGACGGTGTTTCAGTCTGTGGGGAAGGGGTTTCGGTTTGTCGGGTAGGGGTTTCAGTGTGTGGGTATGGGTTTCAGTGTGTGGGGAAGGGGCTTCAGTGTGTGGGGAGGGGGTTTCACTGTGTGGGGATGGGGTTTCAGTGTGTGGGGAAGATGTTTCAGTGTGTGGGGACGGGGTTCCAGTGTGTGGGGAAGAGGTTTCAGTGTGTGGGGAAGTGGTTTCAGTGTGTGCGGATGAGGTTTCCGTGTGTGGGGATGGGTTTCAGTGTGTGGGGAAGGGGTTACAGCCTGTGCGGAAAAGGTTTTTGTGTGTGGGGAAGAGGTTTCAGTGTGTGGGAAAGGGGTTTCAGTTTGTGGATAAGGGGTTTCAGTGTGTGGGGAAGAGGTTTCAGTGGGTGGGGTAGTGGTTTCAGTCTGTGGGGAAGGGGTTTTAGTGCATGGGGAAGAGGTTTCAGTGTGTGGGGAAGGGGTTTCAGTGTGTGGGTAAGAGGTTTCAGTTTGTGGGGAAGAGGTTTCAGTGTGTGGGGATGGGTTTCAGTGTGTGTGGAAGTGGTTTGAGTGTGTGGGGTAGAGGTTTCAGTGTGTGGGGAAGGATTTCAGTCAGTAGGGAAAGGTTTCAGTGTGTGTGGAAGAGGTTTCAATGTGTGGGGATGCGTTTCAGTGTGTGGGGAAGGGGTTTCAGTCTGTGGGGATGTGTTTCAGTCTGTGGGGATGGTTTTCAGTTTGTGGGAAGGGGTTTCAGTGTGTGGGGAAGAGGTTTCAGTGCATGGGGAAGGAGTTTCCGTGTGCGGGGAAGGGGTTTCAGTGTGTGTGGAAGGTGTTTCAGTGTGTGGGGAAGGGGTTTCAGTGTGCGGGGAAGGGTTTCAGTGTTTGGGGATTGGTTTCAGTGTGTGGGTATGGGTTTCAGTGTGTGGGGAAGGGTTTCAGTGTGTGGGGAAGGGGTTTCAGTATGTGGGGAAGGTGTTTCACTGTATGGGGACGGTGTTTCAGTCTGTGGGGAAGGGGTTTCGGTTTGTCGGGTAGGGGTTTCAGTGTGTGGGTATGGGTTTCAGTGTGTGGGGAAGGGGCTTCAGTGTGTGGGGAAGGGGTTTCACTGTGTGAGGATGGGGTTTCAGTGTGTGGGGAAGATGTTTCAGTGTGTGGGGACGGGGTTCCAGTGTGTGGGGAAGAGGTTTCAGTGTGTGGGGAAGGGTTTCAGTGTGTGGGGATGGGTTTCAGTGTGTGGGGAAGAGTTTTCAGTGTGTGGGGAGGAGGTTTCTGTGTGTGGGGATGGGTTTCAGTGTGTGGGGAACGGGTTTCAGTCTGTGCGGAAGAGGTTTCAGTGTGTGGGGAAGAGGTTTCAGTGTGTGGGAAAGGGGTTTCAGTGTGTGGATAAGGAGTTTCAGTGTGTGAGGAAGAGGTTTCAGTGTGTGGGGAAGAGGTTTCAGTGTGTGGGGAAGTGGTTTCAGTCTGTTGGGAAGGGGTTTCAGTGTATGGGGAAGAGGTTTCAGTATGTGGGGAAGGTGTTTCAGTGTGTGGGGAAGGGGTTTCAGTGTGTGGGGAAGAGATTTCTGTGTGTGGGGAAGGGGTTGCAGTGTGTGGGGAAGAGGTTTCAGTGTGTGGGGAAGAGGTTTCAGTGTGTGGGGATGGCTTTCTGTGTGTGGGGAAGGGGTTTCAGTGTGTGGGGAAGAGGTTTCAGTTTGTGGGGAAGGCTTTCAGTCTGTAGGGAAATGTTTCAGTGTGTGTGGAAGAGGTTTCAGTGTGTGGGGAAGGGGTTTCAGTCTGTCGGGATGTGTTTCAGTCTGTGGGGATGGGATTCAGTTTGTGGGGAAGGTGTTTCATTGTGTGGGGAAGAGGTTTCAGTGTGTGGGGAATGGGTTTCATTGTCTGGGGAAGGGGTTTCAGTGTGCGGGAAAGGGGTTACAGTGTGTGTGGAAGGGGTTTCAGTGTGTGGGGAAGGGGTTTCAGTGTGTGTGGAAGAGGTTTTAGTGTGTGTGGAAGGGGTTTCAGTGTGTGGGGAAGAGGTTTCCTTGTGTGGGGAAGGGTTTCAGTCTGTATGGAAGGGGTTTCAGTGTATTGGGAAGAGGTTTCAGTGTGTGGGCAAGATGTTTCAGTGTGTGTGGAAGAGGTTTCAGTGCGTGGGGAAGAGGTTTCAGTGTGTGGGGAAGAGGTTTCTGTGTGTGGGGAAGAGGTTTCAGTGTGTGGGGAAGTGGTTTCAGGGTGTGGGGAAGGGGTTTCAGTGTGTGGGGAAGGGGTTTCAGTGTGTGGGGAAGGAGTTTCAGTGTGTGGGGATGAGGTTTCAGTATGTGGGGATGGGTTTCAATGTGTGGTAAAGGGGTTTCAGTGTGTGGGGAAGGGGTTTCAGTCTGTGCGGAAGGGGTTTCAGTGTCTGGGGAAGGGGTTTCAGTGAGCGGGAAAGGGGTTACAGTGTGTGTGGAAGGGGTTCAGTGTGTGGGGAAGTGGTTTCAGGGTGTGGGGAAGGGGTTTCAGTGTGTGGGGAAGGGGTTTCAGTGTGTGGGGAAGGAGTTTCAGTTTGTGGGGATGAGGTTTCAGTATGTGGGGATGGGTTTCAATGTGTGGTGAAGGGGTTTCAGTGTGTGGGGAAGGGGTTTCAGTCTGTGCGGAAGGGGTTTCAGTGTCTGGGGAAGGGGTTTCAGTGTGCGGGAAAGGGGTTACAGTGTGTGTGGAAGGGGTTCAGTGTGTGGGGAAGGGGTTTCAGTTTGTGTGGAAGAGGTTTTAGTGTGTGTGGAAGGTGTTTCAGTGTGTGGGGATGAGTTTCAGTGGGTGTGGAAGAAGATTCAGCGTGTGGGGAAGAGGTTTCCGTGTGTGGGGAAGACGTTTCAGTGTGTGTGGAAGAGGATTCAGTGCGTGGGGAAGGAGTTTCAGTGTGTGGGGAAGAGGTTTTAGTGTGTGTGGAAGGGGTTTCAGTGTGTGGGGAAGAGGTTTCATTGTGTGGGTAAGGGTTTCAGTCTGTGGGGAAGAGCTTTCTGTGTGTGGGGAAGTGGCTTCAGTGTGTTGGGATGGGTTTCAGTGTGTGGGGATGGGTTTCAGTGTATGGGGAAGGGGTTTCAGTGTGTGGGGAAGAGGTTTCAGTGTGTGGGGATGGGTTTCAGTGTGTGGGGAAGGGGTTTCAGTGTGTGGGGAAGTGGTTTCAGTGTGTGGGGAAGAGGTTTCAGTGTGTGGGGAAGGTTTTCAATGTGTGGGGAAGAGGTTTCACTGCGTGGGGTACAGGTTTCAGTGTGTGGGGATGGGTTTCATTGTGTAGGGAAAGGTTTCAGTGTGTGGGGAAGGGGTTTCAGTGTGTGCGGAAGAGGTTTCAGTGTGTGGGGAATGGATTTCATTGTGTGTGGAAGAGGTTTCAGTGTGTGTGGAAGGGGTTTCAGTGTGTGGGGATGGGTTTCAGTGGGTGTGGAAGAAGTTTCAGCGTGTGGGGAAGAGGTTTCAGTGTGTGGGGAAGAAGTTTCAGTGTGTGTGGAAGAGGTTTCAGTGCGTGGGGAAGAGGTTTCAATGTGTGGGTAAGAGGTTTCTGTGTGTGGAAGAAGTTTCAGTGCGTGGGGACGGTGTTTCAGTGTGTGGGGAAGAGGTTTCAGTGTGTGGGGAAGTGGTTTCAGTGTGTGGGGAAGGGGTTTCAGCGTGTGGGGAAGGGGTTTCAGTGTGTGGGGAAGGAGTTTCAGTGTGTGGGGATGAGGTTTCAGTGTGTGGGGATGGGTTTCAGTGTGTGAGGAAGGGGTTTCAGTGTGTGGGGAAGGGGTTTCAGTCTGTGCGGAAGGGGTTTCATTGTCTGGGGAAGGGGTTTCAGTGTGCGGGAAAGGGGTTACAGTGTGTGTGGAAGGGGTTTCAGTGTGTGGGGAAGGGGTTTCAGTGTGTGTGGAAGAGGTTTTAGTGTGTGTGGAAGGGGTTTCAGTGTGTGGGGATGAGTTTCAGTGGGTGTGGAAGAAGATTCAGCGTGTGGGGAAGAGGTTTCAGTGTGTGGGGAAGACGTTTCAGTGTGTGTGGAAGAGGATTCAGTGCGTGGGGAAGGGGTTTCAGTGTGTGGGGAAGAGGTTTCAGTGTGTAGGGAAGGGGTTTCAATGTCTGTGGAAGAGGTTTCTGTGCGTGGGGAAGGGGTTTCAGTGTGTGGGGAAGAGGTTTCATTGTGTGGGTAAGGGTTTCAGTCTGTGGGGAAGAGCTTTCTGTGTGTGGGGAAGTGACTTCAGTGTGTGGGGATGGGTTTCAGTGTGTGGGGATGGGTTTCAGTGTATGGGGAAGGTGTTTCAGTGTGTTGGGAAGAGGTTTCAGTGTGTGGGGATGGGTTTCAGTGTGTGGGGAAGGGGTTTCAGTGTGTGGGGAAGGGGTTTCAGTGTGTGGGGAAGAGATTTCAGTTTGTGGGGATGGGTTTCAGTGTTTGGTTAAGGGGCTTCTGTCTGTGGGGAAGGGGTTTCAGTTTGTGGGGAAGGATTTCATTGTGTGGGGAAGAGGTTTCAGTGTGTGGGGTACAGGTTTCAGTGTGTGGGGATGGGTTTCATTGTGTCGGGAAAGGTTTCAGTGTGTGGGGAAGGGGTTTCAGTGTGTGCGGAAGAGGTTTCAGTGTGTGGGGAATGGATTTCATTGTGTGTGGAAGAGGTTTCAGTGTGTGTGGAAGGGGTTTCAGTGTGTGGGGATGGGTTTCAGTGGGTGTGGAAGAAGTTTCAGCGTGTGGGGAAGAGGTTTCAGTGTGTGGGGAAGATGTTTCAGTGTGTGTGGAAGAGGTTTCAGTGCGTGGGGAAGAGGTTTCAGTGTGTGGGGAAGAGGTTTCTGTGTGCGGAAGAGGTTTCAGTGTGTGGGGAAGAGGTTTCAGTGTGTGGGAAAGGGGTTTCAGTGTGTGGATAAGGAGTTTCAGTGTGTGAGGAAGAGGTTTCAGTGTGTGGGGAAGAGGTTTCAGTGTGTGGGGAAGTGGTTTCAGTCTGTTGGGAAGGGGTTTCAGTGTATGGGGAAGAGGTTTCAGTATGTGGGGAAGGTGTTTCAGTGTGTGGGGAAGGGGTTTCAGTGTGTGGGGAAGAGATTTCTGTGTGTGGGGAAGGGGTTGCAGTGTGTGGGGAAGAGGTTTCAGTGTGTGGGGAAGAGGTTTCAGTGTGTGGGGATGGCTTTCTGTGTGTGGGGAAGGGGTTTCAGTGTGTGGGGAAGAGGTTTCAGTTTGTGGGGAAGGCTTTCAGTCTGTAGGGAAATGTTTCAGTGTGTGTGGAAGAGGTTTCAGTGTGTGGGGAAGGGGTTTCAGTCTGTCGGGATGTGTTTCAGTCTGTGGGGATGGGATTCAGTTTGTGGGGAAGGTGTTTCATTGTGTGGGGAAGAGGTTTCAGTGTGTGGGGAATGGGTTTCATTGTCTGGGGAAGGGGTTTCAGTGTGCGGGAAAGGGGTTACAGTGTGTGTGGAAGGGGTTTCAGTGTGTGGGGAAGGGGTTTCAGTGTGTGTGGAAGAGGTTTTAGTGTGTGTGGAAGGGGTTTCAGTGTGTGGGGAAGAGGTTTCCTTGTGTGGGGAAGGGTTTCAGTCTGTATGGAAGGGGTTTCAGTGTATTGGGAAGAGGTTTCAGTGTGTGGGCAAGATGTTTCAGTGTGTGTGGAAGAGGTTTCAGTGCGTGGGGAAGAGGTTTCAGTGTGTGGGGAAGAGGTTTCTGTGTGTGGGGAAGAGGTTTCAGTGTGTGGGGAAGTGGTTTCAGGGTGTGGGGAAGGGGTTTCAGTGTGTGGGGAAGGGGTTTCAGTGTGTGGGGAAGGAGTTTCAGTGTGTGGGGATGAGGTTTCAGTATGTGGGGATGGGTTTCAATGTGTGGTAAAGGGGTTTCAGTGTGTGGGGAAGGGGTTTCAGTCTGTGCGGAAGGGGTTTCAGTGTCTGGGGAAGGGGTTTCAGTGAGCGGGAAAGGGGTTACAGTGTGTGTGGAAGGGGTTCAGTGTGTGGGGAAGTGGTTTCAGGGTGTGGGGAAGGGGTTTCAGTGTGTGGGGAAGGGGTTTCAGTGTGTGGGGAAGGAGTTTCAGTTTGTGGGGATGAGGTTTCAGTATGTGGGGATGGGTTTCAATGTGTGGTGAAGGGGTTTCAGTGTGTGGGGAAGGGGTTTCAGTCTGTGCGGAAGGGGTTTCAGTGTCTGGGGAAGGGGTTTCAGTGTGCGGGAAAGGGGTTACAGTGTGTGTGGAAGGGGTTCAGTGTGTGGGGAAGGGGTTTCAGTTTGTGTGGAAGAGGTTTTAGTGTGTGTGGAAGGTGTTTCAGTGTGTGGGGATGAGTTTCAGTGGGTGTGGAAGAAGATTCAGCGTGTGGGGAAGAGGTTTCCGTGTGTGGGGAAGACGTTTCAGTGTGTGTGGAAGAGGATTCAGTGCGTGGGGAAGGAGTTTCAGTGTGTGGGGAAGAGGTTTTAGTGTGTGTGGAAGGGGTTTCAGTGTGTGGGGAAGAGGTTTCATTGTGTGGGTAAGGGTTTCAGTCTGTGGGGAAGAGCTTTCTGTGTGTGGGGAAGTGGCTTCAGTGTGTTGGGATGGGTTTCAGTGTGTGGGGATGGGTTTCAGTGTATGGGGAAGGGGTTTCAGTGTGTGGGGAAGAGGTTTCAGTGTGTGGGGATGGGTTTCAGTGTGTGGGGAAGGGGTTTCAGTGTGTGGGGAAGTGGTTTCAGTGTGTGGGGAAGAGGTTTCAGTGTGTGGGGAAGGTTTTCAATGTGTGGGGAAGAGGTTTCACTGCGTGGGGTACAGGTTTCAGTGTGTGGGGATGGGTTTCATTGTGTAGGGAAAGGTTTCAGTGTGTGGGGAAGGGGTTTCAGTGTGTGCGGAAGAGGTTTCAGTGTGTGGGGAATGGATTTCATTGTGTGTGGAAGAGGTTTCAGTGTGTGTGGAAGGGGTTTCAGTGTGTGGGGATGGGTTTCAGTGGGTGTGGAAGAAGTTTCAGCGTGTGGGGAAGAGGTTTCAGTGTGTGGGGAAGA
This sequence comes from Heterodontus francisci, assembly GCF_036365525.1. NCBI lineage: Eukaryota > Metazoa > Chordata > Chondrichthyes > Heterodontiformes > Heterodontidae > Heterodontus > Heterodontus francisci. The sequence continues at coordinate 10,523,977 of NC_090386.1, forward strand.
AGTTTCAGTGTGTGTGGAAGAGGTTTCAGTGCGTGGGGAAGAGGTTTCAATGTGTGGGTAAGAGGTTTCTGTGTGTGGAAGAAGTTTCAGTGCGTGGGGACGGTGTTTCAGTGTGTGGGGAAGAGGTTTCAGTGTGTGGGGAAGTGGTTTCAGTGTGTGGGGAAGGGGTTTCAGCGTGTGGGGAAGGGGTTTCAGTGTGTGGGGAAGGAGTTTCAGTGTGTGGGGATGAGGTTTCAGTGTGTGGGGATGGGTTTCAGTGTGTGAGGAAGGGGTTTCAGTGTGTGGGGAAGGGGTTTCAGTCTGTGCGGAAGGGGTTTCATTGTCTGGGGAAGGGGTTTCAGTGTGCGGGAAAGGGGTTACAGTGTGTGTGGAAGGGGTTTCAGTGTGTGGGGAAGGGGTTTCAGTGTGTGTGGAAGAGGTTTTAGTGTGTGTGGAAGGGGTTTCAGTGTGTGGGGATGAGTTTCAGTGGGTGTGGAAGAAGATTCAGCGTGTGGGGAAGAGGTTTCAGTGTGTGGGGAAGACGTTTCAGTGTGTGTGGAAGAGGATTCAGTGCGTGGGGAAGGGGTTTCAGTGTGTGGGGAAGAGGTTTCAGTGTGTAGGGAAGGGGTTTCAATGTCTGTGGAAGAGGTTTCTGTGCGTGGGGAAGGGGTTTCAGTGTGTGGGGAAGAGGTTTCATTGTGTGGGTAAGGGTTTCAGTCTGTGGGGAAGAGCTTTCTGTGTGTGGGGAAGTGACTTCAGTGTGTGGGGATGGGTTTCAGTGTGTGGGGATGGGTTTCAGTGTATGGGGAAGGTGTTTCAGTGTGTTGGGAAGAGGTTTCAGTGTGTGGGGATGGGTTTCAGTGTGTGGGGAAGGGGTTTCAGTGTGTGGGGAAGGGGTTTCAGTGTGTGGGGAAGAGATTTCAGTTTGTGGGGATGGGTTTCAGTGTTTGGTTAAGGGGCTTCTGTCTGTGGGGAAGGGGTTTCAGTTTGTGGGGAAGGATTTCATTGTGTGGGGAAGAGGTTTCAGTGTGTGGGGTACAGGTTTCAGTGTGTGGGGATGGGTTTCATTGTGTCGGGAAAGGTTTCAGTGTGTGGGGAAGGGGTTTCAGTGTGTGCGGAAGAGGTTTCAGTGTGTGGGGAATGGATTTCATTGTGTGTGGAAGAGGTTTCAGTGTGTGTGGAAGGGGTTTCAGTGTGTGGGGATGGGTTTCAGTGGGTGTGGAAGAAGTTTCAGCGTGTGGGGAAGAGGTTTCAGTGTGTGGGGAAGATGTTTCAGTGTGTGTGGAAGAGGTTTCAGTGCGTGGGGAAGAGGTTTCAGTGTGTGGGGAAGAGGTTTCTGTGTGTGGAAGAAGTTTCAGTGCGTGGGGAAGGTGTTTCAGTGTGTGGGGAAGAGGTTTCAGTGTGTGGGGGAGTGGTTTCAGTGTGTGGGGAAGGGGTTTCAGTGTGTGGGGAAGGGGTTTCAGTCTGTTGGGAAGGGGTTTCAGTGTGTGGGGGATGGGTTTCAGTGTGTGGGGAAGTGGTTTCAGCCTGTGTGGAAGAGGTTTTAGTGTGTGGGGAAGAGGTTTCAGTGTGTGGGAAAGGGGTTTCAGTTTGTGGATAAGGGGATTCAGTGTGTGGGGAAGAGGTTTCAGTGGGTGGGGTAGTGGTTTCAGTCTGTGGGGAAGGGGTTTTAGTGCATGGGGAAGAGGTTTCAGTGTGCGGGGAAGGGGTTTACGTGTGTGGGTAAGAGGTTTCAGTTTGTGGGGAAGAGGTATCAGGGTGTGGGGATGGGTTTCAGTGTGTGTGGAAGTGGTTTGAGTGTGTGGGGTAGAGGTTTCAGTGTGTGGGGAAGGATTTCAGTCAGTAGGGAAAGGTTTCAGTGTGTGTGGAAGAGGTTTCAATGTGTGGGGATGCGTTTCAGTCTGTGGGGATGGTTTTCAGTTTGTGGGAAGGGGTTTCAGTGTGTGGGGAAGGAGTCTCCGTGTGCGGGGAAGGGGTTTCAGTGTGTGTAGAAGGTGTTTCAGTGTGTGGGGAAGGTGTTTCAGTGTGCGGGGAAGGGTGTCAGTGTTTGGGGAATGGTTTCAGTGTGTGGGTATGGGTTTCAGTGTGTGGGGAAGGGTTTCAGTGTGTGGGGAAGGGGTTTCAGTGTGTGGGTAAGGTGTTTCACTGTATGGGGATGGTGTTTCAGTCTGTGGGGAAGGGGTTTCGGTTTGTAGGGTAGGGGTTCCAGTGTGTGGGGAAGAGGTTTCAGTGTGTGGGGAAGTGGTTTCAGTGTGTGCGGATGAGGTTTCCGTGTGTGGGGATGGGTTTCAGTGTGTGGGGAAGGGGTTTCAGCCTGTGCGGAAGAGGTTTTAGTGTGTGGGGGAGAGGTTTCAGTGTGTGGGAAAGGGGTTTCAGTTTGTGGATAAGGGGTTTCAGTGTGTGGGGAAGAGGTTTCAGTGGGTGGGGTAGTGGTTTCATTCTGTGGGGAAGGGGTTTTAGTGCATGGGGAAGAGGTTTCAGTGTGTGGGGAACAGGTTTCAGTGTGTGGGTAAGAGGTTTCAGTTTGTGGGGTAGAGGTTTCAGTGTGTGGGGAAGGATTTCAGTCAGTAGGGAAAGGTTTCAGTATGTGTGGAAGAGGTTTCAATGTGTGGGGATGCGTTTCAGTGTGTGGGGAAGGGGTTTCAGTCTGTGGGGATGTGTTTCAGTCTGTGGGGATGGTTTTCAGTTTGTGGGAAGGGGTTTCAGTGTGTGGGGAAGAGGTTTCAGTGCATGGGGAAGGAGTTTCCGTGTGCGGGGAAGGGGTTTCAGTGTGTGTGGAAGGTGTTTCAGTGTGTGGGGAAGGGGTTTCAGTGTGCGGGGAAGGGTTTCAGTGTTTGGGGAATGGTTTCAGTGTGTGGGTATGGGTTTCAGTGTGTGGGGAAGGGTTTCAGTGTGTGGGGAAGGGGTTTCAGTGTGTGGGGAAGGTGTTTCACTGTATGGGGACGGTGTTTCAGTCTGTGGGGAAGGGGTTTCGGTTTGTAGGGTAGGGGTTTCAGTGTGTGGGTATTGGTTTCAGTGTGTGGGGAAGGGGCTTCAGTGTGTGGGGAGGGGGTTTCACTGTGTGGGGATGGGGTTTCAGTGTGTGGGGAAGATGTTTCAGTGTGTGGGGACGGGGTTCCAGTGTGTGGGGAAGAGGTTTCAGTGTGTGGGGAAGGGTTTCAGTGTGTGGGGATGGGTTTCAGTGTGTGGGGAAGGGGTTTCAGTGTGTGGGGAGGACGTTTCTGTGTGTGGGGATGGGTTTGAGTTTGTGGGGAAGGGGTTTCAGTGTGTGGGGAAGGTGTTTCAGTGTGTGGGGATGAGGTTTCAGTGTGTGGGGATGGGTTTCAGTGTGTGGGGAAGGGGTTTCAGTCTGTGCGGAAGAGGTTTCAGTGTGTGGGGAACAGGTTTCAGTGTGTGGAAAAGGGGTTTCAGTGTGTGGATAAGGAGTTTCAGTGTGTGGGGAAGAGGTTTCAGTGTGTGGGGAAGAGGTTTCAGTGTGTGGGGAGGTGGTTTCAGTCTGTTGGGAAGGGGTTTCAGTGTGTGGGGAAGAGGTTTCAGTATGTGGGGACGGGGTTTCAGTGTGTGGGGAAGGGGTTTCAGTGTGTTGGGAAGAGATTTCTGTGTGTGGGGAAGGGGTTGCAGTGTGTGGGGAAGAGGTTTCAGTGTGTGGGGAAGAGGTCTCAGTGTGTGGGGATGGCTTTCTGTGTGTGGGGAAGGTGTTTCAGTGTGTGGGGAAGAGGTTTCAGTTTGTGGGGAAGGCTTTCAGTCTGTAGGGAAATGTTTCAGTGTGTGTGGAAGAGGTTTCAGTGTGTGGGGAAGGGGTTTCAGTCTGTCGGGATGTGTTTCAGTCTGTGGGGATGGGTTTCAGTTTGTGGGGAAGGTATTTCATTGTGTGGGGAAGAGGTTTCAGTGTGTGGGGAAGGGGTTTCAATGTGCGGGGAAGGGGTTTTAGTGTGTGTGGAAGGGGTTTCATTGTCTGGGGAAGGGGTTTCAGTGTGCGGGAAAGGGGTTACAGTGTGTGTGGAAGGGGTTTCAGTGTGTGGGGAAGGGGTTTCAGTGTGTGTGGAAGAGGTTTTAGTGTGTGTGGAAGGGGTTTCAGTGTGTGGGGAAGAGGTTTCATTGTGTGGGTAAGGGTTTCAGTCTGTGGGGAAGAGTTTTCTGTGTGTGGGGAAGTGGCTTCAGTGTGTGGGGATGGGTTTCAGTGTGTGGGGATGGGTTTCAGTGTATGGGGAAGGGGTTTCAGTGTGTGGGGAAGTGGTTTCTGTGTGTGGAAGAAGTTTCAGTGCGTGGGGAAGGTGTTTCAGTGTGTGGGGAAGAGGTTTCAGTGTGTGGGGGAGTGGTTTCAGTGTGTGGGGAAGGGGTTTCAGTGTGTGGGAAAGGGGTTTCAGTGTGTGGGGAAGGAGTTTCAGTGTGTGGAGATGAGGTTTCAGTGTGTGGGGATGGGTTTCAGTGTGTGGGGAAGGGGTTTCAGTGTGTGGGGAAGGGGTTTCAGTGTGTGGGGATGGGTTTCAGTGTGTGGGGGATGGGTTTCAGTGTGTGGGGAAGTGGTTTCAGCCTGTGTGGAAGAGGTTTTAGTGTGTGGGGAAGAGGTTTCAGTGTGTGGGAAAGGGGTTTCAGTTTGTGGATAAGGGGATTCAGTGTGTGGGGAAGAGGTTTCAGTGGGTGGGGTAGTGGTTTCAGTCTGTGGGGAAGGGGTTTTAGTGCATGGGGAAGAGGTTTCAGTGTGCGGGGAAGGGGTTTACGTGTGTGGGTAAGAGGTTTCAGTTTGTGGGGAAGAGGTATCAGGGTGTGGGGATGGGTTTCAGTGTGTGTGGAAGTGGTTTGAGTGTGTGGGGTAGAGGTTTCAGTGTGTGGGGAAGGATTTCAGTCAGTAGGGAAAGGTTTCAGTGTGTGTGGAAGAGGTTTCAATGTGTGGGGATGCGTTTCAGTCTGTGGGGATGGTTTTCAGTTTGTGGGAAGGGGTTTCAGTGTGTGGGGAAGGAGTCTCCGTGTGCGGGGAAGGGGTTTCAGTGTGTGTAGAAGGTGTTTCAGTGTGTGGGGAAGGTGTTTCAGTGTGCGGGGAAGGGTGTCAGTGTTTGGGGAATGGTTTCAGTGTGTGGGTATGGGTTTCAGTGTGTGGGGAAGGGTTTCAGTGTGTGGGGAAGGGGTTTCAGTGTGTGGGTAAGGTGTTTCACTGTATGGGGATGGTGTTTCAGTCTGTGGGGAAGGGGTTTCGGTTTGTAGGGTAGGGGTTCCAGTGTGTGGGGAAGAGGTTTCAGTGTGTGGGGAAGTGGTTTCAGTGTGTGCGGATGAGGTTTCCGTGTGTGGGGATGGGTTTCAGTGTGTGGGGAAGGGGTTTCAGCCTGTGCGGAAGAGGTTTTAGTGTGTGGGGGAGAGGTTTCAGTGTGTGGGAAAGGGGTTTCAGTTTGTGGATAAGGGGTTTCAGTGTGTGGGGAAGAGGTTTCAGTGGGTGGGGTAGTGGTTTCATTCTGTGGGGAAGGGGTTTTAGTGCATGGGGAAGAGGTTTCAGTGTGTGGGGAACAGGTTTCAGTGTGTGGGTAAGAGGTTTCAGTTTGTGGGGTAGAGGTTTCAGTGTGTGGGGAAGGATTTCAGTCAGTAGGGAAAGGTTTCAGTATGTGTGGAAGAGGTTTCAATGTGTGGGGATGCGTTTCAGTGTGTGGGGAAGGGGTTTCAGTCTGTGGGGATGTGTTTCAGTCTGTGGGGATGGTTTTCAGTTTGTGGGAAGGGGTTTCAGTGTGTGGGGAAGAGGTTTCAGTGCATGGGGAAGGAGTTTCCGTGTGCGGGGAAGGTGTTTCAGTGTGTGTGGAAGGTGTTTCAGTGTGTGGGGAAGGGGTTTCAGTGTGCGGGGAAGGGTTTCAGTGTTTGGGGAATGGTTTCAGTGTGTGGGTATGGGTTTCAGTGTGTGGGGAAGGGTTTCAGTGTGTGGGGAAGGGGTTTCAGTGTGTGGGGAAGGTGTTTCACTGTATGGGGACGGTGTTTCAGTCTGTGGGGAAGGGGTTTCGGTTTGTAGGGTAGGGGTTTCAGTGTGTGGGTATTGGTTTCAGTGTGTGGGGAAGGGGATTCAGTGTGTGGGGAGGGGGTTTCACTGTGTGGGGATGGGGTTTCAGTGTGTGGGGAAGATGTTTCAGTGTGTGGGGACGGGGTTCCAGTGTGTGGGGAAGAGGTTTCAGTGTGTGGGGAAGGGTTTCAGTGTGTGGGGATGGGTTTCAGTGTGTGGGGAAGGGGTTTCAGTGTGTGGGGAGGACGTTTCTGTGTGTTGGGATGGGTTTGAGTTTGTGGGGAAGGGGTTTCAGTGTGTGGGGAAGGTGTTTCAGTGTGTGGGGATGAGGTTTCAGTGTGTGGGAATGGGTTTCAGTGTGTGGGGAAGGGGTTTCAGTCTGTGCGGAAGAGGTTTCAGTGTGTGGGGAACAGGTTTCAGTGTGTGGAAAAGGGGTTTCAGTGTGTGGATAAGGAGTTTCAGTGTGTGGGGAAGAGGTTTCAGTGTGTGGGGAAGAGGTTTCAGTGTGTGGGGAGGTGGTTTCAGTCTGTTGGGAAGGGGTTTCAGTGTGTGGGGAAGAGGTTTCAGTATGTGGGGACGGGGTTTCAGTGTGTGGGGAAGGGGTTTCAGTGTGTTGGGAAGAGATTTCTGTGTGTGGGGAAGGGGTTGCAGTGTGTGGGGAAGAGGTTTCAGTGTGTGGGGAAGAGGTCTCAGTGTGTGGGGATGGCTTTCTGTGTGTGGGGAAGGTGTTTCAGTGTGTGGGGAAGAGGTTTCAGTTTGTGGGGAAGGCTTTCAGTCTGTAGGGAAATGTTTCAGTGTGTGTGGAAGAGGTTTCAGTGTGTGGGGAAGGGGTTTCAGTCTGTCGGGATGTGTTTCAGTCTGTGGGGATGGGTTTCAGTTTGTGGGGAAGGTATTTCATTGTGTGGGGAAGAGGTTTCAGTGTGTGGGGAAGGGGTTTCAATGTGCGGGGAAGGGGTTTTAGTGTGTGTGGAAGGGATTTCATTGTCTGGGGAAGGGGTTTCAGTGTGCGGGAAAGGGGTTACAGTGTGTGTGGAAGGGGTTTCAGTGTGTGGGGAAGGGGTTTCAGTGTGTGTGGAAGAGGTTTTAGTGTGTGTGGAAGGGGTTTCAGTGTGTGGGGAAGAGGTTTCATTGTGTGGGTAAGGGTTTCAGTCTGTGGGGAAGAGTTTTCTGTGTGTGGGGAAGTGGCTTCAGTGTGTGGGGATGGGTTTCAGTGTGTGGGGATGGGTTTCAGTGTATGGGGAAGGGGTTTCAGTGTGTGGGGAAGTGGTTTCAGTGTGTGGGGATGGGTTTCAGTGTGTGGGAAAGGGGTTTCAGTTTGTGGATAAGGGGTTTCAGTGTGTGGGGAAGAGGTTTCAGTGGGTGGGGTAGTGGTTTCAGTCTGTGGGGAAGTGGTTTTAGTGCATGGGGAAGAGGTTTCAGTGTGTGGGGAAGGGGTTTCAGTTTGTGGATAAGGGGTTTCAGTGTGTGGGGAAGAGGTTTCAGTGGGTGGGGTAGTGGCTTCAGTCTGTGGGGAAGGGGTTTTAGTGCATGGGGAAGAGGTTTCAGTGTGTGGGAAAGGGGATTCAGTTTGTGGATAAGGGGTTTCAGTGTGTGGGGAAGAGGTTTCAGTGGGTGGGGTAGTGGTTTCAGTCTGTGGGGAAGGGGTTTTAGTGCATGGGGAAGAGGTTTCAGTGTGTGGGGAAGGGGTTTCTGTGTGTGGGTAAGAGGTTTCAGTTTGTGGGGAAGAGGTTTCAGTGTGTGGGGATGGGTTTCAGTGTGTGTGGAAGTGGTTTGAGTGTGTGGGGTAGAGGTTTCAGTGTGTGGGGAAGGATTTCAGTCAGTAGGGAAAGGTTTCAGTGTGTGTGGAAGAAGTTTCAATGTGTGGGGATGCGTTTCAGTGTGTGGGGAAGGGGTTTCAGTCTGTGGGGATGTGTTTCAGTCTGTGGGGATGGTTTTCAGTTTGTGGGAAGGGGTTTCAGTGTGTGGGGAAGGAGGTTCAGTGTGTGGGGATGAGGTTTCAGTGTGTGGGGATGGGTTTCAGTGTGTGGGGAAGGGTTTTCAGTGTGTGGGGAAGGGGTTTCAGTCTGTGGGGATGGGTTTCATTGTGTAGGGAAATGTTTCAGTGTGTGGGGAAGGGGTTTCAGTGTGTGCAGAAGAGGTTTCAGCCTGTGCGGAAGAGGTTTTAGTGTGTGGGGAAGAGGTTTCAGTGTGTGGGAAATGGGTTTCAGTTTGTGGATAAGGGGTTTCAGTCTGTGCGGAAGAGGCTTCAGTGTGTTGGGAAGAGTTTCAGTGTGTGGGGATGGGTTTCAGTGTGTGGGGGATGGGTTTCAGTGTGTGGGGAAGGGGTTTCAGCCTGTGCGGAAGAGGTTTCAGTGTATGGGGAAGGGGTTTCAGTGTGTGGGGAAGAGGTTTCAGTGTGTGGGGATGGGTTTCAGTGTGTGGGGAAGGGGTTTCAGTATGTGGGGAAGGGGTTTCAGTCTGTGCGGAAGAGGCTTCAGTGTGTTGGGAAGAGTTTCAGTGTGTGGGGATGGGTTTCAGTGTGTGGGGATGGGTTTCAGTGTGTGGGGAAGGGGTTTCAGCCTGTGCGGAAGAGGTTTTAGTGTGTGGGGAAGAGGTTTCAGTGGGTGGGGTAGTGGTTTCAGTCTGTGGGGAAGGGGTTTTAGTGCATGGGGAAGAGGTTTCAGTGTGTGGGGAAGAGGTCTCAGTGTGTGGGGTACAGGTTTCAGTGTGTGGGGATGGGTTTCATTGTGTAGGGAAAGGTTTCAGTGTGTGGGGAAGGGGTTTCAGTGTGTGCGGAAGAGGTTTCAGTGTGTGGGGAATGGATTTCATTGTGTGTGGAAGAGGTTTCAGTGTGTGTGGAAGGGATTTCAGTGTGTGGGGATGGGTTTCAGTGGGTGTGGAAGAAGTTTCAGCGTGTGGGGAAGAGGTTTCAGTGTGTGGGGAAGATGTTTCAGTGTGTGTGGAAGAGGTTTCAGTGCGTGGGGAAGAGGTTTCAGTGTGTGGGGAAGAGGTTTCTGTGTGTGGAAGAAGTTTCAGTGCGTGGGGACGGTGTTTCAGTGTGTGGGGAAGAGGTTTCAGTTTGTGGGGAAGTGGTTTCAGTGTGTGGGGAAGGGGTTTCAGTGTGTGGGGAAGGGGTTTCAGTGTGTGGGGAAGGAGTTTCAGTGTGTGGGGATGAGGTTTCAGTGTGTGGGGATGGGTTTCAGTGTGTGGGGAAGGGGTTTCAGTGTGTGGGGAAGGGTTTTCAGTCTGTGCGGAAGGGGTTTCATTGTCTGGGGAAGGGGTTTCAGTGTGCGGGAATGGCGTTACAGTGTGTGTGGAAGGGGTTTCAGTGTGTGGGGAAGGGGTTTCAGTGTGTGTGGAAGAGGTTTTAGTGTGTGTGGAAGGGGTTTCAGTGTGTGGGGATGAGTTTCAGTGGGTGTGGAAGAAGATTCAACGTGTGGGGAAGAGGTTTCAGTGTGTGGGGAAGACGTTTCAGTCTGTGTGGAAGAGGATTCAGTGTGTGGGGAAGGAGTTTCAGTGTGTGGGGAAGAGGTTTCAGTGTGTAGGGAAGGGGTTTCAATGTGTGTGGAAGAGGTTTCTGTGCGTGGGGAAGGGGTTTCAGAGTGTGGGGAAGAGGTTTCATTGTGTGGGTAAGGGTTTCAGTCTGTGGGGAAGAGCTTTCTGTGTGTGGGGAAGTGACTTTAGTGTGTGGGGATGGGTTTCAGTGTGTGGGGATGGGTTTCAGTGTATGGGGAAGGGGTTTCAGTGTGTGGGGAAGAGGTTTCAGTGTGTGGGGATGAGTTTCAGTGTGTGGGGAAGGGGTTTCAGTGTGTGGGGAAGGGGTTTCAGTGTGTGCGGAAGAGGCTTCAGTGTGTTGGGAAGAGGTTTCAGTGTGTGGGGATGGGTTTCAGTGTGTGGGGGATGGGTTTCAGTGTGTGGGGAAGGGGTTTCAGCCTGTGCGGAAGAGGTTTTAGTGTGTGGGGAAGAGGTTTCAGTGTGTGGGAAAGGGGTTTCAGTTTGTGGATAAGGGGTTTCAGTGTGTGGGGAAGAGGTTTCAGTGGGTGGGGTAGTGGTTTCGGTCTGTGGGGAAGGGGTTTTAGTGCATGGGGAAGAGGTTTCAGTGTGTGGGGAAGGGGTTTCAGTGTGTGGGTAAGAGGTTTCAGTTTGTGGGGAAGAGGTTTCAGTGTGTGGGGATGGGTTTCAGTGTGTGTGGAAGTGGTTTGAGTGTGTGGGGTAGAGGTTTCAGTGTGTGGGGAAGGATTTCAGTCAGTAGGGAAAGGTTTCAGTGTGTGTGGAAGAGGTTTCAATGTGTGGGGATGCGTTTCAGTGTGTGGGGAAGGGGTTTCAGTCTGTGGGGATGTGTTTCAGTCTGTGGGGATGGTTTTCAGTTTGTGGGAAGGGGTTTCAGTGTGTGGGGAAGAGGTTTCAGTGCATGGGGAAGGAGTTTCCGTGTGCGGGGAAGGGGTTTCAGTGTGTGTGGAAGGTGTTTCAGTGTGTGGGGAAGGGGTTTCAGTGTGCGGGGTAGGGTTTCAGTGTTTGGGGAATGGTTTCAGTGTGTGGGTATGGGTTTCAGTGTGTGGGGAAGGGATTCAGTGTGTGGGGAAGGGGTTACAGTGTGTGGGGAAGGTGTTTCACTGTATGGGGACGGTGTTTCAGTCTGTGGGGAAGGGGTTTCGGTTTGTAGGGTAGGGGTTTCAGTGTGTGGGTATTGGTTTCAGTGTGTGGGGAAGGGGCTTCAGTGTGTGGGGAGGGGGTTTCACTGTGTGGGGATGGGGTTTCAGTGTGTGGGGAAGATGTTTCAGTGTGTGGGGACGGGGTTCCAGTGTGTGGGGAAGAGGTTTCAGTGTGTGGGGAAGGGTTTCAGTGTGTGGGGATGGGTTTCAGTGTGTGGGGAAGGGGTTTCGGTGTGTGGGGAGGAGGTTTCTGTGTGTGGGGATGGGTTTGAGTTTGTGGGGAAGGGGTTTCAGTGTGTGGGGAAGGTGTTTCAGTGTGTGGGGATGAGGTTTCAGTGTGTGGGGATGGGTTTCAGTGTGTGGGGAAGGGGTTTCAGTCTGTGCGGTAGAGGTTTCAGTGTGTGGGGAAGAGGTTTCAGTGTGTGGGGAAGAGGTTTCAGTGTGTGGGGAAGTGGTTTCAGTGTGTGGGGAAGAGGTTTCAGTGTGTGGGGAAGAGGTTTCAGTGTGTGGGGAAGAGGTTTCAGTGTGTGGGGAAGTGGTTTCAGTCTGTTGGGAAGGGGTTTCAGTGTATGGGGAAGAGGTTTCAGTATGTGGGGAAGGGGTTTCAGTGTGTGGGGAAGGGGTTTCAGTGTGTGGGGAAGAGATTTATGTGTGTGGGGAAGGGGTTGCAGTGTGTGGGGAAGAGGTTTCAGTGTGTGGGGAAGAGGTCTCAGTGTGTGGGGATGGCTTTCTGTGTGTGGGGAAGGGGTTTCAGTGTGTGGGGAAGAGGTTTCAGTTTGTGGGGAAGGCTTTCAGTCTGTAGGGAAATGTTTCAGTGTGTGTGGAAGAGGTTTCAGTGTGTGGGGAAGGGGTTTCAGTCTGTCGGGATGTGTTTCAGTCTGTGGGGATGGGTTTCAGTTTGTGGGGAAGGTGTTTCATTGTGTGGGGAAGAGGTTTCAGTGTGTGGGGAAGGGGTTTCAATGTGCGGGGAAGGGGTTTTAGTGTGTGTGGAAGGGGTTTCATTGTCTGGGGAAGGGGTTTCAGTGTGCGGGAAAGGGGTTACAGTGTGTGCGGAAGGGGTTTCAGTGTGTGGGGAAGGGGTTTCAGTGTGTGTGGAAGAGGTTTTAGTGTGTGTGGAAGGGGTTTCAGTGTGTGGGGAAGAGGTTTCATTGTGTGGGTAAGGGTTACAGTCTGTGGGGAAGAGCTTTCTGTGTGTGGGGAAGTGGCTTCAGTGTGTGGGGATGGGTTTCAGTGTGTGGGGATGGGTTTCAGTGTATGGGGAAGGGGTTTCAGTGTGTGGGGAAGATGTTTCAGTGTGTGGGGATGGGTTTCAGTGTGTGGGGAAGGGGTTTCATTGTGTGGGGAAGGGGTTTCAGTGTGGTGGAAGAGATTTCAGTATGTGGGGATGGGTTTCAGTGTTTGGTTAAGGGGCTTCTGACTGTGGGGAAGGGGTTTCAGTGTGTGGGGAAGGTTTTCAGTGTGTGGGGAAGAGGTCTCAGTGTGTGGGGTACAGGTTTCAGTGTGTGGGGATGGGTTTCATTGTGTAGGGAAAGGTTTCAGTGTGTGGGGAAGGGGTTTCAGTCTGTGCGGAAGAGGTTTCAGTGTGTGGGGAATGGATTTCATTGTGTGTGGAAGAGGTTTCAGTGTGTGTGGAAGGGGTTTCAGTGTGTGGGGATGGGTTTCAGTGGGTGTGGAAGAAGTTTCAGCGTGTGGGGAAGAGGTTTCAGTGTGTGGGGATGAGTTTCAGTGGGTGTGGAAGAAGATTCAACGTGTGGGGAAGAGGTTTCAGTGTGTGGGGAAGACGTTTCAGTCTGTGTGGAAGAGGATTCAGTGTGTGGGGAAGGAGTTTCAGTGTGTGGGGAAGAGGTTTCAGTGTGTAGGGAAGGGGTTTCAATGTGTGTGGAAGAGGTTTCTGTGCGTGGGGAAGGGGTTTCAGAGTGTGGGGAAGAGGTTTCATTGTGTGGGTAAGGGTTTCAGTCTTTGGGGAAGAGCTTTCTGTGTGTGGGGAAGTGACTTTAGTGTGTGGGGATGGGTTTCAGTGTGTGGGGATGGGTTTCAGTGTATGGGGAAGGGGTTTCAGTGTGTGGGGAAGAGGTTTCAGTGTGTGGGGATGAGTTTCAGTGTGTGGGGAAGGGGTTTCAGTGTGTGGGGAAGGGGTTTCAGTGTGTGCGGAAGAGGCTTCAGTGTGTTGGGAAGAGGTTTCAGTGTGTGGGGATGGGTTTCAGTGTGTGGGGGATGGGTTTCAGTGTGTGGGGAAGGGGTTTCAGCCTGTGCGGAAGAGGTTTTAGTGTGTGGGGAAGAGGTTTCAGTGTGTGGGAAAGGGGTTTCAGTTTGTGGATAAGGGGTTTCAGTGTGTGGGGAAGAGGTTTCAGTGGGTGGGGTAGTGGTTTCGGTCTGTGGGGAAGGGGTTTTAGTGCATGGGGAAGAGGTTTCAGTGTGTGGGGAAGGGGTTTCAGTGTGTGGGTAAGAGGTTTCAGTTTGTGGGGAAGAGGTTTCAGTGTGTGGGGATGGGTTTCAGTGTGTGTGGAAGTGGTTTGAGTGTGTGGGGTAGAGGTTTCAGTGTGTGGGGAAGGATTTCAGTCAGTAGGGAAAGGTTTCAGTGTGTGTGGAAGAGGTTTCAATGTGTGGGGATGCGTTTCAGTGTGTGTGGAAGGGGTTTCAGTCTGTGGGGATGTGTTTCAGTCTGTGGGGATGGTTTTCAGTTTGTGGGAAGGGGTTTCAGTGTGTGGGGAAGAGGTTTCAGTGCATGGGGAAGGAGTTTCCTTGTGCGGGGAAGGGGTTTCAGTGTGTGTGGAAGGTGTTTCAGTGTGTGGGGAAGGGGTTTCAGTGTGCGGGGTAGGGTTTCAGTGTTTGGGGAATGGTTTCAGTGTGTGGGTATGGGTTTCAGTGTGTGGGGAAGGGATTCAGTGTGTGGGGAAGGGGTTTCAGTGTGTGGGGAAGGTGTTTCACTGTATGGGGACGGTGTTTCAGTCTGTGGGGAAGGGGTTTCGGTTTGTAGGGTAGGGGTTTCAGTGTGTGGATATTGGTTTCAGTGTGTGGGGAAGGGGCTTCAGTGTGTGGGGAGGGGGTTTCACTGTGTGGGGATGGGGTTTCAGTGTGTGGGGAAGATGTTTCAGTGTGTGGGGACGGGGTTCCAGTGTGTGGGGAAGAGGTTTCAGTGTGTGGGGAAGGGTTTCAGTGTGTGGGGATGGGTTTCAGTGTGTGGGGAAGGGGTTTCGGTGTGTGGGGAGGAGGTTTCTGTGTGTGGGGATGGGTTTGAGTTTGTGGGGAAGGGGTTTCAGTGTGTGGGGATGAGGTTTCAGTGTGTGGGGATGGGTTTCAGTGTGTGGGGAAGGGGTTTCAGTCTGTGCGGTAGAGGTTTCAGTGTGTGGGGAAGAGGTTTCAGTGTGTGGGGAAGAGGTTTCAGTGTGTGGGGAAGAGGTTTCAGTGTGTGGGGAAGTGGTTTCAGTCTGTTGGGAAGGGGTTTCAGTGTATGGGGAAGAGGTTTCAGTATGTGGGGAAGGGGTTTCAGTGTGTGGGGAAGGGGTTTCAGTGTGTGGGGAAGAGATTTATGTGTGTGGGGAAGGGGTTGCAGTGTGTGGGGAAGAGGTTTCAGTGTGTGGGGAAGAGGTCTCAGTGTGTGGGGATGGCTTTCTGTGTGTGGGGAAGGGGTTTCAGTGTGTGGGGAAGAGGTTTCAGTGTGTGGGGAAGGGGTTTCAGTCTGTCGGGATGTGTTTCAGTGTGTGTGGAAGAGGTTTCAGTGTGTGGGGAAGGGGTTTCAGTCTGTCGGGATGTGTTTCAGTCTGTGGGGATGGGTTTCAGTTTGTGGGGAAGGTGTTTCATTGTGTGGGGAAGAGGTTTCAGTGTGTGGGGAAGGGGTTTCAATGTGCGGGGAAGGGGTTTTAGTGTGTGTGGAAGGGGTTTCATTGTCTGGGGAAGGGGTTTCAGTGTGCGGGAAAGGGGTTACAGTGTGTGCGGAAGGGGTTTCAGTGTGTGGGGAAGGGGTTTCAGTGTGTGTGGAAGAGGTTTTAGTGTGTGTGGAAGGGGTTTCAGTGTGTGGGGAAGAGGTTTCATTGTGTGGGTAAGGGTTACAGTCTGTGGGGAAGAGCTTTCTGTGTGTGGGGAAGTGGCTTCAGTGTGTGGGGATGGGTTTCAGTGTGTGGGGATGGGTTTCAGTGTATGGGGAAGGGGTTTCAGTGTGTGGGGAAGATGTTTCAGTGTGTGGGGATGGGTTTCAGTGTGTGGGGAAGGGGTTTCATTGTGTGGGGAAGGGGTTTCAGTGTGGTGGAAGAGATTTCAGTATGTGGGGATGGGTTTCAGTGTTTGGGTAAGGGGCTTCTGTCTGTGGGGAAGGGGTTTCAGTGTGTGGGGAAGGTTTTCAGTGTGTGGGGAAGAGGTCTCAGTGTGTGGGGTACAGGTTTCAGTGTGTGGGGATGGGTTTCATTGTGTAGGGAAAGGTTTCAGTGTGTGGGGAAGGGGTTTCAGTGTGTGCGGAAGAGGTTTCAGTGTGTGGGGAATGGATTTCATTGTGTGTGGAAGAGGTTTCAGTGTGTGTGGAAGGGGTTTCAGTGTGTGGGGATGGGTTTCAGTGGGTGTGGAAGAAGTTTCAGCGTGTGGGGAAGAGGTTTCAGTGTGTGGGGAAGATGTTTCAGTGTGTGTGGAAGAGGTTTCAGTGCGTGGGGAAGAGGTTTCAGTGTGTGGGGAAGAGGTTTCTGTGTGTGGAAGAAGTTTCAGTGCGTGGGGACGGTGTTTCAGTGTGTGGGGAAGAGGTTTCAGTGTGTGGGGAAGTGGTTTCAGTGTGTGGGGAAGGGGTTTCAGTGTGTGGGGAAGGGGGTTCAGTGTGTGGGGAAGGAGTTTCAGTGTGTGGGGATGAGGTTTCAGTGTGTGGGGATGGGTTTCAGTGTGTGGGGAAGGGGTTTCAGTGTGTTGGGAAGGGTTTTCAGTCTGTGCGGAAGGGGTTTCATTGTCTGGGGAAGGGGTATCAGTGTGCGGGAATGGGGTTACAGTGTGTGTGGAAGGGGTTTCATTGTGTGGGGAAGAGGTTTCATTGTGTGGGTAAGGGTTTCAGTCTGTGGGGAAGAGCTTTCTGTGTGTGGGGAAGTGACTTTAGTGTGTGGGGATGGGTTTCAGTGTGTGGGGATGGGTTTCAGTGTATGGGGAAGGGGTTTCAGTGTGTGGGGAAGAGGTTTCAGTGTGTGGGGATGAGTTTCAGTGTGTGGGGAAGGGGTTTCAGTGTGTGGGGAAAGGGTTTCAGTGTGTGCGGAAGAGGCTTCAGTGTGTTGGGAAGAGGTTTCAGTGTGTGGGGATGGGTTTCAGTGTGTGGGGGATGGGTTTCAGTGTGTGGGGAAGGGGTTTCAGCCTGTGCGGAAGAGGTTTTAGTGTGTGGGGAAGAGGTTTCAGTGTGTGGGAAAGGGGTTTCAGTTTGTGGATAAGGGGTTTCAGTGTGTGGGGAAGAGGTTTCAGTGGGTGGGGTAGTGGTTTCGGTCTGTGGGGAAGGGGTTTTAGTGCATGGGGAAGAGGTTTCAGTGTGTGGGGAAGGGGTTTCAGTGTGTGGGTAAGAGGTTTCAGTTTGTGGGGAAGAGGGTTCAGTGTGTGGGGATGGGTTTCAGTGTGTGTAGAAGTGGTTTGAGTGTGTGGGGTAGAGGTTTCAGTGTGTGGGGAAGGATTTCAGTCAGTAGGGAAAGGTTTCAGTGTGTGTGGAAAAGGTTTCAATGTGTGGGGATGCGTTTCAGTGTGTGGGGAAGGGGTTTCAGTCTGTGTGGATGTGTTTCAGTCTGTGGGGATGGTTTTCAGTTTGTGGGAAGGGGTTTCAGTGTGTGGGGAAGAGGTTTCAGTGCATGGGGAAGGAGTTTCCGTGTGCGGGGAAGGGGTTTCAGTGTGTGTGGAAGGTGTTTCAGTGTGTGGGGAAGGGGTTTCAGTGTGCGGGGAAGGGTTTCAGTGTTTGGGGAATGGTTTCAGTGTGTGGGTATGGGTTTCAGTGTGTGGGGAAGGGATTCAGTGTGTGGGGAAGGGGTTTCAGTGTGTGGGGAAGGTGTTTCACTGTATGGGGACGGTGTTTCAGTCTGTGGGGAAGGGGTTTCAGTTTGTAGGGTAGGGGTTTCAGTGTGTGGGTATTGGTTTCAGTGTGTGGGGAAGGGGCTTCAGTGTGTGGGGAGGGGGTTTCACTGTGTGGGGATGGGGTTTCAGTGTGTGGGGAAGATGTTTCAGTGTGTGGGGACGGGGTTCCAGTGTGTGGGGAAGAGGTTTCAGTGTGTGGGGAAGGGTTTCAGTGTGTGGGGATGGGTTTCAGTGTGTGGGGAAGGGGTTTCGGTGTGTGGGGAGGAGGTTTCTGTGTGTGGGGATGGGTTTGAGTTTGTGGGGAAGGGGTTTCAGTGTGTGGGGAAGGTGTTTCAGTGTGTGGGGATGAGGTTTCAGTGTGTGGGGATGGGTTTCAGTGTGTGGGGAAGGGGTTTCAGTCTGTGCGGTAGAGGTTTCAGTGTGTGGGGAAGAGGTTTCAGTGTGTGGGAAAGGGGTTTCAGTGTGTGGATAAGGAGTTTCAGTGTGTGGGGAAGAGGTTTCAGTGTGTGGGGAAGGGGTTTCAGTGTGTGGGGAAGGTGTTTCACTGTATGGGGACGGTGTTTCAGTCTGTGGGGAAGGGGTTTCAGTTTGTAGGGTAGGGGTTTCAGTGTGTGGGTATTGGTTTCAGTGTGTGGGGAAGGGGCTTCAGTGTGTGGGGAGGGGGTTTCACTGTGTGGGGATGGGGTTTCAGTGTGTGGGGAAGATGTTTCAGTGTGTGGGGACGGGGTTCCAGTGTGTGGGGAAGAGGTTTCAGTGTGTGGGGAAGGGTTTCAGTGTGTGGGGATGGGTTTCAGTGTGTGGGGAAGGGGTTTCGGTGTGTGGGGAGGAGGTTTCTGTGTGTGGGGATGGGTTTGAGTTTGTGGGGAAGGGGTTTCAGTGTGTGGGGAAGGTGTTTCAGTGTGTGGGGATGAGGTTTCAGTGTGTGGGGATGGGTTTCAGTGTGTGGGGAAGGGGTTTCAGTCTGTGCGGTAGAGGTTTCAGTGTGTGGGGAAGAGGTTTCAGTGTGTGGGAAAGGGGTTTCAGTGTGTGGATAAGGAGTTTCAGTGTGTGGGGAAGGGGTTTCAGTGTATGGGGAAGAGGTTTCAGTATGTGGGGAAGGGGTTTCAGTGTGTGGGGAAGGGGTTTCAGTGTGTGGTGAAGAGATTTCTGTGTGTGGGGAAGGTGTTGCAGTGTATGGGGAAGAGGTTTCAGTGTGTGGGTAAGAGGTTTCAGTGTGTGGGGATGGCTTTCTGTGTGTGGGGAAGGGGTTTCAGTGTGTGGGGAAGAGGTTTCAGTTTGTGGGGAAGGCTTTCAGTCTGTAGGGAAATGTTTCAGTGTGTGTGGAAGAGGTTTCAGTTTGTGGGGAAGGGGTTTCAGTCTGTCGGGATGTGTTTCAGTCTGTGGGGATGGGTTTCAGTTTGTGGGGAAGGTGTTTCATTGTGTGGGGAAGAGGTTTCAGTGTGTGGGGAAGGGGTTTCAATGTGCGGGGAAGGGGTTTTAGTGTGTGTGGAAGGGGTTTCATTGTCTGGGGAAGGGGTTTCAGTGTGCGGGAAAGGGGTTACAGTGTGTGCGGAAGGGGTTTCAGTGTGTGGGGAAGGGGTTTCAGTGTGTGTGGAAGAGGTTTTAGTGTGTGTGGAAGGGGTTTCAGTGTGTGGGGAAGAGGTTTCATTGTGTGGGTTAGGGATTCAGTCTGTGGGGAAGAGCTTTCTGTGTGTGGGGAAGTGGCTTCAGTGTGTGGGGATGGGTTTCAGTGTGTGGGGATGGGTTTCAGTGTATGGGGAAGGGGTTTCAGTGTGTGGGGAAGAGGTTTCAGTGTGTGGGGATGGGTTTCAGTGTGTGGGGAAGGGGTTTCATTGTGTGGGGAAGGGGTTTCAGTGTGGTGGAAGAGATTTCAATATGTGGGGATGGGTTTCAGTGTTTGGTTAAGGGGCTTCTGTCTGTGGGGAAGGGGTTTCAGTGTGTGGGGAAGGTTTTCAGTGTGTGGGGAAGAGGTCTCAGTGTGTGGGGTACAGGTTTCAGTGTGTGGGGATGGGTTTCAATGTGTAGGGAAAGGTTTCAGTGTGTGGGGAAGGGGTTTCAGTGTGTGCGGAAGAGGTTTCAGTGTGTGGGGAATGGATTTCATTGTGTGTGGAAGAGGTTTCAGTGTGTGTGGAAGGGGTTTCAGTGTGTGGGGATGGGTTTCAGTGGGCGTGGAACAAGTTTCAGCGTGTGGGGAAGAGGTTTCAGTGTGTGGGGAAGATGTTTCAGTGTGTGTGGAAGAGGTTTCACTGCGTGGGGAAGAGGTTTCAGTGTGTGGGGAAGAGGTTTCTGTGTGTGGAAGAAGTTTCAGTGCGTGGGGACGGTGTTTCAGTGTGTGGGGAAGAGGTTTCAGTGTGTGGGGAAGTGGTTTCAGTGTGTGGGGAAGGGGTTTCAGTGTGTGGGGAAGGGGTTTCAGAGTGTGGGGAAGGAGTTTCAGTGTGTGGGGATGAGGTTTCAGTGTGTGGGGATGGGTTTCAGTGTGTGGGGATGGGGTTTCAGTGTGTGGGGAAGGGTTTTCAGTCTGTGCGGAAGGGGTTTCATTGTCTGGGGAAGGGGTTTCAGTGTGCGGGAATGGGGTTACAGTGTGTGTGGAAGGGTTTCAGTGTGTGGGGAAGGGGTTTCAGTGTGTGTGGAAGAGGTTTTAGTGTGTGTGGAAGGGGTTTCAGTGTGTGGGGATGAGTTTCAGTGGGTGTGGAAGAAGATTCAACGTGTGGGGAAGAGGTTTCAGTGTGTGGGGAAGACGTTTCAGTGTGTGTGGAAGAGGATTCAGTGCGTGGGGAAGGAGTTTCAGTGTGTGGGGAAGAGGTTTCAGTATGTAGGGAAGGGGTTTCAATATGTGTGGAAGAGGTTTATGTGCGTGGGGAAGGGGTTTCAGTGTGTGGGGAAGAGGTTTCATTGTGTGGGTAAGGGTTTCAGTCTGTGGGGAAGAGCTTTCTGTGTGTGGGGAAGTGACTTCAGTGTGTGGGGATGGGTTTCAGTGTGTGGGGATGGGTTTCAGTGTATGGGGAAGGGGTTTCAGTGTGTGGGGAAGAGGTTTCAGTGTGTGGGGATGGGTTTCAGTGGGTGGGGAAGGGGTTTCAGTGTGTGGGGAAGAGGTTTCAGTGTGTGGGGATGGGTTTCAGTGTGTAGGGAAGGGGTTTCAGTGTGTGGGGAAGAGTTTTCTGTGTGTGGGGAAGTGACTTCAGTGTGTGGGGATGGGTTTCATTGTGTGGTGAAGGGGTTTCAGTGTGTGGGGAAGTGGTTTCAGTGCGTGGGGAATGGTTTCAGTTTGTGGGGACGGGTTTCAGTGTGTGGGGAAGGGGTTTCACTGTGTGGGGAAAGGGTTTCAGTGGTTGGGGAAGTGGTCTCACTGTGTGGAGAAGGGGTTTCAGTGCGTGGGGAAGGGGTTTCACTGTCTGGCGAAGCGGTTTCAGTTTGTGGGGAATGGTTTCAGTGTGTGGGGAAAGGATTTCAGTGTGTGGGGAAGGTGATTCAGTGTGTGGGGAAGGGGTTTCAGTGTGTGGGGAAGGGGTTTCAGTGTGTGGGGAATGGTTTCGGTGTGTGGGGAAGGGGTTTCAGTGTGTGGGGAAGGGGTTTCATTGTGTGTGGAAGGGGTTTCAGTGTGTGGGGGATGATTTCAGTGTGTGGGGAAGGGGTTTCAGTGTGTGTGGAAGGGTTTCAGTGTGTGGGGAAGGGGTTTCAGTGTGTGGGGAGTGGTTTCAGTGTGTGGGGAAGGGGTTTCACTGTGTGGGGAAGGCGTTTCAGTGTTTGGGGAATGGTTTCAGTGTGTGAGTAAGGGGTTTCAGTGTGTGGTGAAGGGTTTCAGTGTGTGGGGAAGGGGTTCAGTGTGTTGGGACGGGGTTTCAGTGTGTGGGGAAGGGGTTTCAGTGTGTGGGGAATGATTTCAGTTTGTGGGGACGGATTTCAGTGTGTGGGGAAGGGTTTCAGTGTGTGGGAAAGGGGTATCACTGTGTGGGTCAGTGGTTTCAGTGTGTGGGGAATGGTTTCAGTGTGTGGGCAAGGTATTCAGTGTGTCGGGAAGGGGTTTCACTGTGAGGGGAAGGGTTTTCAGTGTGTGGGGAATGGTGTCACTGTGTGGGGAATGGTTTCAGTGTATGGGGAAGGGGTTTCACTGTGTGTGAAAGTTGTTTCAGTGTGGGGTGAAGGGGTTTCAGTTTGTGGGGAAGAGTTTCAGTGTGTTGGGAGGGTTTTCACTGTGTGTGGAATGTGTTTCAGTGTGTGGGGAAGGGTTTCAGTGTGTGGGGAAGGGTTTCAGTGTGTGGGGAAGGGGTTTCAGTGTGTGGGGAAGGGCTTTCAGTGTGTGGGGAAGAGGTTGCATTGTGTGGGGAAGAGGTTTCAGTGTGTGGGGAAGGGTTTCAGTGTGTGGGGAAGGGTTTTAGTCTGTGGGGAAGGGGTTTCAGTGCGTGGTGAAGTTTTTCAGTGAGTGGGGAAGAGGGTTCAGTGTGTGGGGTACAGGTCTCAGTGTGTGGGGATGGGTTTCTGTGTGTAGGGAAAGGTGTCAGTCAGTGGGGAAGAGGTTTCAGTTTGTGGGGAAGAGGTTTCATTGCGCGGGGAAGGACTTTCAGTGTGTGGGGAAGTGATTTCAGTGTGTGGGGAAGTGTTTCAGTCTGTGGGGAAGAGGTTTCAGTGTGTGGGGAAGAGGTTTCAGTGCGTGGGGAAGAGGTTTCAGTGTGTGGGGAAGAGGATTCAGAGTGTGGGGAAGGGGTTTCAGTCTGTGGGGAAGTGGTTTTAGTGCGTGGGAAAGAGGTTTCAGTGTGTGGGGAAGGGGTTTCAGTGTGTGGTGAAGGGGATTCAGTGTGTGGGAAAGAGGTTTCAGTGTGCGGGGAAGGGGTTTCAGTGTGTGGGGAAGAGGGTTCAGTGTGTGGGGAAGAGGTTTTCTTTTGTGCGGAAGGGTTTCAGACTGTGGCGAAGAGGTTTCAGTGTTTGGGAAGAGGTTTCAGTGTGTGGGGAAGGGTTTCAGTATGTGGGGATGGGTTTCAGTGTGTGGGGAAGAGGTTTCAGTGTGTGGGGAGGAGGTTTCTGTGTGTGGGGATGGGTTTGAGTTTGTGGGGAAGGGGTTTCAGTGTGTGGGGAAGGTGTTTCAGTGTGTGGGGATGAGGTTTCAGTGTGTGGGGATGGGTTTCAGTGTGTGGGGAAGGGGTTTCAGTCTGTGCGGAAGAGGTTTCAGTGTGTGGGGAAGAGGTTTCAGTGTGTGGGAAAGGGGTTTCAGTGTGTGGATAAGGAGTTTCAGTGTGTGGGTAAGAGGTTTCAGTGTGTGGGGAAGAGGTTTCAGTGTGTGGGGAAGTGGTTTCAGTCTGTTGGGAAGGGGTTTCAGTGTATGGGGAAGTGGTTTCAGTATGTGGGGAAGGGGTTTCAGTGTGTGGGGAAGGGGTTTCAGTGTGTGGGGAAGAGATTTATGTGTGTGGGGAAGGGGCTGCAGTGTGTGGGGAAGAGGTTTCTGTGTAGGGGAAGAGGTTTCAGTGTGTGGGGATGGCTTTCTGTGTGTGGGGAAGGGGTTTCAGTGTGTGGGGAAGAGGTTTCAGTTTGTGGGGATGGCTTTCAGTCTGTAGGGAAATGTTTCAGTGTGTGTGGAAGAGGTTTCAGTGTGTGGGGAAGGGGTTTCAGTCTGTCGGGATGTGTTTCAGTCTGTGGGGATGGGTTTCAGTTTGTGGGGAAGGTGTTTCATTGTGTGGGGAAGATGTTTCAGTGTGTGGGGAAGGGGTTTCAATGTGCGGGGAAGGGGTTTTAGTGTGTGTGGAAGGGGTTTCATTGTCTGGGGAAGGGGTTTCAGTGTGCGGGAAAGGGGTTACAGTGTGTGTGGAAGGGGTTTCAGTGTGTGGGGAAGGGGTTTCAGTGTATGTGGAAGAGGTTTCAGTGTGTGTGGAAGGGGTTTCAGTGTGTGGGGAAGAGGTTTCATTGTGTGGGTAAGGGTTTCAGTCTGTGGGGAAGAGCTTTCTGTGTGTGGGAAAGTGACTTCAGTGTGTGGGGAAGGGGTTTCACTGTGTGGAGAAGGGGTTTCATTGTGTAGGGAAAGGGTTCAGTGTGTGGGGAAGGGGTTTCAGTGTGTGTGGAAGAGGTTTCAGTGTGTGGGGAATGGATTTCATTGTGTGTGGAAGAGGTTTCAGTGTGTGTGGAAGGGGTTTCAGTGTGTGGGGATGGGTTTCAGTGGGTGTGGAAGAAGTTTCAGCGTGTGGGGAAGAGGTTTCAGTGTGTGGGGAAGATGTTTCAGTGTGTGTGGAAGAGGTTTCAGTGCGTGGGGAAGAGGTTTCAGTGTGTGGGGAAGAGGTTTCTGTGTGTGGAAGAAGTTTCAGTGCCTGGGGTCGGTGTTTCAGTGTGTGGGGAAGAGGTTTCAGTGTGTGGGGAAGTGGTTTCAGTGTGTGGGGAAGGGGTTTCAGTGTGTGGGGAAGGGGTTTCAGTGTGTGGGGCAGGAGTTTCAGTGTGTGGGGATGAGGTTTCAGTGTGTGGGGATGGGTTTCAGTGTGTGGGGAAGGGGTTTCAGTGTGTGGGGAAGGGGTTTCAGTCTGTGCGGAAGGGGTTTCATTGTCTGGGGAAGGGGTTTCAGTGTGCGGGAAAGCGGTTACAGTGTGTGTGGAAGGGGTTTCAGTGTGTGGGGAAGGGGTTTCAGTGTGTGTGGAAGAGGTTTTAGTGTGTGTGGAAGGGGTTTCAGTGTGTGGGGCTGAGTTTCAGTGGGTGTGGAAGAAGATTCAGCGTGTGGGGAAGAGGTTTCAGTGTGTGGGGAAGGGGTTTCAGTGTGTGTGGAAGAGGATTCAGTGCGTGGGGAAGGAGTTTCAGTGTGTGGGGAAGAGGTTTCAGTGTGTAGGGAAGGGGTTTCAATGTGTGGGGAAGAGGTTTCTGTGCGTGGGGAAGGGGTTTCAGTGTGTGGGGAAGAGGTTTCATTGTGTTGGTAAGGGTTGCAGTCTGTGGGGAAGAGCTTTCTGTGTGTGGGGAAGTGACTTCAGTGTGTGGGGATGGGTTTCAGTGTGTGGGGTGGGTTTCAGTGTATGGGGAAGGGGTTTCAGTGTGTGGGGAAGAGGTTTCAGTGTGTGGGGATGGGTTTCAGTGTGTGGGGAAGGGGTTTCAGTGTGTGGGGAAGGGGTTTCAGTGTGTGGGGAAGAGATTTCAGTTTGTGGGGATGGAATTCAGTGTTTGGTTAAGGGGCTTCTGTCTGTGGGGAAGGGGTTTCAGTGTGTGGGGAAGGATTTCATTGTGTGGGGAAGAGGTTTCAGTGTGTGGGGTACAGGTTTCAGTGTGTGGGGATGGGTTTCATTGTGTCGGGAAAGGTTTCAGTGTGTGGGGAAGGGGTTTCAGTGTGTGCGGAAGACGTTTCAGTGTGTGGGGAATGGATTTCATTCTGTGTGGAAGAGGTTTCAGTGTGTGTGGAAGGGGTTTCAGTGTGTGGGGATGGGTTTCAGTGGGTGTGGAAGAAGTTTCAGCGTGTGGGGAAGAGGTTTCAGTGTGTGGGGAAGATGTTTCAGTGTGTGTGGAAGAGGTTTCAGTGCGTGGGGAAGAGGTTTCAGTGTGTGGGGAAGAGGTTTCTGTGTGTGGAAGAAGTTTCAGTGCGTGGGGAAGGTGTTTCAGTGTGTGGGGAAGAGGTTTCAGTGTGTGGGGAAGTGGTTTCAGTGTGTGGGGAAGGGGTTTCAGTGAGTGGGGAAGGGGTTTCAGTGTGTGGGGAAGGAGTTTCAGTGGGTGGGGATGAGGTTTCAGTGTGTGGGGATGGGTTTCAGTGTGTGGGGAAGGGGTTTCAGTGTGTGGGGAAGGGGTTTCAGTGTGTGTGGAAGAGGATTCAGTGCGTGGGGAAGGAGTTTCAGTGTGTGGGGAAGAGGTTTCAGTGTGTAGGGAAGGGGTTTCAATGTGTGGGGAAGAGGTTTCTGTGCGTGGGGAAGGGGTTTCAGTGTGTGGGGAAGAGGTTTCATTGTGTTGGTAAGGGTTTCAGTCTGTGGGGAAGAGCTTTCTGTGTGTGGGGAAGTGACTTCAGTGTGTGGGGATGGGTTTCAGTGTGTGGGGATCGGTTTCAGTGTATGGGGAAGGGGTTTCAGTGTGTGGGGAAGAGGTTTCAGTGTGTGGGGATGGGTTTCAGTGTGTGGGGAAGGGGTTTCAGTGTGTGGGGAAGGGGTTTCAGTGTGTGGGGAAGAGATTTCAGTTTGTGGGGATGGGTTTCAGTGTTTGGTTAAGGGGCTTCTGTCTGTGGGGAAGGGGTTTCAGTGTGTGGGGAAGGATTTCATTGTGTGGGGAAGAGGTTTCAGTGTGTGGGGTACAGGTTTCTGTGTGTGGGGATGGGTTTCATTGTGTCGGGAAAGGTTTCAGTGTGTGGGGAAGGGGTTTCAGTGTGTGCGGAAGAGGTTTCAGTGTGTGGGGAATGGATTTCATTCTGTGTGGAAGAGGTTTCAGTGTGTGTGGAAGGGGTTTCAGTGTGTGGGGATGGGTTTCAGTGGGTGTGGAAGAAGTTTCAGCGTGTGGGGAAGAGGTTTCAGTGTGTGGGGAAGATGTTTCAGTGTGTGTGGAAGAGGTTTCAGTGCGTGGGGAAGAGGTTTCAGTGTGTGGGGAAGAGGTTTCTGTGTGTGGAAGAAGTTTCAGTGCGTGGGGAAGGTGTTTCAGTGTGTGGGGAAGAGGTTTCAGTGTGTGGGGAAGTGGTTTCAGTGTGTGGGGAAGGGGTTTCAGTGTGTGGGGAAGGGGTTTCAGTGTGTGGGGAAGGAGTTTCAGTGGGTGGGGATGAGGTTTCAGTGTGTGGGGATGGGTTTCAGTGTGTGGGGAAGGGGTTTCAGTGTGTGGGGAAGGTGTTTCAGTCTGTGCGGAAGAGGCTTCAGTGTGTTGGGAAGAGGTTTCAGTGTGTGGGGATGGGTTTCAGTGTGTGGGGAAGGTGTTTCAGTGTGTTGGGAAGTGGTTTCAGTGTGTGCGGATGAGGTTTCCGTGTGTGGGGATGGGTTTCAGTGTGTGGGGAAGGGGTTTCAGCCTGTGCGGAAGAGGTTTTAGCGTGTGGGGAAGAGGTTTCAGTGTGTGGGAAAGGGCTTTCAGTTTGTGGATAAGGGGTTTCAGTGTGTGGGGAAGAGGTTTCAGTGGGTGGGGTAGTGGTTTCAGTCTGTGGGGAAGGGGATTTAGTGCATGGGGAAGAGGTTTCAGTGTGTGGGGAAAATGGTTTCAGTGTGTGGGTAAGAGGTTTCAGTTTGTGGGGAAGAGGTTTCAGTGTGTGGGGATGTGTTTCAGTGTGTGTGGAAGTGGTTTGAGTGTGTGGGGTAGAGGTTTCAGTGTGTGGGGAAGGATTTCAGTCAGTAGGGAAAGGTTTCAGTGTGTGTGGAAGAGGTTTCAATGTGTGGGGATGCGTTTCAGTGTGTGGGGAAGGGGTTTCAGTCTGTGGGGATGTGTTTCAGTCTGCGGGGATGGTTTTCAGTTTGTGGGAAGGGGTTTCAGTGTGTGGGGAAGAGGTTTCAGTGCATGGGGAAGGAGTTTCCGTGTGCGGGGAAGGGGTTTCAGTGTGTGTGGAAGGTGTTTCAGTGTGTGGGGAAGGGGTTTCAGTGTGCGGGGAAGGGTTTCAGTGTTTGGGGAATGGTTTCAGTGTGTGGGTATGGGTTTCAGTATGTGGGGAAGGGTTTCAGTGTGTGGGGAAGGGGTTTCAGTGTGTGGGGAAGGTGTTTCACTGTATGGGGACGGTGTTTCAGTCGGTGGGGAAGGGGTTTCGGTTTGTAGGGTAGGGGTTTCAATGTGTGGGTATGGGTTTCAGTGTGTGGGGAAGGGGCTTCAGTGTGTGGGGAGGGGGTTTCACTGTGTGGGGATGGGGTTTCAGTGTGTGGGGAAGATGTTTCAGTGTGTGGGGACGGGGTTCCAGTGTGTGGGGAAGGGGTTTCAGTGTGTGGGGAAAGGGTATCAGTGTGTGGGGAATTGTTTCAGTGTGTGGGGAAGGGGTTTCAGAGTGTGGGGACGTTGTTTCAGTGCGTGGGGAAGGGGTTTCAGTGTGTGGGGAAGGGGTTTCACTGTGTGAGGAAGGGGTTTCTGTGAGTGGGGATGGGGTTTCAGTGTGTGGGGACGTTGTTTCAGTTTGTGGTGAAGGGGTTTCAGTGTGTGGGGAAGGGGTTACAGTGTGTGGGGAAGGTGTTTCAGTGTGTGGGGAAGGGGTTTCAGTGTGTGGGGAAGGGGTTTCAGTGTGTGGGGAAGGTGTTTCATTTTGTGGGGAAGGTGTTTCAGTTTTTGGGGAAGGGGTTTCACTGTGTGGTGAAGGTGTTTCAGTGTGTGGGGAAGGGGTTTCATTGTGTGGGGACGTTGTTTCAGTTTGTGGGGAAGTGGTTTCAGTGTGTGGGGAAGGGGTTTCAGTGCGTTGGTAGGCGTTTATGTGTGTGGGGAAGGGGTTTCAGTGTGTGGGGTATGGTTTCAGTGTGTGGGGAATGGATTTCAGTGTGTGGGGAAGAGGTTTCAGTGTGTGGGGATGGCTTTCTGTGTGTGGGGAAGGGGTTTCAGTTTGTGGGGAAGGCTTTCAGTCTGTAGGGAAATGTTTCAGTGTGTGTGGAAAGGTTTCAGTGTTTGGGGATGGGTTTCAGTGTATGGGGAAGGGGTTTCAGTCTGTCGGGATGTGTTTCAGTCTGTGGGGATGGGTTTCAGTTTGTGGGGAAGGTGTTTCATTGTGTGGGGAAGAGGTTTCAGTGTGTGGGGAAGGGGTTTCTATGTGCGGGGAAGGGGTTTCAGTGTGTGTGGAAGGGGTTTCAGTGTGTGGGGAAGGGGTTTTAGTGTGTGTGGAAGAGGTTTTAGTGTGTGTGGAAGGGGTTTCAGTGTGTGGGGATGAATTTCAGTGGGTGTGGAAGAAGATTCAGCGCGTGGGGAAGAGGTTTCAGTGTGTGGGGAAGAGGTTTCAGTGTGTGTGGAAGAGGATTCAGTGCGTGGGGAAGGAGTTTCAGTGTGTGGGGAAGAGGTTTCAGTGTGTAGGGGAGGGGTTTCAATGTGTGTGGAAGAGGTTTCTGTGCGTGGGGAAGGGGTTTCAGTGTGTGGGGAAGAGGTTTCATTGTGTGGGTAAGGGTTTCAGTCTGTGGGGAAGAGCTTTCTGTGTGTGGGGAAGTGGCTTCAGTGTGTGGGGATGGGTTTCAGTGTGTGGGGATGGGTTTCAGTGTATGGGGAAGGGGTTTCAGTGTGTGGGGAAGAGGTTTCAGTGTGTGGGGATGGGTTTCAGTGATTGGGGAAGAGATTTCAGTATGTGGGGATGGGTTTCAGTGTTTGGTTAAGGGGCTTCTGTCTGTGGGGAAGGGGTTTCAGTGTGTGGGGAAGGTTTTCAGTGTGTGGGGAAGAGGTTTCAGTGTGTGGGGTACAGGTTTCAGTGTGTGGGGATGGGTTTCATTGTGTAGGGAAAGGTTTCAGTGTGTGGGGAAGGAGTTTCAGTGTGTGCGGAAGCGGTTTCAGTGTGTGGGGAATGGATTTCATTGTGTGTGGAAGAGGTTTCAGTGTGTGTGGAAGTGGTTTCAGTGTGTGGGGATGGGTTTCAGTGGGTGTGGAAGAAGTTTCAGCGTGTGGGGAAGAGGTTTCAGTGTGTGGGGAAGATGTTTCAGTGTGTGTGGAAGAGGTTTCAGTGCGTGGGGAAGAGGTTTCAGTGTGTGGTGAAGGTGTTTCAGTGTGTGGGGAAGGGTTTTCATTGTGTGGGGACGTTGTTTCAGTTTGTGGGGAAGTGGTTTCAGTGTGTGGGGAAGGGGTTTCAGTGCGTTGGTAGGCGTTTATGTGTGTGGGGAAGGGGTTTCAGTGTGTGGGGTATGGTTTCAGTGTGTGGGGAATGGATTTCAGTGTGTGGGGAAGAGGTTTCAGTGTGTGGGGATGGCTTTCTGTGTGTGGGGAAGGGGTTTCAGTTTGTGGGGAAGGCTTTCAGTCTGTAGGGAAATGTTTCAGTGTGTGTGGAAAGGTTTCAGTGTTTGGGGATGGGTTTCAGTGTATGGGGAAGGGGTTTCAGTCTGTCGGGATGTGTTTCAGTCTGTGGGGATGGGTTTCAGTTTGTGGGGAAGGTGTTTCATTGTGTGGGGAAGAGGTTTCAGTGTGTGGGGAAGGGGTTTCTATGTGCGGGGAAGGGGTTTCAGTGTGTGTGGAAGGGGTTTCAGTGTGTGGGGAAGGGGTTTTAGTGTGTGTGGAAGAGGTTTTAGTGTGTGTGGAAGGGGTTTCAGTGTGTGGGGATGAATTTCAGTGGGTGTGGAAGAAGATTCAGCGCGTGGGGAAGAGGTTTCAGTGTGTGGGGAAGAGGTTTCAGTGTGTGTGGAAGAGGATTCAGTGCGTGGGGAAGGAGTTTCAGTGTGTGGGGAAGAGGTTTCAGTGTGTAGGGGAGGGGTTTCAATGTGTGTGGAAGAGGTTTCTGTGCGTGGGGAAGGGGTTTCAGTGTGTGGGGAAGAGGTTTCATTGTGTGGGTAAGGGTTTCAGTCTGTGGGGAAGAGCTTTCTGTGTGTGGGGAAGTGGCTTCAGTGTGTGGGGATGGGTTTCAGTGTGTGGGGATGGGTTTCAGTGTATGGGGAAGGGGTTTCAGTGTGTGGGGAAGAGGTTTCAGTGTGTGGGGATGGGTTTCAGTGATTGGGGAAGAGATTTCAGTATGTGGGGATGGGTTTCAGTGTTTGGTTAAGGGGCTTCTGTCTGTGGGGAAGGGGTTTCAGTGTGTGGGGAAGGTTTTCAGTGTGTGGGGAAGAGGTTTCAGTGTGTGGGGTACAGGTTTCAGTGTGTGGGGATGGGTTTCATTGTGTAGGGAAAGGTTTCAGTGTGTGGGGAAGGAGTTTCAGTGTGTGCGGAAGCGGTTTCAGTGTGTGGGGAATGGATTTCATTGTGTGTGGAAGAGGTTTCAGTGTGTGTGGAAGTGGTTTCAGTGTGTGGGGATGGGTTTCAGTGGGTGTGGAAGAAGTTTCAGCGTGTGGGGAAGAGGTTTCAGTGTGTGGGGAAGATGTTTCAGTGTGTGTGGAAGAGGTTTCAGTGCGTGGGGAAGAGGTTTCAGTGTGTGGGGAAGAGGTTTCTGTGTGTGGAAGAAGTTTCAGTGCGTGGGGAAGGTGTTTCAGTGTGTGGGGAAGAGGTTTCAGTGTGTGGGGAAGTGGTTTCAGTGTGTGGGGAAGGGTTTTCAGTGTGTGTGGAAGAGGTTTCAGTGTGTGGGGAAGGGGTTTCAGTGTGTGGGGATGAGGTTACAGTGTGTGGGGATGGGTTTCAGTGTGTGGGGAAGGGGTTTCAGTGTGTGGGGAAGGGGTTTCAGTCTGTGCGGAAGAGGCTTCAGTGTGTTGGGAATTGTTTTCAGTGTGTGGGGATGGGTTTCAGTGTGTGGGGAAGGGGTTTCAGTGTGTGGGGAAGTGGTTTCAGTGTGTGTGGAAGGGGTTTCAGTGTGTGGGGAAGGGGTTTCAGTGTGCGGGGAAGGGGTTACAGTGTGTGTGGAAGGGGTTTCAGTGTGTCGGGAAGGTGTTTCAGTGTGTGTGGGAGAGGTTTTAGTGTGTGTGGAAGGGGTTTCAGTGTTTGGGGATGGGTTTCAGTGTTTGTGGAAGAAGATACAGCATGTGGGGAAGAGGTTTCAATGTGTGGGGAAGGAGTTTCAGTGTGTGGCGAAGAGGTTTCAGTGTGTGGGGAAGAGGTTTCAGTGTGTGTGGAAGAGGTTTCAGTGCGTGGGGAACGGGTTTCACTGTGTGGGGATGGGTTTCAGTGTGTGGGGATGGGTTTCACTGTGTGGGGAAGGCTTTCAGTGTCTGGGGAAGAGGTTTCAGTGTGTGGGGATGGGTTTCAGTGGGTGTGGAAGAAGTTTCAGCGTGTGGGGAAGAGGTTTCAGTGTGTGGGGAAGATGTTTCAGTGTGTGTGGAAGAGGTTTCAGTGCGTGGGGAAGAGGTTTCAGTGTGTGGGGAAGAGGTTTCTGTGTGTGGAAGAAGTTTCAGTGCGTGGGGAAGGTGTTTCAGTGTGTGGGGAAGAGGTTTCAGTGTGTGGGGAAGTGGTTTCAGTGTGTGGGGAAGGGGTTTCAGTGTGTGTGGAAGGGGTTTCAGTGTGTGGGGAAGGGGTTTCAGTGTGTGGGGTTGAGGTTTCAGTGTGTGGGGATGGGTTTCAGTGTGTGGGGAAGGGGTTTCAGTGTGTGGGGAAGGGGTTTCAGTCTGTGAGGAAGAGGCTTCAGTGTGTTGGGAAGAGGTTTCAGTGTGTGGGGATGGGTTTCAGTGTGTGGGGAAGGGGTTTCAGTGTGTGGGGAAGTGGTTTCAGTGTGTGCAGATGAGGTTTCAGTGTGTGGGGATGGGTTTCAGTGTGTGGGGAAGGGGTTTCAGCCTGTGCGAAAGAGGGTTTCGTGTGTGGGGAAGATGTAGCAGTGTGTGGGAAAGGGGTTTCAGTTTGTGGATAAGGGGTTTCACTGTGTGGGGAAGAGGTTTCAGTGTATGGGGTAGTGGTTTCAGTCTGTGGGGAAGGGGTTTTAGTGCATGGGGAAGAGGTTTCAGTGTGTGGGGAAGGGGTTTCAGTGTGTGGGGAAGAGGTTGCAGTGTGTGGGGAAGAGTTTTCAGTGTGTGGGGATGGGTTTCAGTGTGTGTGGAAGTGGTTTGAGTGTGTGGGGAAGAGGTTTCAGTGTGTGGGGAAGGGTTTCAGTCAGTAGGGAAAGGTTTCAGTGTGTGTGGAAGAGGTTTCAATGTGTGGGGATGCGTTTCAGTGTGTGGGGAAGGGGTTTCAGTTGGTCGAGAAGATGTTTCAGTGTGTGGGGAAGAGGTTTCAGTGTGTGGGGAAGATGTTTCAATGTGTGGGGAAGAGGTTTCAGTGTGTGCGGAAGAGGTTTCAGTGTGTAGGGAAGAGGTTTCAGTGTGTGGGGAAGGGTTTCACTCTGTGGCGAAGAGGTTTCAGTGTGTGGGATGAGGTTTCTGTGTGTAGGGAAGGTTTTCAGTGTGTGGGGAAGGGGTTTCAGTGTGTGTGGAAGAGGTTTCAGTGCGTGGGGAAGAGGCATCAGTGTGTGGTGAAGAGGTTTCTGTGTGTTGAAGAAGTGTCAGTGCGTGGGGAAGGTGTTTCAGTGTGTGGGGAAGAGGTTTCAGTGTGTGAGGAAGTGGTTTCAGTGTGTGGGGATGGGTTTCACTGGGTGTGGAAGAAGTTACAGCGTGTGGGGAAGAGGTTTCAGTATGTGGGGAAGATGTTTCAGTGTGTGTGGAAGAGGTTTCAGTGCGTGGGGAAGAGGTTTCAGTGTGTGGGGAAGAGGTTTCTGTGTGTTGAAGAAGTGTCAGTGCGTGGGGAAGGTGTTTCAGTGTGTGGGGAAGAGGTTTCAGTGTGTGGGGAAGTGGTTTCAGTGTGTGGGGAAGGGGATTCAGTGTGTGGGGATGAGGTTTCAGTGTGTGGGGAAGAGATTTCAGTGTCTGGGGAAGGGGTTTCAGAGTGTGGGGAAGGGGTTTCAGTCTGTGCGTAAGAGGCTTCAGTGTGTTGGGAAGAGTTTTCAGTGTGTGGGGATGGGTTTCAGTGTGTGTGGAAGTGGTTTGAGTGTGTGGGGAAGAGGTTTCAGTGCGTGGGGAAGGGTTTCAGTCAGTAGGGAAAGGTTTCAGTGTGTGTGGAAGAGGTTTCAATGTGTGGGGATGCGTTTCAGTGTGTGGGGAAGGGGTTTCAGTTGGTCGAGAAGATGTTTCAGTGTGTGGGGAAGAGGTTTCAGTGTGTGGGGAAGATGTTTCAATGTGTGGGGAAGAGGTTTCAGTGTGTGCGGAAGAGGTTTCAGTGTGTAGGGAAGAGGTTTCAGTGTGTGGGGAAGGGTTTCACTCTGTGGCGAAGAGGTTTCAGTGTGTGGAATGAGGTTTCTGTGTGTAGGGAAGGTTTTCAGTGTGTGGGGAAGGGGTTTCAGTGTGTGTGGAAGAGGTTTCAGTGCGTGGGGAAGAGGCTTCAGTGTGTGGGGAAGAGGTTTCTGAGTGTTGAAGAAGTGTCTGTGCGTGGGGAAGGTGTTTCAGTGTGTGGGGAAGTGGTTTCAGTGTGTGGGGATGGGTTTCAGTGGGTGTGGAAGAAGTTACAGCGTGTGGGGAAGAGGTGTCAGTATGTGGGGAAGATGTTTCAGTGTGTGTGGAAGAGGTTTCAGTGCGTGGGGAAGAGGTTTCAGATTGTGGGGAAGAGGTTTCTGTGTGTTGAAGAAGTGTCAGTGCGTGGGGAAGGTGTTTCAGTGTGTGGGGAAGAGGTTTCAGTGTGTGGGGAAGTGGTTTCAGTGTGTGGGGAAGGGGATTCAGTGTGTGGGGATGAGGTTTCAGTGTGTGGGGAAGAGATTTCAGTGTGTGGGGAAGGGGTTTCAGAGTGTGGGGAAGGGGGTTCAGTCTGTGCGTAAGAGGCTTCAGTGTGTTGGGAAGAGTTTTCAGTGTGTGGGGATGGGTTTCAGTGTGTGTGGAAGTGGTTTGAGTGTGTGGGGAAGAGGTTTCAGTGTGTGGGGAAGGGTTTCAGTCAGTAGGGAAAGGTTTCAGTGTGTGTGGAAGAGGTTTCAATGTGTGGGGATGCGTTTCAGTGTGTGGGGAAGGGGTTTCAGTTGGTCGAGAAGATGTTTCAGTGTGTGGGGAAGAGGTTTCAGTGTGTGGGGAAGATGTTTCAATGTGTGGGGAAGAGGTTTCAGTGTATGCGGAAGAGGTTTCAGTGTGTAGGGAAGAGGTTTCAGTGTGTGGGGAAGGGTTTCACTCTGTGGCGAAGAGGTTTCAGTGTGTGGGATGAGGTTTCTGTGTGTAGGGAAGGTTTTCAGTGTGTGGGGAAGGGGTTTCAGTGTGTGTGGAAGAGGTTTCAGTGCGTGGGGAAGAGGCTTCAGTGTGTGGGGAAGAGGTTTCTGTGTGTTGAAGAAGTGTCAGTGCGTGGGGAAGGTGTTTCAGTGTGTGGGGAAGAGGTTTCAGTGTGTGGGGAAGTGGTTTCAGTGTGTGGGGATGGGTTTCAGTGGGTGTGGAAGAAGTTACAGCGTGTGGGGAAGAGGTTTCAGTATGTGGGGAAGATGTTTCAGTGTGTGTGGAAGAGGTTTCAGTGCGTGGGGAAGAGGTTTCAGTGTGTGGGGAAGAGGTTTCTGTGTGTTGAAGAAGTGTCAGTGCGTGGGGAAGGTGTTTCAGTGTGTGGGGAAGAGGTTTCAGTGTGTGGGGAAGTGGTTTCAGTGTGTGGGGAAGGGGATTCAGTGTGTGGGGATGAGGTTTCAGTGTGTGGGGAAGAGATTTCAGTGTCTGGGGAAGGGGTTTCAGAGTGTGGGGAAGGGGTTTCAGTCTGTGCGTAAGAGGCTTCAGTGTGTTGGGAAGAGTTTTCAGTGTGTGGGGATGGGTTTCAGTGTGTGTGGAAGTGGTTTGAGTGTGTGGGGAAGAGGTTTCAGTGCGTGGGGAAGGGTTTCAGTCAGTAGGGAAAGGTTTCAGTGTGTGTGGAAGAGGTTTCAATGTGTGGGGATGCGTTTCAGTGTGTGGGGAAGGGGTTTCAGTTGGTCGAGAAGATGTTTCAGTGTGTGGGGAAGAGGTTTCAGTGTGTGGGGAAGATGTTTCAATGTGTGGGGAAGAGGTATCAGTGTGTGCGGAAGAGGTTTCAGTGTGTAGGGAAGAGGTTTCAGTGTGTGGGGAAGGGTTTCACTCTGTGGCGAAGAGGTTTCAGTGTGTGGGATGAGGTTTCTGTGTGTAGGGAAGGTTTTCAGTGTGTGGGGAAGGGGTTTCAGTGTGTGTGGAAGAGGTTTCAGTGCGTGGGGAAGAGGCTTCAGTGTGTGGGGAAGAGGTTTCTGAGTGTTGAAGAAGTGTCAGTGCGTGGGGAAGGTGTTTCAGTGTGTGGGGAATTGGTTTCAGTGTGTGGGGATGGGTTTCAGTGGGTGTGGAAGAAGTTACAGCGTGTGGGGAAGAGGTTTCAGTATGTGGGGAAGATGTTTCAGTGTGTGTGGAAGAGGTTTCAGTGCGTGGGGAAGAGGTTTCAGAGTGTGGGGAAGAGGTTTCTGTGTGTTGAAGAAGTGTCAGTGCGTGGGGAAGGTGTTTCAGTGTGTGGGGAAGAGGTTTCAGTGTGTGGGGAAGTGGTTTCAGTGTGTGGGGAAGTTGATTCAGTGTGTGGGGATGAGGTTTCAGTGTGTGGGGAAGAGATTTCAGTGGGTGGGGAAGGGGTTTCAGAGTGTGGGGAAGGGGTTTCAGTCTGTGCGTAAGAGGCTTCAGTGTGTTGGGAAGAGTTTTCAGTGTGTGGGGATGGGTTTCAGTGTGTGTGGAAGTGGTTTGAGTGTGTGGGGAAGAGGTTTCAGTGTGTGGGGAAGGGTTTCAGTCAGTAGGGAAAGGTTTCAGTGTGTGTGGAAGAGGTTTCAATGTGTGGGGATGCGTTTCAGTGTGTGGGGAAGGGGTTTCAGTTGGTCGAGAAGATGTTTCAGTGTGTGGGGAAGAGGTTTCAGTGTGTGGGGAAGATGTTTCAATGTGTAGGGAAGAGGTTTCAGTGTGTGGGGAAGGGTTTCACTCTGTGGCGAAGAGGTTTCAGTGTGTGGGATGAGGTTTCTGTGTGTAGGGAAGGTTTTCAGTGTGTGGGGAAGGGGTTTCAGTGTGTGTGGAAGAGGTTTCAGTGCGTGGGGAAGAGGCTTCAGTGTGTGGGGAAGAGGTTTCTGTGTGTTGAAGAAGTGTCAGTGCGTGGGGAAGGTGTTTCAGTGCGTGGGGAAGAGGTTTCAGTGTGTGGGGAAGTGGTTTCAGTGTGTGGGGATGGGTTTCAGTGGGTGTGGAAGAAGTTACAGCGTGTGGGGAAGAGGTTTCAGTATGTGGGGAAGATGTTTCAGTGTGTGTGGAAGAGGTTTCAGTGCGTGGGGAAGAGGTTTCAGTGTGTGGGGAAGAGGTTTCTGTGTGTTGAAGAAGTGTCAGTGCGTGGGGAAGGTGTTTCAGTGTGTGGGGAAGAGGTTTCAGTGTGTGGGGAAGTGATTTCAGTGTGTGGGGAAGGGGATTCAGTGTGTGGGGATGAGGTTTCAGTGTGTGGGGAAGAGATTTCAGTGTGTGGGGAAGGGGTTTCAGAGTGTGGGGAAGGGGTTTCAGTCTGTGCGTAAGAGGCTTCAGTGTGTTGGGAAGAGTTTTCAGTGTGTGGGGATGGGTTTCAGTGTGTGTGGAAGTGGTTTGAGTGTGTGGGGAAGAGGTTTCAGTGCGTGGGGAAGGGTTTCAGTCAGTAGGGAAAGGTTTCAGTGTGTGTGGAAGAGGTTTCAATGTGTGGGGATGCGTTTCAGTGTGTGGGGAAGGGGTTTCAGTGCGTCGAGAAGATGTTTCAGTGTGTGGGGAAGAGGTTTCAGTGTGTGGGGAAGATGTTTCAGTGTGTGGGGAAGAGGTTTCAGTGTGTGCGGAAGAGGTTTCAGTGTGTAGGGAAGAGGTTTCAGTGTGTGCGGAAGAGGTTTCAGTGTGTAGGGAAGAGGTATCAGTGTGTGGGGAAGGGTTTCACTCTGTGGCGAAGAGGTTTCAGTGTGTGGGATGAGGTTTCTGTGTGTAGGGAAGGTTTTCAGTGTGTGGGGAAGGGGTTTCAGTTTGTAGGGTAGGGGTTTCAGTGTGTGGGTAAGGGTTTCAGTGTGTGGGGAAGGGGTTTCAGTGTGTGGGGAGGGGGTTTCACTGTGTGGGGATGGGGTTCAGTGTGTGGGGAAGATGTTTCAGTGTGTGTGGACGGGGTTCCAGTGTGTGGGGAAGGGGTTTCAGTGTGTGGGGAAAGGGTTTCAGTGTGTGGGGAATTGTTTCAGTGTGTGGGGAAGGGGTTTCAGTGTGTGGGGACGTTGTTTCAGTGCGTGGGGAAGGGGTTTCAGTGTGTGGGGAAGGGGTTTCACTGTGTGGGGAATGGGTTTCTGTGTGTGGGGAAGGGGTTTCAGTGCGTGGGGACGTTGATTCAGTGTGTGGCGAGGGGGTTTCAGTGTGTGTGGAAGGGGTTTCAGTGTGTGGGGATGGGTTTCAGTGGGTGTGGAAGAAGTTCCAGCGTGTGGGGAAGAGGTTTCAGTGTGTGGGGAAGATGTTTCAGTGTGTGTGGAAGAGGTTTCAGTGCGTGGGGAAGAGGTTTCAGTGTGTGGGGAAGAGGTTTCTGTGTGTTGAAGAAGTGTCAGTGCTTGGGGAAGGTGTTTCAGTGTGTGGGGAAGAGGTTTCAGTGTGTGGGGAAGTGGTTTCAGTGTGTGGGGAAGGGGATTCAGTGTGTGTGGAAGGGGTTTCAGTGTGTGGGGAAGGGGTTGTAGTGTGTGCGTATGAGGTTTCAGTGTGTGGGGATGGGTTTCAGTGTGTGGGGAAGGGGTTTCAGTGTGTGGGGAAGGAGTCTCAGTCTGTGCGGAAGAGGCTTCAGTGTGTTGGGAAGAGTTTTCAGTGTGTGGGGAAGGGGTTTCAGTGTGTGGGGAAGTGGTTTCAGTGTTTGTGGCAGGTGTTTCAGTGTGTGGGGAAGGGGTTTCAGTGTGCGGGGAAGGGTTTACAGTGTGTGTGGAAGGGGTTTCAGTGTGTCGGGAAGGTGTTTCAGTGTGTGTGGGAGAGGTTTTAGTGTGTGTGGAAGGGGTTTCAGTGTTTGGGGATGGGTTTCAGTGGGTGTGGAAGAAGTTTCAGCGTGTGGGGAAGAGGTTTCAGTATGTGGGGAAGATGTTTCAGTGTGTGTGTTAGAGGTTTCAGTGCGTGGGGAAGAGGTTTCAGTGTGTGGGGAAGAGGTTTCTGTGTGTTGAAGAAGTGTCAGTGCGTGGGGAAGGTGTTTCAGTGTGTGGGGAAGAGGTTTCAGTGTGTGGGGAAGTGGTTTCAGTGTGTGGGGAAGGGGATTCAGTGTGTGGGGATGAGGTTTCAGTGTGTGGGGATGTGTTTCAGTGTGTGGGGAAGGGGTTTCAGTGTGTGGGGAAGGGGTTTCAGTCTGTGCGGAAGAGGCTTCAGTGTGTTGGGAAGAGTTTTCAGTGTGTGGGGATGGGTGTCAGTGTGTGTGGAAGTGGTTTGAGTGTGTGGGGAAGAGGTTTCAGTGCGTGGGGAAGGGTTTCAGTCAGTAGGGCAAGGTTTCAGTGTGTGTGGAAGAGGTTTCAATGTGTGGGGATGCGTTTCAGTGTGTGGGGAAGGGGTTCAAGTGCGCCGAGAAGATGTTTCAGTGTGTGGGGAAGAGGTTTCAGTGTGTGGGGAAGATGTTTCAGTGTGTGGGGAAGAGGTTTCAGTGTGTGCGGAAGAGGTCTCAGTGTGTAGGGAAGAGGTTTCAGTGTGTGCGGAAGAGGTTTCAGTGTGTAGGGAAGAGGTTTCAGTGTGTGGGGAAGGGTTTCACTCTGTGGCGAAGAGGTTTCAGTGTGTGGGATGATGTTTCTGTGTGTAGGGAAGGTTTTCAGTGTGTGGGGAAGGGGTTTCAGTTTGTAGGGTAGGGGTTTCAGTGTGTGGGTAAGAGTTTCAGTGTGTGGGGAAGGGGTTTCAGTGTGTGGGGAGGGGGTTTCACTGTGTGGGGATGGGGTTTCAGTGTGTGGGGAAGATGTTTCAGTGTGTGTGGACGGGGTTCCAGTGTGTGGGGAAGGGGTTTCAGTGTGTGGGGAAAGGGTTTCAGTGTGTGGGGAATTGTTTCATTGTGTGGGGAAGGGGTTTCAGTGTGTGGGGACGTTGTTTCAGTGCGTGGGGAAGGGGTTTCAGTGTGTGGGGAAGGGGTTTCACTGTGTGGGGAAGGGGTTTCTGTGTGTGGGGAAGGGGTTTCAGTGTGTGGGGACGTTGATTCAGTGTGTGGCGAGGGGGTTTCAGTGTGTGTGGAAGGGGTTTCAGTGTGTGGGGATGGGTTTCAGTGGGTGTGGAAGAAGTTTCAGCGTGTGGGGAAGAGGTTTCAGTGTGCGGGGAAGGT
The DNA here is from genome assembly GCF_036365525.1 of Heterodontus francisci. Taxonomy (NCBI): domain Eukaryota; kingdom Metazoa; phylum Chordata; class Chondrichthyes; order Heterodontiformes; family Heterodontidae; genus Heterodontus; species Heterodontus francisci. The sequence continues at coordinate 10,562,197 of NC_090386.1, forward strand.
GTTTCAGTGTGTGTGGAAGAGGTTTCAGTGCGTGGGGAAGAGGTTTCAGTGTGTGGGGAAGAGGTTTCTGTGTGTTGAAGAAGTGTCAGTGCGTGGGGAAGGTGTTTCAGTGTGTGGGGAAGAGGTTTCAGTGTGTGGGGAAGTGGTTTCAGTGTGTGGGGAAGGGGATTCAGTGTGTGTGGAAGGGGTTTCAGTGTGTGGGGAAGGGGTTGTAGTGTGTGGGGATGAGGTTTCAGTGTGTGGGGAAGGGGTCTCAGTCTGTGCGGAAGAGGCTTCAGTGTATTGGGAAGAGTTTTCAGTGTGTGGGGATGGGTTTCAGTGTGTGGGGAAGGGGTTTCAGTGTGTGGGGAAGCGGTTTCAGTGTTTGTGGAAGGTGTTTCAGTGTGTGGGGAAGGGGTTTCAGTGTGCGGGGAAGGGTTTACAGTCTGTGTGGAAGGGGTTTCAGTGTGTCGGGAAGGTGTTTCAGTGTGTGTGGGAGAGGTTTTAGTGTGTGTGGAAGGGGTTTCAGTGTTTGGGGATGGGTTTCAGTGTTTGTGGAAGAAGATACAGCATGTGGGGAAGAGTTTTCAATGTGTGGGGAAGGAGTTTCAGTGTGTGGGGAAGAGGTTTCAGTGTGTGGGGAAGAGGTTTCAGTGTGTGTGGAAGAGGTTTCAGTGCGTGGGGAACGGGTTTCACTGTGTGGGGATGGGTTTCAGTGTGTGGGGATGGGTTTCACTGTGTGGGGAAGGCTTTCAGTGTGTGGGGAGGAGGTTTCAGTGTGTGGGGATGGGTTTCAGTGTGTGGGGAAGGGGTTTCAGTGTGTGGGAAAGGGGTTTCAGTGTGTGAGGAAGAGATTTCAGTGTGTGGGGATGGGTTTCAGTGTGTGGTTAAGGGATTTCAGTCTGTGGGGAAGGGGTTTCAGTGTGTGGGGAAGAGGTTTCAGTGTGTGGGGAAGGTGTTTCAGTGTGTGGGGAAGTTGGTTTCAGTGTGTGGGGAAGAGGTTTCAGTGTGTGGGGAAGTGGTTTCAGTGTGTCGGGATAGGTTTCAGTGGGTGTGGAAGAAGTTACAGCGTGTGGGGAAGAGGTTTCAGTATGTGGGGAAGATGTTTCAGTGTGTGTGGAAGAGGTTTCAGTGCGTGGGGAAGAGGTTTCAGTGTGTGGGGAAGAGGTTTCTGTGTGTGGGGAAGTGGTTTCAGTGTGTGGGGAAGGGGATTCAGTGTGTGGGGATGAGGTTTCAGTGTGTGGGGAAGAGATTTCAGTGTGTGGGGAAGGGGTTTCAGAGTGTGGGGAAGGGGTTTCAGTCTGTGCGTAAGAGGCTTCAGTGTGTTGGGAAGAGTTTTCAGTGTGTGGGGATGGGTTTCAGTGTGTGTGGAAGTGGTTTGAGTGTGTGGGGAAGAGGTTTCAGTGCGTGGGGAAGGGTTTCAGTCAGTAGGGAAAGGTTTCAGTGTGTGTGGAAGAGGTTTCAATGTGTGGGGATGCGTTTCAGTGTGTGGGGAAGGGGTTTCAGTGCGTCGAGAAGATGTTTCAGTGTGTGGGGAAGAGGTTTCAGTGTATGGGGAAGGGGTTTCAGTCTGTCGGGATGTGTTTCAGTCTGTGGGGATGGGTTTCAGTTTGTGGGGAAGGTGTTTCATTGTGTGGGGAAGAGGTTTCAGTGTGTGAGGAAGGGGTTTCTATGTGCGGGGAAGGGGTTTCAGTGTGTGTGGAAGGGGTTTCAGTGTGTGGGGAAGGGGTTTTAGTGTGTGTGGAAGAGGTTTTAGTGTGTGTGGAAGGGGTTTCAGTGTGTGGGGATGAATTTCAGTGGGTGTGGAAGAAGATTCAGCGTGTGGGGAAGAGGTTTCAGTGTGTGGGGAAGAGGTTTCAGTGTGTGTGGAAGAGGATTCAGTGCGTGGGGAAGGAGTTTCAGTGTGTGGGGAAGAGGTTTCAGTGTGTAGGGGAGGGGTTTCAATGTGTGTGGAAGAGGTTTCTGTGCGTGGGGAAGGGGTTTCAGTGTGTGGGGAAGAGGTTTCATTGTGTGGGTAAGGGTTTCAGTCTGTGGGGAAGAGCTTTCTGTGTGTGGGGAAGTGGCTTCAGTGTGTGGGGATGGGTTTCAGTGTGTGGGGATGGGTTTCAGTGTATGGGGAAGGGGTTTCAGTGTGTGGGGAAGAGGTTTCAGTGTGTGGGGATGGGTTTCAGTGATTGGGGAAGAGATTTCAGTATGTGGGGATGGGTTTCAGTGTTTGGTTAAGGGGCTTCTGTCTGTGGGGAAGGGGTTTCAGTGTGTGGGGAAGGTTTTCAGTGTGTGGGGAAGAGGTTTCAGTGTGTGGGGTACAGGTTTCAGTGTGTGGGGATGGGTTTCATTGTGTAGGGAAAGGTTTCAGTGTGTGGGGAAGGAGTTTCAGTGTGTGCGGAAGAGGTTTCAGTGTGTGGGGAATGGATTTCATTGTGTGTGGAAGAGGTTTCAGTGTGTGTGGAAGGGGTTTCAGTGTGTGGGGATGGGTTTCAGTGGGTGTGGAAGAAGTTTCAGCGTGTGGAGAAGAGGTTTCAGTGTGTGGGGAAGATGTTTCAGTGTGTGTGGAAGAGGTTTCAGTGCGTGGGGAAGAGGTTTCAGTGTGTGGGGAAGAGGTTTCTGTGTGTGGAAGAAGTTTCAGTGCGTGGGGAAGGTGTTTCAGTGTGTGGGGAAGAGGTTTCAGTGTGTGGGGAAGTGGTTTCAGTGTGTGGGGAAGGGGTTTCAGTGTGTGTGGAAGAGGTTTCAGTGTGTGGGGAAGGGGTTTCAGTGTGTGGGGATGAGGTTACAGTGTGTGGGGATGGGTTTCAGTGTGTGGGGAAGGGGATTCAGTGTGTGGGGAAGGGGTTTCAGTCTGTGCGGAAGAGGCTTCAGTGTGTTGGGAAGAGTTTTCAGTGTGTGGGGATGGGTTTCAGTGTGTGGGGAAGGGGTTTCAGTGTGTGGGGAAGTGGTTTCAGTGTGTGTGGAAGGGGTTTCAGTGTGTGGGGAAGGGGTTTCAGTGTGCGGGGAAGGGGTTACAGTGTGTGTGGAAGGGGTTTCAGTGTGTCGGGAAGGTGTTTCAGTGTGTGTGGGAGAGGTTTTAGTGTGTGTGGAAGGGGTTTCAGTGTTTGGGGATGGGTTTCAGTGTTTGTGGAAGAAGATACAGCATGTGGGGAAGAGGTTTCAATGTGTGGGGAAGGAGTTTCAGTGTGTGGCGAAGAGGTTTCAGTGTGTGGGGAAGAGGTTTCAGTGTGTGTGGAAGAGGTTTCAGTGCGTGGGGAACGGGTTTCACTGTGTGGGGATGGGTTTCAGTGTGTGGGGATGGGTTTCACTGTGTGGGGAAGGCTTTCAGTGTCTGGGGAAGAGGTTTCAGTGTGTGGGGATGGGTTTCAGTGGGTGTGGAAGAAGTTTCAGCGTGTGGGGAAGAGGTTTCAGTGTGTGGGGAAGATGTTTCAGTGTGTGTGGAAGAGGTTTCAGTGCGTGGGGAAGAGGTTTCAGTGTGTGGGGAAGAGGTTTCTGTGTGTGGAAGAAGTTTCAGTGCGTGGGGAAGGTGTTTCATTGTGTGGGGAAGAGGTTTCAGTGTGTGGGGAAGTGGTTTCAGTGTGTGGGGAAGGGGTTTCAGTGTGTGTGGAAGGTGTTTCAGTGTGTGGGGAAGGGGTTTCAGTGTGTGGGGATGAGGTTTCAGTGTGTGGGGATGGGTTTCAGTGTGTGGGGAAGGGGTTTCAGTGTGTGGGGAAGGGGTTTCAGTCTGTGAGGAAGAGGCTTCAGTGTGTTGGGAAGAGGTTTCAGTGTGTGGGGATGGGTTTCAGTGTGTGGGGAAGGGGTTTCAGTGTGTGGGGAAGTGGTTTCAGTGTGTGCAGATGAGGTTTCAGTGTGTGGGAATGGGTTTCAGTGTGTGGGGAAGGGGTTTCAGCCTGTGCGAAAGAGGGTTTCGTGTGTGGGGAAGATGTTTCAGTGTGTGGGAAAGGGGTTTCAGTTTGTGGATAAGGGGTTTCACTGTGTGGGGAAGAGGTTTCAGTGTATGGGGTAGTGGTTTCAGTCTGTGGGGAAGGGGTTTTAGTGCATGGGGAAGAGGTTTCAGTGTGTGGGGAAGGGGTTTCAGTGTGTGGGGAAGAGGTTGCAGTGTGTGGGGAAGAGTTTTCAGTGTGTGGGGATGGGTTTCAGTTTGTGTGGAAGTGGTTTGAGTGTGTGGGGAAGAGGTTTCAGTGTGTGGGGAAGGGTTTCAGTCAGTAGGGAAAGGTTTCAGTGTGTGTGGAAGAGGTTTCAATGTGTGGGGATGCATTTCAGTGTGTGGGGAAGAGGTTTCAGTGTGTAGGGGAGGGGTTTCAATGTGTGTGGAAGAGGTTTCTGTGCGTGGGGAAGGGGTTTCAGTGTGTGGGGAAGAGGTTTCATTGTGTGGGTAAGGGTTTCAGTCTGTGGGGAAGAGCTTTCTGTGTGTGGGGAAGTGGCTTCAGTGTGTGGGGATGGGTTTCAGTGTGTGGGGATGGATTTCAGTGTATGGGGAAGGGGTTTCAGTGTGTGGGGAAGAGGTTTCAGTGTGTGGGGATGGGTTTCAGTGATTGGGGAAGAGATTTCAGTATGTGGGGATGGGTTTCAGTGTTTGGTTAAGGGGATTCTGTCTGTGGGGAAGGGGTTTCAGTGTGTGGGGAAGGTTTTCAGTGTGTGGGGAAGAGGTTTCAGTGTGTGGGGTACAGGTTTCAGTGTGTGGGGATGGGTTTCATTGTGTAGGGAAAGGTTTCAGTGTGTGGGGAAGGAGTTTCAGTGTGTGCGGAAGAGGTTTCAGTGTGTGGGGAATGGATTTCATTGTGTGTGGAAGAGGTTTCAGTGTGTGTGGAAGGGGTTTCAGTGTGTGGGGATGGGTTTCAGTGGGTGTGGAAGAAGTTTCAGCGTGTGGAGAAGAGGTTTCAGTGTGTGGGGAAGATGTTTCAGTGTGTGTGGAAGAGGTTTCAGTGCGTGGGGAAGAGGTTTCAGTGTGTGGGGAAGAGGTTTCTGTGTGTGGAAGAAGTTTCAGTGCGTGGGGAAGGTGTTTCAGTGTGTGGGGAAGAGGTTTCAGTGTGTGGGGAAGTGGTTTCAGTGTGTGGGGAAGGGGTTTCAGTGTGTGTGGAAGAGGTTTCAGTGTGTGGGGAAGGGGTTTCAGTGTGTGGGGATGAGGTTACAGTGTGTGGGGATGGGTTTCAGTGTGTGGGGAAGGGGATTCAGTGTGTGGGGAAGGGGTTTCAGTCTGTGCGGAAGAGGCTTCAGTGTGTTGGGAAGAGTTTTCAGTGTGTGGGGATGGGTTTCAGTGTGTGGGGAAGGGGTTTCAGTGTGTGGGGAAGTGGTTTCAGTGTGTGTGGAAGGGGTTTCAGAGTGTGGGGAAGGGGTTTCAGTGTGCGGGGAAGGGGTTACAGTGTGTGTGGAAGGGGTTTCAGTGTGTCGGGAAGGTGTTTCAGTGTGTGTGGGAGAGGTTTTAGTGTGTGTGGAAGGGGTTTCAGTGTTTGGGGATGGGTTTCAGTGTTTGTGGAAGAAGATACAGCATGTGGGGAAGAGGTTTCAATGTGTGGGGAAGGAGTTTCAGTGTGTGGCGAAGAGGTTTCAGTGTGTGGGGAAGAGGTTTCAGTGTGTGTGGAAGAGGTTTCAGTGCGTGGGGAACGGGTTTCACTGTGTGGGGATGGGTTTCAGTGTGTGGGGATGGGTTTCACTGTGTGGGGAAGGCTTTCAGTGTCTGGGGAAGAGGTTTCAGTGTGTGGGGATGGGTTTCAGTGGGTGTGGAAGAAGTTTCAGCGTGTGGGGAAGAGGTTTCAGTGTGTGGGGAAGATGTTTCAGTGTGTGTGGAAGAGGTTTCAGTGCGTGGGGAAGAGGTTTCAGTGTGTGGGGAAGAGGTTTCTGTGTGTGGAAGAAGTTTCAGTGCGTGGGGAAGGTGTTTCATTGTGTGGGGAAGAGGTTTCAGTGTGTGGGGAAGTGGTTTCAGTGTGTGGGGAAGGGGTTTCAGTGTGTGTGGAAGGTGTTTCAGTGTGTGGGGAAGGGGTTTCAGTGTGTGGGGATGAGGTTTCAGTGTGTGGGGATGGGTTTCAGTGTGTGGGGAAGGGGTTTCAGTGTGTGGGGAAGGGGTTTCAGTCTGTGAGGAAGAGGCTTCAGTGTGTTGGGAAGAGGTTTCAGTGTGTGGGGATGGGTTTCAGTGTGTGGGGAAGGGGTTTCAGTGTGTGGGGAAGTGGTTTCAGTGTGTGCAGATGAGGTTTCAGTGTGTGGGGATGGGTTTCAGTGTGTGGGGAAGGGGTTTCAGCCTGTGCGAAAGAGGGTTTCGTGTGTGGGGAAGATGTTTCAGTGTGTGGGAAAGGGGTTTCAGTTTGTGGATAAGGGGTTTCACTGTGTGGGGAAGAGGTTTCAGTGTATGGGGTAGTGGTTTCAGTCTGTGGGGAAGGGGTTTTAGTGCATGGGGAAGAGGTTTCAGTGTGTGGGGAAGGGGTTTCAGTGTGTGGGGAAGAGGTTGCAGTGTGTGGGGAAGAGTTTTCAGTGTGTGGGGATGGGTTTCAGTTTGTGTGGAAGTGGTTTGAGTGTGTGGGGAAGAGGTTTCAGTGTGTGGGGAAGGGTTTCAGTCAGTAGGGAAAGGTTTCAGTGTGTGTGGAAGAGGTTTCAATGTGTGGGGATGCATTTCAGTGTGTGGGGAAGGGGTTTCAGTTGGTCGAGAAGATGTTTCAGTGTGTGGGGAAGAGGTTTCAGTGTGTGGGGAAGATGTTTCAATGTGTGGGGAAGAGGTTTCAGTTTGTGCGGAAGAGGTTTCAGTGTGTAGGGAAGAGGTTTCAGTGTGTGGGGAAGGGTTTCACTCTGTGGCGAAGAGGTTTCAGTGTGTGGGATGAGGTTTCTGTGTGTAGGGAAGGTTTTCAGTGTGTGGGGAAGGGGTTTCAGTGTGTGTGGAAGAGGTTTCAGTGCGTGGGGAAGAGGCTTCAGTGTGTGGGGAAGAGGTTTCTGTGTGTTGAAGAAGTGTCAGTGCGTGGGGAAGGTGTTTCAGTGTGTGGGGAAGAGGTTTCAGTGTGTGGGGAAGTGGTTTCAGTGTGTGGGGATGGGTTTCAGTGGGTGTGGAAGAAGTTACAGCGTGTGGGGAAGAGGTTTCAGTATGTGGGGAAGATGTTTCAGTGTGTGTGGAAGAGTTTTCAGTGCGTGGGGCAGAGGTTTCAGTGTGTGGGGAAGAGGTTTCTGTGTGTTGAAGAAGTGTCAGTGCGTGGGGAAGGTGTTTCAGTGTGTGGGGAAGAGGTTTCAGCGTGTGGGGAAGTGGTTTCATTGTGTGGGGAAGGGGATTCAGTGTGTGGGGATGAGGTTTCAGTGTGTGGGGAAGAGATTTCAGTGTGTGGGGAAGGGGTTTCAGAGTGTGGGGAAGAGGTTTCAGTCTGTGCGTAAGAGGCTTCAGTGTGTTGGGAAGAGTTTTCAGTGTGTGGGGATGGGTTTCAGTGTGTGTGGAAGTGGTTTGAGTGTGTGGGGAAGAGGTTTCAGTGCGTGGGGAAGGGTTTCAGTCAGTAGGAAAAGGTTTCAGTGTGTGTGGAAGAGGTTTCAATGTGTGGGGATGCGTTTCAGTGTGTGGGGAAGGGGTTTCAGTGCGTCGAGAAGATGTTTCAGTGTGTGGGGAAGAGGTTTCAGTGTGTGGGGAAGATGTTTCAGTGTGTGGGGAAGAGGTTTCAGTGTGTGCGGAAGAGGTTTCAGTGTGTAGGGAAGAGGTTTCAGTGTTTGCGGAAGAGGTTTCAGTGTGTAGGGAAGAGGTATCAGTGTGTGGGGAAGGGTTTCACTCTGTGGCGAAGAGGTTTCAGTGTGTGGGATGAGGTTTCTGTGTGTAGGGAAGGTTTTCAGTGTGTGGGGAAGGGGTTTCAGTTTGTAGGGTAGGGGTTTCAGTGTGTGGGTAAGGGTTTCAGTGTGTGGGGAAGTGGTTTCAGTGTGTGGGGAGGGGGTTTCACTGTGTGGGGATGGGGTTTCAGTGTGTGGGGAAGATGTTTCAGTGTGTGTGGACGGGGTTCCAGTGTGTGGGGAAGGGGTTTCAGTGTGTGGGGAAAGGGTTTCAGTGTGTGGGGAATTGTTTCAGTGTGTGGGGAAGGGGTTTCAATGTGTGGGGACGTTGTTTCAGTGCGTGGGGAAGGGGTTTCAGTGTGTGGGGAAGGGGTTTCACTGTGTGGGGAAGGGGTTTCTGTGTGTGGGGAAGGGGTTTCAGTGCGTGGGGACGTTGATTCAGTGTGTGGTGAGGGGGTTTCAGTGTGTGTGGAAGGGGTTTCAGTGTGTGGGGATGGGTTTCAGTGGGTGTGGAAGAAGTTTCAGCGTGTGGGGAAGAGGTTTCAGTGGGTGGGGAAGATGTTTCAGTGTGTGTGGAAGAGGTTTCAGTGCGTGGGGAAGAGGTTTCAGTGTGTGGGGAAGAGGTTTCTGTGTGTTGAAGAAGTGTCAGTGCGTGGGGAAGGTGTTTCAGTGTGTGGGGAAGAGGTTTCAGTGTGTGGGGAAGTGGTTTCAGTGTGTGGGGAAGGGGATTCAGTGTGTATGGAAGGGGTTTCAGTGTGTGGGGAAGGGGTTGTAGTGTGTGCGTATGAGGTTTCAGTGTGTGGGGATGGGTTTCAGTGTGTGGGGAAGGGGTTTCAGTGTGTGGGGAAGGAGTCTCAGTCTGTGCAGAAGAGGCTTCAGTGTGTTGGGAAGAGTTTTCAGTGTGTGGGGATGGGTTTCAGTGTGTGGGGAAGGGGTTTCAGTGTGTGGCGAAGGTTTTCAGTGTGTGGGGAAGAGGTTTCAGTGTGTGGGGTACAGGTTTCAGTGTGTGGGGATGGGTTTCATTGTGTAGGGAAAGGTTTCAGTGTGTGGGGAAGGAGTTTCAGTGTGTGCGGAAGAGGTTTCAGTGTGTGGGGAATGGATTTCATTGTGTGTGGAAGAGGTTTCAGTATGTGTGGAAGGGGTTTCAGTGTGTGGGGATGGGTTTCAGTGGGTGTGGAAGAAGTTTCAGCGTGTGGAGAAGAGGTTTCAGTGTGTGGGGAAGATGTTTCAGTGTGTGTGGAAGAGGTTTCAGTGCGTGGGGAAGAGCTTTCAGTGTGTGGGGAAGAGGTTTCTGTGTGTGGAAGAAGTTTCAGTGCGTGGGGAAGGTGTTTCAGTGTGTGGGGAAGAGGTTTCAGTGTGTCGGGAAGTGGTTTCAGTGTGTGGGGAAGGGGTTTCAGTGTGTGTGGAAGAGGTTTCAGTGGGTGGGGAAGGGGTTTCAGTGAGTGGGGATGAGGTTACAGTGTGTGGGGATGGGTTTCAGTGTGTGGGGAAGGGGTTTCAGTGTGTGGGGAAGGGGTTTCAGTCTGTGCGGAAGAGGCTTCAGTGTGTTGGGAAGAGTTTTCAGTGTGTGGGGATGGGTTTCAGTGTGTGGTGAAGGGGTTTCAGTGTGTGGGGTAGTGGTTTCAGTGTGTGTGGAAGGGGTTTCAGTGTGTGGGGAAGATGTTTCAGTGTGCGGGGAAGGGGTTACAGTGTGTGTGGAAGGGGTTTCAGTGTGTCGGGAAGGTGTTTCAGTGTGTGTGGGAGAGGTTTTAGTGTGTGTGGAAGGGGTTTCAGTGTTTGGGGAAGGGTTTCAGTGTTTGTGGAAGAAGATACAGCATGTGAGTAAGAGGTTTCAATGTGTGGGGAAGGAGTTTCAGTGTGTGGCGAAGAGGTTTCAGTGTGTGGGGAAGAGGTTTCAGTGTGTGTGGAAGAGATTTCAGTGCGTGGGGAACGGGTTTCACTGTGTGGGGATGGGTTTCAGTGTGTGGGGATGGGTTTCACTGTGTGGGGAAGGCTTTCCGTGTCTGGGGAAGAGGTGTCAGTGTGTGGGGATGGGTTTCAGTGGGTGTGGAAGAAGTTTCAGCGTGTGGGGAAGAGGTTTCAGTGTGTGGGGAAGATGTTTCAGTGTGTGTGGAAGAGGTTTCAGTGCGTGGGGAAGAGGTTTCAGTGTGTGGGGAAGAGGTTTCTGTGTGTTGAAGAAGTTTCAGTGCGTGGGGAAGGTTTTTCAGTGTGTGGGGAAGAGGTTTCAGTGTGTGGGGAAGTGGTTTCAGTGTGTGGGGAAGGGGTTTCAGTGTGTGTGGAAGGTGTTTCAGTGTGTGGGGAAGGGGTTTCAGTGTGTGGGGATGAGGTTTCAGTGTGTGGGGATGGGTTTCAGTGTGTGGGGAAGGGGTTTCAGTGTGTGGGGAAGGGGTTTCAGTCTGTGAGGAAGAGGCTTCAGTGTGTTGGGAAGAGGTTTCAGTGTGTGGGGATGGGTTTCAGTGTGTGGGGAAGGGGTTTCAGTGTGTGGGGAAGTGGTTTCAGTGTGTGCAGATGAGGTTTCAGTGTGTGGGGATGGGTTTCAGTGTGTGGGGAAGGGGTTTCAGCCTGTGCGAAAGAGGGTTTCGTGTGTGGCGAATATGTTTCAGTGTGTGGGAAAGGGGTTTCAGTTTGTGGATAAGGGGTTTCACTGTGTGGGGAAGAGGTTTCAGTGTATGGGGTAGTGGTTTCTGTCTGTGGGGAAGGGGTTTTAGTGCATGGGGAAGAGGTTTCAGTGTGTGGGGAAGGGGTTTCAGTGTGTGGGGAAGAGGTTGCAGTATGTGGGGAAGAGTTTTCAGTGTGTGGGGATGGGTTTCAGTGTGTGTGGAAGTGGTTTGAGTGTGTGGGGAAGAGGTTTCAGTGTGTGGGGAAGGGTTTCAGTCAGTAGGGAAAGGTTTCAGTGTGTGTGGAAGAGGTTTCAATGTGTGGGGATGCGTTTCAGTGTGTGGGGAAGGGGTTTCAGTTGGTCGAGAAGATGTTTCAGTGTGTGGGGAAGAGGTTTCAGTGTGTGGGGAAGATGTTTCAATGTGTGGGGAAGAGGTTTCAGTGTGTGCGGAAGAGGTTTCAGTGTGTAGGGAAGAGGTTTCAGTGTGTGGGGAAGGTTTTCACTCTGTGGCAAAGAGGTTTCAGTGTGTGGGATGAGGTTTCTGTGTGTAGGGAAGGTTTTCAGTGTGTGGGGAAGGGGTTTCAGTGTGTGTGGAAGAGGTTTCAGTGCGTGGGGAAGAGGCTTCAGTGTGTGGGGAAGAGGTTTCTGTGTGTTGAAGAAGTGTCAGTGCGTGGGGAAGGTGTTTCAGTGTGTGGGGAAGAGGTTTCAGTGTGTGGGGAAGTGGTTTCAGTGTGTGGGGATGGGTTTCAGTGGGTGTGGAAGAAGTTACAGCGTGTGGGGAAGAGGTTTCAGTATGTGGGGAAGATGTTTCAGTGTGTGTGGAAGAGGTTTCAGTGCGTGGGGAAGAGGTTTCAGTGTGTGGGGAAGGGTTTCACTCTGTGGCGAAGAGGTTTCAGTGTGTGGGATGAGGTTTCTGTGTGTAGGGAAGGTTTTCAGTGTGTGGGGAAGGGGTTTCAGTGTGTGTGGAAGGTTTTCAGTGTGTGGGGAAGAGGTTTCAGTGTGTGGGGTGCAGGTTTCAGTGTGTGGGGATGGGTTTCATTGTGTAGGGAAAGGTTTCAGTGTGTGGGGAAGGAGTTTCAGTGTGTGCGGAAGAGGTTTCAGTGTGTGGGGAATGGATTTCATTGTTTGTGGAAGAGGTTTCAGTGTGTGTGGAAGGGGTTTCAGTGTGTGCGGATGGGTTTCAGTGGGTGTGGAAGAAGTTTCAGCGTGTGGAGAAGAGGTTTCAGTGTGTGGGGAAGATGTTTCAGTGTGTGTGGAAGAGGTTTCAGTGCGTGGGGAAGAGCTTTCCGTGTGTGGGGAAGAGGTTTCTGTGTGTGGAAGAAGTTTCAGTGCGTGGGGAAGGTGTTTCAGTGTGTGGGGAAGAGGTTTCAGTGTGTCGGGAAGTGGTTTCAGTGTGTGGGGAAGGGGTTTCAGTGTGTGTGGAAGAGGTTTCAGTGTGTGGGGAAGGGGTTTCAGTGTGTGGGGATGAGGTTACAGTGTGTGGGGATGGGTTTCAGTGTGTGGGGAAGGGGTTTCAGTGTGTGGGGAAGGGGTTTCAGTCTGTGCGGAAGAGGCTTCAGTGTGTTGGGAAGAGTTTTCAGTGTGTGGGGATGGGTTTCAGTGTGTGGTGAAGGGGTTTCAGTGTGTGGGGTAGTGGTTTCAGTGTGTGTGGAAGGGGTTTCAGTGTGTGGGGAAGATGTTTCAGTGTGCGGGGAAGGGGTTACAGTGTGTGTGGAAGGGGTTTCAGTGTGTAGGGAAGGTGTTTCAGTGTGTGTGGGAGAGGTTTTAGTGTGTGTGGAAGGGGTTTCAATGTTTGGGGATGGGTTTCAGTGTTTGTGGAAGAAGATACAGCATGTGAGTAAGAGGTTTCAATGTGTGGGGAAGGAGTTTCAGTGTGTGGCGAAGAGGTTTCAGTGTGTGGGGAAGAGGTTTCAGTGTGTGTGGAAGAGATTTCAGTGCGTGGGGAACGGGTTTCACTGTGTGGGGATGGGTTTCAGTGTGTGGGGATGGGTTTCACTGTGTGGGGAAGGCTTTCCGTGTCTGGGGAAGAGGTGTCAGTGTGTGGGGATGGGTTTCAGTGGGTGTGGAAGAAGTTTCAGCGTGTGGGGAAGAGGTTTCAGTGTGTGGGGAAGATGTTTCAGTGTGTGTGGAAGAGGTTTCAGTGCGTGGGGAAGAGGTTTCAGTGTGTGGGGAAGAGGTTTCTGTGTGTGGAAGAAGTTTCAGTGCGTGGGGAAGGTGTTTCAGTGTGTGGGGAAGAGGTTTCAGTGTGTGGGGAAGTGGTTTCAGTGTGTGGGGAAGGGGTTTCAGTGTGTGTGGAAGGTGTTTCAGTGTGTGGGGAAGGGGTTTCAGTGTGTGGGGATGAGGTTTCAGTGTGTGGGGATGGGTTTCAGTGTGTGGGGAAGGGGTTTCAGTGTGTGGGGAAGGGGTTTCAGTCTGTGAGGAAGAGGCTTCAGTGTGTTGGGAAGAGGTTTCAGTGTGTGGGGATGGGTTTCAGTGTGTGGGGAAGGGGTTTCAGTGTGTGGGGAAGTGGTTTCAGTGTGTGCAGATGAGGTTTCAGTGTGTGGGGATGGGTTTCAGTGTGTGGGGAAGGGGTTTCAGCCTGTGCGAAAGAGGGTTTCGTGTGTGGCGAATATGTTTCAGTGTGTGGGAAAGGGGTTTCAGTTTGTGGATAAGGGGTTTCACTGTGTGGGGAAGAGGTTTCAGTGTATGGGGTAGTGGTTTCTGTCTGTGGGGAAGGGGTTTTAGTGCATGGGGAAGAGGTTTCAGTGTGTGGGGAAGGGGTTTCAGTGTGTGGGGAAGAGGTTGCAGTGTGTGGGGAAGAGTTTTCAGTGTGTGGGGATGGGTTTCAGTGTGTGTGGAAGTGGTTTGAGTGTGTGGGGAAGAGGTTTCAGTGTGTGGGGAAGGGTTTCAGTCAGTAGGGAAAGGTTTCAGTGTGTGTGGAAGAGGTTTCAATGTGTGGGGATGCGTTTCAGTGTGTGGGGAAGGGGTTTCAGTTGGTCGAGAAGATGTTTCAGTGTGTGGGGAAGAGGTTTCAGTGTGTGGGGAAGATGTTTCAATGTGTGGGGAAGAGGTTTCAGTGTGTGCGGAAGAGGTTTCAGTGTGTAGGGAAGAGGTTTCAGTGTGTGGGGAAGGTTTTCACTCTGTGGCAAAGAGGTTTCAGTGTGTGGGATGAGGTTTCTGTGTGTAGGGAAGGTTTTCAGTGTGTGGGGAAGGGGTTTCAGTGTGTGTGGAAGAGGTTTCAGTGCGTGGGGAAGAGGCTTCAGTGTGTGGGGAAGAGGTTTCTGTGTGTTGAAGAAGTGTCAGTGCGTGGGGAAGGTGTTTCAGTGTGTGGGGAAGAGGTTTCAGTGTGTGGGGAAGTGGTTTCAGTGTGTGGGGATGGGTTTCAGTGGGTGTGGAAGAAGTTACAGCGTGTGGGGAAGAGGTTTCAGTATGTGGGGAAGATGTTTCAGTGTGTGTGGAAGAGGTTTCAGTGCGTGGGGAAGAGGTTTCAGTGTGTGGGGAAGGGTTTCACTCTGTGGCGAAGAGGTTTCAGTGTGTGGGATGAGGTTTCTGTGTGTAGGGAAGGTTTTCAGTGTGTGGGGAAGGGGTTTCAGTGTGTGTGGAAGGTTTTCAGTGTGTGGGGAAGAGGTTTCAGTGTGTGGGGTGCAGGTTTCAGTGTGTGGGGATGGGTTTCATTGTGTAGGGAAAGGTTTCAGTGTGTGGGGAAGGAGTTTCAGTGTGTGCGGAAGAGGTTTCAGTGTGTGGGGAATGGATTTCATTGTGTGTGGAAGAGGTTTCAGTGTGTGTGGAAGGGGTTTCAGTGTGTGCGGATGGGTTTCAGTGGGTGTGGAAGAAGTTTCAGCGTGTGGAGAAGAGGTTTCAGTGTGTGGGGAAGATGTTTCAGTGTGTGTGGAAGAGGTTTCAGTGCGTGGGGAAGAGCTTTCAGTGTGTGGGGAAGAGGTTTCAGTGTGTGGAAGAAGTTTCAGTGCGTGGGGAAGGTGTTTCAGTGTGTGGGGAAGAGGTTTCAGTGTGTCGGGAAGTGGTTTCAGTGTGTGGGGAAGGGGTTCCGTGTGTGTGGAAGAGGTTTCAGTGTGTGGGGAAGGGGTTTCAGTGTGTGGGGATGAGGTTACAGTGTGTGGGGATGGGTTTCAGTGTGTGGGGAAGGGGTTTCAGTGTGTGGGGAAGGGGTTTCAGTCTGTGCGGAAGAGGCTTCAGTGTGTTGGGAAGAGTTTTCAGTGTGTGGGGAAGGGTTTCAGTGTGTGGGGAAGGGGTTTCAGTGTGTGGGGAAGTGGTTTCAGTGTGTATGGAAGGGGTTTCAGTGTGTGGGGAAGGGGTTTCAGTGTGTGTGGAAGAGGTTTCAGTGCGTGGGGAAGAGGCTTCAGTGTGTGGGGAAGAGGTTTCTGTGTGTTGAAGAAGTGTCAGTGCGTGGGGAAGGTGTTTCAGTGTGTGGGGAAGAGGTTTCAGTGTGTGGGGAAGTGGTTTCAGTGTGTGGGGATGGGTTTCAGTGGGTGTGGAAGAAGTTACAGCGTGTGGGGAAGAGGTTTCAGTATGTGGGGAAGATGTTTCAGTGTGTGTGGAAGAGGTTTCAGTGCGTGGGGAAGAGGTTTCAGTGTGTGGGGAAGAGGTTTCTGTGTGTTGAAGAAGTGTCAGTGCGTGGGGAAGGTGTTTCAGTGTGTGGGGAAGAGGTTTCAGTGTGTGGGGAAGTGATTTCAGTTTGTGGGGAAGGGGATTCAGTGTGTGGGGATGAGGTTTCAGTGTGTGGGGAAGAGATTTCAGTGTGTGGTAAGGGGTTTCAGAGTGTGGGGAAGGGGTTTCAGTCTGTGCGTAAGAGGCTTCAGTGTGTTGGGAAGAGTTTTCAGTGTGTGGGGATGGGTTTCAGTGTGTGTGGAAGTGGTTTGAGTGTGTGGGGAAGAGGTTTCAGGGCGTGGGGAAGGGTTTCAGTCAGTAGGGAAAGGTTTCAGTGTGTGTGGAAGAGGTTTCAATGTGTGGGGATGCGTTTCAGTGTGTGGGGAAGGGGTTTCAGTGCGTCGAGAAGATGTTTCAGTGTGTGGGGAAGAGGATTCAGTGTGTGGGGAAGATGTTTCAATGTGTGGGGAAGAGGTTTCAGTGTATGCGGAAGAGGTTTCAGTGTGTAGGGAAGAGGTTTCAGTGTGTGGGGAAGGGTTTCACTCTGTGGCGAAGAGGTTTCAGTGTGTGGGATGAGGTTTCTGTGTGTAGGGAAGGTTTTCAGTGTGTGGGGAAGGGGTTTCAGTGTGTGTGGAAGGTTTTCAGTGTGTGGGGAAGAGGTTTCAGTGTGTGGGGTGCAGGTTTCAGTGTGTGGGAATGGGTTTCATTGTGTAGGGAAAGGTTTCAGTGTGTGGGGAAGGAGTTTCAGTGTGTGCGGAAGAGGTTTCAGTGTGTGGGGAATGGATTTCATTGTGTGTGGAAGAGGTTTCAGTGTGTGTGGAAGGGGTTTCAGTGTGTGCGGATGGGTTTCAGTGGGTGTGGAAGAAGTTTCAGCGTGTGGAGAAGAGGTTTCAGTGTGTGGGGAAGATGTTTCAGTGTGTGTGGAAGAGGTTTCAGTGCGTGGGGAAGAGCTTTCAGTGTGTGGGGAAGAGGTTTCTGTGTGTGGAAGAAGTTTCAGTGCGTGGGGAAGGTGTTTCAGTGTGTGGGGAAGAGGTTTCAGTGTGTCGGGAAGTGGTTTCAGTGTGTGGGGAAGGGGTTTCAGTGTGTGTGGAAGAGGTTTCAGTGTGTGGGGAAGGGGTTTCAGTGTGTGGGGATGAGGTTACAGTGTGTGGGGATGGGTTTCAGTGTGTGGGGAAGGGGTTTCAGTGTGTGGGGAAGGGGTTTCAGTCTGTGCGGAAGAGGCTTCAGTGTGTTGGGAAGAGTTTTCAGTGTGTGGGGATGGGTTTCAGTGTGTGGGGAAGGGGTTTCAGTGTGTGGGGAAGTGGTTTCAGTGTGTATGGAAGGGGTTTCAGTGTGTGGGGAAGGGGTTTCAGTGTGCGGGGAAGGGGTTACAGTGTGTGTGGAAGGGGTTTCAGTGTGTCGGGAAGGTGTTTCAGTGTGTGTGGGAGAGGTTTTAGTGTGTGTGGAAGGGGTTTCAGTGTTTGGGGATGGGTTTCAGTGTTTGTGGAAGAAGATACAGCATGTGGGGAAGAGGTTTCAATGTGTGGGGAAGGAGTTTCAGTGTGTGGCGAAGAGGTTTCAGTGTGTGGGGAAGAGGTTTCAGTGTGTGTGGAAGAGGTTTCAGTGCTTGGGGAACGGGTTTCACTGTGTGGGGATGGGTTTCAGTGTGTGGGGATGGGTTTCACTGTGTGGGGAAGGCTTTCAGTGTCTGGGGAAGAGGTTTCAGTGTGTGGGGATGGGTTTCAGTGGGTGTGGAAGAAGTTTCAGCGTGTGGGGAAGAGGTTTCAGTGTGTGGGGAAGAGGTTTCAGTGTGTGGGGAAGAGGTTTCTGTGTGTGGAAGAAGTTTCAGTGCGTGGGGAAGGTGTTTCAGTGTGTGGGGAAGAGGTTTCAGTGTGTGGGGAAGTGGTTTCAGTGTGTGGGGAAGGGGTTTCAGTGTGTGTGGAAGGGGTTTCAGTGTGTGGGGAAGGGGTTTCAGTGTGTGGGGATGAGGTTTCAGTGTGTGGGGATGGGTTTCAGTGTGTGGGGAAGGGGTTTCAGTGTGTGGGGAAGGGGTTTCAGTCTGTGAGGAAGAGGCTTCAGTGTGTTGGGAAGAGGTTTCAGTGTGTGGGGATTGGTTTCAGTGTGTGGGGAAGGGGTTTCAGTGTGTGGGGAAGTGGTTTCAGTGTGTGCAGATGAGGTTTCAGTGTGTGGGGATGGGTTTCAATGTGTGGGGAAGGGGTTTCAGCCTGTGCGAAAGAGGGTTTCGTGTGTGGGGAAGATGTTTCAGTGTGTGGGAAAGGGGTTTCAGTTTGTGGATAAGGGGTTTCACTGTGTGGGGAAGAGGTTTCAGTGTATGGGGTAGTGGTTTCAGTCTGTGGGGAAGGGGTTTTAGTGCATGGGGAAGAGGTTTCAGTGTGTGGGGAAGGGGTTTCAGTGTGTGGGGAAGGGGTTTCAATGTGTGGGGATGCGTTTCAGTGTGTGGGGAAGGGGTTTCAGTTGGTCGAGAAGATGTTTCAGTGTGTGGGGAAGAGGTTTCAGTGTGTGGGGAAGATGTTTCAATGTGTGGGGAAGAGGTTTCAGTGTGTGCGGAAGAGGTTTCAGTGTGTAGGGAAGAGGTTTCAGTGTGTGGGGAAGGGTTTCACTCTGTGGCGAAGAGGTTTCAGTGTGTGGGATGAGGTTTCTGTGTGTAGGGAAGGTTTTCAGTGTGTGGGGAAGGGGTTTCAGTGTGTGTGGAAGAGGTTTCAGTGCGTGGGGAAGAGGCTTCAGTGTGTGGGGAAGAGGTTTATGTGTGTTGAAGAAGTGTCAGTGCGTGGGGAAGGTGTTTCAGTGTGTGGGGAAGAGGTTTCAGTGTGTGGGGAAGTGGTTTCAGTGTGTGGGGATGGGTTTCAGTGGGTGTGGAAGAAGTTACAGCGTGTGGGGAAGAGGTTTCAGTATGTGGGGAAGATGTTTCAGTGTGTGTGGAAGAGGTTTCAGTGCGTGGGGAAGAGGTTTCAGTGTGTGGGGAAGAGGTTTCTGTGTGTTGAAGAAGTGTCAGTGCGTGGGGAAGGTGTTTCAGTGTGTGGGGAAGAGGTTTCAGTGTGTGGGGAAGTGGTTTCAGTGTGTGGGGAAGGGGATTCAGTGTGTGGGGATGAGGTCTCAGTGTGTGGGGAAGAGATTTCAGTGTGTGGGGAAGGGGTTTCAGAGTGTGGGGAAGGGGTTTCAGTCTTTGCGTAAGAGGCTTCAGTGTGTTGGGAAGAGTTTTCAGTGTGTGGGGATGGGTTTCAGTGTGTGTGGAAGTGGTTTGAGTGTGTGGGGAAGAGGTTTCAGTGCGTGGGGAAGGGTTTCAGTCAGTAGGGAAAGGTTTCAGTGCGTGTGGAAGAGGTTTCAATGTGTGGGGATGCGTTTCAGTGTGTGGGGAAGGGGTTTCAGTGCGTCGAGAAGATGTTTCAGTGTGTGGGGAAGAGGTTTCAGTGTGTGGGGAAGATGTTTCAGTGTGTGGGGAAGAGGTTTCAGTGTGTGCGGAAGAGGTTTCAGTGTGTAGGGAAGAGGTTTCAGTGTGTGCAGAAGAGGTTTCAGTGTGTAGGGAAGAGGTATCAGTGTGTGGGGAAGGGTTTCACTCTGTGGCGAAGAGGTTTCAGTGTGTGGGATGAGGATTCTGTGTGTAGGGAAGGTTTTCAGTGTGTGGGGAAGGGGTTTCAGTTTGTAGGGTAGGGGTTTCAGTGTGTGGGTAAGGGTTTCAGTGTGTGGGGAAGGGGTTTCAGTGTGTGGGGAGGGGGTTTCACTGTGTGGGGATGGGGTTTCAGTGTGTGGGGAAGATGTTTCAGTGTGTGTGGATGGGGTTCCAGTGTGTGGGGAAGGGGTTTCAGTGTGTGGGGAAAGGGTTTCAGTGTGTGGGGAATTGTTTCAGTGTGTGGGGAAGGGGTTTCAGTGTGTGGGGACGTTGTTTCAGTGCTTGGGGAAGGGGTTTCAGTGTGTGGGGAAGGGGTTTCACTGTGTGGGGAAGGGGTTTCTGTGTGTGGGGAAGGGGTTTCAGTGCGTGGGGACGTTGATTCAGTGTGTGGCGAGGGGGTTTCAGTGTGTGTGGAAGGGGTTTCAGTGTGTGGGGATGGGTTTCAGTGGGTGTGGAAGAAGTTTCAGCGTGTGGGGAAGAGGTTTCAGTGTGTGGGGAAGATGTTTCAGTGTGTGTGGAAGAGGTTTCAGTGCGTGGGGAAGAGGTTTCAGTGTGTGGGGAAGAGGTTTCTGTGTGTTGAAGAAGTGTTAGTGCGTGGGGAAGGTGTTTCAGTGTGTGGGGAAGAGGTTTCAGTGTGTGGGGAAGTGGTTTCAGTATGTGGGGAAGGGGATTCAGTGTGTGTGGAAGGGGTTTCAGTGTGTGGGGAAGGGGTTGTAGTGTGTGCGTATGAGGTTTCAGTGTGTGGGGATGGGTTTCAGTGTGTGGGGAAGGGGTTTCAGTGTGTGGGGAAGGAGTCTCAGTCTGTGCGGAAGAGGCTTCAGTGTGTTGGGAAGAGTTTTCAGTGTGTGGGGATGGGTTTCAGTGTGTGGGGAAGGGGTTTCAGTGTGTGGTGAAGTGGTTTCAGTGTTTGTGGCAGGTGTTTCAGTGTGTGGGGAAGGGGTTTCAGTGTGCGGGGATGGGTTTACAGTGTGTGTGGAAGGGGTTTCAGTGTGTCGGGAAGGTGTTTCAGTGTGTGTGGGAGAGGTTTTAGTGTGTGTGGAAGGGGTTTCAGTGTTTGGGGATGGGTTTCAGTGTTCGTGGAAGAAGATACATCATGTGGGGAAGAGGTTTCAATGTGTGGGGAAGGAGTTTCAGTGTGTGGGGAAGAGGTTTCAGTGTGTGGGGAAGAGGTTTCAGTGTGTGTGGAAGAGGTTTCAGTGCGTGGGGAACGGGTTTCACTGTGTGAGGATGGGTTTCAGTGTGTGGGGATGGGTTTCACTGTGTGGGGAAGGCTTTCAGTGTGTGGGGAGGAGGTTTCAGTGTGTGGGGATGGGTTTCAGTGTGTGGGGAAGGGGTTTCAGTGTGTGGGAAAGGGGTTTCAGTGTGTGAGGAAGAGATTTCAGTGTGTGGGGATGGGTTTCAGTGTGTGGTTAAGGGATTTCAGTCTGTGGGGAAGGGGTTTCAGTGTGTGGGGAAGAGGTTTCAGTGTGTGGGGAAGGTGTTTCAGTGTGTGGGGAAGTTGGTTTCAGTGTGTGGGGAAGAGGTTTCAGAGAGTGGGGAAGGGGTTTCAGACTGTGGGGAAGTGGTTTCAGTGTGTGTGGAAGAGGTTTCAGTGAGTGGGGAAGGGGTTTCAATGTGTGATGAAGGGGATTCAGTGTCTGGGGAATAGGTTTCAGTGTGCTGGGAAGGGGTTTCAGTGCGTCGAGAAGATGTTTCAGTGTGTGGGGAAGATGTTTCAATGTGTGGGGAAGATGTTTCAATGTGTGGGGAAGAGGTTTCAGTGTGTGCGGAAGAGGTTTCAGTGTGTAGGGAAGAGGTTTCAGTGAGTGGGGAAGGGGTTTCAATGTGTGATGAAGGGGATTCAGTGTCTGGGGAATAGGTTTCAGTGTGCTGGGAAGGGGTTTCAGTGCGTCGAGAAGAT
The DNA here is from genome assembly GCF_036365525.1 of Heterodontus francisci. Taxonomy (NCBI): domain Eukaryota; kingdom Metazoa; phylum Chordata; class Chondrichthyes; order Heterodontiformes; family Heterodontidae; genus Heterodontus; species Heterodontus francisci. The sequence goes on from NC_090386.1 coordinate 10,582,576, forward strand.
GTTTCAGTGTGTGGGGAAGTGGTTTCAGTGTGTGGGGAAGGGGATTCAGTGTGTGGGGATGAGGTTTCAGTGTGTGGGGATGTGTTTCAGTGTGTGGGGAAGGGGTTTCAGTGTGTGGGGAAGGGGTTTCAGTCTGTGCGGAAGAGGCTTCAGTGTGTTGGGAAGAGTTTTCAGTGTGTGGGGATGGGTTTCAGTGTGTATGGAATTGGTTTGAGTGTGTGGGGAAGAGGTTTCAGTGCGTGGGGAAGGGTTTCAGTCAGTAGGGAAAGGTTTCAGTGTGTGTGGAAGAGGTTTCAATGTGTGGGGATGCGTTTCAGTGTGTGGGGAAGGGGTTTCAGTGCGTCGAGAAGATGTTTCAGTGTGTGGGGAAGAGGTTTCAGTGTGTGGGGAAGATGTTTCAGTGTGTGGGGAAGAGGTTTCAGTGTGTGGGGACGTTGTTTCAGTGCGTGGGGAAGGGGTTTCAGTGTGTGGGGAAGGGGTTTCTGTGTGTGGGGAAGGGGTTTCAGTGTGTGGGGACGTTGATTCAGTGTGTGACGAGGGGGTTTCAGTGTGTGTGGAAGGGGTTTCAGTGTGCGGGGATGGGTTTCAGTGGGTGTGGAAGAAGTTTCAGCGTGTGGGGAAGAGGTTTCAGATTGTGGGGAAGGTGTTTCAGTGTGTGTGGAAGAGGTTTCAGTGCGTGCGGAAGAGGTTTCAGTGTGTGGGGAAGAGGTTTCTGTGTGTTGAAGAGGTGTCAGTGCGTGGGGAAGGTGTTTCAGTGTGTGGGGAAGAGCTTTCATTGTGTGGGGAAGTGGTTTCAGTGTGTGGGGAAGGGGATTCAGTGTGTGTGGAAGGGGTTTCAGTGTGTGGGGAAGGGGTTGTAGTGTGTGGGGATGAGGTTTCAGTGTGTGGGGAATGGGTCTCAGTCTGTGCGGAAGAGGCTTCAGTGTGTTGGGAAGAGTTTTCAGTGTGTGGGGATGGGTTTCAGTGTGTGGGGAAGGGGTTTCAGTGTGTGGGGAAGTGGTTTCAGTGTTTGTGGAAGGTGTTTCAGTGTGTGGGGAAGAGGTTTCAGTGTGTGCGGAAGAGGTCTCAGTGTGAAGGGAAGAGGTTTCAGTGTGTGCGGAAGAGGTTTCAGTGTGTAGGGAAGAGGTTTCAGTGTGTGGGGAAGGGTTTCACTCTGTGGCGAAGAGGTTTCAGTGTGTGGGATGAGGTTTCTGTGTGTAGGGAAGGTTTTCAGTGTGTGGGGAAGGGGTTTCAGTTTGTAGGGTAGGGGTTTCAGTGTGTGGGTAAGAGTTTCAGTGTGTGGGGAAGGGGTTTCAGTGTGTGGGGAGGGGGTTTCACTGTGTGGGGATGGGGTTTCAGTGTGTGGGGAAGATGTTTCAGTGTGTGTGGACGGGGTTCCAGTGTGTGGGGAAGGGGTTTCAGTGTGTGGGGAAAGGGTTTCAGTGTGCGGGGATGGGTTTACAGTGTGTGTGGAAGGGGTTTCAGTGTGTCGGGAAGGTGTTTCAGTGTGTGTGGGAGAGGTTTTAGTGTGTGTGGAAGGGGTTTCAGTGTTTGGGGATGGGTTTCAGTGTTCGTGGAAGAAGATACATCATGTGGGGAAGAGGTTTCAATGTGTGGGGAAGGAGTTTCAGTGTGTGGGGAAGAGGTTTCAGTGTGTGGGGAAGAGGTTTCAGTGTGTGTGGAAGAGGTTTCAGTGCGTGGGGAACGGGTTTCACTGTGTGGGGATGGGTTTCAGTGTGTGGGGATGGGTTTCACTGTGTGGGGAAGGCTTTCAGTGTGTGGGGAGGAGGTTTCAGTGTGTGGGGATGGGTTTCAGTGTGTGGGGAAGGGGTTTCAGTGTGTGGGAAAGGGGTTTCAGTGTGTGAGGAAGAGATTTCAGTGTGTGGGGATGGGTTTCAGTGTGTGGTTAAGGGATTTCAGTCTGTGGGGAAGGGGTTTCAGTGTGTGGGGAAGAGGTTTCAGTGTGTGGGGAAGGTGTTTCAGTGTGTGGGGAAGTTGGTTTCAGTGTGTGGGGAAGAGGTTTCAGAGAGTGGGGAAGGGGTTTCAGACTGTGGGGAAGTGGTTTCAGTGTGTGTGGAAGAGGTTTCAGTGAGTGGGGAAGGGGTTTCAATGTGTGATGAAGGGGATTCAGTGTCTGGGGAATAGGTTTCAGTGTGCTGGGAAGGGGTTTCAGTGCGTCGAGAAGATGTTTCAGTGTGTGGGGAAGATGTTTCAATGTGTGGGGAAGATGTTTCAATGTGTGGGGAAGAGGTTTCAGTGTGTGCGGAAGAGGTTTCAGTGTGTAGGGAAGAGGTTTCAGTGTGTGGGGAAGGTTTTCAATGTGTGGGGAAGGTGTTTCAGTGTGTGTGGAAGAGGATTCAGTGCGTGGGGAAGAGGCTTCAGTGTGTGGGGAAGAGGTTTCTGTGTGTTGAAGAAGTGTCAGTGCGTGGGGAAGGTGTTTCAGTGTGTGGGGAAGAGGTTTCAGTGTGTGGGGAAGTGGTTTCAGTGTGTGGGGATGGGTTTCAGTGGGTGTGGAAGAAGTTTCAGCGTGTGGGGAAGAGGTTTCAGTATGTGGGGAAGATGTTTCAGTGTGTGTGGAAGAGGTTTCAGTGCGTGGGGAAGAGGTTTCAGTGTGTGGGGAAGAGGTTTCTGTGTGTGGGGAAGTGGTTTCAGTGTGTGGGGAAGGGGATTCAGTGTGTGGGGATGAGGTTTCAGTGTGTGGGGATGTGTTTCAGTGTGTGGGGAAGGGGTTTCAGTGTGTGGGGAAGGGGTTTCAGTCTGTGCAGAAGAGGCTTCAGTGTGTTGGGAAGAGTTTTCAGTGTGTGGGGATGGGTTTCAGTGTGTGTGGAAGAGGTTTCAGTGCGTGGGGAACGGGTTTCACTGTGTGAGGATGGGTTTCAGTGTGTGGGGATGGGTTTCACTGTGTGGGGAAGGCTTTCAGTGTGTGGGGAGGAGGTTTCAGTGTGTGGGGATGGGTTTCAGTGTGTGGGGAAGGGGTTTCAGTGTGTGGGAAAGGGGTTTCAGTGTGTGAGGAAGAGATTTCAGTGTGTGGGGATGGGTTTCAGTGTGTGGTTAAGGGATTTCAGTCTGTGGGGAAGGGGTTTCAGTGTGTGGGGAAGAGGTTTCAGTGTGTGGGGAAGGTGTTTCAGTGTGTGGGGAAGTTGGTTTCAGTGTGTGGGGAAGAGGTTTCAGAGAGTGGGGAAGGGGTTTCAGACTGTGGGGAAGTGGTTTCAGTGTGTGTGGAAGAGGTTTCAGTGAGTGGGGAAGGGGTTTCAATGTGTGATGAAGGGGATTCAGTGTCTGGGGAATAGGTTTCAGTGTGCTGGGAAGGGGTTTCAGTGCGTCGAGAAGATGTTTCAGTGTGTGGGGAAGATGTTTCAATGTGTGGGGAAGATGTTTCAATGTGTGGGGAAGAGGTTTCAGTGTGTGCGGAAGAGGTTTCAGTGTGTAGGGAAGAGGTTTCAGTGTGTGGGGAACGTTTTCAATGTGTGGGGAAGGTGTTTCAGTGTGTGTGGAAGAGGATTCAGTGCGTGGGGAAGAGGCTTCAGTGTGTGGGGAAGAGGTTTCTGTGTGTTGAAGAAGTGTCAGTGCGTGGGGAAGGTGTTTCAGTGTGTGGGGAAGAGGTTTCAGTGTGTGGGGAAGTGGTTTCAGTGTGTGGGGATGGGTTTCAGTGGGTGTGGAAGAAGTTTCAGCGTGTGGGGAAGAGGTTTCAGTATGTGGGGAAGATGTTTCAGTGTGTGTGGAAGAGGTTTCAGTGCGTGGGGAAGAGGTTTCAGTGTGTGGGGAAGAGGTTTCTGTGTGTGGGGAAGTGGTTTCAGTGTGTGGGGAAGGGGATTCAGTGTGTGGGGATGAGGTTTCAGTGTGTGGGGATGTGTTTCAGTGTGTGGGGAAGGGGTTTCAGTGTGTGGGGAAGGGGTTTCAGTCTGTGCGGAAGAGGCTTCAGTGTGTTGGGAAGAGTTTTCAGTGTGTGGGGATGGGTTTCAGTGTGTGTGGAAGAGGTTTCAGTGCGTGGGGAACGGGTTTCACTGTGTGAGGATGGGTTTCAGTGTGTGGGGATGGGTTTCACTGTGTGGGGAAGGCTTTCAGTGTGTGGGGAGGAGGTTTCAGTGTGTGGGGATGGGTTTCAGTGTGTGGGGAAGGGGTTTCAGTGTGTGGGAAAGGGGTTTCAGTGTGTGAGGAAGAGATTTCAGTGTGTGGGGATGGGTTTCAGTGTGTGGTTAAGGGATTTCAGTCTGTGGGGAAGGGGTTTCAGTGTGTGGGGAAGAGGTTTCAGTGTGTGGGGAAGGTGTTTCAGTGTGTGGGGAAGTTGGTTTCAGTGTGTGGGGAAGAGGTTTCAGAGAGTGGGGAAGGGGTTTCAGACTGTGGGGAAGTGGTTTCAGTGTGTGTGGAAGAGGTTTCAGTGAGTGGGGAAGGGGTTTCAATGTGTGATGAAGGGGATTCAGTGTCTGGGGAATAGGTTTCAGTGTGCTGGGAAGGGGTTTCAGTGCGTCGAGAAGATGTTTCAGTGTGTGGGGAAGATGTTTCAATGTGTGGGGAAGATGTTTCAATGTGTGGGGAAGAGGTTTCAGTGTGTGCGGAAGAGGTTTCAGTGTGTAGGGAAGAGGTTTCAGTGTGTGGGGAAGGTTTTCAATGTGTGGGGAAGGTGTTTCAGTGTGTGTGGAAGAGGATTCAGTGCGTGGGGAAGAGGCTTCAGTGTGTGGGGAAGAGGTTTCTGTGTGTTGAAGAAGTGTCAGTGCGTGGGGAAGGTGTTTCAGTGTGTGGGGAAGAGGTTTCAGTGTGTGGGGAAGTGGTTTCAGTGTGTGGGGATGGGTTTCAGTGGGTGTGGAAGAAGTTTCAGCGTGTGGGGAAGAGGTTTCAGTATGTGGGGAAGATGTTTCAGTGTGTGTGGAAGAGGTTTCAGTGCGTGGGGAAGAGGTTTCAGTGTGTGGGGAAGAGGTTTCTGTGTGTGGGGAAGTGGTTTCAGTGTGTGGGGAAGGGGATTCAGTGTGTGGGGATGAGGTTTCAGTGTGTGGGGATGTGTTTCAGTGTGTGGGGAAGGGGTTTCAGTGTGTGGGGAAGGGGTTTCAGTCTGTGCGGAAGAGGCTTCAGTGTGTTGGGAAGAGTTTTCAGTGTGTGGGGATGGGTTTCAGTGTGTATGGAAGTGGTTTGAGTGTGTGGGGAACGGGTTTCACTGTGTGATGATGGGTTTCAGTGTGTGGGGATGGGTTTCACTGTGTGGGGAAGGCTTTCAGTGTGTGGGGAGGAGGTTCAGTGTGTGGGGATGGGTTTCAGTGTGTGGGGAAGGGGTTTCAGTGTGTGGGAAAGGGGTTTCAGTGTGTGGGGAAGATGTTTCAGTGTGTGGGGAAGAGGTTTCAGTGTGTGCGGAAGAGGTCTCAGTGTGTAGGGAAGAGGTTTCAGTGTGTGCGGAAGAGGTTTCAGTGTGTAGGGAAGAGGTTTCAGTGTGTGGGGAAGGGTTTCACTCTGTGGCGAAGAGGTTTCAGTGTGTGGGATGAGGTTTCTGTGTGTAGGGAAGGTTTTCAGTGTGTGGGGAAGGGGTTTCAGTTTGTAGGGTAGGGGTTTCAGTGTGTGGGTAAGAGTTTCAGTGTGTGGGGAAGGGGTTTCAGTGTGTGGGGAGGGGGTTTCACTGTGTGGGGATGGGGTTTCAGTGTGTGGGGAAGATGTTTCAGTGTGTGTGGACGGGGTTCCAGTGTGTGGGGAAGGGGTTTCAGTGTGTGGGGAAAGGGTTTCAGTGAGTGGGGAATTGTTTCAGTGTGTGGGGAAGGGGTTTCAGTGTGTGGGGACGTTGTTTCAGTGCGTGGGGAAGGGGTTTCAGTGTGTGGGGAAGGGGTTTCTGTGTGTGGGGAAGGGGTTTCAGTGTGTGGGGACGTTGATTCAGTGTGTGGCGAGGGGGTTTCAGTGTGTGTGGAAGGGGTTTCAGTGTGTGGGGATGGGTTTCAGTGGGTGTGGAAGAAGTTTCAGCGTGTGGGGAAGAGGTTTCAGATTGTGGGGAAGGTGTTTCAGTGTGTGTGGAAGAGGTTTCAGTGCGTGCGGAAGAGGTTTCAGTGTGTGGGGAAGAGGTTTCTGTGTGTTGAAGAGGTGTCAGTGCGTGGGGAAGGTGTTTCAGTGTGTGGGGAAGAGCTTTCATTGTGTGGGGAAGTGGTTTCAGTGTGTGGGGAAGGGGATTCAGTGTGTGTGGAAGGGGTTTCAGTGTGTGGGGAAGGGGTTGTAGTGTGTGGGGATGAGGTTTCAGTGTGTGGGGAAGGGGTCTCAGTCTGTGCGGAAGAGGCTTCAGTGTGTTGGGAAGAGTTTTCAGTGTGTGGGGATGGGTTTCAGTGTGTGGGGAAGGGGTTTCAGTGTTTGTGGAAGGTGTTTCAGTGTGTGGGGAAGGGGTTTCTGTGTGCGGGGAAGGGTTTACAGTGTGTGTGGAAGGGGTTTCAGTGTGTCGGGAAGGTGTTTCAGTGTGTGTGGGAGAGGTTTTAGTGTGTGTGGAAGGGGTTTCAGTGTTTGGGGATGGGTTTCGGTGTTTGTGGAAGAAGATACAGCATGTGGGGAAGAGTTTTCAATGTGTGGGGAAGGAGTTTCAGTGTGTGGGGAAGAGGTTTCAGTGTGTGGGGAAGAGGTTTCAGTGTGTGTGGAAGAGGTTTCAGTGCGTGGGGAACGGGTTTCACTGTGTGGGGATGGGTTTCAGTGTGTGGGGATGGGTTTCACTGTGTGGGGAAGGCTTTCAGTGTGTGGGGAGGAGGTTTCAGTGTGTGGGGATGGGTTTCAGTGTGTGGGGAAGGGGTTTCAGTGTGTGGGAAAGGGGTTTCAGTGTGTGAGGAAGAGATTTCAGTGTGTGGGGATGGGTTTCAGTGTGTGGTTAAGGGATTCACTCTGTGGGGAAGGGGTTTCAGTGTGTGGGGAAGAGGTTTCAGTGTGTGGGGAAGGTGTTTCAGTGTGTGGGGAAGTTGGTTTCAGTGTGTGGGGAAGAGGTTTCAGAGAGTGGGGAAGGGGTTTCAGACTGTGGGGAAGTGGTTTCAGTGTGTGTGGAAGAGGTTTCAGTGAGTGGGGAAGGGGTTTCAATGTGTGATGAAGGGGATTCAGTGTCTGGGGAATATGTTGCAGTGTGCTGGGAAGGGGTTTCAGTGCGTCGAGAAGATGTTTCAGTGTGTGGGGAAGATGTTTCAATGTGTGGGGAAGATGTTTCAGTGTGTGGGGAAGAGGTTTCAGTGTGTGCGGAAGAGGTTTCAGTGTGTAGGGAAGAGGTTTCAGTGTGTGGGGAAGGGTTTCACTCTGTGACGAAGAGGTTTCAGTGTGTGGGATGAGGTTTCTGTGTGTAGGGAAGGTTTTCAGTGTGTGGGGAAGGGGTTTCAGTTTGTAGGGTAGGGGTTTCAGTGTGTGCGTAAGGGTTTCAGTGTGTGGGGAAGGGGTTTCAGTGTGTGGGGAGGGGGCTTCACTGTGTGAGGATGGGGGTTCAGTGTGTGGGGAAGATGTTTCAGTGTGTGTGGACGGGGTTCCAGTGTGTGGGGAAGGGGTTTCAGTGTGTGGGGAAAGGGTTTCAGTGTGTGGGGAATTGTTTCAGTGTGTGGGGAAGGGGTTTCAGTGTGTGGGGACGTTGTTTCAGTGCGTGGGGAAGGGGTTTCACTGTGTGGGGAAGGGGTTTATGTGTGTGGGGAAGGGGTTTCAGTGTGTGGGGACGTTGATTCAGTGTGTGGCGAGGGGGTTTCAGTGTGTGTGGAAGGGGTTTCAGTGTGTGGGGATGGGTTTCAGTGGGTGTGGAAGAAGTTTCAGCGTGCGGGGAAGAGGTTTCAGTGTGTGGGGAAGATGTTTCAGTGTGTGTGGAAGAGGTTTCAGTGCGTGGGGATAAGGTTTCAGTGTGTGGGGAAGAGGTTTCTGTGTGTTGAAGAAGTGTCAGTGCGTGGGGAAGGTGTTTCAGTGTGTGGGGAAGAGGTTTCAGTGTGTGGGGAAGTGGTTTCAGTGTGTGGGGAAGGGGATTCAGTGTGTGTGGAAGGGGTTTCAGTGTGTGGGGAAGGAGTTTCAGTGTATGGGGAAGAGGTTTCAGTGTGTGGGGAAGAGGTTTCAGTGTGTGTGGAAGAGGTTTCAGTGCGTGGGGAACGGGTTTCACTGTGTGGGGATGGGTTTCAGTGTGTGGGGATGGGTTTCACTGTGTGGGGAAGGCTTTCAGTGTGTGGGGAGGAGGTTTCAGTGTGTGGGGATGGGTTTCAGTGTGTGGGGAAGGGGTTTCAGTGTGTGGGAAAGGGGTTTCAGTGTGTGAGGAAGAGATTTCAGTGTGTGGGGATGGGTTTCAGTGTGTGGTTAAGGGATTTCAGTCTGTGGGGAAGGGGTTTCAGTGTGTGGGGAAGAGGTTTCAGTGTGTGGGGAAGGTGTTTCAGTGTGTGGGGAAGTTGGTTTCAGTGTGTGGGGAAGAGGTTTCAGAGAGTGGGGAAGGGGTTTCAGACTGTGGGGAAGTGGTTTCAGTGTGTGTGGAAGAGGTTTCAGTGAGTGGGGAAGGGGTTTCAATGTGTGATGAAGGGGATTCAGTGTCTGGGGAATAGGTTTCAGTGTGCTGGGAAGGGGTTTCAGTGCGTCGAGAAGATGTTTCAGTGTGTGGGGAAGATGTTTCAATGTGTGGGGAAGATGTTTCAGTGTGTGGGGAAGAGGTTTCACTGTGTGCGGAAGAGGTTTCAGTGTGCAGGGAAGAGGTTTCAGTGTGTGGGGAAGGTTTTCAGTGTGTGGGGAAGGTGTTTCAGTGTGTGTGGAAGAGGATTCAGTGCGTGGGGAAGAGGCTTCAGTGTGTGGGGAAGAGGTTTCTCTGTGTTGAAGAAGTGTCAGTGCGTGGGGAAGGTGTTTCAGTGTGTGGGGAAGAGGTTTCAGTGTGTGGGGAAGTGGTTTCAGTGTGTGGGGATGGGTTTCAGTGGGTGTGGAAGAAGTTTCAGCGTGTGGGGAAGAGGTTTCAGTATGTGGGGAAGATGTTTCAGTGTGTGTGGAAGAGGTTTCAGTGCGTGGGGAAGAGGTTTCAGTGTGTGGGGAAGAGGTTTCTGTGTGTTGAAGAAGTGTCAGTGCGTGGGGAAGGTGTTTCAGTGTGTGGGGAAGAGGTTTCAGTGTGTGGGGAAGTGGTTTCAGTGTGTGGGGAAGGGGATTCAGTGTGTGGGGATGAGGTTTCAGTGTGTGGGGATGTGTTTTAGTGTGTGGGGAAGGAGTTTCAGTGTGTGGGGAAGGGGTTTCAGTCTGTGCGGAAGAGGCTTCAGTGTGTTGGGAAGAGTTTTCAGTGTGTGGGGATGGGTTTCAGTGTGTGTGGAAGTGGTTTGAGTGTGTGGGGAAGAGGTTTCAGTGCGTGGGGAAGGGTTTCAGTCAGTAGGGAAATGTTTCAGTGTGTGTGGAAGAGGTTTCAATGTGTGGGGATGCGTTTCAGTGTGTGGGGAAGGGGTTTCAGTGCGTCGAGAAGATGTTTCAGTGTGTGGGGAAGAGGTTTCAGTGTGTGGGGAAGATGTTTCAGTGTGTGGGGAAGAGGTTTCAGTGTGTGCGGAAGAGGTCTCAGTGTGTAGGGAAGAGGTTTCAGTGTGTGCGGAAGAGGTTTCAGTGTGTAGGGAAGAGGTTTCAGTGTGTGGGGAAGGGTTTCACTCTGTGGCGAAGAGGTTTCAGTGTGTGGGATGAGGTTTCTGTGTGTAGGGAAGGTTTTCAGTGTGTGGGGAAGGGGTTTCAGTTTGTAGGGTAGGGGTTTCAGTGTGTGGGTAAGAGTTTCAGTGTGTGGGGAAGGGGTTTCAGTGTGTGGGGAGGGGGTTTCACTGTGTGGGGATGGGGTTTCAGTGTGTGGGGAAGATGTTTCATTGTGTGTGGACGGGGTTCCAGTGTGTGGGGAAGGGGTTTCAGTGTGTGGGGAAAGGGTTTCAGTGTGTGGGGACGTTGTTTCAGTGCGTGGGGAAGGGGTTTCAGTGTGTGGGGAAGGGGTTTCACTGTGTGGGGAAGGGGTTTCTGTGTGTGGGGAAGGTGTTTCAGTGTGTGGGGACGTTGATTCAGTTTGTGGCGAGGGGGTTTCAGTGTGTGTGGAAGAGGTTTCAGTGTGTGGGGATGGGTTTCAGTGGGTGTGGAAGAAGGTTCAGCGTGTGGGGAAGAGGTTTCAGTGTGTGGGGAAGGTGTTTCAGTGTGTGTGGAAGAGGTTTCAGTGCGTGGGGAAGAGGTTTCAGTGTGTGGGGAAGAGGTTTCTGTGTGTTGAAGAAGTGTCAGTGCGTGGGGAAGGTGTTTCAGTGTGTGGGGAAGAGCTTTCAGTGAGTGGGGAAGTGGTTTCAGTGTGTGGGGAAGGGGATTCAGTGTGTGTGGAAGGGGTTTCAGTGTGTGGGGAAGGGGTTGTAGTGTGTGGGGATGAGGTTTCAGTGTGTGGGGAAGGGGTCTCAGTCTGTGCGGAAGAGGCTTCAGTGTGTTGGGAAGAGTTTTCAGTGTGTGGGGATGGGTTTCAGTGTGTGGGGAAGGGGTTTCAGTGTGTGGGGAAGTGGTTTCAGTGTTTGTGGAAGGTGTTTCAGTGTGTGGGGAAGGGTTTACAGTGTGTGGGGATGGGTTTCAGTGTGTGGTTAAGGGATTTCAGTCTGTGGGGAAGGGGTTTCAGTGTGTGGGGAAGAGGTTTCAGTGTGTGGGGAAGGTGTTTCAGTGTGTGGGGAAGTTGGTTTCAGTGTGTGGGGAAGAGGTTTCAGAGAGTGGGGAAGGGGTTTCAGACTGTGGGGAAGTGGTTTCAGTGTGTGTGGACGAGGTTTCAGTGAGTGGGGAAGGGGTTTCAATGTGTGATGAAGGGGATTCAGTGTCTGGGAATAGGTTTCAGTGTGCTGGGAAGGGGTTTCAGTGCGTCGAGAAGATGTTTCAGTGTGTGGGGAAGATGTTTCAATGTGTGGGGAAGATGTTTCAGTGTGTGGGGAAGAGGTTTCAGTGTGTGCGGAAGAGGTTTCAGTGTGCAGGGAAGAGGTTTCAGTGTGTGGGGAAGGTTTTCAGTGTGTGGGGAAGGTGTTTCAGTGTGTGTGGAAGAGGATTCAGTGCGTGGGGAAGAGGCTTCAGTGTGTGGGGAAGAGGTTTCTCTGTGTTGAAGAAGTGTCAGTGCGTGGGGAAGGTGTTTCAGTGTGTGGGGAAGAGGTTTCAGTGTGTGGGGAAGTGGTTTCAGTGTGTGGGGATGGGTTTCAGTGGGTGTGGAAGAAGTTTCAGCGTGTGGGGAAGAGGTTTCAGTATGTGGGGAAGATGTTTCAGTGTGTGTGGAAGAGGTTTCAGTGCGTGGGGAAGAGGTTTCAGTGTGTGGGGAAGAGGTTTCTGTGTGTTGAAGAAGTGTCAGTGCGTGGGGAAGGTGTTTCAGTGTGTGGGGAAGAGGTTTCAGTGTGTGGGGAAGTGGTTTCAGTGTGTGGGGAAGGGGATTCAGTGTGTGGGGATGAGGTTTCAGTGTGTGGGGATGTGTTTCAGTGTGTGGGGAAGGAGTTTCAGTGTGTGGGGAAGGGGTTTCAGTCTGTGCGGAAGAGGCTTCAGTGTGTTGGGAAGAGTTTTCAGTGTGTGGGGATGGGTGTCAGTGTGTGTGGAAGTGGTTTGAGTGTGTGGGGAAGAGGTTTCAGTGCGTGGGGAAGGGTTTCAGTCAGTAGGGAAATGTTTCAGTGTGTGTGGAAGAGGTTTCAATGTGTGGGGATGCGTTTCAGTGTGTGGGGAAGGGGTTTCAGTGCGTCGAGAAGATGTTTCAGTGTGTGGGGAAGAGGTTTCAGTGTGTGGGGAAGATGTTTCAGTGTGTGGGGAAGAGGTTTCAGTGTGTGCGGAAGAGGTCTCAGTGTGTAGGGAAGAGGTTTCAGTGTGTGCGGAAGAGGTTTCAGTGTGTAGGGAAGAGGTTTCAGTGTGTGGGGAAGGGTTTCACTCTGTGGCGAAGAGGTTTCAGTGTGTGGGATGAGGTTTCTGTGTGTAGGGAAGGTTTTCAGTGTGTGGGGAAGGGGTTTCAGTTTGTAGGGTAGGGGTTTCAGTGTGTGGGTAAGAGTTTCAGTGTGTGGGGAAGGGGTTTCAGTGTGTGGGGAGGGGGTTTCACTGTGTGGGGATGGGGTTTCAGTGTGTGGGGAAGATGTTTCAGTGTGTGTGGACGGGGTTCCAGTGTGTGGGGAAGGGGTTTCAGTGTGTGGGGAAAGGGTTTCAGTGTGTGGGGAATTGTTTCAGTGTGTGGGGAAGGGGTTTCAGTGTGTGGGGACGTTGTTTCAGTGCGTGGGGAAGGGGTTTCAGTGTGTGGGGAAGGGGTTTCACTGTGTGGGGAAGGGGTTTCTGTGTGTGGGGAAGGTGTTTCAGTGTGTGGGGACGTTGATTCAGTTTGTGGCGAGGGGGTTTCAGTGTGTGTGGAAGGGGTTTCAGTGTGTGGGGATGGGTTTCAGTGGGTGTGGAAGAAGATTCAGCGTGTGGGGAAGAGGTTTCAGTGTGTGGGGAAGGTGTTTCAGTGTGTGTGGAAGAGGTTTCAGTGCGTGGGGAAGAGGTTTCAGTGTGTTGGGAAGAGGTTTCTGTGTGTTGAAGAAGTGTCAGTGCGTGGGGAAGGTGTTTCAGTGTGTGGGGAAGAGCTTTCAGTGTGTGGGGAAGTGGTTTCAGTGTGTGGGGAAGGGGATTCAGTGTGTGTGGAAGGGGTTTCAGTGTGTGGGGAAGGGGTTGTAGTGTGTGGGGATGAGGTTTCAGTGTGTGGGGAAGGGGTCTCAGTCTGTGCGGAAGAGGCTTCAGTGTGTTGGGAAGAGTTTTCAGTGTGTGGGGATGGGTTTCAGTGTGTGGGGAAGGGGTTTCAGTGTGTGGGGAAGTGGATTCAGTGTTTGTGGAAGGTGTTTCAGTGTGTGGGGAAGGGTTTACAGTGTGTGTGGAAGGGGTTTCAGTGTGTCGGGAAGGTGTTTCAGTGTGTGTGGGAGAGGTTTTAGTGTGTGTGGAAGGGGTTTCAGTGTTTGGGGATGGGTTTCAGTGTTTGTGGAAGAAGATACAGCATGTGGGGAAGAGTTTTCAATGTGTGGGGAAGGAGTTTCAGTGTGTGGGGAAGAGGTTTCAATGTGTGGGGAAGAGGTTTCAGTGTGTGTGGAAGAGGTTTCAGTGCGTGGGGAACGGGTTTCACTGTGTGGGGATGTGTTTCAGTGTGTGGGGATGGGTTTCACTGTGTGGGGAAGGCTTTCAGTGTGTGGGGAGGAGGTTTCAGTGTGTGGGGATGGGTTTCAATGTGTGGGGAAGGGGTTTCAGTGTGTGGGAAAGGGGTTTCAGTGTGTGAGGAAGAGATTTCAGTGTGTGGGGATGGGTTTCAGTGTGTGGTTAAGGGATTTCAGTCTGTGGGGAAGGGGTTTCAGTGTGTGGGGAAGAGGTTTCAGTGTGTGGGGAAGGTGTTTCAGTGTGTGGGGAAGTTGGTTTCAGTGTGTGGGGAAGAGGTTTCAGAGAGTGGGGAAGGGGATTCAGACTGTGGGGAAGTGGTTTCAGTGTGTGTGGAAGAGGTTTCAGTGAGTGGGGAAGGGGTTTCAATGTGTGATGGAGGGGATTCGGTGTCTGGGGAATAGGTTTCAGTGTGCTGGGAAGGGGTTTCAGTGCGTCGAGAAGATGTTTCAGTGTGTGGGGAAGATGTTTCAATGTGTGGGGAAGATGTTTCAGTGTGTGGGGAAGAGGTTTCAGTGTGTGCGGAAGAGGTTTCAGTGTGTAGGGAAGAGGTTTCAGTGTGTGGGGAAGGGTTTCACTCTGTGACGAAGAGGTTTCAGTGTGTGGGATGAGGTTTCTGTGTGTAGGGAAGGTTTTCAGTGTGTGGGGAATTGGTTTCAGTTTGTAGGGTAGGGGTTTCAGTGTGTGCGTAAGGGTTTCAGTGTGTGGGGAAGGGGTTTCAGTGTGTGGGGAGGGGGTTTCACTGTGTGAGGATGGGGGTTCAGTGTGTGGGGAAGATGTTTCAGTGTGTGTGGACGGGGTTCCAGTGTGTGGGGAAGGGGTTTCAGTGTGTGGGGAAAGGGTTTCAGTGTGTGGGGAATTGTTTCAGTGTGTGGGGAAGGGGTTTCAGTGTGTGGGGACGTTGTTTCAGTGCGTGGGGAAGGGGTTTCAGTGTGTGGGGAAGGGGTTTCACTGTGTGGGGAAGGGGTTTCTGTGTGTGGGGAAGGGGTTTCAGTGTGTGGGGACGTTGATTCAGTGTGTGGCGAGGGGGTTTCAGTGTGTGTGGAAGGGGTTTCAGTGTGTGGGGATGGGTTTCAGTGGGTGTGGAAGAAGTTTCAGCGTGTAGGGAAGAGGTTTCAGTGTGTGCGGAAGAGGTTTCAGTGTGTAGGGAAGAGGTTTCAGTGTGTGGGGAAGGGTTTCACTCTGTGGCGAAGAGGTTTCAGTGTGTGGGATGAGGTTTCTGTGTGTAGGGAAGGTTTTCAGTGTGTGGGGAAGGGGTTTCAGTTTGTAGGGTAGGGGTTTCAGTGTGTGGGTAAGAGTTTCAGTGTGTGGGGAAGGGGTTTCAGTGTGTGGTGAGGGGGTTTCACTGTGTGGGGATGGGGTTTCAGTGTGTGGGGAAGCTGTTTCAGTGTGTGTGGACGGGGTTCCAGTGTGTGGGGAAGGGGTTTCAGTGTGTGGGGAAAGGGTTTCAGTGTGTGGGGAATTGTTTCAGTGTGTGGGGAAGGGGTTTCAGTGTGTGGGGACGTTGTTTCAGTGCGTGGGGAAGGGGTTTCAGTGTGTGGGGAAGGGGTTTCACTGTGTGGGGAAGGGGTTTCTGTGTGTGGGGAAGGGGTTTCAGTGTGTGGGGACGTTGATTCAGTGTGTGGCGAGGGGGATTCAGTGTGTGTGGAAGGGGTTTCAGTGTGTGGGGATGGGTTTCAGTGGGTGTGGAAGAAGATTCAGCGTGTGGGGAAGAGGTTTCAGTGTGTGGGGAAGGTGTTTCAGTGTGTGTGGAAGAGGTTTCAGTGCGTGGGGAAGAGGTTTCAGTGTGTGGGGAAGAGGTTTCTGTGTGTTGAAGAAGTGTCAGTGCGTGGGGAAGGTGTTTCAGTGTGTGGGGAAGAGCTTTCAGTGTGTGGGGAAGTGGTTTCAGTGTGTGGGGAAGGGGATTCAGTGTGTGTGGAAGGGGTTTCAGTGTGTGGGGAAGGGGTTGTAGTGTGTGGGGATGAGGTTTCAGTGTGTGGGGAAGGGGTCTCAGTCTGTGCGGAAGAGGCTTCAGTGTGTTGGGAAGAGTTTTCAGTGTGTGGGGATGGGTTTCAGTGTGTGGGGAAGGGGTTTCAGTGTGCGGGGAAGTGGTTTCAGTGTTTGTGGAAGGTGTTTCAGTGTGTGGGGAAGGGGTTTCAGTGTGCGGGGAAGGGTTTACAGTGTGTGTGGAAGGGGTTTCAGTGTGTCGGGAAGGTGTTTCAGTGTGTGTGGGAGAGGTTTTAGTGTGTGTGGAAGGGGTTTCAGTGTTTGGGGATGGGTTTCAGTGTTTGTGGAAGAAGATACAGCATGTGGGGAAGAGTTTTCAATGAGTGGGGAAGGAGTTTCAGTGTGTGGGGAAGAGGTTTCAGTGTGTGGGGAAGAGGTTTCAGTGTGTGTGGAAGAGGTTTCAGTGCGTGGGGAACGGGTTTCACTGTGTGGGGATGGGTTTCAGTGTGTGGGGATGGGTTTCACTGTGTGGGGAAGGCTTTCAGTGTGTGGGGAGGAGGTTTCAGTGTGTAGGGATGGGTTTCAATGTGTGGGGAAGGGGTTTCAGTGTGTGGGAAAGGGGTTTCAGTGTGTGAGGAAGAGATTTCAGTGTGAGGGGATGGGTTTCAGTGTGTGGTTAAGGGATTTCAGTCTGTGGGGAAGGGGTTTCAGTGTGTGGGGAAGAGGTTTCAGTGTGTGGGGAAGGTGTTTCAGTGTGTGGGGAAGTTGGTTTCAGTGTGTGGGGAAGAGGTTTCAGAGAGTGGGGAAGGGGATTCAGACTGTGGGGAAGGGGTTTCAGTGTGTGTGGAAGAGGTTTCAGTGAGTGGGGAAGGGGTTTCAATGTGTGATGAAGGGGATTCAGTGTCTGGGGAATAGGTTGCAGTGTGCTGGGAAGGGGTTTCAGTGCGTCGAGAAGATGTTTCAGTGTGTGGGGAAGATGTTTCAATGTGTGGGGAAGATGTTTCAGTGTGTGGGGAAGAGGTTTCAGTGTGTGCGGAAGAGGTTTCAGTGTGTAGGGAAGAGGTTTCAGTGTGTGGGGAAGGGTTTCACTCTGTGACGAAGAGGTTTCAGTGTGTGGGATGAGGTTTCTGTGTGTAGGGAAGGTTTTCAGTGTGTGGGGAAGGGGTTTCAGTTTGTAGGGTAGGGGTTTCAGTGTGTGCGTAAGGGTTTCAGTGTGTGGGGAAGGGGTTTCAGTGTGTGGGGAGGGGGTTTCACTGTGTGAGGATGGGGGTTCAGTGTGTGGGGAAGATGTTTCAGTGTGTGTGGACGGGGTTCCAGTGTGTGGGGAAGGGGTTTCAGTGTGTGGGGAAAGGGTTTCAGTGTGTGGGGAATTGTTTCAGTGTGTGGGGAAGGGGTTTCAGTGTGTGGGGACGTTGTTTCAGTGCGTGGGGAAGGGGTTTCAGTGTGTGGGGAAGGGGTTTCACTGTGTGGGGAAGGGGTTTCTGTGTGTGGGGAAGGGGTTTCAGTGTGTGGGGACGTTGATTCAGTGTGTGGCGAGGGGGTTTCAGTGTGTGTGGAAGGGGTTTCAGTGTGTGGGGATGGGTTTCAGTGGGTGTGGAAGAAGTTTCAGCGTGTGGGGAAGAGGTTTCAGTGTGTGGGGAAGATGTTTCAGTGTGTGTGGAAGAGGTTTCAGTGCGTGGGGAAGAGGTTTCAGTGTGTGGGGAAGAGGTTTCTGTGTGTTGAAGAAGTGTCAGTGCGTGGGGAAGGTGTTTCAGTGTGTGGGGAAGAGGTTTCAGTGTGTGGGGAAGTGGTTTCAGTGTGTGGGGAAGGGGATTCACTGTGTGTGGAAGGGGTTTCAGTGTGTGGGGAAGGGGTTTCAGTGTGTGGGGATGAGGTTTCAGTGTGTGGGGATGGGTTTCAGTGTGTGGGGAAGGGGTTTCAGTGTGTGGGGAAGGGGTTTCAGTCTGTGCGGAAGAGGCTTCAGTGTGTTGGGAAGAGTTTTCAGTGTGTGGGGATGGGTTTCAGTGTGTGGGGAAGGGGTTTCAGTGTGTGGGGAAGTGGTTTCAGTGTGTGTGGAAGGGGTTTCAGTGTGTGGGGATGGGTTTCAGTGTGTGGGGAAGTGGTTTCAGCCTGTGCGGAAGAGGTTTTAGTGTGTGGGGAAGAGGTTTCAGTGTGTGGGAAAGGGGTTTCAGTTTGTGGATAAGGGGTTTCATTGTGTGGGGAAGAGTTTTCAGTGTGTGGGGATGGGTTTCAGTGTGTGTGGAAGTGGTTTGAGTGTGTGGGGAAGAGGTTTCAGTGTGTGGGATGAGGTTTCTGTGTGTAGGGAAGGTTTTCAGTGCGTGGGGAAGGGGTTTCAGTTTGTAGGGTTGGGGGTTCAGTGTGTGCGTAAGGGTTTCAGTGTGTGGGGAAGGGGTTTCAGTGTGTGGGGTGGGGGTTTCACTGTGTGAGGATGGGGTTTCAGTGTGTGGGGAAGATGTTTCAGTGTGTGTGGACGGGGTTCCAGTGTGTGGGGAAGGGGTTTCAGTGTGTGGGGAAAGGGTTTCAGTGTGTGGGGAATTGTTTCAGTGTGTGGGGAAGGAGTTTCAGTGTGTGGGGACGTTGTTTCAGTGCGTGGGGAAGGGGTTTCAGTGTGTGGGGAAGGGGTTTCACTGTGTGGGGAAGGGGTTTCTGTGTGTGGGGAAGGGGTTTCAGTGTGTGGGGACGTTGATTCAGTGTGTGGCGAGGGGGTTTCAGTGTGTGTGGAAGGGGTTTCAGTGTGTGGGGATGGGCTTCAGTGGGTGTGGAAGAAGTTTCAGCGTGTGGGGAAGAGGTTTCAGTGTGTGGGGAAGATGCTTCAGTGTGTGTGAAAGAGGTTTCAGTGCGTGGGGATGGGCTTCAGTGGGTGTGGAAGAAGTTTCAGCGTGTGGGGAAGAGGTTTCAGTGTGTGGGGAAGGTGCTTCAGTGTGTGTGAAAGAGGTTTCAGTGCGTGGGGAAGAGGTTTCAGTGTGTGGGGAAGAGGTTTCTGTGTGTTGAAGAAGTGTCAGTGCGTGGGGAAGGTGTTTCAGTGTGTGGGGAAGATGTTTCAGTGTGTGGGGAAGTGGTTTCAGTGTGTGGGGAAGGGGATTCAGTGTGTGTGGAAGGGGTTTCAGTGTGTAGGGAAGGGGTTTCAGTGTGTGGGGATGAGGTTTCAGTGTGTGGGGATGGGTTTCAGTGTGGGGAAGGGGTTTCAGTGTGTGGGGAAGGGGTTTCAGTCTGTGCGGAAGAGGCTTCAGTGTGTTGGGAAGAGTTTTCAGTGTGTGGGGATGGGTTTCAGTGTGTGGGGAAGGGGTTTCAGTGTGTGGGGAAGTGGTTTCCGTGTGTGTGGAAGGGGTTTCAGTGTGTGGGGATGGGTTTCAGTGTGTGGGGAAGGGGTTTCAGCCTGTGCGGAAGAGGTTTTAGTGTGTGGGGAAGAGGTTTCAGTGTCTGGGAAAGGGGTTTCAGTTTGTGGATAAGGGGTTTCAGTGTGTGGGGAAGAGGTTTCAGTGTGTGGGGTAGTGGTTTCTGTCTGTGGGGAAGGGGTTTTAGTGCATGGGGAAGAGGTTTCAGTGTGGGGGGAAGGGGTTTCAGTGTGTGGGGAAGAGGTTTCAGTGTGTGGGGAAGAGTTTTCAGTGTGTGCGGATGGGTTTCAGTGTGTGTGGAAGTGGTTTGAGTGTGTGGGGAAGAGGTTTCAGTGTGTGGGGAAGGGTTTCAGTCATTAGGGAAAGGTTTCAGTGTGTGTGGAAGAGGTTTCAATCTGTGGGGATGCGTTTCAGTGTGTGGGGAAGGGGTTTCAGTCTGTGGGGATGTGTTTCAGTCTGTGGGGATGGTTTTCAGTTTGTGGGAAGGGGTTTCAGTGTGTGGGGAAGAGGTTTCAGTGCATGGGGAAGGAGTTTCCGTGTGCGGGGAA
Organism: Heterodontus francisci; assembly: GCF_036365525.1. Lineage (NCBI taxonomy): Eukaryota > Metazoa > Chordata > Chondrichthyes > Heterodontiformes > Heterodontidae > Heterodontus > Heterodontus francisci. The sequence continues at coordinate 10,601,405 of NC_090386.1, forward strand.
GGGGTTTCAGTGTGTGTGGTAGGGGTTTCAGTGTGTGGGGAAGGGGTTTCAGTGTGCGCGGAAGGGGTTACAGTGTGTATGGAAGGGGTTTCAGTGTGTAGGGAAGTTGTTTCAGTGTGTGTGGGAGAGGTTTTAGTGTGTGTGGAAGGGGTTTCAGTGTTTGGGGATGGGTTTCAGTGGTTGTGGAAGAAGATACAGCATGTGGGGAAGAGGTTTCAATGTGTGGGGAAGGAGTTTCAGTGTGTGTGGACGGGGTTCCAGTGTGTGGGGAAGGGGTTTCAGTGTGTGGGGAAAGGGTTTCAGTGTGTGGGGAATTGTTTCAGTGTGTGCGGAAGGGGTTTCAGTGTGTGGGGACGTTGTTTCAGTGCTTGGGGAAGGGGTTTCAGTGTGTGGGGAAGGGGTTTCACTGTGTGGGGAAGTGGTTTATGTGTATGGGGAAGGGGTTTCAGTGTGTGGGGACGTTGATTCAGTGTGTGGCGAGGGGGTTTCAGTGTGTGTGGAAGGGGTTTCAGTGTGTGGGGATGGGTTTCAGTGGGTGTGGAAGAAGTTTCAGCGTGTGGGGAAGAGGTTTCAGTGTGTGGGGAAGATGCTTCAGTGTGTGTGGAAGAGGTTTCAGTGCGTGGGGAAGAGGTTTCAGTGTGTGGGGAAGAGGTTTCTGTGTTTTGAAGAAGTGTCAGTGCGTGGGGAAGGTGTTTCAGTGTGTGGGGAAGAGGTTTCAGTGTGTGGGGAAGTGGTTTCAGTGTGTGGGGAAGGGGATTCAGTGTGTGTGGAAGGGGTTTCAGTGTGTAGGGAAGGGGTTTCAGTGTGTGGGGATGAGGTTTCAGTGTGTGGGGATGGGTTTCAGTGTGGGGAAGGGGTTTCAGTGTGTGGGGAAGTTGGTTTCAGTGTGTGGGGAAGAGGTTTCAGAGAGTGGGGAAGGGGTTTCAGACTGTGGGGAAGTGTTTTCAGTGTGTGTGGAAGAGGTTTCAGTGAGTGGGGAAGGGGTTTCAATGTGTGATGAAGGGGATTCAGTGTCTGGGGAATAGGTTGCAGTGTGCTGGGAAGGGGTTTCAGTGCGTCGAGAAGATGTTTCAGTGTGTGGGGAAGATGTTTCAATGTGTGGGGAAGATGTTTCAGTGTGTGGGGAAGAGGTTTCAGTGTGTGCGGAAGAGGTTTCAGTGTGTAGGGAAGAGGTTTCAGTGTGTGGGGAAGGGTTTCACTCTGTGACGAAGAGGTTTCAGTGTGTGGGATGAGGTTTCTGTGTGTAGGGAAGGTTTTCAGTGTGTGGGGAAGGGGTTTCAGTTTGTAGGGTAGGGGTTTCAGTGTGTGCGTAAGGGTTTCAGTGTGTGGGGAAGGGGTTTCAGTGTGTGGGGAGGGGGTTTCACTGTGTGAGGATGGGGGTTCAGTGTGTGGGGAAGATGTTTCAGTGTGTGTGGACGGGGTTCCAGTGTGTGGGGAAGGGGTTTCAGTGTGTGGGGAAAGGGTTTCAGTGTGTGGGGAATTGTTTCAGTGTGTGGGGAAGGGGTTTCAGTGTGTGGGGACGTTGTTTCAGTGCGTGGGGAAGGGGTTTCAGTGTGTGGGGAAGGGGTTTCACTGTGTGGGGAAGGGGTTTCTGTGTGTGGGGAAGGGGTTTCAGTGTGTGGGGACGTTGATTCAGTGTGTGGCGAGGGGGTTTCAGTGTGTGTGGAAGGGGTTTCAGTGTGTGGGGATGGGTTTCAGTGGGTGTGGAAGAAGTTTCAGCGTGTGGGGAAGAGGTTTCAGTGTGTGGGGAAGATGTTTCAGTGTGTGTGGAAGAGGTTTCAGTGCGTGGGGAAGAGGTTTCAGTGTGTGGGGAAGAGGTTTCTGTGTGTTGAAGAAGTGTCAGTGCGTGGGGAAGGTGTTTCAGTGTGTGGGGAAGAGGTTTCAGTGTGTGGGGAAGTGGTTTCAGTGTGTGGGGAAGGGGATTCACTGTGTGTGGAAGGGGTTTCAGTGTGTGGGGAAGGGGTTTCAGTGTGTGGGGATGAGGTTTCAGTGTGTGGGGATGGGTTTCAGTGTGTGGGGAAGGGGTTTCAGTGTGTGGGGAAGGGGTTTCAGTCTGTGCGGAAGAGGCTTCAGTGTGTTGGGAAGAGTTTTCAGTGTGTGGGGATGGGTTTCAGTGTGTGTGGAAGGGGTTTCAGTGTGTGGGGAAGTGGTTTCAGTGTGTGTGGAAGGGGTTTCAGTGTGTGGGGATGGGTTTCAGTGTGTGGGGAAGGGGTTTCAGCCTGTGCGGAAGAGGTTTTAGTGTGTGGGGAAGAGGTTTCAGTGTGTGGGAAAGGGGTTTCAGTTTGTGGATAAGGGGTTTCATTGTGTGGGGAAGAGTTTTCAGTGTGTGGGGATGGGTTTCAGTGTGTGTGGAAGTGTTTTGAGTGTGTGGGGAAGAGGTTTCAGTGTGTGGGATGAGGTTTCTGTGTGTAGGGAAGGTTTTCAGTGTGTGGGGAAGGGGTTTCAGTTTGTAGGGTTGGGGGTTCAGTGTGTGCGTAAGGGTTTCAGTGTGTGGGGAAGGGGTTTCAGTGTGTGGGGAGGGGGTTTCACTGTGTGAGGATGGGGTTTCAGTGTGTGGGGAAGATGTTTCAGTGTGTGTGGACGGGGTTCCAGTGTGTGGGGAAGGGGTTTCAGTGTGTGGGGAAAGGGTTTCAGTGTGTGGGGAATTGTTTCAGTGTGTGGGGAAGGAGTTTCAGTGTGTGGGGACGTTGTTTCAGTGCGTGGGGAAGGGGTTTCAGTGTGTGGGGAAGGGGTTTCACTGTGTGGGGAAGGGGTTTCTGTGTGTGGGGAAGGGGTTTCAGTGTGTGGGGACGTTGATTCAGTGTGTGGCGAGGGGGTTTCAGTGTGTGTGGAAGGGGTTTCAGTGTGTGGGGATGGGCTTCAGTGGGTGTGGAAGAAGTTTCAGCGTGTGGGGAAGAGGTTTCAGTGTGTGGGGAAGATGCTTCAGTGTGTGTGAAAGAGGTTTCAGTGCGTGGGGATGGGCTTCAGTGGGTGTGGAAGAAGTTTCAGCGTGTGGGGAAGAGGTTTCAGTGTGTGGGGAAGATGCTTCAGTGTGTGTGAAAGAGGTTTCAGTGCGTGGGGAAGAGGTTTCAGTGTGTGGGGAAGAGGTTTCTGTGTGTTGAAGAAGTGTCAGTGCGTGGGGAAGGTGTTTCAGTGTGTGGGGAAGATGTTTCAGTGTGTGGGGAAGTGGTTTCAGTGTGTGGGGAAGGGGATTCAGTGTGTGTGGAAGGGGTTTCAGTGTGTAGGGAAGGGGTTTCAGTGTGTGGGGATGAGGTTTCAGTGTGTGGGGATGGGTTTCAGTGTGGGGAAGGGGTTTCAGTGTGTGGGGAAGGGGTTTCAGTCTGTGCGGAAGAGGCTTCAGTGTGTTGGGAAGAGTTTTCAGTGTGTGGGGATGGGTTTCAGTGTGTGGGGAAGGGGTTTCAGTGTGTGGGGAAGTGGTTTCCGTGTGTGTGGAAGGGGTTTCAGTGTGTGGGGATGGGTTTCAGTGTGTGGGGAAGGGGTTTCAGCCTGTGCGGAAGAGGTTTTAGTGTGTGGGGAAGAGGTTTCAGTGTCTGGGAAAGGGGTTTCAGTTTGTGGATAAGGGGTTTCAGTGTGTGGGGAAGAGGTTTCAGTGTGTGGGGTAGTGGTTTCTGTCTGTGGGGAAGGGGTTTTAGTGCATGGGGAAGAGGTTTCAGTGTGTGGGGAAGGGGTTTCAGTGTGTGGGGAAGAGGTTTCAGTGTGTGGGGAAGAGTTTTCAGTGTGTGCGGATGGGTTTCAGTGTGTGTGGAAGTGGTTTGAGTGTGTGGGGAAGAGGTTTCAGTGTGTGGGGAAGGGTTTCAGTCAGTAGGGAAAGGTTTCAGTGTGTGTGGAAGAGGTTTCAATCTGTGGGGATGCGTTTCAGTGTGTGGGGAAGGGGTTTCAGTCTGTGGGGATGTGTTTCAGTCTGTGGGGATGGTTTTCAGTTTGTGGGAAGGGGTTTCAGTGTGTGGGGAAGAGGTTTCAGTGCATGGGGAAGGAGTTTCCGTGTGCGGGGAAGGGGTTTCAGTGTGTGTGGTAGGGGTTTCAGTGTGTGGGGAAGGGGTTTCAGTGTGCGCGGAAGGGGTTACAGTGTGTATGGAAGGGGTTTCAGTGTGTAGGGAAGGTGTTTCAGTGTGTGTGGGAGAGGTTTTAGTGTGTGTGGAAGGGGTTTCAGTGTTTGGGGATGGGTTTCAGTGGTTGTGGAAGAAGATACAGCATGTGGGGAAGAGGTTTCAATGTGTGGGGAAGGAGTTTCAGTGTGTGTGGACGGGGTTCCAGTGTGTGGGGAAGGGGTTTCAGTGTGTGGGGAAAGGGTTTCAGTGTGTGGGGAATTGTTTCAGTGTGTGCGGAAGGGGTTTCAGTGTGTGGGGACGTTGTTTCAGTGCTTGGGGAAGGGGTTTCAGTGTGTGGGGAAGGGGTTTCACTGTGTGGGGAAGGGGTTTATGTGTGTGGGGAAGGGGTTTCAGTGTGTGGGGACGTTGATTCAGTGTGTGGCGAGGGGGTTTCAGTGTGTGTGGAAGGGGTTTCAGTGTGTGGGGATGGGTTTCAGTGGGTGTGGAAGAAGTTTCAGCGTGTGGGGAAGAGGTTTCAGTGTGTGGGGAAGATGCTTCAGTGTGTGTGGAAGAGGTTTCAGTGCGTGGGGAAGAGGTTTCAGTGTGTGGGGAAGAGATTTCTGTGTTTTGAAGAAGTGTCAGTGCGTGGGGAAGGTGTTTCAGTGTGTGGGGAAGAGGTTTCAGTGTGTGGGGAAGTGGTTTCAGTGTGTGGGGAAGGGGATTCAGTGTGTGTGGAAGGGGTTTCAGTGTGTAGGGAAGGGGTTTCAGTGTGTGGGGATGAGGTTTCAGTGTGTGGGGATGGGTTTCAGTGTGGGGAAGGGGTTTCAGTGTGTGGGGAAGGGGTTTCAGTCTGTGCGGAAGAGGCTTCAGTGTGTTGGGAAGAGTTTTCAGTGTGTGGGGATGGGTTTCAGTGTGTGGGGAAGGGGTTTCAGTGTGTGGGGAAGTGGTTTCAGTGTGTGTGGAAGGGGTTTCAGTGTGTGGGGATGGGTTCCAGTGTGCGGGGAAGGGGTTTCAGCCTGTGCGGAAGAGGTTTTAGTGTGTGGGGAAGAGGTTTCAGTGTGTGGGAAAGGGGTTTCAGTTTGTGGATAAGGGGTTTCAGTGTGTGGGGAAGAGGTTTCAGTGTGTGGGGTAGTGGTTTCTGTCTGTGGGGAAGGGGTTTTAGTGCATGGGGAAGAGGTTTCAGTGTGTGGGGATGGGTTTCAGTGTGTGGGGAAGAGGTTTCAGTGTGTGGGGAAGAGTTTTCAGTGTGTGGGGATGGGTTCAGTGTGTGTGGAAGTGGTTTGAGTGTGTGGGGAAGAGGTTTCAGTGTGTGGGGAAGGGTTTCAGTCAGTAGGGAAAGGTTTCAGTGTGTGTGGAAGAGGTTTCAATCTGTGGGGATGCGTTTCAGTGTGTGGGGAAGGGGTTTCAGTCTGTGGGGATGTGTTTCAGTCTGTGGGGATGGTTTTCAGTTTGTGGGAAGGGGTTTCAGTGTGTGGGGAAGAGGTTTCAGTGCATGGGGAAGGAGTTTCCGTGTGCGGGGAAGGGGTTTCAGTGTGTGTGGTAGGGGTTTCAGTGTGTGGGGAAGGGGTTTCAGTGTGCGCGGAAGGGGTTACAGTGTGTATGGAAGGGGTTTCAGTGTGTAGGGAAGGTGTTTCAGTGTGTGTGGGAGAGGTTTTAGTGTGTGTGGAAGGGGTTTCAGTGTTTGGGGATGGGTTTCAGTGTTTGTGGAAGAAGATACAGCATGTGGGGAAGAGGTTTCAATGTGTGGGGAAGGAGTTTCAGTGTGTGGGGAAGAGGTTTCAGTGTGTGGGAAAGATGTTTCAGTGTGTGTGGAAGAGTTTGCAGTGCGTGGGGAAGTGGTTTCACTGTGTGGGGATGGGTTTCAGTGTCTGGGGATGGGTTTCACTGTGAGGGGAATGCTTTCAGTGTGTGGGGAAGAGTTTTCAGTGTGTGGGGATGGGTTTCAGTGTGTGGGGAAGGGGTTTCAATGTGTGGGAAAGGGGTTTCAGTGTGTGTGGAAGTGGTTTGAGTGTGTGGGGAAGAGGTTTCAGTGTGTGGGGAAGGGTTTCAGTCAGTAGGGAAAGGTTTCAGTGTGTGTGGAAGAGGTTTCAATCTGTGGGGATGCGTTTCAGTGTGTGGGGAAGGGGTTTCAGTCTGTGGGGATGTGTTTCAGTCTGTGGGGATGGTTTTCAGTTTGTGGGAAGGGGTTTCAGTGTGTGGGGAAGAGGTTTCAGTGCATGGGGAAGGAGTTTCCGTGTGCGGGGAAGGGGTTTCAGTGTGTGTGGTAGGGGTTTCAGTGTGTGGGGAAGGGGTTTCAGTGTGCGCGGAAGGGGTTACAGTGTGTATGGAAGGGGTTTCAGTGTGTAGGGAAGGTGTTTCAGTGTGTGTGGGAGAGGTTTTAGTGTGTGTGGAAGGGGTTTCAGTGTTTGGGGATGGGTTTCAGTGGTTGTGGAAGAAGATACAGCATGTGGGGAAGAGGTTTCAATGTGTTGGGAAGGAGTTTCAGTGTGTGGGGAAGAGGTTTCAGTGTGTGGGAAAGATGTTTCAGTGTGTGTGGAAGAGTTTGCAGTGCGTGGGGAAGTGGTTTCACTGTGTGGGGATGGGTTTCAGTGTGTGGGGATGGGTTTCACTGTGTGGGGAATGCTTTCAGTGTGTGGGGAAGAGATTTCAGTGTGTGGGGATGGGTTTCAGTGTGTGGGGAAGGGGTTTCAGTGTGTGGGAAAGGGGTTTCAGTGTGTGAGGAAGAGATTTCAGTGTGTGGGGATGGGTTTCAGTGTGTGGTTAAGGGATTTCAGTCTGTGGGGAAGGGGTTTCAGTCTGTGGGGAAGGGGTTTCAGTGTGTGGGGAAGAGGTTTCAGTGTGGGGGAAGGGGTTTCAGTGTGTGGGGAAGTGGTTTCAGTGTGTGTGGAAGAGGTTTCAGTGTGTGGGGAAGGGGTTTCAATGAGTGGTGAAGGGGATTCAGTGTCTGGGGAAGAGGTTTCAGTGTGCTGGGAAGGGGTTTCAGTGCGTCGAGAAGATGTTTCAGTGTGTGGGGAAGAGGTTTCAGTGTGTGGGGTAGATGTTTCAGTGTGTGGGGAAGAGGTTTCAGTGTGTGCGAATGAGGTTTCAGTGTGTAGGGAAGAGGTTTCAGTGTGTGGGGAAGGGTTTCACTCTGTGACGAAGAGGTTTCAGTGTGTGGGAAGAGGTTTCTGTGTGTATGGCAAGGTTTTCAGTGTGTGGGGAAGGGGTTTCAGTTTGTAGGGTAGGGGTTTCAGTGTGTGGGTAAGAGGTTTCAGTGTGTGGGGAAGGGGTTTCAGTGTGTGGGGAGGGGGTTTCACTGTGTGGGGATGGGTTTCAGTGTGTGGGGAAGATGTTTCAGTGAGTGGTGACGGGGTTCCAGTGTGTGGGGAAGGGGTTTCAGTGTGTGGGGAAAGGGTTTCAGTGTGTGAGGAATTGTTTCTGTGTGTGGGGAAGGGGTTTCAGTGTGTGGGGTCGTTGTTTCAGTGCGTGGGGAAGGGGTTTCAGTGTGTGGGGAAGGGGTTTCACTGTGTGGGGAAGGGGTTTCTGTGTGTGGGGAAGGGGTTTCAGTGTGTGGGGACGTTGATTCAGTGGGTGGCGAGGGGGTTTCAGTGTGTGGGGAAGGGGTTTCAGTGTGTGGGGAAGGTGTTTCAGTGTGTGTGAAAGGGGTTTCACTGTGTGGGGAAGGGGTTTCAGTGTGTGGGGAAGGTGTTTCAGTGTGTGGGGAAGGTGTTTCAGTGTGTGGGGAAGAGGGTTCAGTGTGTGGGGTAGGGGTTTCAGTGTGTGGGGAAGTGGTTTCAGTGTGTGGGGAAGGGGTTTCAGTGTGTGGGGAAGGGGTTTCCGTCTGTGCGGAAGAGGCTTCAGTGTGTTGGGAAGAGGTTTCAGTGTGTGGGGAAGATGTTTCAGTGTGTTTGGAAGAGGTTTCAGTGCGTGGGGAAGAGGTTTCAGTGTGTGGGGAAGAGGTTTCTGATTGTTGAAGAAGTGTCAGTGCGTGGGGAAGGTGTTTCAGTGTGTGGGGAAGAGGTTTCCGTGTGTGGTGAAGTGGTTTCAGTGTGTGGGGAAGGGGATTCAGTGTGTGTGCAAGGGGTTTCAGTGTGTGGGGAAGGGGTTTCAGTGTGTGGGGATGAGGTTTCAGTGTGTGGGGATGGGTTTCAGTATGTGGGGAATGGGTTTCAGTGTGTGGGGAAGGTGTTTCAGTCTGTGCGGAAGAGGCTTCAGTGTGTTGGGAAGAGTTTTCATTGTGTGCGGATGAGGTTTCAATGTGTGGGGATGGGTTTCAGTGTGTGGGGAAGAGGTTTCAGCCTGTGTGGAAGAGGTTTTAGTGTGTGGGGAAGAGGTTTCAGTGTGTGGGAAAGGGGTTTCAGTTTGTGGATAAAGGGTTTCAGTGTGTGGGGAAGATGTTTCAGTGGGTGGGGTAGTGGTTTCAGTCTGTGGGGAAGGGGTTTTAGTGCATGGGGAAGAGGTTTCAGTGTGTGGGGAAGGGGTTTCAGTGTGTGGGGAAGAGGTTTCAGTGTGTGGGGAAGAGGTTTCAGTGTGTGGGGATGGGTTCCAGTGTGTGTGGAAGGGGTTTCAGTGTGCGGGGAAGGGGTTACAGTGTGTATGGAAGGGGTTTCAGTGTGTAGGGAAGGTGTTTCAGTGTGTGTGGGAGAGGTTTTAGTGTGTGTGGAAGGGGTTTCAGTGTTTGGGGATGGGTTTCAGTGGTTGTGGAAGAAGATACAGCATGTGGGGAAGAGGTTTCAATGTGTGGGGAAGGAGTTTCAGTGTTTGGGGAAAAGGTTTCAGTGTGTGGGGAAGTTGTTTCAGTGTGTGTGGAAGAGGTTTCAGTGCGTGGGGAAGGGGTTTCACTGTGTGGGGATGGGTTTCAGTGTGTGGGGATGGGTTTCACTGTGTGGGGAAGGCTTTCAGTGTGTGGGGAAGAGGTTTCAGTGTGTGGGGATGGGTTTCAGTGTGTGGGGAAGGGGTTTCAGTGTGTGGGAAAGGAGTTTCAGTGTGTGAGGAAGAGATTTCAGTGTGTGGGGATGGGTTTCAGTGTGTGGTTAAGGGATTTCAGTCTGTGGGGAAGGGGTTTCAGTCCGTGGGGAAGGGGTTTCAGTGTGTGCGGAAGAGGTTTCAGTGTGGGGGGAAAGGGTTTCAGTGTGTGGGGAAGTGGTTTCAGTGTGTTTGGAAGAGATTTCAGTGTGTGGGGAAGGGGTTTCAATGTGTGGTGAAGGGGATTCAGTGTCTTGGGAAGAGGTTTCAGTGTGCTGGGAAGGGGTTTCAGTGCGTCGAGAAGATGTTTCAGTGTGTGGGGAAGAGGTTTCAGTGTGTGGGGAAGATGTTTCAGTGTGTGGGGAAGAGGTTTCAGTGTGTGCAGAAGAGGTTTCAGTGTGTAGGGAAGAGGTTTCAGTGTGTGGGGAAGGGTTTCACTCTGTGACGAAGAGGTTTCAGTGTGTGGGAAGAGGTTTCTGTGTGTATGGCAAGGTTTTCAGTGTGTGGGGAAGGGGTTTCAGTTTGTAGGGTAGGGGTTTCAGTGTGTGGGTCAGAGGTTTCAGTGTGTGGGGAAGAGGTTTCAGTGTGTGGGGATGGGTTTCAGTGTGTGTGGAAGTGGTTTGAGTGTGTGGGGAAGAGGTTTCAGTGTGTGGGGAAGGGTTTCAGTCAGTAGGGAAAGGTTTCAGTGTGTGTGGAAGAGGTTTCAATGTGTGGGGATGCGTTTCAGTGTGTGGGGAAGGGGTTTCAGTCTGTGGGGATGTGTTTCAGTCTGTGGGGATGGTTTTCAGTTTGTGGGAAGGGGTTTCAGTGTGTGGGGAAGAGGTTCAGTGCATGGGGAAGGAGTTTCCGTGTGCGGGGAAGGGGTTTCAGTGTGTGTGGAAGGGGTTTCAGTGTATGGGGAAGGGGTTTCAGTGTGCGGGGAAGGGGTTACAGTGTGTATGGAAGGGGTTTCAGTGTGTAGGGAAGGTGTTTCAGTGTGTGTGGGAGAGGTTTTAGTGTGTGTGGAAGGGGTTTCAGTGTTTGGGGATGGGTTTCAGTGGTTGTGGAAGAAGATACAGCATGTGGGGAAGAGGTTTCAATGTGTGGGGAAGGAGTTTCAGTGTTTGGGGAAAAGGTTTCAGTGTGTGGGGAAGTTGTTTCAGTGTGTGTGGAAGAGGTTTCAGTGCGTGGGGAAGGGGTTTCACTGTGTGGGGATGGGTTTCAGTGTGTGGGGAAGGGGTTTCAGTGTGTGGGGAAGAGGTGTCAGTGTGTGGGTAAGGGTTTCAGTCTGTGGGGAAGGGGTTGTAGTGTGTGGGGAAGTGGTTTCAGTGTTTGTTGAAGGTGTTTCAGTGTGTGGGGAAGGGGTTTCAGTGTGCGGGGAAGGGGTTACAGTGTGTATGGAAGGGGTTTCAGTGTTTAGGGAAGGTGTTTCAGTGTGTGTGGGAGAGGTTTTAGTGTGTGTGGAAGGGGTTTCAGTGTTTGGGGATGGGTTTCAGTGGTTGTGGAAGAAGATGCAGCATTTGGGGAAGTGGTTTCAATGTGTGGGGAAGGAGATTCAGTGTTTGGGGGAGAGGTTTCAGTGTGTGGGGAAGTTGTTTCAATGTGTGTGGAAGAGGTTTCAGTGCGTGGGGAAGGGGTTTCACTGTGTGGGGATGGGTTTCAGTGTGTGGGGATGGGCTTCACTGTGTGGGGAAGGCTTTCAGTGTGTGGGCAAGAGGTTTCAGTGTGTGGGGATGGGTTTCAGTGTGTGGGGAAGGGGTTTCAGTGTGTGGGAAAGGAGTTTCTGTGTGTGAGGAAGAGATTTAAGTGTGTGGGGATGGGTTTCAGTGTGTGGTTAAGGGATTTCAGTCTGTGGGGAAGGGGTTTCAGTCTGTGGGGAAGGGGTTTCAGTGTGTGGGGAAGAGGATTCAGTGTGTGGCGAAGGGGTTTCAGTGTGTGGGGAAGTGGTTTCAGTGTGTTTGGAAGAGATTTCAGTGTGTGGGGAAGGGGTTTCAATGTGTGGTAAAGGGGATTCAGTGTCTGGGGAAGAGGTTTCAGTGTGTTTGGAAGAGATTTCAGTGTGTGGGGAAGGGGTTTCAATGTGTGGTGAAGGGGATTCAGTGTCTGGGGAAGAGGTTTCAGTGTGCTGGGAAGGGGTTTCAGTGCGTCGAGAAGATGTTTCAGTGTGTGCGGAAGAGGTTTCAGTGTGTGGGGAAGATGTTTCAGTGTGTGGGGAAGAGGTTTCAGTGTGTGTGGAAGAGGTTTCAGTGTGTGGGGAAGGGGTTTCAATGAGTGGTGAAGGGGATTCAGTGTCTGGGGAAGAGGTTTCAGTGTGCTGGGAAGGGGTTTCAGTGCGTCGAGAAGATGTTTCAGTGTGTGGGGAAGAGGTTTCAGTGTGTGGGGTAGATGTTTCAGTGTGTGGGGAAGAGGTTTCAGTGTGTGCGAATGAGGTTTCAGTGTGTAGGGAAGAGGTTTCAGTGTGTGGGGAAGGGTTTCACTCTGTGACGAAGAGGTTTCAGTGTGTGGGAAGAGGTTTCTGTGTGTATGGCAAGGTTTTCAGTGTGTGGGGAAGGGGTTTCAGTTTGTAGGGTAGGGGTTTCAGTGTGTGGGTAAGAGGTTTCAGTGTGTGGGGAAGGGGTTTCAGTGTGTGGGGAGGGGGTTTCACTGTGTGGGGATGGGTTTCAGTGTGTGGGGAAGATGTTTCAGTGAGTGGTGACGGGGTTCCAGTGTGTGGGGAAGGGGTTTCAGTGTGTGGGGAAAGGGTTTCAGTGTGTGAGGAATTGTTTCTGTGTGTGGGGAAGGGGTTTCAGTGTGTGGGGTCGTTGTTTCAGTGCGTGGGGAAGGGGTTTCAGTGTGTGGGGAAGGGGTTTCACTGTGTGGGGAAGGGGTTTCTGTGTGTGGGGAAGGGGTTTCAGTGTGTGGGGACGTTGATTCAGTGGGTGGCGAGGGGGTTTCAGTGTGTGGGGAAGGGGTTTCAGTGTGTGGGGAAGGTGTTTCAGTGTGTGTGAAAGGGGTTTCACTGTGTGGGGAAGGGGTTTCAGTGTGTGGGGAAGGTGTTTCAGTGTGTGGGGAAGGTGTTTCAGTGTGTGGGGAAGAGGGTTCAGTGTGTGGGGTAGGGGTTTCAGTGTGTGGGGAAGTGGTTTCAGTGTGTGGGGAAGGGGTTTCAGTGTGTGGGGAAGGGGTTTCAGTGTGTGGGGAAGGGGTTTCCGTCTGTGCGGAAGAGGCTTCAGTGTGTTGGGAAGAGGTTTCAGTGTGTGGGGAAGATGTTTCAGTGTGTTTGGAAGAGGTTTCAGTGCGTGGGGAAGAGGTTTCAGTGTGTGGGGAAGAGGTTTCTGATTGTTGAAGAAGTGTCAGTGCGTGGGGAAGGTGTTTCAGTGTGTGGGGAAGAGGTTTCAGTGTGTGGTGAAGTGGTTTCAGTGTGTGGGGAAGGGGATTCAGTGTGTGTGCAAGGGGTTTCAGTGTGTGGGGAAGGGGTTTCAGTGTGTGGGGATGAGGTTTCAGTGTGTGGGGATGGGTTTCAGTATGTGGGGAATGGGTTTCAGTGTGTGGGGAAGGTGTTTCAGTCTGTGCGGAAGAGGCTTCAGTGTGTTGGGAAGAGTTTTCATTGTGTGCGGATGAGGTTTCAATGTGTGGGGATGGGTTTCAGTGTGTGGGGAAGAGGTTTCAGCCTGTGTGGAAGAGGTTTTAGTGTGTGGGGAAGAGGTTTCAGTGTGTGGGAAAGGGGTTTCAGTTTGTGGATAAAGGGTTTCAGTGTGTGGGGAAGATGTTTCAGTGGGTGGGGTAGTGGTTTCAGTCTGTGGGGAAGGGGTTTTAGTGCATGGGGAAGAGGTTTCAGTGTGTGGGGAAGGGGTTTCAGTGTGTGGGGAAGAGGTTTCAGTGTGTGGGGAAGAGGTTTCAGTGTGTGGGGATGGGTTCCAGTGTGTGTGGAAGGGGTTTCAGTGTGCGGGGAAGGGGTTACAGTGTGTATGGAAGGGGTTTCAGTGTGTAGGGAAGGTGTTTCAGTGTGTGTGGGAGAGGTTTTAGTGTGTGTGGAAGGGGTTTCAGTGTTTGGGGATGGGTTTCAGTGGTTGTGGAAGAAGATACAGCATGTGGGGAAGAGGTTTCAATGTGTGGGGAAGGAGTTTCAGTGTTTGGGGAAAAGGTTTCAGTGTGTGGGGAAGTTGTTTCAGTGTGTGTGGAAGAGGTTTCAGTGCGTGGGGAAGGGGTTTCACTGTGTGGGGATGGGTTTCAGTGTGTGGGGATGGGTTTCACTGTGTGGGGAAGGCTTTCAGTGTGTGGGGAAGAGGTTTCAGTGTGTGGGGATGGGTTTCAGTGTGTGGGGAAGGGGTTTCAGTGTGTGGGAAAGGAGTTTCAGTGTGTGAGGAAGAGATTTCAGTGTGTGGGGATGGGTTTCAGTGTGTGGTTAAGGGATTTCAGTCTGTGGGGAAGGGGTTTCAGTCCGTGGGGAAGGGGTTTCAGTGTGTGCGGAAGAGGTTTCAGTGTGGGGGGAAAGGGTTTCAGTGTGTGGGGAAGTGGTTTCAGTGTGTTTGGAAGAGATTTCAGTGTGTGGGGAAGGGGTTTCAATGTGTGGTGAAGGGGATTCAGTGTCTTGGGAAGAGGTTTCAGTGTGCTGGGAAGGGGTTTCAGTGCGTCGAGAAGATGTTTCAGTGTGTGGGGAAGAGGTTTCAGTGTGTGGGGAAGATGTTTCAGTGTGTGGGGAAGAGGTTTCAGTGTGTGCAGAAGAGGTTTCAGTGTGTAGGGAAGAGGTTTCAGTGTGTGGGGAAGGGTTTCACTCTGTGACGAAGAGGTTTCAGTGTGTGGGAAGAGGTTTCTGTGTGTATGGCAAGGTTTTCAGTGTGTGGGGAAGGGGTTTCAGTTTGTAGGGTAGGGGTTTCAGTGTGTGGGTCAGAGGTTTCAGTGTGTGGGGAAGAGGTTTCAGTGTGTGGGGATGGGTTTCAGTGTGTGTGGAAGTGGTTTGAGTGTGTGGGGAAGAGGTTTCAGTGTGTGGGGAAGGGTTTCAGTCAGTAGGGAAAGGTTTCAGTGTGTGTGGAAGAGGTTTCAATGTGTGGGGATGCGTTTCAGTGTGTGGGGAAGGGGTTTCAGTCTGTGGGGATGTGTTTCAGTCTGTGGGGATGGTTTTCAGTTTGTGGGAAGGGGTTTCAGTGTGTGGGGAAGAGGTTCAGTGCATGGGGAAGGAGTTTCCGTGTGCGGGGAAGGGGTTTCAGTGTGTGTGGAAGGGGTTTCAGTGTATGGGGAAGGGGTTTCAGTGTGCGGGGAAGGGGTTACAGTGTGTATGGAAGGGGTTTCAGTGTGTAGGGAAGGTGTTTCAGTGTGTGTGGGAGAGGTTTTAGTGTGTGTGGAAGGGGTTTCAGTGTTTGGGGATGGGTTTCAGTGGTTGTGGAAGAAGATACAGCATGTGGGGAAGAGGTTTCAATGTGTGGGGAAGGAGTTTCAGTGTTTGGGGAAAAGGTTTCAGTGTGTGGGGAAGTTGTTTCAGTGTGTGTGGAAGAGGTTTCAGTGCGTGGGGAAGGGGTTTCACTGTGTGGGGATGGGTTTCAGTGTGTGGGGAAGGGGTTTCAGTGTGTGGGGAAGAGGTGTCAGTGTGTGGGTAAGGGTTTCAGTCTGTGGGGAAGGGGTTGTAGTGTGTGGGGAAGTGGTTTCAGTGTTTGTTGAAGGTGTTTCAGTGTGTGGGGAAGGGGTTTCAGTGTGCGGGGAAGGGGTTACAGTGTGTATGGAAGGGGTTTCAGTGTTTAGGGAAGGTGTTTCAGTGTGTGTGGGAGAGGTTTTAGTGTGTGTGGAAGGGGTTTCAGTGTTTGGGGATGGGTTTCAGTGGTTGTGGAAGAAGATGCAGCATTTGGGGAAGTGGTTTCAATGTGTGGGGAAGGAGATTCAGTGTTTGGGGGAGAGGTTTCAGTGTGTGGGGAAGTTGTTTCAATGTGTGTGGAAGAGGTTTCAGTGCGTGGGGAAGGGGTTTCACTGTGTGGGGATGGGTTTCAGTGTGTGGGGATGGGCTTCACTGTGTGGGGAAGGCTTTCAGTGTGTGGGCAAGAGGTTTCAGTGTGTGGGGATGGGTTTCAGTGTGTGGGGAAGGGGTTTCAGTGTGTGGGAAAGGAGTTTCTGTGTGTGAGGAAGAGATTTAAGTGTGTGGGGATGGGTTTCAGTGTGTGGTTAAGGGATTTCAGTCTGTGGGGAAGGGGTTTCAGTCTGTGGGGAAGGGGTTTCAGTGTGTGGGGAAGAGGATTCAGTGTGTGGCGAAGGGGTTTCAGTGTGTGGGGAAGTGGTTTCAGTGTGTTTGGAAGAGATTTCAGTGTGTGGGGAAGGGGTTTCAATGTGTGGTAAAGGGGATTCAGTGTCTGGGGAAGAGGTTTCAGTGTGTTTGGAAGAGATTTCAGTGTGTGGGGAAGGGGTTTCAATGTGTGGTGAAGGGGATTCAGTGTCTGGGGAAGAGGTTTCAGTGTGCTGGGAAGGGGTTTCAGTGCGTCGAGAAGATGTTTCAGTGTGTGCGGAAGAGGTTTCAGTGTGTGGGGAAGATGTTTCAGTGTGTGGGGAAGAGGTTTCAGTGTGTGCGGAAGAGGTTTCAGTGTGTAGGGAAGAGGTTTCAGTGTGTGGGGAAGGGTTTCACTCTGTGACGAAGAGGTTTCAGTGTGTGGGAAGAGGTTTCTGTGTGTATGGCAAGGTTTTCAGTGTGTGGGAAAGGGGTTTCAGTTTGTAGGGTAGGGGTTTCAGTGTGTGGGGAAGGGGTTTCAGTGTGTGGAGAAGGTGTTTCAGTGTGTGTGAAAGGGGTTTCACTGTGTGGGGAAGGGGTTTCAGTGTGTGGGGAAGGTGTTTCAGTGTGTGGGGAAGGTGTTTCAGTGTGTGGGGAAGAGGTTTCAGTGTGTGGGGTAGGGGTTTCAGTGTGTGGGGAAGTGGTTTCAGTGTGTGGGGAAGGGGTTTCAGTGTGTGGGGAAGGGGTTTCCGTCTGTGCGGAAGAGGCTTCAGTGTGTTGGGAAGAGGTTTCAGTGTGTGGGGAAGATGTTTCAGTGTGTTTGGAAGAGGTTTCAGTGCGTGGGGAAGAGGTTTCAGTGTGTGGGGAAGAGGTTTCTGATTGTTGAAGAAGTGTCAGTGCGTGGGGAAGGTGTTTCAGTGTGTGGGGAATAGGTTTCAGTGTGTGGTGAAGTGGTTTCAGTGTGTGGGGAAGGGGATTCAGTGTGTGTGCAAGGGTTTTCAGTGTGTGGGGAAGGGGTTTCAGTGTGTGGGGATGAGGTTTCAGTGTGTGGGGATGGGTTTCAGTATGTGGGGAATGGGTTTCAGTGTGTGGGGAAGGTGTTTCAGTCTGTGCGGAAGAGGCTTCAGTGTGTTGGGAAGAGTTTTCATTGTGTGCGGATGAGGTTTCAATGTGTGGGGATGGGTTTCAGTGTGTGGGGAAGAGGTTTCAGCCTGTGCGGAAGAGGTTTTAGTGTGTGGGGAAGAGGTTTCAGTGTGTGGGAAAGGGGTTTCAGTTTGTGGATAAAGGGTTTCAGTGTGTGGGGAAGATGTTTCAGTGGGTGGGGTAGTGGTTTCAGTCTGTGGGGAAGGGGTTTTAGTGCATGGGGAAGAGGTTTCAGTGTGTGGGGAAGGGGTTTCAGTGTGTGGGGAAGAGGTTTCAGTGTGTGGGGAAGAGGTTTCAGTGTGTGGGGATGGGTTCCAGTGTGTGTGGAAGGGGTTTCAGTGTGTGCGGAAGGGGTTTCAGTGTGCGGGGAAGGGGTTACAGTGTGTATGGAAGGGGTTTCAGTGTGTAGGGAAGGTGTTTCAGTGTGTGTGGGAGAGGTTTTAGTGTGTGTGGAAGGGGTTTCAGTGTTTGGGGATGGGTTTCAGTGGTTGTGGAAGAAGATACAGCATGTGGGGAAGAGGTTTCAATGTGTGGGGAAGGAGTTTCAGTGTTTGGGGAAAAGGTTTCAGTGTGTGGGGAAGTTGTTTCAGTGTGTGTGGAAGAGGTTTCAGTGCGTGGGGAAGGGGTTTCACTGTGTGGGGATGGGTTTCAGTGTGTGGGGATGGGTTTCACTGTATGAGGAAGGCTTTCACTGTGTGGGGAAGAGGTTGCAGTGTGTGGGGATGGGTTTCAGTGTGTGGGGAAGGGGTTTCAGTGTGTGGGAAAGGAGTTTCAGTGTGTGAGGAAGAGATTTCAGTGTGTGGGGATGGGTTTCAGTATGTGGTTAAGGGATTTCATTCTGTGGGGAAGGGGTTTCAGTCTGTGGGGAAGGGGTTTCAGTGTGTGGGGAAGTGGTTTCAGTGTGTTTGGAAGAGATTTCAGTGTGTGGGGAAGGGGTTTCAATGTGTGGTGAAGGGGATTCAGTGTCTGGGGAAGAGGTTTCAGTGTGCTGGGAAGGGGTTTCAGTGCGTCGAGAAGATGTTTCAGTGTGTGGGGAAGAGGTTTCAGTGTGTGGGGAAGATGTTTCAGTGTGTGGGGAAGAGGTTTCAGTGTGTGCGGAAGAGGTTTCAGTGTGTAGGGAAGAGGTTTCAGTGTGTGGGGAAGGGTTTCACTCTGTGACGAAGAGGTTTCAGTGTGTGGGAAGAGGTTTCTGTGTGTATGGCAAGGTTTTCAGTGTGTGGGGAAGGGGTTTCAGTTTGTAGGGTAGGGGTTTCAGTGTGTGGGTCAGAGGTTTCAGTGTGTGGGGAAGAGGTTTCAGTGTGTGGGGATGGGTTTCAGTGTGTGTGGAAGTGGTTTGAGTGTGTGGGGAAGAGGTTTCAGTGTGTGGGGAAGGGTTTCAGTCAGTAGGGAAAGGTTTCAGTGTGTGTGGAAGAGGTTTCAATGTGTGGGGATGCGTTTCAGTGTGTGGGGAAGGGGTTTCAGTCTGTGGGGATGTGTTTCAGTCTGTGGGGATGGTTTTCAGTTTGTGGGAAGGGGTTTCAGTGTGTGGGGAAGAGGTTCAGTGCATGGGGAAGGAGTTTCCGTGTGCGGGGAAGGGGTTTCAGTGTGTGTGGAAGGGGTTTCAGTGTATGGGGAAGGGGTTTCAGTGTGCGGGGAAGGGGCTACAGTGTGTATGGAAGGGGTTTCAGTGTGTAGGGAAGGTGTTTCAGTGTGTGTGGGAGAGGTTTTAGTGTGTGTGGAAGGGGTTTCAGTGTTTGGGGATGGGTTTCAGTGGTTGTGGAAGAAGATACAGCATGTGGGGAAGAGGTTTCAATGTGTGGGGAAGGAGTTTCAGTGTTTGGGGAAAAGGTTTCAGTGTGTGGGGAAGTTGTTTCAGTGTGTGTGGAAGAGGTTTCAGTGCGTGGGGAAGGGGTTTCACTGTGTGGGGATGGGTTTCAGTGTGTGGGGAAGGGGTTTCAGTGTGTGGGGAAGAGGTGTCAGTGTGTGGGTAAGGGTTTCAGTCTGTGGGGAAGGAGTTTCAGTGTGTGGGGAAGGGGTTTCAGTGTGTGGGAAAGGAGTTTCAGTGTGTGAGGAAGAGATTTCAGTGTGTGGGGATGGGTTTCAGTGTGTGGTTAAGGGATTTCAGTCTGTGGGGAAGGGGTTTCAGTCCGTGGGGAAGGGGTTTCAGTGTGTGGGGAAGAGGTTTCAGTGTGGGGGGAAGGGGTTTCAGTGTGTGGGGAAGTGGTTTCAGTGTGTTTGGAAGAGATTTCAGTGTGTGCGGGAGGGGTTTCAATGTGTGGTGAAGGGGATTCAGTGCCTGGGGAAGAGGTTTCAGTGTGCTGGGAAGGGGTTTCAGTGCGTCGAGAAGATTTTTCAGTGTGTGGGGAAGATGTTTCAGTGTGTGGGGAAGAGGTTTCAGTGTGTGCGGAAGAGGTTTCAGTGTGTAGGGAAGAGGTTTCAGTGTGTGGGGAAGGGTTTCACTCTGTGACGAAGAGGTTTCAGTGTGTGGGAAGAGGTTTCTGTGTGTATGGCAAGGTTTTCAGTGTGTGGGGAAGGGGTTTCAGTTTGTAGGGTAGGGGTTTCAGTGTGTGGGTCAGAGGTTTCAGTGTGTGGGGATGGGTTTCAGTGTGTGTGGAAGTGGTTTGAGTGTGTGGGGAAGAGGTTTCAGTGTGTGGGGAAGGGTTTCAGTCAGTAGGGAAAGGTTTCAGTGTGTGTGGAAGAGGTTTCAATGTGTGGGGATGCGTTTCAGTGTGTGGGGAAGGGGTTTCAGTCTGTGGGGATGTGTTTCAGTCTGTGGGGATGGTTTTCAGTTTGTGGGAAGGGGTTTCAGTGTGTGGGGAAGAGGTTCAGTGCATGGGGAAGGAGTTTCCGTGTGCGGGGAAGGGGTTTCAGTGTGTGTGGAAGGGGTTTCAGTGTGTGGGGAAGGGGTTTCAGTGTGCGGGGAAGGGGTTACAGTGTGTATGGAAGGGGTTTCAGTGTGTAGGGAAGGTGTTTCAGTGTGTGTGGGAGAGGTTTTAGTGTGTGTGGAAGGGGTTTCAGTGTTTGGGGATGGGTTTCAGTGGTTGTGGAAGAAGATGCAGCATTTGGGGAAGAGGTTTCAATGTGTGGGGAAGGAGATTCAGTGTTTGGGGGAGAGGTTTCAGTGTGTGGGGAAGTTGTTTCAATGTGTGTGGAAGAGGTTTCAGTGCGTGGGGAAGGGGTTTCACTGTGTGGGGATGGGTTTCAGTGTGTGGGGATGGGTTTCACTGTGTGGGGAAGGCTTTCAGTGTGTGGGCAAGAGGTTTCAGTGTGTGGGGATGGGTTTCAGTGTGTGGGGAAGGGGTTTCAGTGTGTGGGAAAGGAGTTTCTGTGTTTGAGGAAGAGATTTCAGTGTGTGGGGATGGGTTTCAGTGTGTGGTTAAGGGATTTCAGTCTGTGGGGAAGGGGTTTCAGTCTGTGGGGAAGGGGTTTCAGTGTGTGGGGAAGAGGATTCAGTGTGTGGGGAAGGGGCTTCAGTGTGTGGGGAAGTGGTTTCAGTGTGTTTGGAAGAGATTTCACTGTGTGGGGAAGGGGTTTCAATGTGTGGTGAAGGGGATTCAGTGTCTGGGGAAGAGGTTTCAGTGTGTTTGGAAGAGATTTCAGTGCGTGGGGAAGGGGTTTCAATGTGTGGTGAAGGGGATTCAGTGTCTGGGGAAGAGGTTTCAGTGTGCTGGGAAGGGGTTTCAGTGCGTCGAGAAGATGTTTCAGTGTGTGCGGAAGAGGTTTCAGTGTGTGGGGAAGATGTTTCAGTGTGTGGGGAAGAAGTTTCAGTGTGTGCGGAAGAGGTTTCAGTGTGTAGGGAAGAGGTTTCAGTGTGTGGGGAAGGGTTTCACTCTGTGACGAAGAGGTTTCAGTGTGTGGGTAGAGGTTTCTGTGTGTATGGCAAGGTTTTCAGTGTGTGGGAAAGGGGTTTCAGTTTGTAGGGTAGGGGTTTCAGTGTGTGGGTAAGAGGTTTCAGTGTGTGGAGAAGGGGTTTCAGTGTGTGGGGAGGGGGTTTCTCTGTGTGGGGATAGGGTTTCAGTGTGTGGGGAAGATGTTTCAGTGAGTGGGGACGGGGTTCCAGTGTGTGGGGAAGGGTTTCAGTCAGTAGGGAAAGGTTTCAGTGTGTGTGGAAGAGGTTTCAATGTGTGGGGATGCGTTTCAGTGTGTGGGGAAGGGGTTTCAGTCTGTGGGGATGTGTTTCAGTCTGTGGGGATGGTTTTCAGTTTGTGGGAAGGGGTTTCAGTGTGTGGGGAAGAGGTTCAGTGCATGGGGAAGGAGTTTCCGTGTGCGGGGAAGGGGTTTCAGTGTGTGTGGAAGGGGTTTCAGTGTGTGGGGAAGGGGTTTCAGTGTGCGGGGAAGGGGTTACAGTGTGTATGGAAGGGGTTTCAGTGTGTAGGGAAGGTGTTTCAGTGTGTGTGGGAGAGGTTTTAGTGTGTGTGGAAGGGGTTTCAGTGTTTGGGGATGGGTTTCAGTGGTTGTGGAAGAAGATGCAGCATTTGGGGAAGAGGTTTCAATGTGTGGGGAAGGAGATTCAGTGTTTGGGGGAGAGGTTTCAGTGTGTGGGGAAGTTGTTTCAATGTGTGTGGAAGAGGTTTCAGTGCGTGGGGAAGGGGTTTCACTGTGTGGGGATGGGTTTCAGTGTGTGGGGATGGGTTTCACTGTGTGGGGAAGGCTTTCAGTGTGTGGGCAAGAGGTTTCAGTGTGTGGGGATGGGTTTCAGTGTGTGGGGAAGGGGTTTCAGTGTGTGGGAAAGGAGTTTCTGTGTGTGAGGAAGAGATTTCAGTGTGTGGGGATGGGTTTCAGTGTGTGGTTAAGGGATTTCAGTCTGTGGGGAAGGGGTTTCAGTCTGTGGGGAAGGGGTTTCAGTGTGTGGGGAAGAGGATTCAGTGTGTGGGGAAGGGGCTTCAGTGTGTGGGGAAGTGGTTTCAGTGTGTTTGGAAGAGATTTCACTGTGTGGGGAAGGGGTTTCAATGTGTGGTGAAGGGGATTCAGTGTCTGGGGAAGAGGTTTCAGTGTGTTTGGAAGAGATTTCAGTGCGTGGGGAAGGGGTTTCAATGTGTGGTGAAGGGGATTCAGTGTCTGGGGAAGAGGTTTCAGTGTGCTGGGAAGGGGTTTCAGTGCGTCGAGAAGATGTTTCAGTGTGTGCGGAAGAGGTTTCAGTGTGTGGGGAAGATGTTTCAGTGTGTGGGGAAGAAGTTTCAGTGTGTGCGGAAGAGGTTTCAGTGTGTAGGGAAGAGGTTTCAGTGTGTGGGGAAGGGTTTCACTCTGTGACGAAGAGGTTTCAGTGTGTGGGTAGAGGTTTCTGTGTGTATGGCAAGGTTTTCAGTGTGTGGGAAAGGGGTTTCAGTTTGTAGGGTAGGGGTTTCAGTGTGTGGGTAAGAGGTTTCAGTGTGTGGAGAAGGGGTTTCAGTGTGTGGGGAGGGGGTTTCTCTGTGTGGGGATAGGGTTTCAGTGTGTGGGGAAGATGTTTCAGTGAGTGGGGACGGGGTTCCAGTGTGTGGGGAAGATGTTTCAGTGTGTGTGGAAGAGTTTGCAGTGCGTGGGGAAGTGGTTTCACTGTGTGGGGATGGGTTTCAGTGTGTGGGGATGGGTTTCACTGTGTGGGGAATGCTTTCAGTGTGTGGGGAAGAGATTTCAGTGTGTGGGGATGGGTTTCAGTGTGTGGGGAAGGGGTTTCAGTGTGTGGGAAAGGGGTTTCAGTGTGTGAGGAAGAGATTTCAGTGTGTGGGGATGGGTTTCAGTGTGTGGTTAAGGGATTTCAGTCTGTGGGGAAGGGGTTTCAGTCTGTGGGGAAGGGGTTTCAGTGTGTGGGGAAGAGGTTTCAGTGTGTGGGGAAGGGGTTTCAGTGTGTGGGGAAGTGGTTTCAGTGTGTGTGGAAGAGGTTTCAGTGTGTGGGGAAGGGGTTTCAATGAGTAGTGAAGGGGATTCAGTGTCTGGGGAAGAGGTTTCAGTGTGCTGGGAAGGGGTTTCAGTGCTTCGAGAAGATGTTTCAGTGTGTGGGGAAGATGTTTCAGTGTGTGGGGTAGATGTTTCAGTGTGTGGGGAAGAGGTTTCAGTGTGTAGCGAATGAGGTTTCAGTGTGTAGGGAAGAGGTTTCAGTGTGTGGGGAAGGGTTTCACTCTGTGACGAAGAGGTTTCAGTGTGTGGGAAGAGGTTTCTGTGTGTATGGCAAGGTTTTCAGTGTGTGGGGAAGGGGTTTCAGTTTGTAGGGTAGGGGTTTCAGTGTGTGGGTAAGAGGTTTCAGTGTGTGGGGAAGGGGTTTCAGTGTGTGGGGAGGGGGTTTCACTGTGTGGGGATGGGGTTTCAGTGTGTGGGGAAGATGTTTCAGTGAGTGGTGACGGGGTTCCAGTGTGTGGGGAAGGGGTTTCAGTGTGTGGGGAAAGGGTTTCAGTGTGTGGGGAATAGGTTTCAGTGTGTGGTGAAGTGGTTTCAGTGTGTGGGGAAGGGGATTCAGTGTGTGTGCAAGGGGTTTCAGTGTGTGGGGAAGGGGTTTCAGTGTGTGGGGATGAGGTTTCAGTGTGTGGGGATGGGTTTCAGTATGTGGGGAATGGGTTTCAGTGTGTGGGGAAGGGGTTTCAGTCTGTGCGGAAGAGCCTTCAGTGTGTTGGGAAGAGTTTTCATTGTGTGGGGATGGGTTTCAGTGTGTGGGGAAGGGGTTTCAGTGTGTGGGGAAGTGGTTTCAGTGTGTGCGGATGAGGTTTCAATGTGTGGGGATGGGTTCCAGTGTGTGTGGAAGGGGTTTCAGTGTGTGCGGAAGGGGTTTCAGTGTGCGGGGAAGGGGTTACAGTGTGTATGGAAGGGGTTTCAGTGTGTAGGGAAGGTGTTTCAGTGTGTGTGGGAGAGGTTTTAGTGTGTGTGGAAGGGGTTTCAGTGTTTGGGGATGGGTTTCAGTGGTTGTGGAAGAAGATACAGCATGTGGGGAAGAGGTTTCAATGTGTGGGGAAGGAGTTTCAGTGTTTGGGGAAAAGCTTTCAGTGTGTGGGGAAGTTGTTTCAGTGTGTGTGGAAGAGGTTTCAGTGCGTGGGGAAGGGGTTTCACTGTGTGGGGATGGGTTTCAGTGTGTGGGGATGGGTTTCACTGTGTGGGGAAGGCTTTCAGTGTGTGGGGAAGAGGTTTCAGTGTGTGGGGATGGGTTTCAGTGTGTGGGGAAGGGGTTTCAGTGTGTGGGAAAGGAGTTTCAGTGTGTGAGGAAGAGATTTCAGTGTGTGGGGATGGGTTTCAGTGTGTGGTTAAGGGATTTCAGTCTGTGGGGAAGGGGTTTCAGTCCGTGGGGAAGGGGTTTCAGTGTGTGGGGAAGAGGTTTCAGTGTGGGGGGAAAGGGTTTCAGTGTGTGGGGAAGTGGTTTCAGTGTGTTTGGAAGAGATTTCAGTGTGTGGGGAAGGGGTTTCAATGTGTGGTGAAGGGGATTCAGTGTCTGGGGAAGAGGTTTCAGTGTGCTGGGAAGGGGTTTCAGTGCGTCGAGAAGATGTTTCAGTATGTGGGGAAGAGGTTTCAGTGTGTGGGGAAGATGTTTCAGTGTGTGGGGAAGAGGTTTCAGTGTGTGCGGAAGAGGTTTCAGTGTGTAGGGAAGAGGTTTCAGTGTGTGGGGAAGGGTTTCACTCTGTGACGAAGAGGTTTCAGTGTGTGGGAAGAGGTTTCTGTGTGTATGGCAAGGTTTTCAGTGTGTGGGGAAGGGGTTTCAGTTTGTAGGGTAGGGGTTTCAGTGTGTGGGTCAGAGGTTTCAGTGTGTGGGGAAGAGGTTTCAGTGTGTGGGGATGGGTTTCAGTGTGTGTGGAAGTGGTTTGAGTGTGTGGGGAAGAGGTTTCAGTGTGTGGGGAAGGGTTTCAGTCAGTAGGGAAAGGTTTCAGTGTGTGTGGAAGAGGTTTCAATGTGTGGGGATGCGTTTCAGTGTGTGGGGAAGGGGTTTCAGTCTGTGGGGATGTGTTTCAGTCTGTGGGGATGGTTTTCAGTTTGTGGGAAGGGGTTTCAGTGTGTGGGGAAGAGGTTCAGTGCATGGGGAAGGAGTTTCCGTGTGCGGGGAAGGGGTTTCAGTGTGTGTGGAAGGGGTTTCAGTGTATGGGGAAGGGGTTTCAGTGTGCGGGGAAGGGGTTACAGTGTGTATGGAAGGGGTTTCAGTGTGTAGGGAAGGTGTTTCAGTGTGTGTGGGAGAGGTTTTAGTGTGTGTGGAAGGGGTTTCAGTGTTTGGGGATGGGTTTCAGTGGTTGTGGAAGAAGATACAGCATGTGGGGAAGAGGTTTCAATGTGTGGGGAAGGAGTTTCAGTGTTTGGGGAAAAGGTTTCAGTGTGTGGGGAAGTTGTTTCAGTGTGTGTGGAAGAGGTTTCAGTGCGTGGGGAAGGGGTTTCACTGTGTGGGGATGGGTTTCAGTGTGTGGGGAAGGGGTTTCAGTGTGTGGGGAAGAGGTGTCAGTGTGTGGGTAAGGGTTTCAGTCTGTGGGGAAGGGGTTTCAGTGTGTGGGGAAGGGGTTTCAGTGTGTGGGAAATCAGTTTCAGTGTGTGAGGAAGAGATTTCAGTGTGTGGGGATGGGTTTCAGTGTGTGGTTAAGGGATTTCAGTCTGTGGGGAAGGGGTTTCAGTCCGTGGGGAAGGGGTTTCAGTGTGTGGGGAAGAGGTTTCAGTGTGGGGGGAAGGGGTTTCAGTGTGTGGGGAAGTGGTTTCAGTGTGTTTGGAAGAGATTTCAGTGTGTGGGGAAGGGGTTTCAATGTGTGGTGAAGGGGATTCAGTGCCTGGGGAAGAGGTTTCAGTGTGCTGGGAAGGGGTTTCAGTGCGTCGAGAAGATTTTTCAGTGTGTGGGGAAGATGTTTCAGTGTGTGGGGAAGGGGTTTCAGTGTGTGCGGAAGAGGTTTCAGTGTGTAGGGAAGAGGTTTCAGTGTGTGGGGAAGGGTTTCACTCTGTGACGAAGAGGTTTCAGTGTGTGGGAAGAGGTTTCTGTGTGTATGGCAAGGTTTTCAGTGTGTGGGGAAGGGGTTTCAGTTTGTAGGGTAGGGGTTTCAGTGTGTGGGTCAGAGGTTTCAGGGTGTGGGGAAGAGGTTTCAGTGTGTGGGGATGGGTTTCAGTGTGTGTGGAAGTGGTTTGAGTGTGTGGGGAAGAGGTTTCAGTGTGTGGGGAAGGGTTTCAGTCAGTAGGGAAAGGTTTCAGTGTGTGTGGAAGAGGTTTCAATGTGTGGGGATGCGTTTCAGTGTGTGGGGAAGGGGTTTCAGTCTGTGGGGATGTGTTTCAGTCTGTGGGGATGGTTTTCAGTTTGTGGGAAGGGGTTTCAGTGTGTGGGGAAGAGGTTCAGTGCATGGGGAAGGAGTTTCCGTGTGCGGGGAATGGGTTTCAGTGTGTGTGGAAGGGGTTTCAGTGTGTGGGGAAGGGGTTTCAGTGTGCGGGGAAGGGGTTACAGTGTGTATGGAAGGGGTTTCAGTGTGTAGGGAAGGTGTTTCAGTGTGTGTGGGAGAGGTTTTAGTGTGTGTGGAAGGGGTTTCAGTGTTTGGGGATGGGTTTCAGTGGTTGTGGAAGAAGATGCAGCATTTGGGGAAGAGGTTTCAATGTGTGGGGAAGGAGATTCAGTGTTTGGGGGAGAGGTTTCAGTGTGTGGGGAAGTTGTTTCAATGTGTGTGGAAGAGGTTTCAGTGCGTGGGGAAGGGGTTTCACTGTGTGGGGATGGGTTTCAGTGTGTGGGGATGGGTTTCACTGTGTGGGGAAGGCTTTCAGTGTGTGGGCAAGAGGTTTCAGTGTGTGGGGATGGGTTTCAGTGCGTGGGGAAGGGGTTTCAGTGTGTGGGAAAGGAGTTTCTGTGTGTGAGGAAGAGATTTCAGTGTGTGGGGATGGGTTTCAGTGTGTGGTTAAGGGATTTCAGTCTGTGGGGAAGGGGTTTCAGTCTGTGGGGAAGGGGTTTCAGTGTGTGGGGAAGAGGATTCAGTGT
This sequence comes from Heterodontus francisci, assembly GCF_036365525.1. Lineage (NCBI taxonomy): Eukaryota > Metazoa > Chordata > Chondrichthyes > Heterodontiformes > Heterodontidae > Heterodontus > Heterodontus francisci. The sequence continues at coordinate 10,627,524 of NC_090386.1, forward strand.
GTGGGGAAGGGGTTTCAGTGTGTGGGGAAGTGGTTTCAGTGTGTTTGGAAGAGATTTCAGTGTGTGGGGAAGGGGTTTCAATGTGTGGTGAAGGGGATTCAGTGTCTGGGGAAGAGGTTTCAGTGTGTTTGGAAGAGATTTCAGTGTGTGGGGAAGGGGTTTCAATGTGTGGTGAAGGGGATTCAGTGTCTGGGGAAGAGGTTTCAGTGTGCTGGGAAGGGGTTTCAGTGCGTCGAGAAGATGTTTCAGTGTGTGCGGAAGAGGTTTCAGTGTGTGGGGAAGATGTTTCAGTGTGTGGGGAAGAGGTTTCAGTGTGTGCGGAAGAGGTTTCAGTGTGTAGGGAAGAGGTTTCAGTGTGTGGGGAAGGGTTTCACTCTGTGACGAAGAGGTTTCAGTGTGTGGGAAGAGGTTTCTGTGTGTATGGCAAGGTTTTCAGTGTGTGGGAAAGGGGTTTCAGTTTGTAGGGTAGGGGTTTCAGTGTGTGGGTAAGAGGTTTCAGTGTGTGGAGAAGGGGTTGCAGTGTGTGGGGAGGGGGTTTCTCTGTGTGGGGATAGGGTTTCAGTGTGTGGGGAAGATGTTTCAGTGAGTGGGGACGGGGTTCCAGTGTGTGGGGAAGATGTTTCAGTGTGTGGTGACGGGGTTCCAGTGTGTGGGGAAGGGGTTTCAGTGTGTGGGGAAAGGGTTTCAGTGTGTGAGGAATTGTTTCA